>NC_058524.1:377869778-378494778 GCF_904849725.1 Hordeum vulgare subsp. vulgare | reverse complement strand
GGCTCTCTCTCAGAAATATGAATATGGAAAGTGTGTACGTGTTCTGAGTGCTTATTCTACGAATGAGAGGTGGTGGAGGGGTATACATAGGCATCTTGAAAAATCCAACCGCTACAACATTATTACCCAACTCGGTGAAACCAAAGTGAATCTCGATGGCACCGATTTGCACAAAATGTGGCAACTTTTGTATTCTCGGTGAGACCGATATAGGAATCTCGGTGGTACCGATATGATGACCTAAGGCAGTTTCCAAATCTCGGTGAGACCGCTTTCAAAACTCGGAAATTCTGATTCTTGAAATCGATAGACCGGAAAGTTGGTCACTGACTTTCGGTGGCACCGAAGTGAAAGTTGGTGGTATGGAGATATTAGGGTTTGGCAAAGGATCCGTCTCTGGAAAATCGGTAGGGCCGAAATGGAATTCTTTGTGGCACCGATATTTGATGTATAGGCTTTGGACAAAGATTTTGTGAGAGAATTGCTGAGTACTTTTGGTGGCTATCTGTAAGAACTTAAGCAGCCAATTCATCATAAATACCTCACCCCCTTTTAATAGCATTGGCCTATGGACTCAAATGTGATTTCTCACAAATATAAAATGTGGAGTCCGCTTGCTTGAAGCTTGACCAATCCTATTCCTTTCCTTGCATCAAGGGGTTTCTCCTCACAATCCTTTAGCCAATGCATCTTTGAACTTTTCTAAAATGTACTCGGATAGAATCATTAGTCCAATGATACATATGTTGTTATTAATTACCAAAACCACCTTAGGGAGCAATTGTGCTTTCAATCTCCCCCTTTTTGGTAATTGATGACAACATGTATATCAAATCTTCGACAAAAGATATAATCAATGATTAGCATCATCGCTTTGAGAAGTCTATGAAAGGCAAGAGCTCCCCCTAAATTTGTGCATTATTTTAAATTTGCATTTTAATGCAAATGTGCACTCGATTAGGATCATGGGTCACTCTTCCATGTCACATACATCTTAGTGGTGCACATGAATGATATGAATGAATAGTAATGCACATAACACCAAACAATGAGTGAGTTATCATCATGTAGATAGATCAAAGATATAATGTAGTAGCATCAACAATCAAAGTATATGATCAAACACGAAAGATTAAGTCATCCAAAAGACCAAATGTTTTGTAAAACCAAAAGAGAGCAACAAAAGCAACACACACACACTCTCTCTCTCAGCCCTAAATGATCTATACACTTCTCCCCCTCTGGCAAAAAGTTACCAAAAAGTTCAAAGTTATGGAACTAAACGTTGCTCTGGGCTCGATCTCCTCCGGTAGCACTTGATGGAGTCAATAGGAGAGCGTCGCCGAAGGCTTCAGCAGATGTCCTGTGAGGTGGAAGTGTTGATACTAGAGGTGTAGGAGCTGGTGGAGCTGAAGGAGCTGAAGGTGCTGATGCTTGAGCTGATGAATCTGGTCTTGCTTCCGGCACTGGCATAGCTGCATACCTAGTCCGAGTCGTGAACTGGGTAGTTGTAGGGAGAGATGAATCATCATCATCATCACTGCTAGAGCGAGGTGTATGCACTGCATCAACTTCATGCTTGAGTTGCTCAATAGTTGTAGCCAACTACGTTACTTTGACATCCAGGTCATAGAATTTAGTCTCCATGATCCTCTCAAGGCTCTTTTGGTTCAGCAAAATCTCAAAAATGTTCTTCTCCATCCCTTGGATGGTGCTGACAAGAAACGACATATGCTTCTCTCTGGATCTCAGCTATAGTGCTGGAGCATCTATGGCTGCCTCTGCCTCCGCTGCCTCTGCATGCTGACGAGTTGTAGTTGAGCTGGGATGGCTGGGGTCCATCACAACTTTGTTGTCTTCGAACTCTGGTTGAAGTGGCAGGTGTAGAAGATCAAGTTGATATGCATGCTTCCGAATCTTGGCATTGATGAGCATCAGAATGTACGAAGCATATCCACATGATCTTTTCTGATCAGCAGTTGTCCTCCTGACTATCTCAACTTGAAAGTGCGTTATATTGACTAGAGGGGGGTGAATAGGAGATTTTTAGAATTTCATCATTAAGGAAATTCTTTTTGAGGAAATTCCTCACTGATGACTAACTTACAGCGGAAACAATAAAGGATCAGAAGTGCAAAGTTTCACAACAACAGTTTTTCGGAGTGAAGATTGTGAAAATAGATTGCACAGTGAGCAGGCACGCAGAATACAGATGTGGATAAAATGACGTGAATAATTTGGGGTTGAGGAAATTCAGAGAAAGTCTTCAGCAAATTCTTCAAACAGTTGCAGTGAAAGTCATCAACACATAATACGAGGAAAGTAAGGAGTTGAGGAATTAGAACCCGTTTCTCAGTGAAGACAATCGTTGATGACCCAGTTCCAACTGCTGTGACAGTCGTACATCTGGTTTGGAGCGGCTTGGTATTGAAACCAAAGGACACACAGTCCCTACCGTATTCTCCTTGAGCTAAGGACACACAGTCCTCGCCCAACACTCGTGGTAAGTCTTTAGTGCAGACTTCCAAACCCTCACAAACTTGGTCACCCGACGACCCACAATTGACTGCTGGAAAGCTCTGGACCATGACGCCTAACCGTCTGGAGGATGCACAGTCCTCAAAGGTAAAAGGCTTCAGTCCCACACAAGAACAACTTCTTCAGTGATGCTCAATCACTAGGTTTGGTTTGTGGTTTCGGTGTATGGTGTATTTCCTCACTGATGAATTACTCTCGAAGGCTCTGAGGAATTGGGTTGCTCTTATGACAAGTGTCAGTTTCTAACAGAGCAACCAACCAGCTAGTGGTTGTGGGGGTGGCTATTTATAGCCTGGGAGCATCCCGACATGATTTGACACTAATGCCCTTAAATAATATGACCGTTGGAATGGATAAGACCAATGACTTGGCGTGGCTATCGAAACGGTCGGAACCCTCAACTGTGAGAGTCCTCATGTCACTCGTATTCCTCACTTGAGGCTTTTGGTAGGATTTAGGCTTGGGTTGAGCATCATGAGGAAATTCATTCCATAGTGTAACTTCGACCCCCTTTAACAGTACGGTGTTCCTATTACTCAAATGTGAAGAAAATAAAACAGAAAGTGTAAGTCTTCATGCTTCAAATTCTTTAGAGTGGTTTTCTTCAGGACACACCGGACTTCTCAATATCAATATCTTCATGAGGAATATCAACTTCATCGCAGATTCCTCGCGATTCATTTCTTCAGCTTCAGACCAATTTCTTCAACTCAAGACATATATTTTTAGGGGTCGATATTCTTCAAATATCTCAAACTCCTCAATGACTTATAGATCCTGTGTATACTCACAAACACATTAGATACTTAACCTATAAGTCTTCAAACCACCAAAATCACTAAGGGGCACTGGATGCACTTACAATCTCCCCCTTTTTGGTGATTGATGACAATTAGGTTAAGTCTTCAACAGGGATCAAAAATATGAAGTGTAAATACTCATTTGAGAAATTTGAAATCAAGATTCAGAGAGACTCCCCCTGAAGATGTGCATAGAAGATTTTGCTTTTCACAGCAAATGCACATTGATGATTTATATCATGGAGATCTCCCCCTGAGTCTTGTAAATCATGCATACTTGTAACATAGCATATGAAGAAAATGAAAAATGCATGGTGACAAATGGTATCTGACGAATTCCAGCATGCCTGCATTAAAACTTGAGGAATAAGCATGCGAAGAAAAACGTTCAAAAGCGTCAGAGTACCATTGGGCTTAAGTTACAACTCATTACATAAAAACTTCAGAAGAGCCAAGAGTTTGTAACTTAAATATAGTTCATAAGCCCCCAAAAAATATCCCGCTTGAAGACTAACTCTCAAGTTTCTCCCCCTTTGTCATCAAGTGACAAAAAGGGACAAAATGAGGACTAGCGTCCGTGAAGACTTCACTTCGTGGCAGTTGAGGAAGAGCCGTGATGCTTCTTGGGGGTAGTCTTCTTCCTTGGACCGGTAGCACTGTCGAGCTGTTCTTCATCAGTTTCAGCAGTGCAGAATGAAGAAAAGGAGTTGTCTTCAAGGTCTGGCACTGGAATAGGTCTGAACTTCTTCTTGGGAGGCCACGACCATTCAAAGTCTTGCTCAAAGTCCATTTCTTCAAGCTCAATCTGAGTCTTCAGATGTGCAAGTGTAGCCCAGGTGCGATCAAAAACCTCATGCAGATAGTGATGGTTTAGCTTCACAGAGTTCCGTGTTTCAGTGAGGGTTTTCACAATGGCACCAAACTGGCGTTTGACCCACTTGTGGTTGCGATCCACCTTCTGGTGAAGACTGAGGAGGAGTTCTCTTGTATTCATCACGCGAGGAGGAACGGGGCTTGCCGGACGAGTCTCAGTATCATCCCATGAGGAATAAGCTTCTGGCTCTCTGAACTGACCATCAAGGGGCCTACTGCCTTCTTCAATCACAGATTTGCCTTTTCCTTCAATGGACTCGAAAGTCTTCTTGTTGACCCGGATAGGAGGCATATAATCAACATGGTTTTGGAAATCAGCGTGGAAGTTGATGCCTGTCCTTGTCCTGATGAATCTCATGATCCATGGGGCATATATCTTGTGATCAAAAGGACACATAGCATTGTCGGCCAACGTGCTCAAGAAGAAATCATGGGTGTTGATAGGAATACCATGGATAATGTTGAAGAGGATATTCTTCATGAGGCCTACAACATCTTCTTCATCATCATGGCCTTTGATCGGTGCGAGCACACTGCAGAGGATTCTGTAAACAGACCTGGGTGTGTACTTGAGCTCGTGGACGAGGAAGGTTGTTCTCGGAGATTTTCCTTCAGCCAAAGGTTTCATGAGGACTTCTATCATCCCATTGGGCAGCTCACACTCACCATAAAGCTTCACAGCCTCTTCTAAGGGAATTGGTACAGGCAGTTCTCTGAGGAGTTCAGTAACAGGAGCCTTGTAGTGAGTGTTTTGTGACATCCAATCAAACACCCAAGTGTTAATGTCTTCAGGGTTGCCAGATATGTGAAGAGTGGCATAGAACTGAAGAATTAGCTCGCTGTTCCAGTCAGAGATGTCGGAGCACATTGGGAGTAAACCAGCATCATGGAGTACACTGAGGACTGGCTCCAGGCAAGGTATTGCTTCAAGTTCAACATGAGGAATATGCCTGTGCTGGAATATCTTGTTTCATCCACATAGCACAGAGGCATAGTAGTTCATCTGAGTCCTAGTCCAAAACTTCAGATGCCTCATTTGAGGCTTTTCATATGGGTTCTCTCCAATGAAGTACATGCGTTCTTCAAAGAAGTTTTCCTTTTGAAACTTAGGACGCTTGGAGAATGGCTGACGCTGAACTGGCTTAAGATTTTGCTGAGGAATTGGAGGGGAGACAACAATGGCAGTCTCTGGGTTGAGCACGATGAATGCATTGTCTTGGTCAGGTGCATTCTCCTCAGCATTTTCCTCAGGGTGAGGAATTTTAGCGGCCGGTTCTCCAGGCTGAGGGGCTTGCTCTGGCTGTGCATCAGGCTGAGGAATAGCTTCTTCTTGCTCAGTTTGAGGAGTTGGGTTAGCATGTTCCCCATCTTGAGGATTCTGCTCAGAGCGTTGAATTTCATCAGCTTGAGGATTTTCAGTTTGTTCTTCCTCAGCTGGCTTGGTGGCAGATGCAGTTTCATCAGCTGGTGCAGCTGATGCTTGAACAGTGTCTTTCTAAGGAATGAAAGGCTGAGGACTTTTGTCTATCTGAATCTCCTCATCAGTGTGTTCCTCAGAGGCGGCATCCTTCATTTCCTCATCTGCCTTTTTCGCTGGATCATCAATGATGGCCATTTCATAGGAAGGAGCGACATTCAGTGGCACATGGTCCACAGGAGCAGTTTCTTCAAGTGCTTTGAGGCGCTTGGCCTCTGTTTCTTCTTCTGGTGAGGAGGCCTTTCTCTTCTTGGCTTCCTTCTCAGCAGCTCTATTTTTCTTCACGTCTGATGCAGACGGAGTCATCTTTTTCACCCTTGAAGCTTTTGGTGAAGGGGTTCTCTTGACAGATTCTTCAGCTGGAACAGAGTCATCAGCTTGCTTTGGCGAAGCAGCTGGGTTAGGGACAGTCTCATCAGCTGCAGAAAATTCATCAGCACGAGTTTCCATGATGATTTCTTCAATAGCCGGTTCATCCACATGGCGTTCTTGGTGTACATCCTCAGCTTGAGGAGTTTCCTCATCGTGAGGAGATTCATATGCTGGATCCTCAATTAGGGGCTGAGAAGTTGGTGCTGGGGGTGCGGCCTTCTTATTGTATTCATCAACAACACTAGTGGCCAGCTTGATGAAATTGCTCTTGAGACTTTTACGATCTGACAGCTTGGAGTACTTGTCAGTCAATTTCTTCAGCTCTGCCTGTGTTGACGCCAGTGCATCAGGAGTTAATTTGAGGAGATTCTGCTTGAGGAATTTCTCATTTTTAATCTTTGCAACTTTGGCCTGCGTGGCCTACTGTTCTTTCCACTTGGCTTCATTGATGAAAGTGGTCACCATGTGACTGATGCCAGGGGGAGGCTTCAAATCATCAAGTGGAGTGTTTGGGTCCTCATACCAGATGTTGATGTAGTCAAGGAGGACCTTGGGGTCCATTGCCAGAGGAATGACACTGCCTGATGCCTGAGCAACTCTTTCCTGCTTGTTTCTGATGATGGCTTGTAGGGTTTCATCATCATATTCATCACTGCCCTCTGATGCAGACGGGACGGTGATGATTTTGCTGGGGCTTGGCAGAGTTGCACGTTCAGCAGTTACCAGAGTCTTCGTAGGAGGTGTTGAAGACTTTGTCTCCGAGCTGGTTGCAACTGGGAGTGAGGAGCTGGAGCTGGCGGTCATAGGCTTCATGACTTGCTTCTGTACTTGTTTCTCTTGAGGCTTTGGTGGTGGTGCTGAGGATTTTGGAGCTGAGGAGATTGGTACTGAGGGCTTTGGCGCTGATGGTTTTGGTGTTGAAGGTTTTGGAGCTGAGGGTTTTGTGACTGAGGCCTGAGCAGACTTCTCTTGAGGCTTTGGAGCCCTTGGCTTTGATGGCACAGACTGCATTTGAGGAATTTCCGAGCTAGAGGTTTCTGCGGCAGAGGAAGTAGCAGCAGCTGAGGCAGCAGCTGAGGATTCATTGAATTTCCTCACTACAGTTTCTGCCTGCTTCTTGAGCTTAACCAGATGCTTTTCCTTCTCATCTGGATAGTTATCAATGGTCATGAGGCTTGAGGGATGTGCTACTTGATGATCCTCAAGTGGGGCCCGTCTGCCAGGAGGCTTCAGAGCGAATTTCTTCACATACTTGGGAGTCACAAACCTGTATTCCTTCCATTCCTTCGCCCATCGGCGTTCTATCTTCTGCAGCCGTATCTTTCTCTTTGCCATTGTCTCATTTTCATCAGGCATGCAATAGTCCAAGTAGATATCCTCAGGGATATCCACAACTGTGTTTTTCTCAAGTTTCTTTCCTCCCTTCTGTTTTCTGTCATCCTCCATTTTCTTCAGCTGAGGATTTTGCTGATGAGATTGAACTCTTGAGGATTCTGATGAGACTTGAAGATTTTCTTCGAGAAACGCTGCAAATGAGTTAATGTGATGAGAACCGAGAGATTCATCAGCTGACATGCGTGTATCTGTGAACAGAGTATAGTTGCGAGGAATTTGGAGAGGTCATATGCGTTCTCAGATTTGAAGAGAATGAAAAAGTTTGACAGATTGAGGAATATAACCAGTGGTTGAGGAATTTGCCTAAGCATACTGTTCTTGGGTTCCAGAGTTGTACAAATCCAAAAATTCGCACAATTGAGGAATCTCGTGAAAATCTTAGATGCTTAGGATAGTTCATCAATGATGTGGTGATAGGCAGTGTTTGAGGAATCAAGTGCTTATCGTTTCTTGAGGAAAAACAGATTTCACATAGAAGATGTAAAATTTTAGATCTAACTTGCTATAAAAATGGTATTTATTTACCCTGGAAGGTGCGCACGAAGAACACAGAAAGGTGTGTGTGGAGAAGCTCTTCGGTCGCGTGTCCAATGCACCCTAACCCGGCGACAGAGGACGTCTACGGCGACGGCGGACGAAGATGGTCTGACTCCGGCGTGGTTCCGGCGACGAAGAAGTCGAGGCAGTGAAGCTCTTCCTCACCGGCGACGAGACTACCAGCGATGGCGCTAGGGTTCGGTGGTGTATGCTGTGGCAGGAGAGCGATGGAGCGAAGAAGAGTATGCCGAGGGGGATAAGGACATATTTATAGCCAAAAGTTACTGTTGGCGCGAAAATTTCGGACCAAACCGCCCCTGCCTCTATGTCTCCGCAGGACACGTGTAGCTCCCGAACAGTGCGGTGGAGATAGTGGAGATCGTGGTTATACGATCGTGGGAAGTGGGGTTCAGTTACTGTGTATTAAAGAAACAATTTTTGAAGATTTGAGGATTTTTGTTACAAAATCATCAGCTGACAAGGACGCAGTGAGGATTTTGAACAAAGTTTCAAGTAGAACGCATATGAAGAATTGAATAGACTGGATGAGTATAGCATAGAGGGAATGTAGGGTCCGATCACATTCACTTAGCAGAAATATCAACTTGAAGAAATAACAATAGGTGAATGTTGTTGAGGACTTGAAATCACAGTCTATCTAGTCAAATGAAAGTCATCAAGTGTTTTTGAAGATTTTGTGATAAATCATCACAATGAAGAACAACTGTTTTGAAGAAAAACACATTTTGAGGAAATAGAACATTTGAAGAAAAAAAACTTGAGGAATTTCACATTGGGCGGTGGCGTGACCCACCATATAAGAATGTTGATTACAGACGCCACGTACAATTGTCGTAGGGCCCTGAGAATCAATTTCTTCGTTGATTTCTTCACATTCAGAGTGACGTTCTTCATTAGTTCAAGAAAATCGATTCATCATGTGTTGCACATCTAAGTCATCAATTTTGCATAAGTGTTAGGATGTGTGCATGTTTTTACAAAACATTTGAAGATTCTAAGATATTTAGCTCACATCGCAACTTGCAAAACCTTTTCTCATCCAAGGGCTTAGTGAAGATATCTGCCAGTTGATCATCAGTCTTCACATGGTCGATGAGGATATCGCCCTTGAGGACATGGTCCCGAAGAAAATGATGACGGATCTGGATGTGCTTGGTCTTTGAGTGTTGTACTGGGTTGTATGCAATCTTGATAGCACTCTCATTGTCACAGTAGAGAGGCACATTCTTCATGTTGATGTCGTAGTCCTTGAGGGTTTGCTTCATCCATAGTAATTGAGCACAGCAAGAACCAGCAGTAATGTACTCAGCTTCGGCAGTGGAGAGTGATACGCAGTTCTGCTTCTTTGAGGACCAGCAAACTAGTGATCTTCCGAGGAAATGGCATGTGCCAGACGTTGACTTGCGATCCACACGGTCACCAGCATAGTCAGAATCAGAATACCCTACCAGATGAAGATTTGAGCCCTTGGGATACCATAATCCTAGTGTTGGTGTGTGAGCTAAGTATCGAAGAATATGTTTCACAGCCTTATGGTGTGATTCCTTCGGTTTTGCTTGAAAACGCGCACACATGCAAACACTAAGCATTATATTTGTCCTAGATGCACATAGATACAATAAAGAGCCAATCATAGAACGCTATACCTGCTGATCGAAATCTTTACTATTTTCATCAGTGCCGAGGTGGCCGTTGGTAGGCATTGGAGTCTTGGCACCTTTGCATTCATGCATGTGGAATTTCCTCATAATATCCTTGAGGTATTTCTCCTGTGATATGAAGATTCCATTGCTTTGTTGATGAATTTGAAGACCTAAGAAGAATTTCAGCTCCCCCATCATGGAAATCTTATATTCTTCACTCATCATGTAAGCAAATTCATCACTGTATCGTTTGTCAATACAGCCAAATATGATATCATCGACATATATTTGACACACAAATAGCTCATTATCATAGGATTTAGTGAAAAGAGTTGGATCGAGTGAACCAGATTGAAGCCTTTCTTCATGAGGAATTCCTTCAATGTATCATACCATGCCCGAGGGGCTTGCTTGAGACCATAAAGATCCTTTTTGAGTCTGAAGACTTTGTCTGGATTCTTTGGATCCTCAAAACCTCGGGGCTGAGCAACATATACTTCTTCCTCAAGCTTACCATTGAGGAATGCACTTTTCACATCCATTTGATATAAGATGATGTTATGATGATTAGCATAAGCAAGTAGTATTCGAATAGCTTCAAGTCTAGCAACAGGTGCAAAAGTATCATCGAAATCTATTCCTTCAACCTGGGTGTAGCCTTGGGCTACAAGTCGTGCCTTGTTCCTCACCACTTGACCGTCCTCATCTTGCTTGTTTCGGAAAATCCACTTGGTGCCGATGATGTTGTGCTTGCGAGGATCTGGTCGTTTGACGAGCTCCCATACGTCATTCAGCTTGAATTGAAGAAGTTCGTCTTGCATAGCTTGGATCCACTCCGGTTCCAGAAAAGCCTTAGCAACTTTTGTGGGTTCTGTGATGGATACAAAGGAGAAATGCCCACAAAATTTAACTAAGTGTGAAGCTTTTGAGCGAGTGAGAGGACCTGGCGTGTTGATGTCGTTGTGGATTTTGTCAAGTTCTACTTCATTTGCAATCCTCGGATGAGCTGGTTGAGGATTTTGTCTGGGCTGAGGAAGTGGTGCTGGTGCAATTTCCTCAGGAGTATCTTCTTGATTTTCGTCAGTGATGGGGATCGTTTGTTCATCAATTTCCTCAGTGGGGACAATGTCTTCAGTAGGTTTGAGCTTTATTGCTTCCTCAGGAGACAGCTTATCTGGATCAGAAGGCAATTGCTCTCTTTGCGAGCCATTAGTTTCATCGAACCGCACATCTACAGTCTCAACAACTTTGTTGTGATAGTTGTTGAAGACTCTGTAAGTGTGCGAGTCCTTTCCATAACCGAGCATAAAACCTTCATGTGCCTTAGGTGCAAATTTTGAGCTATGGTGAGGATCTCTAATCCAGCATTTTGCACCGAAGACTTTGAAATAACTTAGATTGGGTTTCTTGTCAGTGAGGAGTTCATATGAGGTTTTCTTGAGGAATTTGTGAAGATATACCGTGTTGATTATATGGCATGCAGTGTTGATTGCTTCAGGCCAAAAGCGACGAGGAGTCTGATATTCTTCAAGCATAGTTCTTGCCATTTCAACTAGAGTCCTGTTCTTCCTTTCGACGACACCATTCTGTTGAGGAGTATAAGGAGCAGATAATTCGTGAGTAATACCAAGTTCATCAAGATAATCATCAAGACCAGTGTTTTTGAACTCGGTTCCATTATCACTCCTGATATGTTTGATCTTGATGCCAAATTCGTCGAGGCCCTTGAAGAAAATCGTTTGAAGATTTCCTGCACTTTAGTTTTATACACTATGATATGCACAAGTAGATCTGGAATAATCATCAACTATGACGAAGCCATATAAAGATGCTGCATTGGTTAGTGTGGCATAGTGAGTAGGTCCGAATAGATCCATATGAAGCAATTCGAATGGACGTGTAGTGGTCATGATAGTCTTCGAGGGATGCTTAGATCTGGTCATTTTCCCAGATTCACAAGCACCGCAGAGATGATCCTTGAGGAATTTGACTGATTCGATGCCGATGACATGCTTCTTCTTCGCGAGCGTGTGCAAATTCCTCATGCCTGCATGACCTAGTCTTCGGTGCCACAACCATCCTTTTGAGGTTTTTGCTAGTAAGCAAGTGTCTGGTTGAGGACCTGTAGAGAAATCAACAATGTACAAATCCCATCTTCTTACACCTTCGAAGACTTTGGATCTGTCAGATTCCGTGATGACTACACATCTATATCTACCAAAGATAACAATCATATCAAGATCACAAAGCATCGAGACTGACATGAGGTTAAAACCAAGGGATTCAACAAGCATCACTTTGTCCATATGCCTATCCTTGGAAATAGCCACTTTGCCAAGTCCCAATACCTTGCTTTTACCTTTGTCAGCATATGTGATTTGCTTCAGAGGTGATGGAGTTAGTGGCATATTCATTAGTAAGCTTTTATCACCAGTCATGTGATGTGTGCAGCCACTATCAAGAACCCACTCAGTATTCTTGGGTTTGTCATCCTGCAGATGAATTAGTACAGCTTACCATCTCATATGCTTCAGATTTGAAGAATATGATACTAATTTCATCAGATCAGTAATTTCATCATAACAGAAATGTAAGGACGTGTGAAATATTTCTATTTCATCAATCATTAGCTTGCGTCCTATCAAGCATTTCCTCAGGTCTCCAGCAAATTCTTCAGATGATGATTTTCATCTAGATACCTGACCCGCAGAAGTGATTAGTTCGATTTCCTCACCACCCACATCTGAAGGGGTGGCAAAGCATTCATCATCCTACGAGCACCATATGAGAAAGGTGGCATTGAAGCCAATGCACTTCTCTTAACAGTAGGGGGATTAAAGTACTCATATGAATATGCAGAGAACTGGTTGGAGGATTTATGAACATAATGATTTGAGGAGTAACGCTCATATTCATATTCCTTGTAGTTTCCCTGCATGTTAGACGCATTAGCACGGGTACGAGCATAGTTTTGACCAGTTGAGGATTTTGATCCTCTTGAAGACTTTGGTCCTCCTGAGGAATTTGATCTGGGGTTCTAATTCTTCGGTGGTGGTGTCATGAGGACATTCACGTGAAGATTTTCGAGACAACTTTTGGGAACCCAGATTTTCCTCAAGGGAGGGCCATTCTTGCAATTAGTTCCAACATAAGGAGCAAATACTTCACCAGATTGATTTTTGAACAGTTTATAGTTGGAGTCAAATGACTCATCCGAGGAATAGGATAATTCACATGAAAAACCAGTTAGATTAGATGGATCAAAAGGAGGCCCAATAGCAGCAACCCAAGAGGTTTTGGGATACTGCTTAGGTTTCCAATAAGATCCATCAGCATTTAATTTCCTCTCAAAGGCAATTCCTTCTTTCCTCGAGTTCCTGTTCAAGATCTGCTTTTTGAGCACATCACAAAGGGTTTGATGTCCTTGGAGGCTTTTGTATATGCCTGTCATGTACAATTCCTTCAACCATGCATTTTCATCAGTAACATTTGTGTTTTCCTCAAGTGAGGAAATAGACACAACAGGTGCAGTTGAAGAATTTGTAGCAATAGCAGCATTTGATGATTCTGGTGAGGAATTAGGAGTTTCGCGTTCAATGCATTTAAGACATGGAGGAATGAATTCAACTTGACCAGCGCTGATCTGTTGAGCTAGTAATGAATCATTTTCCATACGAAGATCATCATGAGACATCCTCAGCTTCTCAAGATCAAGCTTCCTTTGAAGAAATTCATAGGAAAGCTTCTCATGATCAGTGAGGAGTGTATCATAACGATCCTGAAGATTATCAAATCTAGACTGAAGACTTTTCACATCTTCAGTGAGGATTTGGGTAAGGTTCATTTCATCATTCAATAGATCATCACTTTTATCTAGATGTTTCTGAAGCTTTTCCAGGGCAGTTTGTTGTTTAGTGGCAATGATAGCAAGTTTACCGTAACTGGGTTTCTTATAATTATCAGGTTCATAGTCACTTGAATCAGAGGAGGAGGCATTATTTGGTACCTTTGAACCTTTTCCATGAAGCAAAAGGTTGGAGCGAGGTCATCAGCATAGTCATCAGTGCGGATGGTGCTATCATTTTCTTCAAGGTTGAAGATTGAATTGCTGACGAAAGTGGTTGCCAGTGCAAGACTAGCCTATCCGGATTCTGAGTCTTCATCAGAACCCTCTTCTTCATCACATTCCTCTGATTCTGCCTCGGAGTCCATTTCCTTGCCAATAAGTGCCCGAGCCTTTCTGAAACTAGTCTTCTTGTGCGATGAGGGCTTTGAAGATGAGGATTTTGAAGATTTCTTCTTCTTCTTCGAGTCATCAGAACTGCCATCCTTGTATTTCTTCTTCTTTGATTCCTTTCCCCAACAGGGACAATCAGCAATGTAATGACCTGATTTCTTGCACTTGTGACAGGTTCGTTTCTTGTAGTCCTCAGATGAAGATTCTGATTTCCTCATGTCTCTTCTTGAAGATTTACCGAATTGGCCACGTCGTGTAAATCTCTGGAATTTCCTCACGAGCATTGCAAGCTCCTGTCAAAATTCTTCAGGGTCACAAATGCTGTCATCTGTGTCTTCGTCTTCAGATGAGGAAATTGCTCTAGCCTTCAGTGCACGTGGTATGGAATAGCTTGGTCCATATAGATCTCTCTTTTCTTCTAGCTGGAATTCATGAGTATTTAGCCTTTCTAGTATATCAGCTGGATCAAGCATCTTGTAATCTGGTCTTTCTTGAATCATCAGAACTAAAGTATCAAATGAAGAATCCAAAGATCTCAGCAGTTTCTTCACAACTTCGTGATCAGTGATGTCTCGAGCTCCGAGTGCTTGCAATTCATTTGACATGTCAGTGAGGCGATCAAAGGTGTCTTGGCAGCTTTCATTGTCATGTCTCTTGAAGCAATTGAAGAGATTGCGAAGAACATCAACATGAGAGTCACGCTAGGTTGATACTCCTTCATTTACCTTGCACAGTCTCTCCGAGATCAGTGTTGCAGAGCCCAAAGCACTTACTCTTCCAAACTGGCCTGGGCTCAGATGGCCACAGATGATGTTCTTCGCTTGAGAATCGAGTTGCTTGAATTTCTTCACATCAGCCGCAGTGACACTGACAGAGATGATGGGGACGCCATGTTCCACAATATACCAGAGATCATTATCAATAGCTTGTAGATGCATTTGCATTTTGTTCTTCCACAAGGGAAAGTTCTTTCCTTCGTAGGTAGGACATGCTGCAGTCACCTTAAACATGCCTGCAGTCGACATAACTAAAACTCCACGTGGTTAAACCAAAATCACACAGAACAAGGGAGTACCTTGCTCTGATACCAATTGAAAGTGCGTTATATCAACTAGAGGGGGGGGGTGAATAGGAGATTTTTAGAATTTCATCACTGAGGAAATTCCTCACTGATGACTAACTTACAGCGGAAACAGTAAAGGATCAGAAGTGCAAAGTTTCACAACAACAGTTTTTCAGAGTGAAGAATGTGAAAACAGATTGCAAAGTGAGCAGGCACGCAGAATACAGATGTGGATTAACTGACGTGAAGAATTTGGGGTTGAGGAAATTCAGAGAAAGTCTTCAGCAAATTCTTCAAACAGTTGCAGTGAAAGTCATCAACACATAATACGAGGAAAGTAAGGAGTTGAGGAATTAGAACCCGTTTCTTAGTGAAGACAATCGTTGATGACCCAGTTCCAACTGCTGTGACAGTCGTACATCTGGTTTGGAGCGGCTTGGTATTGAAACCAAAGGACACACAGTCCCGGGACACACAGTCCCTACCGTATTCTCCTTGAGCTAAGGACACACAGTCCTCGCCCAACACTCGTGCTAAGTCTTCAGGGCAGACTTCCAAACCCTCACAAATTTGGTCACCCGGCGATCCACAATTGCTGCTGGAAAGCTCTAGACCATGACGCCTAACCGTCTGGAGGATGCATAGTCCTCAAAGGTAAAAGGCTTCAGTCCCACACAGGAACAACTTCTTCAGTGATGCTCAATCACTAGGTTTGGTTTGTGGTTTTGGTGTATGGTGTATTTCCTCACTGATGAATTACTCTCGAAGGCTCTGAGGAATTGGGTTGCTCTTATGACAAGTGTCAGTTTCTAACGGAGCAGCCAACCAGCTAGTGGTTGTGGGGGGTGGCTATTTATAGCCTGGGAGCATCCCGACATGATTTGACACTAATGCCCTTAAATAATATGACCGTTGGAATGGATAAGACCAATGACTTGGCGTGGCTATCCAAACGGTCGGAACCCTCAACTGTGAGAGTCCTCATGTCACTCGTATTCCTCACTTGAGGCTTTTGGTAGGATTTAGGCTTGGGTTGAGCATCATGAGGAAATTCATTCCATAGTGTAACTTCGACCCCCTTTAACAGTACAATGTTCCTATTACTCAAATGCGGAGAAAATAAAACAGAAAGTGTAAGTCTTCATGCTTCAAATTCTTTAGAGTGATTTTCTTCAGGACACACCGGACTTCTCAATATCAGTATCTTCATGAGGAATATCAACTTCATCGTAGATTCCTCGCGATTCATTTCTTTAACTTTAGACCAATTTCTTCAACTAAAGACATATATTTTTAGGGGTCGATATTCTTCAAATATCTCAAACTCCTCAATGACTTATAGATCCTGTGTATACTCACAAACACATTAGATACTTAACCTATAAGTCTTCAAACCACCAAAATCACTAAGGGACACTAGATGCACTTACACAACTATCATATCCATCACTCTGATCCTGGTGTGGTTGTGTATGTCGTGCAACATGTTGATGGAATATCCTCTGATCATCTTATCATCTCCTGATTTGGGCATTAGGGTGTATCTCATAATGGTGTTTGTTGTTGGTATTCCTGCTTGTAGAAACTAGACACAGCCAAACTTATATGTCTTCTGATACTCATGGGGCACTGGATTGTACATGTTGGCCATAGTGTTATGATTCATCTTGGACTTTGAGTACACATCCAAGTCACCCTCATCTTGGTCAGAGTGGCCCACTCCTCTACAGTAGACTCATACCTATGACCTTCAGTCATCCACACTATCATTCCATCTGGATAAAAATGAGCAGTTGAGTAGAATTGCGTGATCATTTCATCATTCTAGGCAATCATCTCTCTGCCCACAAAGTCTTTAATGTCAATTAGCGTGAAGTTTTCTCTCGCATGAGAGAAGAAGTCCTCATGTTCCCTGATGTAGTCCTAGTCTACATATCTCATGTCACTGACTGCATGACTCTTGTCCAACAACACTGTCTCATAGAAATCTTGTTGCTCCTTGGTATGAAAACGAGGATCAATAACAGTTCTCCTCCTAACAGCACATGGATCTGCAGTTCTCCACTATCTCAATCCTTGATCCTTCTCTTCTTCATATCCTCAACAACTGGATGAGCATCATTGTGCAGTGGCAAGTGAGCTCTCAATTTCCTCAGCACATAAATGCCTTCTTGCTCCTCTGCAGCATCCTTTCTGGATGCAGAGCCCTTGTTCTTCTCTATTGCAGGTATATCCCTAGTAGTCTTATTGGGAGATACTAGCTTATTAGGCCTAGGAGAAAAAGGTTTTGTCTTGGGTGCACACCTGCTGGGCATAGCATCTGCCATGAGCTTCTTCTTCTAAGAAGGAGGTGCATTAGCAGGAACCTCTTCTTCCTCTTCCTTGGCAGCTACTACTGGATCCTCATACAAGGATGTTGGCCTTCCAACAACATGCACCATTCTCTTCCTCGCTCTCTTCTGCCCTCGCTTCTTAACCTTCTTAGAAGAGGGATTCCTAAGGGTGAGCTTCATCCCTTTCTGAGAAGTCTATGGATCTCTCATAGAATCTAGTCTGGCATACTCCTTTCTCACAGTTTTCTTGACTGTGAACTTCTACTTTTTCTTTGTGGAATGCTTTCTTCTGGTATGATGCCAACATCCTCCTCATCTAAGTTAATCTTCTTCCGGGACCTGGTAGCAGCCTTGGGCATATCATGGGAACTTGGAGTACTTGGGTCAGAAGCAGTCCTCTCACGACTAGTGACTGAGTCCATCTCAACATTGGGCTCTCTCGAGACATTCTGGCGATCCTTTGAACCTGACATACTGACAAGCAACCAAGCAAACAAGTTGGCCCTATGAATGGATGTAGAAGAGAAGGAGTGGATGAGCATCACAAAAAATTAGAAGTTTTTGCAAATTTGAACTCAAAAATCTTAAGTTTAACTTTCTGCAAAAAGGGATTTCGATTCCACCGAGACAAAAAATTGGAACCACCGAGACATACAATCTCCTTAACACAAACTTGGCACACTTTTCGGTTTCACCGAAAAGAGCAACTCGGTTTCACCGAGATTGTTCTCAGCCAAATAACAATAGTTGGATATCCTCGAATGAGCAAAAACATGCATACCAACATGCTCACACAATAAGATGTCAAATAAAACATGGTGAATCATGCACAATCACTCTAGTATCTACCAAGCACTTTGGCGATGATGAAGTCATCTATATATGAGCATATTGACATAACAGCCAAGCAAGAATACTTGATCATAGGTCATACTCATCGTTTAAGAACAAGTGGGGTTGCCACTTTGACATAAAGCTTTAAATGTGTTCACATATTAAGAGATGCTTAAACTCAAGTCTTAGAGTAAAGCCCCCGCCTTGATGTTACATCCCCCCTAAGAGGGATAAACTAACCTTGGGTTTTGTCATAGAAGACTTCATGTAGGTGTAGTAGTGGTGGATGCTCGTTTGTTGATGAATATCATCTTGAGTTGGGAGCAATTTGGTTGTTTCTTACTCTTCTCACCTACACGGGTTAGTCTCAAGCACAAGGAACAAATACAAGGATATCTACAAACATGGAGTTGAGTACAAGTGAGATGATGTCCATTGATACATTAATTACCTTATCCCTTGCTTACCTTTGAGGGAATGTGTGACTCCTTGAACTAATGCATATGATTGGAGTTGATTGCATATTTCTTGCCAAAATTAATAAGAGTGAATTTCATTGGCGGAGTCACCCCTCAAGAACTTCTCTAGTTCTTCTTCTTGGGAACCCACCTCAACTTGATGGGGATCCTTGGAGTTGTGGTAGCACTAGATGAAGTAGAGCTAGTAGTGTCCTTGGGGATCCACTTGACTATGGCTTGGGGTTCTTCCTCAAATGAGCCAATCTCCTCTTGAAGTTTGTCCTTGCCCTTGTGGTCTTGTGGTGGAAGGTCATCTTGAGAACTTGTTCCCTTGGGGAGAATAGGGTCATACTTATCCTTTAGGGGAACAAACTTTGGGTTGGGGTATTGACCTTCTCCCCATTCAACTCCATTGGCATTGAAGTAGCCAACACCTTACTTCTTCCGGTGTCCTCCTTTCTTGCGTACAATTTCCTCGAATTGTTTACTTACGACAAGACTCTTGAAGACACCTCTCCCTATAATCCCATTCAACAAATCATTTTCTTGCTCAAGTGTAACTTGGCTAAGAGAATCATTGGTGGAATAAAGAGAGCTACTAGGAACAACAACATTTGGTTTAACTTTAGTACTGTAGTTACTAGATGAAGAAACTTTCTTGCCTTTGTTACTACTGTTCTTAGGTTTAACGTGTGGAACAAAAGTAGACAAGAGCAATCGTTGGCTAGATAAGAAGAACTCTTCTTTCAAAGATCATCATTGATTGCTTTTAGAAACTGATGCTCTTGCTCTAAATTTAGCTCCTCGAAGTGTAGCTTCTCATGAGTTCTTGTAGCTCTCTATGATCTTCTAGAGTAGATTCATGAGCTAACTTAAGAGTGTTTAATTCTTTAGTTAGTCATTAAATCTCTTTCTTATCATCATCATTCGACTTATCTTGACTAGCATGATTATTATCAAGTTCATTTTCAATGTTATCACCGGTCTTATCAAAGAGCAAGTCATCTTGTCCTAACAAGTCATCCTCATCACTATTAAAGTGAGAGTACTCGGGATGTGGTACCTTGGGGCCTTTTTGTTGGAAATATGCCCTAGAGGCAATAATAAAGTGGTTAGTATTATATTTCCTTGTTCATGATAATTGTCTATTGTTCATGCTATAACTGTATTAACCGGAAACCATAATACATGTGTGAATACATAGACCACAACATGTCCCTAGTGAGCCTCTAGTTGGCTAGCTCGTTGATCAATAGATGGTCATGGTTTCCTAACCAAGGACATTGGATGTCATTGATAACGGGATAACATCATTAGGAGAATGATGTGATGGACAAGACCCAATCCTAAGCATAACACTAGATCGTATTGTTCGTCTACTAAAGCTTTTCTAATGTCAAGTATCATTTCCTTAGACCATGAGATTGTGCAACTCCCGGATACCGTAGGAGTGCTTTGGGTGTATCAAATGTCACAATGTAACTGGGTGATTATAAAGGTGCACTACCGGTATCTCCGAAAGTGTTTGTTGGGTTGTACGAATCGAGACTGGGATTTGTCACTCCGTGTGACGGAGAGGTATCTCGGGGCCCACTTGGTAATCCATCATGATAATGAGATCAATGTGACTAAGGAGTTAGCCACGGGATGATGTGTTACAGAATGAGTAAAGAGACTTGCCGATAACGAGATCGAACAAGGTATAGGGATACCGACGATCGAATCTCGGGCAAGTATCATATCGGTAGACAAAGGGAATTGCATACGGGATTGATCGAATCCCCGACATCGTGGTTCATCCAATGAGATCATCATGGAACATGTGGGAACCAACATGGATATCCAAACCCTGTTGTTGGTGTTGGGGAACGTTGCATGGGAAAAAAAATCCTACGCACACGAAGACCTATCATGGTGATGTCCATCTAGGAGAGGAGATTTGGATCTACGTACCCTTGTAGATCGCACAGCACGATGCGTTAAGAAACGCGGTTGATGTAGTGGAACGTCCTCATGTCCCTCGATTCGCCCCGCAAACCGTCCCACGAACCGTCCCGCTATCCGTCCCACGATCCGTTCCGATCTAGTGCCGAACGAACGACACCTCCGCGTTCAGCACACGTACAACTCCATGATGATCTCGGCCTTCTTGATCCAACAAGAAAGATGGAGAAGTAGATGAGTTCTCTGGCAGCATGACGGTGCTCCGTTGGTGGTGAAGGATCTACTCCTGCAGGGCTCCGCCCGAGCTCCGCATAAATACGAACTAGAGGTAAAACTATGGTGTCTAGATCTGAATTCCACGTGGCAAAAGTTGTCTCAAATCAGCCCTAAATCACCACTATATATAGGAGGAAGGGGGAAGAGGCTTGCCTTGTGGGCCAAGACCTCAAGGGTGCGTTGGCTAGGGAGGAGGAGGAGTCCTGCTCCAATCCTAGTCCAACTAGGATTGGAAAGTGGAGTCCTTCTCTTCCTTCCCACCTTTCTTTTTTTCCTTTTCTTTGTTTTTCTTTATTGGCACATAGGTCCCTTTGGGCTGTCCCACCAGCCCACTAAGGGCTGGTGCGCCACCCCTAGGGCCTTTGGGCTTCCCCCGGGTGGGTTGCCCCCCTCCCGGTGAACATCCGGAACCCATTCGTCACTCCCGGTACAATCCCGGTAATGCCCGAAAACCTTCCGGTAACCAAATGAAGTCATCCTATATATCAATCTTCGTCTCCGGACCATTCCCGAATCCCTCGTGACGTCCCTGATCTCATCCGGGACTCTGAACAACATTCGGTAACCACACATATAACTCAACTATACTAAAACATCGCCGAACATTAAGTGTGCACACCCTGCGGGTTCGAGAACTATGTAGACATGCCCCGAGGTACTCCTCGGTCAATATCCAATAGTGGGACCTGGATGCCCATATTGGATCCTACATATTCTCTGAAGATCTTATCGGTTGAACCTCAGTGTCAAGGATTCATATAATCCCGTATGTCATTCCCTTTGTCCTTCGGTATGTTACTTGCCCGAGATTCGATCGTCGGTATCCGCATGCCTATTTCAATCTCGTTACCGGCAAGTCTCTTTACTCGTTCTGTAATACAAGATCCCGTGACTTACACTTAGTCACATTGCTTGCATGGCTTGCGTGTGATGTTGTATTACCGAGTGGGCCCCGAGATACCTCTCCATCACACGGAGTGTCAAATCCCAGTCTTGATCCATACTAACTCAACGGACACCTTCGGAGATACCTGTAGAGCACCTTTATAGTCACCCAGTTACGTTGTGATGTTTGATGCACACAAGGTATTCCTCCGGTGCCAGTGAGTTATATGATCTCATGGTCATAGGAACAAATACTTGACACGCAAAAAATTATAGCAATAAAACGAAACGATCAATATGCTACGTTCATAGTTTAGGTCTAGTCCATCACATGATTCTCCTAATGATGTGATCCAGTTATCAAGCAACAACACTTTGCACATAGTCAGAAAACCTTGACTATCCTTGATCAACTGGCTAGCCAACTAGAGGCTTGCTAGGGACATTGTTTTGTCTATGTATCCACACATGTATCTATGTTTTCATTCAATACAATTATAGCATGGATAATAAACGGTTATCTTTAAACAGGAAATATAATAAATAACTATTTATCATTGCCTCTAGGGAATATTTCCAAGAGTCTCCCACTTGCACTAGAGTCAATAATCTAGTCCTCACATCGCCATGCGATTTACATTGTAATAAATCGAACACCCATACAGTTCTGGTGTTGATCATGTTTTGCCCGTTGAAGAGGTTTAGTCAACGGGTCTGCTACATTCAGATCCGTGTACACTTTGCAAATATTTACGTCCTCTCCTTTGACATAGTCGCGGATGAGGTTGACGCGTCGTTTGATGTGTCTGGTCTTCTTGTGAAATCTTGGTTGCTTTGCTAAGGCAATGGCACCACTGTTGTCACATAATAGAGTTAATGGATCTAGTGTGCTCGACACAACTCCAAGATCTGTCATGAACTGCTTCATCCAGACACCCTCCTTTGCTGCCTCCGAGGCAGCCATGTACTCCGCTTCACATGTAGAATCTCATATGACGCTCTGCTTGGAACTGCACCAGCTTACCGCAACCCCATTAAGAATAAATACGTATCCGGTTTGAGACTTAGAGTCATCTGGATCGGTGTCAAAACTTGCGTCGATGTAACCTTTTACGACGAGCTCTTTGTCACCTCCATAAACGAGAAACATTTCCTTAGTCCTTTTCAGGTACTTCAGAATATTCTTGACCGCCGTCCAGTGATCCACTCCTAGATTACTCTAAAACCTGCCTTCCATACTTATGGCCAAGCTGACGTCTGGTCTAGTGCACATCATTGCATACATGATAGAACCTACGGCTGAAGCGTAGGGGACGGAACTCATTTGTTCTCTATCTTCCGCAGTTGCTGGGCACTGAGTCTTACTCAATTTTATACCTTGTAATACTGGCAAGAACCCTTTCTTGGACTGATCCATTTTGAACTTCTTCAAAACTTTATCAAGGTATGTGCTTTGTGAAATTCCTATCAGGCGTCTCGATCTATCCCTATAGATCTTAATGCCTAGAATGTAAGCAGCTTCTCCTAGGTCCTTCATAGAGAAACTTTTATTCAAGTAATCCTTTATGCTCTCCAAAAGCTCCACGTTGTTTCCAATCAGCAATATGTCATCCACATATAATATTAGAAACGCCACAGATCTCCCACTCACTTTCTTGTAAATACAAGATTCTCCAACCACTTGTATAAACCCAAATGCTTTGATCACTTCATCAAAGCGCTTATTCCAACTCTGAGATGCTTGCACCAGTCCATAAATAGATTGCTAGAGCTTGCATACTTTGTTAGCATTCTTTGGATCGACAAAACCTTTGGGTTGCATCATATACAACTTTTCCTTAAGAAAACCATTAAGGAATGTTGTTTTGACATCCATTTGCTAGATTTCATAATCGTAAAAGGCAGCTATTTCTAACATGATTCAGACGGACTTAAGCATCGCTACCAGTGAGAAAGTCTCATTGTATTCAACTCCTTGAACTTGTGAAAAACCCTTTGCCACAAGTCGTGCATTATAAACGGTCACATTACCGTTTGCGTCCGTCTTCTTCTTATAGATCCATTTGTTCTGAATAGCCTTGCGGCCTTCAGGTAGTACTTCCAAAGTCCACACTTTGTTCTCGTACATGGATAATATCTCGGACTTCATGGCCTCCGTCCATTTGTTGGAATCCGGTCCCACCATTGCTTCTTCATAATTCGCAGGTTCATTGTTGTCCAACAACATAATCGTTAAGACATGATTACCGTACCACTGAGGAGCAGTACGTGATCTTGTCGACCTGCGAGGTCCGATAGCAACTTGATCCGAAGTTTCATGATCATCATCATCAACTTGCTCCTCAACCAGCGCCGGAGCAACATGGGTTTCCCCTTGCCTCGCGCCACCATCTAGTGGAATTAGAGGTTCGACAACCTCATCAAGTTCTATCTTCCTCCCACTCAATTCTTTCGAGAGAAACTCCTTCTCAAGAAAAGCTCTGTTTTTAGCAACAAACACTTTGACCTCGGATTTGAGATAGAAGGTATACCCAACCGTCTCTTTTGGGTAACCTATGAAGATGCACTTTTGCGCTTTGGGTTCCAGCTTTCCAGGCTGAAGCTTTTTGACATAAGCATCACATCCCCAAACTTTAAGAAATGACAACTTTGGTCTTTTGCCATACCACAGTTCGTATGGTGTCGTCTCAACAGATTTTGATGGTGCCCTATTTAAAGTGAATGCAACTGTCTCTAATGCATAACCCCAAAATGATAACGGCAAATCAGTAATTAAGAGACATCATAGATCGCACCATCTCTAATAAAGTACGATTACGACATTCGGACACACCATTACGTTTTGGTGTTCCAGGTGGTGTCAACTGTGAAACAATTCCACATTGTCTTAAGTGAGCACCAAACTCGAAACTCAGATATTCACCCCCACGATCAGACTGTAGGAACTTGATCTTCTTGTTACAATGATTTTCAACTTCACTCTCAAATTGCTTGAAAACGTTTCACACGTGTGCTTCATCAAGTAGAGATAGCCATATCTACTCAAATCGTCAGTGAAGGTGATAAAATAACGATATCCGCAGCGCGCCTCCACACTCATCGGACCGCACACATCGGTATGTATGATTTCCAACAAGTCACTTGCACGCTCCATTGTTCCGGAGAACGGATTCTTAGTCATCTTGCCCATGAGTCATGGTTCGCACGTGTCAAGTGAATCAAAGTCAAGTGACTCCAAAAGTCCATCGGTATGGAGTTTCCTCATGCGCTTTACACCAATATGACCTGAGCGGCAGTGCCATACAAACATGGCGCTATCATTGTTAACTCTAACTCTTTTGGTATCAATGTTATGTATATGTGTATCATCGCTATCAAGATTCAATATGAACAATCCTCTCACATTGGGTGCATGACCATAAAAGATATTACTCATAGAAATAGAACAACCATTATTCTCTGACTTAAACAAGTAACCGTCTCGCAATAAACAAGATCCAGATATAATGTTCATGCTTAACGCATGCACTAAATAACAATTATTTAAGTTCATAACTAATCCTGATGGTAACTGAAGTGAAACTGTGCCCACAACGATTGCATCAACCTTTGAACAATTTCCCACGCGCATCGTCACTTCATCTTTCGCCAGCCTTTGCTTATTCTGTAGTTCCTGTTTCGAGTTGCAAATATGAGAAACAAAACCGGTATCGAATACCCATGCACTACTACGAGAGTTGGTTAAGTACACATCAATAACATGTATATCGAATATACCTGATTTTTCCTTGGCCGCCTTCTTATCAGCCAGATACTTGGGGCAGTTGCGCTTCCAGTGACCTATACCCTTCCAATAATAACACTCCATTTCAGGCTTAGGTCCAGTTTGGGTTTCTTTGTCCGATTGGCAACATACTTGCCGCTCTTCTTGGAATTACCCTTCTTTCCTTTGCCGTTTTCTTGAAACTAGTGGTCTATTCACCATTAACACTTGATGCTCTTTACGGAGTTCTCACTCTGCGACTTTCAGCATCGCGAATAAATCGCCGGGTGACTTGTTCAAACCTTGCATGTTATAGTTCAACACAAAGCTCTTGTAGCTTGGTGGCAGTGATTGAAGAATTCTGTCAGTGATAGCCTCGTGCGGGAGTTCAATCCTGAGCTCAGCTAGACGGTTTGAGTACCCAGACATTTTGAGCACATGTTCACTGACAGACAAATTCTCCTCCATCTTGCAAGCATATAATTTATCGGAGGTCTCATACCTCTTGATCCGGGCGTTCTTCTGAAAGATAAACTTCAACTCCTGGAACATCTCAAATGCTCCATGACGCTCAAAGCAACGTTGAAGTCCCGGCTCTAAGCCATACAAGACTGCACATTGAACTACTGAGTAGTCCTCCTTACGGGTTAACCAAGCGTTCTTAACATCTTGGTCAGCCGTAGCGGGTGGTTCATCTCCTAGCGCAGCATTAAGGACATAATCCTTCTTCCCAGCTTGTAGGAGCAACTTAAGATTACGAGCCCAGTCTACAAAGTTGCTTCCATCATCTTTCAACTTAGCTTTCTCTAGGAACGTATTAAAATTCAGGGTGACTATCGCGTGAGCCATTGATCTACAACACAAATATTTTCAAAGTGGACTTAGACTATGTTCAATATAATTAGAGTTTAACTAAACAAAATACTTGCTAAACTCCCACTCAAAAACTACATCTCTCTGGTCATTTGAGTGGTACATGATCCAAATTCACTAACTCAAGTCCGATCATCACGTGAGTTGAGAGTAGTTTCAGTGGTAAGCATATCTATGCTAATCATATCAACTATACGATTCATGCTCGATCTTTCGGTCTCA
Organism: Hordeum vulgare subsp. vulgare; assembly: GCF_904849725.1. Taxonomy (NCBI): domain Eukaryota; kingdom Viridiplantae; phylum Streptophyta; class Magnoliopsida; order Poales; family Poaceae; genus Hordeum; species Hordeum vulgare. The sequence goes on along the minus strand of NC_058524.1, from coordinate 378,468,234 downwards.
TGTGTTTCGAGGCCATGTCTGCACATGCTAGGCTCGTCAAGCTTAACACGCCATGTATGCACATGCTAGGTTCGTCAAGCTTAACCTGAGTGTTTTGCGTGTGCAACTGTTTTGCACCCGTTGTATGTGAACATTGAGTCTATCACACCCGATCATCACGTGGTGTCTCAAAACGACGAACTGTAGCAACGGTGCACAGTCGGGGAGAACACAATTTCGTCTTGAAATTTTAGTCAGAGATCACCTCATAATGCTACCGTCGTTCTAAGCAAAATAAGGTGCATAAAAGGATTAACATCACATGCAATTCATAAGTGACATGATATGGCCATCATCTTGTGCTTCTTGATCTCCATCACCAAAGCACCGTCACGATCTTCTTGTCACCGGCGCCACACCATGATCTCCATCATAATGACCTCCATCAACGTGTCGCCATCGGGGTTGTCATGCTACTTATGCTATTACTACTAAAGCTACGTCCTAGCAATATAGTAAACGCATCGGCAAACACAAACGTTAGTTTAAAGACAACCCTATGGCTCCTGCCGGTTGCTGTATCATCGACATGCAAGTCAATATTTAACTATTACAACATGATCATCCCGTACATCCAATATATCACATCACGTCATTGGCCATATCATATCACAAGCATACCCTGCAAAAACAAGTTAGACGTCCTCTAATTTGTTGTTGCATGTTTTACCTGGCCGTTATGGGTATCTAGTAGATCGCATCTTACTTACGCAAAAACCACAACGGAGATGTGCAAATTGCTATTTAACCTCTCCAAGGACCGCCTCGGTCAAAACTAAGCGTACGAATAATGTCGGTCCAGGCCGCTTCAATCCAACAATACAGCTGAATCGAGAAAATACTAAGGAGGACAGCAAATCAAACATCACCTTCCACAAAAGCCTTTGTGTTCTAATTGGGATAACATCTACGCATGAACCTAGCTCTGATGCCACTCTTGGGGAACGTTGCATGCGAACAAAAAATTTCATATGCACATGAAGATCTATCATGGTGATGTCCATCTACGAGAGGAGATTTGGATCTACGTACCCTTGTAGATCGCACATCAGGAAGCGTTAAGAAACGCGGTTGATGTAGTGGAACGTCCTCATGTCCCTCGATCCTCCTCGTGAACCGTCCCAAGAACCGTCCCGCGATCTGTCCCACGATCAGTTCCGATCTAGTGCCGAACAGACGACACCTCCGCGTTCAACACACGTATAGCTCGATGATGATCTCGGCCTTCTTGATCCAGCAAGCAAGACGGAGAAGTAGATGAGTTCTCCGGCAGCGTGACGACGCTCCGGTGGTGGTGAAGGATCTACTCCTGCAGGGCTCCGCCCGAGCTTCGCAGAAATACGATCTAGAGGTAAAACTATGGTGTCTAGATCTGAATTGCACGCGGCAAAAGTTGTCTCAAATCAGCCCTAAATCACTACTATATATAGGAGGAAGGGGGAGGAGGCTTTCCTTGAGGGCCAAGCCCTGAAGGGTACGCTGTCTAGGGAGGAGGAGGAGTCCTGCTCCAATCCTAGTCCAACTAGGATTGGAAAGTGGAGTCCTTCTCTTCCTTCCCACCTTTCTTTTTTTCCTTTTCTTTGGTTTTTCTTTCTTGGCGCATAGGTCCCTTTGGGCTGTCCCACCAGCCCACTAAGGGCTGGTGTGCCACCCCTAGGGCCTTTGGGATTCCCCCGGGTGGGTTGCCCCCCTCCCGGTGAACATCCGGAACCCATTCGTCACTCCCGGTACAATCCGGGTAATGCCCGAAAACCTTCCGGTAACCAAATGAAGTCATCCTATATATAAATGTTTGTCTCCGGACCATTCCCGAAACCCTCGTGACGTCCATGATCTCATCTGGGACTCTGAACAACATTCGGTAACCACACATATAACTCAACTATACTAAAACATCGTCGAACCTTAAGTGTGCGGACCCTGCGGGTTCGAGAACTATGTAGACATGCCCCGAGGTACTCCTCGGTCAATATCCAATAGCGGGACCTGGATGCGCATATTGGATCCTACATATTCTCTCAAGATCTTATCGGTTGAACCTCAGTGTCAAGGATTCAAATAATCCCGTATGTCATTCCCTTTGTCCTTTTGTATGTTACTTGCCCGAGATTCGATCGTCGGTATCTGCATACCTATTTCAATCTCATTATCAGCAAGTCTCTTTACTCGTTCTGTAATACAAGATCCCGTGACTTGCACTTAGTCACATTGCTTGCAAGGCTTATGTGTGATGTTGTATTACCGAGTGGGCCCCGAGATAACTCTCCGTCACACGGAGTGACAAATCCCAGTCTTGATCCATACTAACTCAACGGATACCTTCGGAGATACCTGTAGAGCACCTTTATATTCACCCAGTTATGTTGTGACGTTTGATACACACAAGGTATTCCTCCGGAGCCAGTGAGTTATATGATCTCATGGTCATAGGAACAAATACTTGACACGCAGAAAACTATATCAATAAAACGACACGATCAATATGCTACGTTCATAGTTTGGGTCTAGTCCATCACATGATTCTCCTAATGATGTGATCGAGTTATCAAGCAACAACACTTTGCACATAGTCAGAAAACCTTGATTATCTTTGATCAACTCGCTAGCTAACTAGAGGCTTGCTAGGTACATTGTTTTGTCTATGTATCCAGACATGTATCTATGTTTTCATTCAATATAATTATAGCATGGATAATAAACGATTATCTTTAAACATGAAATATAATAATAACTATTTATCATTGCCTCTAGGGCATATTTCCAATAGTTGGTTATTGATCGGAGAGGTGCCTCGGTCATGTGTGCATGGTTCCCGAACTCGTAGGGTCTACACACTTAAGGTTCGATGACACTAGGGTTATATGGGAATAATGTACGTGGTTACTGAAGGTTTTTCGAAGTCACGGATGAGATCCCGGATGTCACGAGGATTTCCGGAATGCTCCGGAGGTAAAGATTCATATATAGAAAGTGAGGATTTGATCGCTAGAAGTGTTTCAGATGTCACCGGTAATGTACCGGGACCACCGGAAGGGTTCCGGGGGTCCACCGGGAAGGGCCACCTGCGCCAAAGTGCTACATGGGCCAAAATTGGACGGGAACAAGCTCCTAGGTGGGTGATACGTCTCCAACGTATCTATAATTTTTGATGGTTCCATGCTATTATCATGTCAACTTTGGATGTTTTGTATGCATGAATATGCTATTTTATATGTTTTTTGGGACTAACCTATTAACTCAGTGCCAAGTGCCAGCTTCTGTTTTTTCCGTGTTTTTGACCTTTTTCAGAGAAGAATATTAAACGGATTCCAAACGGAATAAAACCTGCGAGACGATTTTTTCATAACAGAAGATAAGCAGGGAACTTGAGAACCAAGGCAAAGGACCTCGGGGGAGGTCACAAGCCCCCTAGAAGTGGCCTGGGGGGAGCCTAGCAGGCTTGTGGGCCCCCCGTGTCTCCTTTGCCCTACTTCTTTCGCCTATAAATTCTCTAAAAATCCAGAACCACCACAGAGAGCCACGCAAATACTTTTCCGCCGCCGCAAGCTTCTGTCTCCGCAAGATCCCATCTGGGGACCGTTCTGGTGCCCTGCCGGAGGGGGATTCGGACACGAAGGGCTTCTTCATCAAGACCATTGCCTCTCCGATGATGCGTGAGTAGTTCACCACAGACCTTCGGGTCGATAGCTAGTAGCTAGATGGCTTCTTCTCTCTCTTGGATCTTCAATACAAAGTTCTCCATGATCTTCATGGAGATCTATCCGATGTAACCTTCTTTTGCGGTGTGTTTGTCGAGATCCGATGAATTGTGGATTTATGATCAGATTATCTAGGAATATTATCTGAGTCTCCTCTGATCTCTTATATGCATGATTTGGTATCCTTGTAATTCTCTTCGAGTTGTGGGTTTCATTCGGCCAACTTGATCTATAATTCTTGCAATGGGAGAAGTACTTGGTTTTGGGTTCATACCGTGCGGTGTCCTCACCCAGTGACAAAAGGGGTAGCGAGGCACGCATTGTGTTGTTGCCATCAATGGTAAAAAGATGGGGTTTATATCTATTGCATGAATCTATCCCTCTACATCATGTCATCTTGCTTAAGGTGTTACTCTGTTTGTTATGAACTCAATACACTAGATGCATGCTGGATAGCGATCGATGTGTGGAGTAATAGTAGTAGATGCAGAAAGCATCGGTCTACTTGTCTCGGACGTGATGCCTATATGTATGATCATTGCCTTAGATATCATCATGATTTGCGCGATTCTATCAATTGCTCGACAGTAATTCGTCCACCCACCGTAATATTTGCTATCATGAGATAAGCCTCTAGTGAACACTATGGCCCCCGGGTCTACTTCACATCATATTTTCAGTTCCACACAATTACTTTATTGCACTTTTCACCTTCAGATCTCACCTTGCAAATAATCGTGAAGGGATTGACAACCCCTTTATAGCGTTGGGTGCAAGTTTGTTTGTTTTTGCGCAAGTACATTGGTGCCTCATCTTGATACTCCTACTGGATTGATACCTTGGTTCTCAAACTGAGGGAAATACTTACTGCTACTGTGCAGCATTACCCTTTCCTCTTCAAGGGAAAAACCAACGCAAGCTCAAGAGGTAGCAAGAAGAATTTCTGGCGCCGTTGCCGGGGAGGATCAAATCAAGAATAGTCTCCCGTCAACGTGCCAATTTCTGGCGCCGTTGGCCGGGAATATTCAAACTGAAGCTTATCCAAGTAACTATCGCAAACTCATTTCTTGCATTTACATTATTATCCTTTTGCCTCTCGTTTTCCTCTCCCCCACTTCTGAAAAAACAAAATTTACAAAAATATTCGCTCTTCTTCCATTCGCCTTTTTGTTGCTATGTTTGCTTGTGTTGCCATGTGCCTTCTATTTGCTTGCATCTTCGCTTGCTAAAAATCTATTGATATGGATCCTCACCCACTTGCTAATCTCTTTAAGAGATCCAATTATGTTGAACCAATTGCTAGTGAGTTTTGTGCACTAGATTATCTTTATGAAGTTTTGCTTGAGATGCGTGAATCTGAAAATTGTGATGAAGAAATTTATGAAGTGATTCACGAGGGCTCCTTGAATCAAAAGCATGATTGCAATGGTTTCACTATAAATTCTATTAATGACAATCATGCTAAAATTATGCAAAACCCTAAGCTTGGGGATGCTAGTTTTGCTATGTCCACTATTTGTTGCAATGATCATGATTGGGGTGGTGATTTTTCTTACGATCTTGAAAAATTGTTTAAGCCTCATGATGAATATGATATTGATAATAATGTTTGCAATAAGATTGAAAGTGGGTTTGGAGAAGTCGTGACTTTAGTTGATGATAATCCCACTATTTTTGAAGAGCGTCAACTTTGCATGCATGTGGATCATGAAAAGAATATCCTATGTGATAGTTATATTGTTGAATTTTAATATGATCCCACATGTAATTATTATGAGAGAGGAAAATATGGTTGTAGAAAGTTTCATATCACTAAATCACCTCTCGTTATGTTGAGATTGCTATTCTCTCTTTCTTCTTCCTTGCATATGGTAACTATTGGTTGTCTTGACAATTTGTTTTCCTATAAAATTCCTATGCATAGGAAGTATGTTAGACTTAGATGTGATTTTTACATGCTTTATGATGCTCTCATTGTGCTTCAATTCTTGTCTTTTGTGTGAGCATCATTGAATTATCAATGCCTAGCTAAAAGGCTTTAAAGAAAAGCGCTTGTTGGGAGGCAACCCAATGAATAGATTAATTTTTGATTTTTTACTTTCTGTTTTGTTGAGTCCACACCATCATGATTCTGTTATGATTGTGTTTTTTTTGTTTTAATTAGTGTTTGTGCCAAGTAGAACCTTGATGATTAGTTTTGGTGATAGTTGTTTAATCATGTTGAAAAAGATAGAAACTTTGCGCTCACGAAATTATTTTTAATTCCTATCCAGAAAGAGATTTTGAGTTGATTCTTTTTTCTGCTGATTGATATGTGAATTTCCCTATTTTCATATTTTTTCAGAAGTTTTGGGATACCAGAGGTGTACGAAGTATACAAATTGCTACAGACTGGTCTGTTTTTGTTGTGTTGATTGCTTATTTTGATGAAACTATGGTTAGTATCGGGGGGTACTAGCCATGGAAAAGTTAGAATAGAGTAATATAACATCAATCAAAATGGAAATCAAGTTCACTAAAGTACCTAAAAAGAGTGGTGGTTTGTTTTCTTAGGCTAATGATATCACGAGTTTCTGTTTAAGTTTTGTGTTGTGAAGTTTTCAAGTTTTGGGTGATGTTCTCATGGACAATGGGATAAAGAGTGGAAAGAGCTTAAGCTTGGGGATGCCCAAGGCATCCCAAGCCAAATTCAAGGACACCAAAAATCCTAAGCTTGGGGATGCCCCGGGAAGGCATCCCCTCTTTCGTCCTCAATCCATCGGTAACGTTACTTGGAGCTACATTTTTATTCACCACATGATATGTGTTTTGCTTGGAGCGTCGTGTATTATAAGTGTCTTTTCTTTTATGCTTTGTCACAATCATCCTTGCTGCACACCTTTTTGAGAGGGACATGCACTCATCGTGAATTTGCTAGAATACTCATTGAGCTTCACTTATATCTTTTGAGTTAGGCAATTTAGCTCGCAGGTGCTTCACTTATAGCTTTTGAGCTAGATAACTTTGCTCTAGTGCTTCACTTCAATATTTTTAGAGCACGACGGTGTCATATTTTGAAGAAATAAGAACTCCCTATCTTCACTTATATCTTTTTGAGAGTGCTTTCTCTAAGTAACTTGGTAATTGGCGTGTGCTTTGAAAGTTGTCCTAAAGATGATAGGCATCCAAAGAGGATATAATAAAAACTTCCATATTCAAGTGCATTGATTAGTAAAGAGAAGTTTGATTCCTCTCAATTAGTTTTGAGATATGGATATGGTAATATTAGAGTTATGTTAGTAGGGTGTTGTGAATCTAGAAATACTTGTGTTGAAGTTAGTGATTCCCGTAGCATGCACGTATGGTGAACCGCTATGTTAGGAAGTCGGAGCATAATTGATTTATTGATTGTCATCCTTTGTGTGGCGGCCGGGATCGCGCGATGGTTAACACCTACCAACCCTTCCCCTAGGAGTATGCGTTTATCACTTTGTTTCGATTACTAATAAAACTTTCGCAATAAGTATATGAGTTATTCATGACTAATGTGAGTCCATGGTATAGATGCACTTTCACCTTCCAACATTGCTAGCCTCTCTAGTGCCGCGCAACTTTCGCCGGTGCACAAACCCACCATATACCTTCCTCAAAACAACCACCATACCTACCTATTATGGGATTTTCATAGCCATTCCGAGATATATTGCCATGCAACTCCCACCGTTCCGTCTCATGACATGTGTCGTCACTTTCATATTGTCATTGCATGATCGTAAGATAGCTAGCGAGATGTTTCAACGTCATACGCTAAGCTAGATCGTTGCACATCCCGGTACACTGCCGGAGGCATTTCCTATAGAGTCATCATTGTTCTAAGTATTGAGTTGTGAGTAAATAAAAGTGTGATGATCATCATTATTAGAGCATTGTCCCTTGTGAGGAAAAAAGAGAGGCCAAAGATGCCCACCAAAAAAATGAGAAAAAGGAGGCCAAAGAGCCCAAACAAAAAAAGAGAGAAAAAGAGAGAAGGGACATGTTACTATCTTTTTCCACACTTGTGCTTCAAAATTGCACCATGTTCTTCATGATAGAGAGTCTCTCGTTTTGTCACCTCCATATACTAGTGGGAATTTTCATTATATAACTTGGCTTGTATATTCCAATGATGGGCTTCCTCAAAATTGCCCTAGGTCTTCGTGAGCAAGAAAGTTGGGTGCACACCCACTAGTTTTCCGTTTGAGATTTCACACACTTATAGCTCTTGTGCATCCGTTGCATGGTAATCCCTACTCATTCACATTGATATCTATTGATGGGCACCTCCATAGCCCGTTGATATGCCGAGTCAATGTGACCATCTCCTCCTTTTTGCCTCACAACCTCCACCACACTCTATTCCACCAATAGTGTTATATCCATGGCTCATGCTCATGTATTGCGTGAGAGTTGAAAAAGTTGAGAAAGTATGAGTGCGAAAACAATTACTTGGCCAATACCGGGGTTGTGCATGATTTAAATTCGTTGTGTGGGGATGATGGAGCATAGCCAGACTATATGATTTTGTAGGGATAACTTTCTTTGGCCTTGATATTTCAAAAGTTCATGATCACTTTGCTAGTATGCTTGAAGTACTATTGTTTTCATGTCAATAGTAAACTATTGTTTTGAATCTTACGGATCTGAACATACATGCCACAAGAAAGAAGTTACAAAGGACAAATATGTTAGGTAGGATTCCAGATCAAAAATTCAGTCTTTATCACTTCCCTACTCGAGGACGAGCAGGAGTTAAGCTTGGGGATGCTTGATACGTCTTCAACGTATCTGTAATTTTTGATGGTTCCATGCTATTATCATGTCAACTTTGGATGTTTTGTATGCATGAATATGCTATTTTATATCTTTTTTGGGACTAACCTATTAACTCAGTGCCAAGTGACATTTTCTGTTTTTTTCCGTGTTTTTGACCTTTTTCAGAGAAGAATATTAAAGAGAGTCCAAACGGAATAAAACCTGCGGCAGGATTTTTTTCCATAACACAAGATACACACGGAACTTGAGAACCAAGGCAAAGGACCTCGGGGGAGGTCACAAGCCCCCTAGCCGCGGCCTGGGGGGCGCCTAGCAGGCTTGTGGGCCCCCCGTGGCTCCTTTGCCCTACTTCTTTCGCCTATAAATTCTCTAAAAATCCAGAACCACCAGAGAGAGCCATGAAAATACTTTTCCACCGCCGCAAGCTTCTGTCTCCGCAAGATCCCATCCGGGGACCGTTCTGGTGCCCTGCCGGAGGGGGATTCGGACATGGAGGGTTTCTTCATCAACACCATTACCTCTCCGGTGATGCGTGAGTAGTTCACCACTCACCTTCGGGTTCATAGCTAGTAGCTAGATGGCTTCTTCTCTCTCTTGGATCTTCAATACAAAGTTCTCCATGATCTTCATGGAGATCTATCAGATGTAACCTTCTTTTGCGATGTGTTTGTCGAGATCCGACGAATTGTGGATTTATGATCAGATTATCTATGAATAGTATTTGAGTCTCCTCTGATCTCTTATATGCATGATTTCGTATCCTTGTAATTCTCTTCGAGTTGTGGGTTTCGTTTGGCCAACTTGATCTATAATTCTTGCAATGGGAGAAGTGCTTGGTTTTGGGTTCATACCATGCGGTGTCCTCGCCCAGTGACAGAAGGGGTAGCAAGGCACGCATCATGTTGTTACCATCAAGGGTAAAAATATGGGGTTTATATCTATTGCATGAAGCTATCCCTCTACATCATGTCATCTTGCTTAAGGCGTTACTCTGTTTGTTATGAACTCAATACACTAGATGCATGCTGGATAGCGGTCGATGTGTGGAGTAATAGTAGTAGATGCAGAAAGTATCGGTCTACTTGTCTCGGACGTGATGCCTATATGTATGATCATTGCCTTAGATATCATCATGACTTTGCGCGATTCTATCAATTGCTCGGCAGTAATTCGTTCACCCACCATAATATTTGCTATCATGAGAGAAGCCTCTAGTGAACACTATGGCCCCCGGGTCTACTTCACATCATATTTTCAGTTTCACACAACTACTTTGTTGCACTTTTCACCTTCAGATCTCAACTTGCAAATAATCATGAAGGGATTTACAACCCCTTTATAGCATTGGGTGCAAGTTTGTTTGTTCTTGTGCAGGTACATTGGTGCCTCATCTTGATACTCCTACTGGATTGATACCTTGGTTCTCAAACTGAGGGAAATACTTACTGCTACTGTGCTGCATCACCCTTTCCTATTCACGGGAAAAACCAACGCAAGCTCAAGAGGTAGCAGTGGGTTGGTGCGCCACCACTAAGGGCCCAAGGCGCTGCAAGGGGGTAAGGGCCCAAACCCTTGGAGTGGATGGGATGCCTTGGGCCCAAAGCCCACCTTGGTGCGCCCCCTCCACCCATCTAAGGCTGTCGCACCCCTTAGGGTGGAAACCCTAAGGGTGGGCACCCTCCTCCCTCTCCTCCTATATATAGTGGAGGGTTTGGGGCTGTTTTGAGACACATTCTCAATCTCTCGGCGCAGCCCTACTCCTCGTCCTCCTCGTCCTCCGTAGTGCTTGGCGAAGCCCTGTTGGAATACCATGCAGCTCCATCGTCACCATGTCGTCGTGCTGCCGGAGCTCTCCCTCAACCTCTCCTCCCTCTTTGCCGGATCAAGGCGTTGGAGACGTCACCGGGCTGCACGTGTGTTGAACGCGGAGGCACCATTGTTTGGTGCATAGATCGGAATCCACCGCGATGTGAATCGCTGTGAGTATGACTCCATCAACCGCGTTCTAGCAACGCTTCCGCTTAGCGATCTTCAAAGGTATGAATATGCTCTACCCCATTGCTCGTTGCTGGTTTCTCCATAGATAGATCCTTCTGAAGCGTAGGATTTTTTTTGAAATTACTACGTTCCCCAACAGTGGCATCCGAGCCAAGGTTCTGTGCGTAGATTCTATGCACGAGTAGAACACAAAAGTCGTGGGCGCTGATTATTTCAATTGTTTGTAGTTACTAGTCTTATCTTGATTCGGCGGCATCGTGGGATGAAGCGGCCTGGATCGAATTTACACGTACTCTTACGCGAGACTGGTTCCACCGACTGACATGCACTTGTTGCATAAGGTGGCTAGCGGGTGTCTTGTAACATCCCAAATTTTGGAATGTTAAAAATAATTATTAGATTGTTTGTTTGTTTGCTTGAGTGATTTAAACTTGAGTGAAATTTGAAACTTTTCAAAACTTTTGAATGAGAGGGAATAAAATGACTTTCCCCTTCTCCGGTGAATTCAAATTCAATCATTTAAAAGCAATGAGAGAAGATGACATGACTTCTTCAACTATAAAGAATTTGAATGGAGTTTGCATTTGAGTTCTTTCAAATTTTGCTTCTGCATTTCCATTTTTCTTCTCCGAGAAAATACCCCGAAAATAAATTCTTGCAAGCAAGAAAGAGCGGAGGAAAATGACCCTCCCAAACCAGGGGCATTCATTGAAATATTTGAGCCAAGAAAAACCCAAGTTTATGGGGATAATATTTTGCCAAAAGAAAATATAGCATAAGGAGTTTTTTCTGAAATAAACATTTTTAGAAGTTTTTATTTTGGCCTTGGAAAAATGTTAAACGTGTAGAGATTTTTTTTCTGAAAATTTTGGTATATAAAACCCTATATTAATTATTTTATTTTGTTTCCCTTTTATTCGTTTTAGTTTCTGTTTTCTTAAAAAAAACTAAATCGGGAATGTTATTTTTTTAGGAAAGCGCCTCAGGCGCTTTATAGCACTGTCGGCCCAATCCCCCCTTAGCCGGACCGAATCCCTTAGGATTCGGCCAGCCGACTGAGCCGCCCCGAGCCCCCCCTCACTGCCACCTGGGCCCCACCGCCCGAAGCCCCACCCGACCGGTCACCCCCTCCCCTGCGCTCCCTCTCTTTCATCCCCGCGCCCGACAGCCTCGCCACCCTCGCCGGAGATGCCACCCCACGCCCGATCGCCTTCCCTCTGGCGCCACCCCCTCCCCCTATAAAACCCGACCACCCCCGCCCCTCCTCGCCCCGTTCCCCCTCGCCGCCGCCCTGCCCAAGCCCCGCCCCCCCGCCCGAGCTCGCCGGAGCTAAGCTCCAGCCGAAGCTTCCCCGGCGCCCTGCTCCTTCCCCGGCCCCCGAGCTGCCTCCCCACCGCCACCAATTGTCGGAGGAGGAACCCCGCCGTCTCCCCGACCCCTCAGGCCTCGCCGGAGACCACCGGAGCGCCGCCCCCGACCTCCCTCCGCCTCGGCCTCGCCGAAGATCTTCGCTGGAGCTCCTTCCGCGGTGAGTTGCCCCATCTCCCGCCTGTAGCCGTTAGATCTTTAATCTACGGTGTAGATTAGAATCATTATACCCCTTCGGTTTTAGTTAAAAGACCAAGCTGGTTTTTCTTTACTTATTAGTTAGCCAGAGTTTTTAGTTAGATATCGGCCGCTTGCTAGTATTCCCCGTAGCACACACTATCTCAGCCAACCAGAACACGCCACGTACCCCCTCCCGTGCACTTGTTAGTTACTATGTTTTTCTTGTTTTAATTCAAAAACAGAGAGAGTTTCAATTTTGTTTTGCTCTTAACTTTTGATCCACAACTCCAATGGAGTTGAAACTTCTTCCAGTAGATCAAAATTTTCCTGTAGTTTTCAAAAACATATTATTTGTCTATGTTTGAAATTTTCAAATTTGAATTAGGTCAGATTTAGTTTAAACCTTGTTTTGCTTATTCTGAGAGTTTAAAAATAGATTTTTAATTAATTATTTTTGCTACTGATCACTAGTGATATTATTTATGAGTGGTCAAAATTTCAGAATTATTTGAGTAATTTAGCTAATTGTTTCTTGTGAAACAATTTCTGTTTCACCTCTTTTAGGATTATGACTATATTTCTTTCTTTAGTTGTTTTTAAATTATTTTTCTTTTATATTTCAGAAATATTATGTTTTGTTTCTGTTAGTTAACAGTAGGTTTGCGACAAGTTTTGATTTTATTTTTATATGTTATCATGAAATCAATTCTAGTTCTCTAATAACTTGCAATTGGTTTCTCCACTGTTTCAAATCCCGTTTGGAAATACTTTCAAATAGTTTTGTGAAAAATACTTTATTTCATCTTAGTTAAATTTATATCTTAGTTCCCTGTTATTTAAGTATTTTATTTTCTGTTAGGCAAAAACTATTTAGTGTTTGATGTAGTAGAAGACTCCTAGTTTTAGTGGAAGTTTCTTTCGGATTCTTATTCGCTCTCTCTTTTGTTTTGATTGCTAGAATGATTGCTAGTATGAGTGCTTATGTGAATGATATGTTTGTTATATAGATTTCATCGGAGAGTGACGAATAGTCTATCAAGTTATTCCCCGAGAACGATAATTCTTCCTCGTCAACATCACCAGGCAAGTCATTTGATCATGTATCACCTATGTTTTATTCATCGTAGTTCTACCATCCTATGCCCAATTTGCATGCTAACTAGGTACTTGGAAATTATGTTACATATTGTAGTATCATGTGGTAGGCACCCAACAACCCCGTTACTTGGCCCGGGACGACAAATTTCATATTGCTATGCTTGTGTAGACGGGATTCTGGTTGAGAGTTTATCACGAGTGATGCGAGAATAATTTAATAACCAAGACCGGTTAAGTCAAGACTTTTCAAGACCTCATGATGCAATGCAACTCTGGGTGAAGGACGGTTGATCGGCTCCCTGGAGAAACCAGTGGATGACCCGGGATGCTGGAGAAGGCCATGACATCTTGCAGAAAGCTTTACCCAGGCTCAAAGAGACGGACGAATATTTTCAAGACCCAAGGCTTACCTGCACAACCACAAGTCATTATGGGCTCTGGCTTGGTTGGACAACGCGGCGACTCTGGACAGGCGGTGCTAGCAGATGTAGAAGAACGGTAGGATTGGATGGGCACCGATAGGGATTCAGAGGGACCCGTTGAAAGACCATGTTTTGATCATCCGGTCTTCAAACACCCTGAAGTGCGAGGACATACACGGAGGCGATAAAATCTTGTGGGGAACGTGTGCAAAACTCTGCAAAGTACTCAAACCTAATCGATTAGCCGTGTCCACGGTCATGGACAACTTGAGCCAAAGGAACTGAAGTTATCTGAAATTCTCAACACAAATAATAATATTGATGTGGGTATTATTGACAACATGGGTACGAGAATTGGTTGGTGGAACCATCTCGTTAACAACCAACAATGTAGTAACATTTTGCTTTTAGCCCTCTCTTGATGTAGGAGAAAACTTGCTTTTCGCTAAAAATTTATAGCCCCACCTGCCATATATGCATATAGTATAGATGATTACTTTTCACCCCTCTCTTATGTGACTTGCCGGCATATTCAATATGCTGACCTACACGGCTGCAATGTCTTATGTTGCAGATATTTTTCCTCGACGAGTAAGAGTATGATTCAGGGTGACGGTCCGCACTCAACTTGCCGTTGGTGTTTATTGGGACTCCACTCCCTTGACTGTTTCCACTGAGATATTTAAGGTATATATCAGTTTTACGCTATTTACATGTGATTGCACTTTGATATATACATTTGATGTACTGTGTGTGCCAGCATACTAATCCAGGGATGACACAGATACACAGAGGCTTGACTCGTTTTGAGTCGGGTCGCTTCATGTCTGTCTCTCCCACTTTAGTTGGATCGGATTTGATGAAGAGGGTCCTTATGAAGGGTAAATAGCATTGACATATCAACGTTGTGGCTGTCACGTAGGTAAGAAGCATTCTTGCTAGAAACCCTAATCAGTCACGTATAACTTGCAACAACAATTAGACGATGTCTAACTTGTTTTTGCAGGGTATGCTATGTGATGTGATATAGCCAAAAGGATGTGATGTTACGTATGTGATGTATGAGATTGATCATGTTCTTGTAATAGGATTCACGACTTGCATGTCGATGAGTATGACAACTGGCAGGAGCCATAGGAGTTGTCTTAATTTATTGTATGAGATGCAACGCAATGTGATTACTTTACTTTATTGCTAAACGTTAGCTATAGTAGTAGAAGTAATAGTTGGCATGGCGACTTCATGGAGACACAATGATGGAGATCATGATGATGGAGATCATGGTGTCATGCTGGTGAAAATGATGATCATGGTGCCCCGAAGATGGAGATCAAAGGAGCAAGATGATATCGGCCATATCATGTCACTATATGATTGCATGTGATGTTTATCATGTTTTTCATCTTATTGCTTAGATCGACCATAGCAAAGATAAGATGACCCCTCATTAAAATTTCGAGATATGTATTCCCCTAAGTGTGCACCAGTGCGAAGGATCGTTGTCTCGAAGCACCACGTGATGATTGGGTGTGATAGATTCTAACATTCGCATACAACGGGTGTAAGCCAGTTTACACACACAAAACACTTAGGTTGACTCGACGACCCTAGCATGTACAGACATGGCCTCAAATACGGGAGACCAAAATGTCGAACATGAGTCGTATGGATGATACGATCAACATGGAGATGTTCACCACTGATGACTAGTCCGTCTCACGTGATGATCGAACACGGGCTAGTCGACGTGGATCATGTATCACTTGGATGACTAGAGGGATGTCGACCTGAGTGGGAGTTCGTTGAATAATTGGATTAGATGAACTTCATTACCATGAACATAGTCAAAAGGTCTTAGCAAATTATGTTATAACTTGCGCTATAGCTCTAATTTTTTTTGATATGTTCCTAGAGAAAACTTAGTTCAAAGATAGAAGTAGCAATTATGCGGATTGGGTCCGTTAACTGAGGATTGTCCGCATTGATGCGCAGAAGGCTTATGTCCTTAATGCACTGCTCGGTGTGGTGAACCCCAAGTGTCGTCTGTGGATGTTGCGAACATCTGACATACACGTTTTTGATAACTACATGATAGTTCAATGCATAATGCTTAAACGGCTTAGAACTGAGGCGCTAAAGATGTTTCGAACGTCATGGAACATATGAGATGTTCCAAGAGATGAAATTAGGATTTCATGCTCGTGCCCTTGTTGAGAGGTATAAGACCTTCAACAAGATTCTTTGCCTACAAAGTAAGGGAGAAAAGCTCAATCGTTGAGCATGTGCTCAGATTGTGTGAGTACTACAATCGCTTGAATCGAGTGGGAGTTGATCTTCTAGATGAGATAGTGATAGTTCTCTAGAGTCACTGCCACCAAGCTACTAGAGCTTCATGATGAACTATATCAGGGATAGATATGATGATCCTTGAGCTATTCATTGTGTTTGACACCACGAAAGTAGAAATCGAAAAGGAGCATCAATTGTTGATGGTTAGTAAAACCACTAGTTTCAACAAGGGCAAGGGCAAGAAGGGATACTTCATGAAACAACCACAACCCTAGTGAACAGACACAAGGTTGAACCCAAACCCGAGACTGAATGTTTCTGTAATGAGGGGAACAACCACTGAAGAGGAACTACCCTAGATACTTGGTAGATGAGAAGGCTGGCAAAGTCAACAAAAGTATATTGGATATACATGATATCGATGTGTACTTTACTAGTACTCCTAGTAGCTCCAGGGTATTGGATACCGGTTTAGTTGCTAAAGTGTTAGTAACTCGAAATAAAAGCAACGGAATAAACGAAAACTAGCTAAAAGCGAGGCGATGATGTGTGTTGGAAGTGTTTCCAAGGTTGATGTGATCAAACATCGCATGCTCCCTCTACCATCGGGATTAGTGTTAAACCTAAATAATTGTTATTTGGTGTTTTCGTTTAGCATAGACATGATTGGATTATATTTATTGCAATATGGTTATTCACTTAAAATAATAATGGTTATTCTGTTTATTTGAATAATACCTTTAATGGTCTTGCACCTAAAATGAACGGTTTATTGAATCTCGATCGTAGTGATACACATTTTCATGATATTGTTGCCAAAAGATACAAAGTAGTAATGATAGTACCACTTACTTGTGGCACTGCCGCGTGAGTCATATTGGTGCAAAACTCTTGAAGAAGCTCCATACTGATGGATCTTTGGACTCACTCGTTTTTGAATCGTTTGAGACATGCGAACCATGCCTATTGGTATAAACACATGAAGAAACTCCATGCAGATGGATCGTTTGGACTCACTTGGTTTTTGAATCACTTGAGACATGCAAATCCTACCACATGGGCAAGATGACCGAATACCTCGTTTTCCAGTGAGATGGAACAAGAAAGTAACTTGTTGGAAGTAATACATTTTGATGTGTGCAGTCCAATGAGTACTGAGGCACACAGTGAATATCAGTATGTTCTTACTCCACAGATGATTTTAGTAGATACTAGTATATTTACTTGATGAAACACAAGTCTGAATTATTGAAAGGTTCAAGTAATTTTAGAGTGATGTCGAAGATCATCGTGACAAGAGGATAATATGTCTACGATATGATCGTGGAGGTAAACATATATATCTGAATTGTGAGTTTGGTAAACATTTAAGACAATGTGAAAATTATTTCACATGAAAAAAATTGTTTTCATAACTCATGCTACCTGGAACACCATAGTCTGGTGGTGTGTCCGTATGTCATAGTCGTGCCCTATTAGATATGGTGCATACTATGATATCTCTTATCAAATTACCACTGTCGTTTATGGGTTAGGCATTGGAGAAAACCACATTCACTTTAAATAGGGCACCACGTAATTCCGTTGAGATGACATCGTATGAATTATGGTCTAGAGAAACCTAAGTTGTTATTTCTTCAAAGTTTGGGGTTGCGATGCTTATGTGAAAGAGTTTCAGCCTAATAAGCTTGTACCCAAAGCAGATAAATGCATCTTCATAGGACACCCAAAACGGTTGGGTAGACCTCCTATCTCAGATCCGGAAGCAAAGTGTTTGTTTCTAGAAACGGGTCCTTTCTCAAGGAAAATTTTCTCTCGAAAGAATTGAATGGGAGTATGGTGGAAACTTGATGAGGTTATTGAACCATCACTTCAATCAGTGAGTGTAGCAGGGCGCGGAAGTTGTTCCTCTGGCGCCTAATACGTCTCAAACGTATCTATAATTTTTGATGGTTTCATGTTGTTATCTTGTCATCTTTGGATGTTTTATGTATATTTTATATCTTTTTTGGGACTAACTTATTAATTCAGTGCCAAGTGCCAGTTCCTGTTTTTCTGTGTTTTTGGCTCTTTTCAAATCTGATTTTGGAACGGAGTCCAAACGGAATAAAATCCCCGAAATAAATTTTTCCCAAACGGAAGAAGATCATGGGGCTTGAGGGCCAAGGCAAGAGAGCTACAGGGGGCCCACAAGCCCTGTAGCCGCCACCAGGGGGGGCAGCGGCTACAAGGCTTGTGGCCTCCCTGGCGCCCCCTGACCTAGCTCCTTTGCCTATATATTCCCTAAAATATAGAAAAAAATCAGGGAATCCACGAAAACACTTTTCCACCGCCGCAAGCTTCCGTTTCCGCGAGATATCATCTGGAGACCCTTCCCGGTGCCCTACCGGATGGGACTTTGGAGTTGGAGGGCTTCTACATCAACATCACCGCCCCTCCAATGACTCGTGAGTAGTTCACTTCAGACCTACGGGTCCGTAGTTAGTAGCTAGATGGCTTCTTCTCTCTTTTGGATCTTCAATACAAAGTTCTCCATGATCTTCATGGAGATCTATCCGATGTAATCCTCTCTGGCGGTGTGTTGTCGAGATCCGATGAATTGTGGATTTGTGATCAGATTATCTATGATATATATTTGAGTCTTTGCTGATTTCTTATATGCATGATTTGATATCCTTGTAAGTTTCTCCGAGTCTTGGGTTTTGTTTGGCCAACTAGATCTATGATTCTTGCAATGGGAGAAGTGCTTGGTTTTGGGTTCATACCGTGTGGTGACCTTTCCCAGTGACATAAGGGGCAGCAAGGCACGCATCGTGTTGTTGCCATCAAGGGTAACAAGATGGGCTTTTATCGTAGATATGAGATTGTCCATCTACATCATGTCATCTTGCTTAAGGCGTTACTCTGTTCTTTTGGACTTAATACACTAGATGCATGCTGGATAGCGGTCGACGTGTGGAGTAATAGTAGTAGATGCAGAAAGTATCAGTCTACTTGTTTT
The DNA here is from genome assembly GCF_904849725.1 of Hordeum vulgare subsp. vulgare. Taxonomy (NCBI): domain Eukaryota; kingdom Viridiplantae; phylum Streptophyta; class Magnoliopsida; order Poales; family Poaceae; genus Hordeum; species Hordeum vulgare. The sequence continues at coordinate 378,449,350 of NC_058524.1, read as the reverse complement.
GGACGTGATGCCTATAGATATAATCATTGCCATAGATGACGTCACGACTTTGCGCGGTTCTATCAATTGCTCGACAGTAATTTGTTCACCCACCGTCTACTGGCTTTCATGAGAGAATCCACTAGTGAAAACTACGGCCCCCGGGTCTATTCACACCTATCGTTTCCACTTTCGCTTTCACTTTGCTTTGTTACTTTGTTGCTTTCCGTTCTCACTTGGCAAACAATCTATAAGGGATTGATAACCCCTTCATAGCGTTGGGAGAAAGCTCTTTGTGTTTGTGATGGTACTTGTGATATTCCTTCACTGGATCGATACCTTGGTTCTCAAAACTGATGGAAATACTTACCGCCATTGTGCTACATCACCCTTTCCGCTTCGAGGGAACACCAACGCAAGGCTCCAAGTCCACAGGGGAAATCCTTTGCATATTTGCCTAGGAAGTCCCTAAAGGCGTAGCCGTAGCAGAAGGATTCCTGGTGCCATTGCTGAGGAGGATCAAGACAAGAATAGTCTCCCGTCAGCACGTGTTTCTGGCGCCGTTGGAAGGTCTTTTGTTGCAGTAGCAGCGCCTACACCAATTGAAGTGGAAGCTGGTGATAGTGATCATGAAGCTTCGGATCAAGTCACTACCAAACCTCTTAGGCTCACAAGGACGCGTACTACTCGAGAGTGGTATGATAATCCTATCTTGGAGGTCATGTTGCTAGCCAACAATGAACCTACGAGCTATGGAGAAGCGATGGTGGGCCCGGATCCCGACAAATGGTTGGAGGCCATGAAATCCGAGAGATGATCCATGTATGAAAACAAAGTGTAGACTTTGGAAGAACTACTTGATGGTCGTGAGACTATTAAGTATAGATGGACCTTTAAAAGGAAGACACACCATTAAGAAAGCTCGACTTGTCGCAAAGATGTTTCCGACAAAGTTCAAAGAGTTGACTGCGATGAAACTTTCTCACTCGCAGCGACGCTGAAAGTCTGCTGAAATTATTTTAGCAGTTGATGCATCATTTATGAAATTTGCAGATAGGATGTTGATACGTCTCCAACGTATCTATAATTTTTGATGGTTCCATGCTATTATCTTGTCAACTTTGGATGTTTTATATGCATGAATATGCTATTTTTTTATCTTTTTTGGGACTAACCTATTAACTCAGTGCCAAGTGCCAGTTTCTGTTTTTTCCGTGTTTTTGGCCCATTTTCAGATGGAGTCCAAATGGAATGAAACTTTTCGATGATTTTTTGGGACCAAAAGAGACCCCCGAAGCTTTGGGAGAAGGCCAGATGGGCCACGAGGGAGTCACAAGCCCTCACGCCGCCACCACCACCCCCCGGTGGTGGTGCGCAGGCTTGTGACCTGCTCGTAGGCCCAACTAACGCAATTCCACCGCCCTAAATTCCTATAAATTCAGAAACCTCCAAAAAGAAACCTAGATCGGGAGTTCCGCCTCCGCAAGCCTCTGTAGCCACCAAAAACCAATCTGGAGCCCGTTCCGGCACCCTGCCAGAGGGGGAATCCATCTTCCATGGCCATCTTCATCATCCCGGCGATCTCCATGACGAGGAGGGAGTAGTTCTCCCTCGGGGCTGAGGGTATTACCAGTAGCTATGTGTTTGATCTCTCTCTCTCTCTCTCTCTCTCGTGTTCTTGAGATGTCTTGATCTCGATGTACCATGGGCTTTGCTATTATAGTTGGATCTTATGATGTTCTTCCCCTCTCCCTCTTGTAATGAATTGAGTTTCCCCTTTGGAGTTATCTTATCAGATTGAGTCTTTGAGAACACTTGGTGTATGTCTTGCACGTGTCTATCTGCTGTGATCAACTCGCGGGTTTGTGACATTGGGAACCTATGCATATGGGTTGGCACACGTGGATTCATGTGAGTACTTGATGTATGTTTTTGTGATCAACTTGCGGGTTCGTGACATTGGGAACCTATGCACAGGGGTTGGCACACGTTTTGACTCTCTGATAGAAACTTTGGGGCACTCTTTGAAGTTCTATGTGTTGGTTGAATAGATGATTCTGAGATTATGTGATGCATATCGTATAATCATGCCCACGGATACTTGAGGTGACAACGGAGTACCTAGGTGACATTAGGGTCTTGGTTGATATGTATCTTAAGGTGTTATTCTAGTACGAACTCTATGATGGATGGAACGGAAAGAATAGCTTCGTGTTATTTTACTACGGACTCTTGAATAAATCGATTAGAAAGAATAACTTTGTGGTGGTTTCGTACCCGACAATAATCTCTTTGTTTGTTCCCCGCTATTAGTGACTTTGGAGTGACTCTTTGTTTCATGTTGAGGGCTAGTTATATGATCCAATTATGTTATCATTGTTGAGAGAACTTCACTAGTGAAAGTATGAACCCTAGGCCTTGTTTCCACGCATTGCAATACCGTTCGTGCTCACTTTTACCATTTGTTACCTTGCTGTTTTTGTAATTTCAGATTACAAAAACCTATATCTACCATCCATATTGCACTTGTATCACCATCTCTGCGCCGAACTAGTGCACCTGTACAATTTATCATTGTATTGGGTGTGTTGGGGACACAAGAGATTCTTTGTTATTTGGTTGCAGGGTTGCTTGAGAGAGACCATCTTCATCCTACGCCTCCCGCGGATTGATAAACCTTAGGTCACCCACTTGAGGGAAAATTGCTACTGTCCTACAACCCTCTGCACTTGGAGGCCCAACAACGTCTACAAGGAGAAGGTTGCGTAGTAGACATCAAGATCTTTTCTGGCGCCGTTGCCGGGGAAGCTAGGTAAGCGGCACTAACATCCCATCAGCGAAGCTCTTTTCTAGCGCCGTTGCCGGGGAGGTTAGAGCTTGAAGGTATATCTTTAGATCTTCCAATCGAATCTTTTTATTTCTTGTTCTTTCGCTAGAAAACTACAAAATAATGGAATTGAGGATGCCTCATATGCTCCATCTTTTCAATGTCTTTCGTGAGCATGATGGGAAGGAAAATTGCGCTCAAGTGCTGAAAGAAGAATTACATAGAATGCTTGGCATAGAATATGTGAAGGATGAGCATGATTGCAATGTTTTTAGCATGAATTCTTTGAATACCCATGATGCTAATGATATGCAAAGCCACAAGCTTGGGGATGCTATATTTGATGAAGATGATGTTTTTAGTTCTTCCACTTTGAATGATCAAAATTATTTTGATGAAAGCATGCCCCCTATCTATGATGATTATTGTGAGGATACTTATGCTTTTAAGAAGAGGGATGATAAAGCTTGTCATACTTTCGAAAACCCCTTTGGTAAACCTTGCTTTTTCATTGTGGACACAATTTGTAGTGCTCAAGTCTTTTACGATACTCCCACTACTATTCTTGAGAATAGATTTCCTTATGTGGAGAGTAGTAAAATTTATATGCCTGTAGATCATGAAAAGAAAGATTTAGGTGCTGGTTATATTGTTGAATTCATTCATGATGCGACTAAAATTACTATGAGAGAGGATCATATGCTTCTACTTATTGCAATAGTATCAAGCTTCCTCTCCATATGTTGAAATTTTTGAAGCTATGCTTGTTTTGCCTTCCTATGCTAGTTGATTCTTTCTCCAATAAATTGTTTGATCACAAAATCCCTATGCATAGGAAGTGGGTTAGACTCAAATGTTCTAGCCATTTGCTCCATGATGCTCTCGTTGTGTTTCAATCCTTACCTTTTATGTGAGCATCATTGAAATCAATGCCTAGCTAAGGGCGTTAAACGATAGCGCTTGTTGGGAGGCAACCCAATGAATAAATTTTTCTTTGCTTTTTTGCTTCCTGTTTTGTTTTCTCCACACCATCATAATTCTGTTATGATTGTTTTTTTACGTTTCTTTTTGCGTTTGTGCCAAGCAAAACCGTTATGATTAGTCTTGGGGATGATCGTTTGGTTATGCTGGAAAAGACAGAAACTTTCTGCTCACGAAAATAATTTTAATTTTTGTTCTGTAAGAGGTTTTGAGTTGATTCTTTTTTCTGCTGATTTCTACGCAAATTCGTCAGACTGTCATAATTTTTCATAAATTTTGAAGTACGAGAGGTATACTAAATATACAGATTGCTACAGACTGGTCTGCTGTTAATAGATTCTGTTTTTGTTGAGTTGGTTGCTTATTTTGATGAAACTATGGATAGTATCGTAGGGTATTAGCCATGGAAGATTGAAAATACAGTAACCCAACATCAGCATAAGTAGAATTTAAGTTTGCTACAGTACCTAAGGAAGTGGTGGTTTGCTTTCTCATACTAATGTTATCACGAGTTTCTGTTTAAGTTTCGTGTTGTGAAGTTTTCAAGTTTTGGGTGAAGTTCTTATGGACAAAGAGATAAAGAGTGGCAAGAGCTCAAGCTTGGGGATGCCCAAGGCACCCCAAGAGATTCAAGGATGCCGTAAAATCCTAAGCTTGGGGATGCCCCGGGAAGGCATCCCCTCTTTCGTCTTCAATCCATCGGTAACGTTACTTGGGGCTATATTTTTATTCACCACATGTTATGTGTTTTTGCTTGGAGCGTCTTGTATCGTAGGAGTCTTTTATTTTTGTTGTGTCACAATCATCCTTGCTGCACACCTAGAGAGAGAGACATGCACTCACTGTGATTTTGTCGAGCTTCACTTATATCTTTTGGTAGACAATTCACCTCACATGTGCTTCACTTATATCTTTTGAGCTATATACTTTTGTTCTATGTGCTTCACTTATATCTTTTATAGCACAGCGGTGCATGGCTTTGTAGTTGATCTATGCTTTGAAAGTAGTCTTAAAAGGGGTAGTTATCGAAAGGGATATGAAAACTTCCACCTTCATGTGCATTGAATAGTTAGAGAAGTTTGATTCCTCTCAATTAGTTTTGAGTTGTGGTTTTGGTAATATTGAAGTCATGCTAGTAAGGTGTTGTGGATCTAGAAATACTTGTGTTGAAGTTAGTGATTCCCGTAGCATGCACGTATGGTGAACCGTTGTGTGATAAAGTCTGAGCATGATTAGTCTATTGATTGTCATCCTTTGTGTGGCGGTCGGGATCATGTGATGGTTTATACCTACCAACCCTTCCCCTAGGAGTATGCGTTGAATTCTTTGTTTCGATTACTAATAAAACTTTTGGAACAAGTATATGAGTTCTTCATGACTAATGTTGAGTCCATGGTTTAGATGCACTTTCACCTACCACCATCACTATCTTCTTAGTGTTGTGCAACTTTCGCCGGTGCACAAAACCCACCATTAGCCTCCCTCAAACAGCCACCATACCGACCTACTATGGCTTTTTCAAAGTCACTCCGAGATATATTGCCATGCAACTACCACCATGACATGTGCCAACACGTCTACATTGCCATTGCATGATCGTAAGATAGCTAGCATGATGTTTCCATTAATGTCTATGCCATGCTAGATCATTGTCACGGTACACTACCGAAGGAATTCCATATAGAGTCATCGTTGCTCTTAGTTTTGAGTTGAAATTGTGATGATCATCATTGATGGAGCATTGTCCCATGTGAGGAAATAAAAGAGGCCAAAGATGCCCACCAAAATAAAAATAAATAAATAAAAGAGGCCAAAGAGCCCACCAAAAAAATAAAAAAATATGAGAGAAAAAGAGAGAAGGGTCAATGCAACCACTTTTCCACACTTGTGCATATTAAGCACCATGATCTTCATGATTGAGAGTCTCTCGTTTTGTCACCACCATATAGCTAGTGGGAAATTTTCATTATATAACTTGGCTTGTATATTCCAATGATAGGCTTCCTCAAAATTGCCTCAGGTCTTCGTGAGCAAGCTAGTTGGATGCACACCCACTAGTTTTCTTTAAGAGCTTTCACATACTGGTAGCTCTAGTGCATAATTTGTATGGCAATCCCTACTCATTCACATTGATATCTATTGATGAGCATCTCCACAGCTCGTTGATATGCCTAGTTAATGTGACTATCTTCTCCTTTTTGTCTTGCAACCTCCACCACATTCCACACCATTTATAGTGCTAAAACCATGGCTCACGCTCATGTATTGCGTGAGAGTCAAAAAAGTTTGCGAAAGTAAAGGCGTGAAAACAATTACTTGGCCAATACCGGGGTTGTGCATGATTTAAATTTGTTGTGCAAGGATGATAGAGCATAGCCAGACTATATGATTTTGTAGGGATAACTTTCTTTTGGCCTTGTTATTTTGAAAGTTCATGATTACCTTGCTAGTTTGCTTGAATTATTATTGTTTCCACGTCAATATCAAACTATTGTTTTGAATTTAACAGATCTGAACATTCATGTCACATGATAGAAGTTACAAAGGACAACTATGTTAGGTAGCATGCAACATCGAAAATTCATTCTTTATCACTTCCCTACTCGAGGACGAGCAGGAGTTAAGCTTGGGGATGCTTGATACGTCTCCAACGTATCTATAATTTTTGATGGTTCCATGCTATTATCTTGTCAACTTCGGATGTTTTCTATGCATGAATATGCTATTTTTTTAATCTTTTTTGGGACTAACCTATTAACTCAGTGCCAAGTGCCAGTTTCTGTTTTTTCCGTGTTTTTGGCCCATTTTCAAACGGAGTCCAAATGGAATGAAACTTTACGATGATTTTTTTGGACCAAAAGAGACCCCCGAAGCTTTGGGAGAAGGCCAGATGGGCCACGAGGGAGTCACAAGACCTCACGCCGCCACCCCCCCGGTGGTGGCACGCAGGCTTGTGATCTGCTCGTAGGCCCAACTGACGCAATTCCACCGCCATAAATTCCTATAAATTCAGAAACCTCCAAAAATAAACCTAGATCGGGAGTTCCGCCGCCGCAAGCCTGTGTAGCCACCAAAAACCAATCTGGAGCCCGTTCCGGCACCCTGCCGGAGGGGGAATCCATCTCCGGTGGCCATCTTCATCATCTCGGCGATCTCCAAGACGAGGAGGGAGTAGTTCCCCCTCGGGGCTGAGGGTATGTACTAGTAGCTATGTGTTTGATCTCTCTCTCTCTCTCTCTCTCTCTCTCGTGTTCTTGAGATGTCTTGATCTCGATGTACCATGGGCTTCGCTACTATAGTTGGATCTGATGATGTTCTTCCCCCTCTCCCTCTTGTAATGAATTGAGTTTCCCCTTTGGAGTTATCTTATCGAATTGAGTCTTTGAGAACACTTGATGTATGTCTTGCACGTGTCTATCTGCTGTGATCAACTTGCGGGTTTGTGACATTGGGAACCTATGCATATGGGTTGGCACATGTGGATTCATGTGAGTACTTGATGTATGTTTTGGTGATCAACTTGCGGGTTCGTGACATTGGGAACCTATGCACAGGGGTTGGCACACGTTTTGACTCTCTGGTAGAAACTTTGGGGCACTCTTTGAAGTTCTATGTGTTGGTTGAATAGATGATTCTGAGATTATGTGATGCATATCGTATAATCATGCCCACGGATACTTGAGGTGACAATGGAGTATCTAGGTGACATTAGGGTCTTGGTTGATATGTATCTTAAGGTGTTATTCTAGTACGAACTCTATGATGGATGGAACGGAAAGAATAGCTTCGTGTTATTTTACTACGGACTCTTGAATAGATCGATCAGAAAGAATAACTTTGTGGTGGTTTCGTACCCGACAATAATCTCTTCATTTGTTCCCCGCTATTAGTGACTTTGGAGTGACTCTTTGTTGCATGTTGAGGGCTAGTTATATGATCCAATTATGTTATCATTGTTGAGAGAACTTCACTAGTGAAAGTATGAACCCTAGGCCTTGTTTCCACGCATTGCAATACCGTTCGTGCTCACTTTTACCATTTGTTACCTTGCTGTTTTTGTAATTTCAGATTACAAAAACCTATATCTACCATCCATATTGCACTTGTATCACCATCTCTGCGCCGAACTAGTGCACCTGTACAATTTATCATTGTATTGGGTGTGTTGGGGACACAAGAGATTCTTTGTTATTTGGTTGCAGGGTTGCTTGAGAGAGACCATCTTCATCCTACGCCTCCCGCGGATTGATAAACCTTAGGTCACCCACTTGAGGGAAAATTGCTACTGTCCTACAACCCTCTGCACTTGGAGGCCCAACAACGTCTACAAGGAGAAGGTTGCGTAGTAGACATCAGATGTCAAAACATAGTTTCCTCGCCGGTTTCCTCGAGGAAAGGTTGTATATGATAAAACCAGAAGGTTTTGTCAATCCTGAAGGATGCTAACAAGTATGTAATGCTCCAGCGATCCTTCTACGGACTGGAGCAAGCACCTCGGAGTTTGAATATATGCTTTGTTGAGATGATGAAAGTTTTTGGGTTTATACAAGGTTTATGAGAAACTTGTATTTCCAAAGAAGTGAGTGGGAGCACTATAGTATTTCTGATAAATATATGTTGTTGACATATTTTTGATCGGAAATGATGTAGAAGTTTTTGAAAGCATATGGGTTTGTTTGAAAAGTGTTTTTAATGGAAAACCTGGATTGAGCTACTTGAACATTGAGCATCAAGATCTATGGAGATAGATCAAGATGCATAATAGAACTTTCAACGAAATGCATGCCTTGACAAGTTTGTGAAGGAGTTCAAAATAGATCAGCAAAGAAGGAGTTCTTGGCTGTGTTGTAAGGTGTGAATTTGAGTAAGACTCAAAGCCCGACCACGGCAGAAGAAAGATAAAGGACGAAGATCGTCCCCTATGCCTTAGCCATAGGCTCTAAAGTATGCCATGCTGCGTACTGCACCTAATGTGTGCCTTGCCATGAGACAGTCAAGGGTTCAAGAGTGATCCAGGAATGGATCACTGGACATCAGTCAAAGTTATCCTTAGTAACTAGTGGACTAATGAATTTTTCTCGATTATGGAGGTGATTAAAGAGTTCGTCGTAAAGGGTTACGTCGATGCGAGCTTTGACACTAATCCAGATAACTCTGAGTAGTAAACCGGTTTCTTATAGTGGAGCAGTCATTGGGAATAGTTCCAAATGGTGCGTGGTAGCAGCATCTACACGATAACATAGAGATTTGTAAAGAACACAGGGATCTGAAAGGTTCAGACCCGTTGACTAAAAACCTCTCTCATAAGCGAGATATGATGAGACCCCATGGGTGTTAGATTCATTGCAATCACATAGTGATGTGAACTAGACTATTGGCTCTAGTGCAAGTGGGAGGCTATTGGAAATATGCCCTAGAGGCAATAATAAAGTGGTTATTATTATATTTCCTTGTTCATGATAATTTTCTATTGTTCATGCTATAATTCCATTAACTGGAAACCGTAATACATGTGTGAATACATAGACCACAACATGTCCCTAGTGAGTCTCTAGTTGGCTAGCTCGTTGATCAATAGATGGTCATGGTTTCCTGATCATGGTCATTGGATGTCATTGATAACGGGATCACATCATTAGGAGAATGATGTGATGGACAAGATCCAATCCTAAGCATAGCACTAGATCGTATTGTTTGTCTGCTAAAGCTTTTCTAATGTCAAGTATCATTTCCTTAGACCATGAGATTGTGCAACTCCCGGATACCGTAGGAGTGCTTTGGGTGTATCAAACGTCACAATGTAACTGGGTGATTATAAAGGTGCACTACAGGTATCTCCGAAAGTGTCTGTTGGGTTGTACGAATCGAGACTGGGATTTGTCACTCCGTGTGATGGAGAGGTATCTTAGGGCCCACTCGGTAATCCATCATCACAATGAGCTCATTGTGAGTAAGGAGTTAGCCACGGGATGATGTGTTATGGAACAAGTAAAGAGACTTGTCGGTAACGAGATTGAACAAGGTATAGGGATACCGATGATCAAATCTGGGGCAAGTATCATACCGGTAGACAAAGGGAATTGCATACGGGATTGATCGAATCCCCGACATCGTGGTTCATTAGATGAGATCATGATGGAACATGTGGGAACCAACATGGATATCGAGACCCCACTATTGGTTATTGATCGGAGAGGTGTCTCGGTCATGTCTGCATGGTTCCCGAACCCGTAGGGTGTACACACTTAAGGTTCGATGACGCTAGGGTTATAGGGGAATATTGTACGTGGTTACCGATGGTTGTTCGGAGTCCCGGATGAGATCTCGGATGTTACGAGGAGTTCCGGAATGGTCCGACGGTAAAGATTCATATATAGGAAGGAGGATGTGATCACCGGAAGTGTTTCGAGCGTCAGCGGTAATGTACCGGGACCACCGGAAGGGTTCTCGGGGTCCACCGGGAAGGGCCACCAGCCCCAAAGTTCTACATGGGCCAAAAGTGGATGGAAAACCAGCCCCTAGGTGGGCTGGTGCGCCACCACTAAGGGCCCAAGGCACAACAAGGGGGTAAGGGGCCAGACCCTAGGAGTGGAGGGGCTGCCTTGGGCCCAAAGCCCACCTTGGTGCGCCACCCCTCCACCCATCTAGGGCTGTCGCACCCCTTAGGATGGAAACCCTAAGGGTGGGCACCCTCTTCCCTCTCCTCCTATATACAGTGGAGGGTTTGGGGCTATTTTGAGACACAATCTCTCCCTCTCTCTCGGCGCAGCCCTACTCCTCCTCCTGGTCCTCCATAGTGCTTGGTGAAGCCCTGTCAGAATACCACGCAGCCCACCGTCACCACGCCGTCGTGCTGCCGGAGCTCTCCCTGAACCTCTCCTCCCTCCTTGCTAGATCAATGCATTGGAGACGTCACCGGGCTACATGTGTCTTGAACGCGGAGGCACCCTTGTTCGGTGCATAGACCAGAATCCACCGCGATCTGAATCGCTGCGAGTACGACCCCATCAACCGCGTCCTAGCAAAGCTTCCGCTTAGCGATATTCAAAGGTATGAAGATGCTCTACTCCTTTACTCATTGTTGGTTTCTCCATAGATAGATCCTTGTGTGACGTAGAATTTTTTTTGAAATTACTACGTTCCCCAACACTTTTGCCATGAAGGAGCTTCCAATCCCTTCATTTGGTGAATCAAATATGTCATAGGAGTTGGAGGATACAAGTGCAAGACCAGTGATGACCCACAAGTATAGGGGATCAACCGTAGTCCTTTCGATAAGTAAGAGTGTCGAACCCAACGAGGAGCAGAAGGATTTGACAAGTGGTTTTCAGCAAGGTAAACTCTGCAGGCACTGAAATTGTTGGTAACAAGTGATTGTGTGGTGAGATGATTCGTAGCAAGCAACAAGTAACAAAAGTATAAATGGTGTAGCAAGTGGCCCAATCCCTTTTGTAGCAAGGGACAAGCCTGGACAAAGTCTTATAAGAGGAAAAACACTCCCGAGGACACACAGGAATTTCTGTCATGCTAGTTTTCATCATGTTCATATGATTCGCGTTCGTTACTTTGATAGTTTGATATGTGTGTGGACTGACGCTTGGGTACTGCCCTTACTTGGACAAGCATCCCACTTATGATTAGCCCCTCTCGCAAGCATCCGCAACTACGAACGAAGAATTAAGACAAAGTCTAACCATAGCATTAAACTAGTGGATCCAAATCAGCCCCTTACGAAGCACCGCATAAACTAGGGTTTAAGCTTCTGTCACTCTAGCAACCCATCATCTACTTACTACTTCCCAATGCCTTCCTCTAGGCCCAAATAATGGTGAAGTTTTATGTAGTCGACGTTCACATAACACCACTAGAGGAAAAACAACATACAACATATCAAATTACCGAACGAATACCAAATTTACATGACTACTATTAGCATGACTTATCCCATGTCCTCAGGAACAGAAGTAACTACTCACAAAGCATAATCATATTCATGACCAGAGAGGTAATGAGTAGCATCAAGGATCTGAACATAAACTCTTCCACCAAGTAATCCAACTAGGATCAACTACAAAGAGTAATCAACACTACTAGCAACCTTACAAGTACTAATCGGAGTCGCGAGACAGAGATTGGTTACAAGTGATGAACTAGGGTTTGGAGATGAGATGGTGCTGATGAAGATGTTGATGGTGATGAGTCCCCTCCGATGAGAGGAGTGTTGGTGATGACGATGGTGACGATTTCCCCCTCTGGAGGGAAGTTTCCCCGGCAGGATCGTCCTGCTGGAGCTCTAGATTGGTTCTGCTCAAGTTCCGCCTCGTGGCGGCGACGAATCTACGAAAAAACTCCTCCCTGATTTTTTCCTGGACGAAACCCTTCATATAGCAGAAGAGGGGGGCCAGTGGGCCAGCAGGCTGCCCACAAGCCCTCATGGCGCGGCCTGGGGGGGGGGGGTGGCCGCGCCGTGCAGGCTTGCGACCACCTGCTAGCGCCCCTCTGGCGCTTCTTCGACCCAGTATTTTTTATAAATCCGGAAAAAATCCTCGTTGATTTTTACGGTGTTTGGAGTTGCGCGGAATAGGTATCTCAACTTTGCTCCACTTTCAGGCTAGAATTTTAGTTGCCGTCATTCTCCCTCTTCATATAAACCTTGTAAAATAAGAGAGAAAAGGCATAAGAATTGTACCGTGAAGTGAAATAAGAGCCCAAGAGGCGATAAATATCAACATGAAAACATGATGCAAAATGGATGTATCAACTCCCCCAAGCTTAGACCTCGCTTGTCCTCAAGCGAAAGCCTAGCTCAATAAATATGTCCACATGTTTAGGGAGAGAGGTGTCGACAAAACAAGATACGAACATGCATGCATCATGATCATGATCAGAACAGCAATACCAACATATAATCTCTCACCCTAAAGTGATAATTCCTTCACAAAGTAAAGCATGGATCAAGAACCTTACCGAGAAGTAACAACCGATAGACTTTACTCATTGAAGCAGTTGGGAGGCAAAAACTATAAGCCCCTATCTTTCTCTATGTCCAGCTGAAACTTTGATCTCATGAGTACCACATGAGTTGTAGAAATTGTAGAGAACGAAAGAATGATTGAGTATGTGGGTAATGTCAGCAATAATAATTCATGAATACTTACTTCCAAGTTTACATATGAATATAGATCTTTCCCAAGAATATGACGTTAGCCAAGACAAAGGCGAAATAAGGAATTGGTGAAGATCACCATGACTCTTTCAAGGGCAAAAAGTAAAGGTACAAGATAGGCCCTTCGCAGAGGGAAGCAGAGGTTGTCATGCGCTTTTTAGGTTTGGATGCGTGTCCTCTTAGTGCGGAGGAACGTCACTTTATATTGCCTCCCGTGATAAAGAACTTTATTATGCAGTCTGTCGCTTTTATGTCTTCCTCATCATAGGTTCGTACAAAGCTTATTTTCCACACACTAATAGATCATACATATTAGAGAGCAATTTTTATTGCTTGCACCGATGACAACTTACTTGAGGGATCTTATTCAATCCATAGGTAGGTATGGTGGACAGTCATGGCAAAACTAGGTTGAAGGTTTATGGATGCACAAGTAGTATCTCTACTTGGTGCGGGAGGTTTGGCTAATGTGAGGTGGAAGACATCGTCACATGCTAAGGGATCTCTAATAATATAACATTGTTCGGAGCCAAGCAAACACAATTCATTATGTTGTCTTCCTTGTCCAACATCTACTTCTAGGCATGCAATAGTTTAGTGAGTGTTCACAATCATAGATGGTGTCAGAGATGATATATTTATATGTGAACCTCTCCTTCTTTATCACTTCCTATTAATTGCAACCATGACCAAGGTCTACGTTTGCCTACCCTCAACAAGTTTCAATCCTCATTCTTTTTATATGTGAAGCCATCACTTCCCATAATATCATTACATGATCTTTCATGCTTTTGTTCTATTCTCACTCTTTTGATCATGGCAAGAGGCAAAGCCCTTCAACTAAGACACTCTTTATTATATGGCTCACGAGCTCGAATACATCGGGGGTGACACAAAGCAAAACTCAAGACTAAAACACTAAGACTTTTAATCTACTATAGAAAGAGAAAACTGAAAAGGAAAACTAAAACAAAGGTAAAGGCAAAAGATGTGATGGTGATACGATACTGGGGCAACTCCCCCAAGCTTGGCACAAGCGAAGGGGATTGCCCATACCAATGCTCAGTTGTCTTCCTTTGGTGGTAACGGTAGTGGAGTTGTTGCAACAAGAGTTTGATCCTCTGTCTTCCAAGGCATAGGTGCTCCATCATGGAAAGATGAACGAGTCTCCGGAATCCTCAAATCTGCACCCAACCGTATTGATTAAAATCTATACTCATACTCACAATTTTGGTTCTGCAGGTCATAGATCTGGGCCTGGAGTTGATCAATCCTGTCATAGAGCCTGGAGAGGTGCTTCCCAATGTCATTGGCATCAATCCTGTGCTTGTTGGTGAACTCCGTGATCATCATGTGGTCGGCGTTGAGTCCATGCTCCACCATCCCTTGGAACTTGAAGATTTGTTGCTCCATTGCTTCGAGCCTCGTCTCCATGCTTCCGGTCTTCTTGGGCCCCTCAACATCACGGATGTGCTAACATCCCCTCACGCATCTCGATAGATTGAGGGTGTTGCATCACTCCCGTGAGGTAGGGATTGATGACCTTCTCGAAGTTCTTGTCCTTCGGAGCTTTTGGGGAAGTCATAGCGATCTAGATCTGCAACAGAAACAGGCTCGAAACAAAAAATAGAGGAAATCTGCGTAATGTAGGGGTCAGACCAAATGGGAGTATATATAATGATTTTTTCCAGACCAGAAGGAGTACCACACACGAAAACGGAGTCCGGGAGGCGCACGAGGTGGCTGCTTCTGTGACAACAGACCTTCCCCTGCAACGGCACCAGAAGAATGCTGCTAGCACTCCCCGGCAGCGAAACTAGAAGAATATTGTTGATCGTCCACGAGAACGTGGGTTCGCGGCAGTTTTCGAGGGTAGAGTATTCGACCCAAATTTGTTGGTACGCCAGTCAGGAGGTGAGAGAATACTCTCGAGTATTAGCAGCTGAATGTATCAGATTCAACCACACCTGAAAGATTAGTATCTGCAAGCAAAGTATCAGCAGCAAAGTAGTATGATAACAACGGTGTCAGAAACGATGTGTTGACACGGCAGACTATTTCTAACGGTCGTATCAATGGCGCCAGAAGTTGCCCGTTGACGGAAATTGTCTGTTCCCGTCAACGACGAGCGAACCAGAATTATAGCAAGTAGCAGTAGTGTAACGAGTAACAGCAGTGGCAAGGAACAGCAGTAGTGACAGCAGTACCAAGTAGCAACAGTAGCAAGCGACAGTAGTAACAACAGTAGCAGCAAAGCAAGACAAGTAACATCAGTAGCAGCAGAGCAAGACAAGTAACAGTAGTAGTGGGACAAACTCGTAGGCAATGGGTCGGTGATTCGTTTGGATGACATTCATCATGCAACAGTTATAACACACAGAGATATGTGGCTAGCTCCCGTTCGTCAATGTGATGTAGGCATGCATTCCGTGTGTAGTCATACGTGCTTAGGGAAAAGAACTTGCATGACATTTATTGTCCATCCCTCCCGTGGCAGCGGGGTCCAAAAGGATACTACAGGATATTAAGGTTCTCCTTTTAATAAAGAACCGGAACAATGCATTAGCACTTGGTGAACACATGAACTCCTCAAACTATGGTCATCACCGGGAGTGGTTCCGGTTATTGTCACTCCGGGGTTGCCGGGTCATAACACATAGCAGGTAACTACAACTTGCAAGATCGGATCTAAAACACACATATATTGGTGACAACATAATAATTTCAGATCTGAAATCATGGCACTCGGGCCCTAGTGACAAGCATTAAGCATGGCAAAGTACTAGCAACATCAATCTCAGAACATAGTGGATACTAGGGATCAATCCCCGTCAAAACTAACTCGATTACATGATAGATCTCATCCTACTCATCACCACACAGCGAGCCTACGAATAGATTACTCACGAATGATGAAGAGCTTCATGGAATTGGAGAGGGAAGA
This sequence comes from Hordeum vulgare subsp. vulgare, assembly GCF_904849725.1. Taxonomy (NCBI): domain Eukaryota; kingdom Viridiplantae; phylum Streptophyta; class Magnoliopsida; order Poales; family Poaceae; genus Hordeum; species Hordeum vulgare. The sequence goes on along the minus strand of NC_058524.1, from coordinate 378,433,453 downwards.
AGGTTGATGATGACGATGGCGACAATTTCCCCTATCCGGAGCCCAAAACGGACTCCAGATCTGTCCTCCAGATGAAGAACAGGATGTGGCGGCGCCTCCGTATCGCAAACGCGACGAAATCTTCTCTTCTGATTTTTTTTTCTGGGCTGAAAGGACGTGGATGTCGCCTAGAGGGGGGGGGGGGTGAATAGGCGCTTTAAAGTAATTAAGGTTTAGGCTTGAACAAATGCGGAATAAAACTAACGTTTAATATGTCAAGCACAAAACCTACAAACAACTAGGCTCACCTATGTGCACCAACAACTTATGCTAAGCAAGATAAACAACTAAGTGATAGCAAGATATATTACAATAAACAATATGTCTATCACGAAGTAAAGTGCATAAGTAAAGGGTTCGGGTAAGAGATAACCGAGGCACGGGGAGACGATGATGTATCCCGAAGTTCACACCCTTGCGGATGCTAATCTCCGTTAGAGCGGTGTGGAGGCACAATGCTCCCCAAGATGCCACTAAGGCCACCGTAATCTCCTCACGCCCTCGCACAATGCAAGATGCCGTGATTCCACTAAGGGACCCTTGAGGGCGGTCACCGAACCCGTACAAATTGCAAACCTTGGGGGCGGTCACCGAACCCGTACACGTGGCAACCCTTGGGGGCGGTTACCGAACCCGTACAAATTGCTCGGGGCAATCTCCACAGCCTAATTGGAGACCCCGACGCTTGCCCGGAGCTTCACACCACAATGATTGAGCTCCGAGACACCACCAAGCTTCTAGGATGCCAAAGCATCCGCGAAGAACAATATCTAGGGTACTAAGTACCAAAGGTAATAAGCTTCTCAAACTTCACTTCCACGTATCACCGTGGAGAACTCAACCCGATGCAACTAATGCAATGGCAAGAACACACAAAGTGGTCAAGTCCCTCACACTCAAATCCCTCCACAACAACGAAAGCTATGGAGAAATATGAGAGGAAGAACAAGGAGCTCACAAAGAACTCCCAGATCAAGATCCAAGGGGTTCCCCTCACATAGAGGAGAAAGTGATTGGTGGAGATGTGGATCTAGATCTCCTCTCTCTTCTCCCTCAAGAACAAGCAAGAATCATTGGAGGGATTGAGAGTAAGCAAGCTCTAAGAATGTCAACAATGGAGGTAGAACAAGAGCTTAACGGATGGATAAGGCCAAGGGGGAAGAAGACCCCCTTTATATAGTGGGGGAAGGAATCAGATCGTTACCCCCACTCTCTGCCTGAGCTCCAGCGGTACTACCGCTGGCACTCCAGCGGTACTACTGCTGACTGCAGCGGTACTACCGCCAGCTAGCGGTACTACCGCTGGCGGAAGCGGTACTACCGCTAGCACTCCAACGGTACTACCGCTGGCCCCAGCGGTACTACCGCTGGGCCCCTGGTAGTGCAAAGGCACTACCACCGCCAAGAAAGTCTTCGGAAAAAGGTCCATCCACGAACAACCGCTAGGCAAGCGGTACTAAGCACCTGGAGCAGTACTACCGCTGACCAGGGGCGGTACTACTGCCAGCCATCAGTACTACCACTAGGGCCAGCGGTACTACCGCCAACTCTAGCGGTACTACCGCTAGGTCCAGCGGTACTACCGCTCGCCACTGAAACAGCCATAACTTTCGCATACGAGCTCCGAATCGAGCAAACCCAAGCTTGTTGGATTCAGGACGACAAGAGCTATCCAAACAGCAACCATGCAGATATGAAAATGCCAATGATATAGAGATGTGAGTCCTCTATGAGTGAAGAACTGGCAAAAACTCCAACATCGAAAACATCATAGTAGATGCATATGGACTCCGTCTTCGATGAACTCGAGCTTGTCACGAGGATGACCATAAGCTCTAAAACTCACAAAGAGAAACACCAAACAAGAACCAAGAAGTATGATGCAAGGATGCAAATGGTTTGAGCTCTCAACGAACGATACGATCAAGCTACTCACTTGAGAGCCCCCTTGATAGTATAGCAATCTATCCTAAACAGAAAACCTATCACGGGCAAACCTATACCTTGCACCTCGTCCTCTTGAGCTAGATGATGATGATCTTGGCATCCTCAAGATGGACCACATTTCTTGATTGCGTTGGCTTGATGAAGACTAATTGATTTATCCCCCATACTCACTATGGGTGAGCCACTCATCAGCATATCTTCACAAGTCCGTTGCCACCACAATGGACGTCAAGCTTCAAGCATGATATCTTCGTGCTGATCCACTTGAACTTGCACATCGCAGTCTTGATGACGATCACAACTTGACGTCATACTTCATGGGTTGTATGAGATCTTCCCTTTGACGCAAGCCCATGGAAACACACCTAACCCCCACATAGAACTCTCACGAAGACCATAGGTTAGTACACAAACACGTAATGGACAATGCTTACCATACCATGGGAGCACTTGATCCCTCTCGGTACATCTTGTACGCTTTGTGTGTTGATCATCTTGATTTACTCTTTGTCTGAGATCTTGATCAACCATGTGTCTCTATGACCATTCTTTGGATAATACCTTGAATACCACCTTGGTCATCATATAAACTCCTTGAACCCAACAGATGGACTTCAAGAAGTGCCTATGGACAAATCCTATAAATATAACTTAAGGCAACCATTAGTCCATAGGAATTGTCATCAATTACCAAAACCACATATGGAGATATATGCTCTAACATTCTCCCCCATTTTGGTAATTGATGACAACTACTTGAAATGAGTATAACTAAGCATAACCAACCGCACACATACAAAGCAATAATGCATGCGTGCAAGATGTAAATGCTTACGCAATAAAAGCAAACCCCTCTAAACATATCCAAAGTAAACTCTCTAAACTTCTCCCCATTGGCATCGATTGCCAAAATGGACGAAAAGTTTAGAAAGGCAATATATTTGGTGGTCCTCCAAAAAGTGTGTACTTCTTAGCAAATGAGTGCCAAGAAATACAAAAATACAATGATAAGTAGTTGGAGGAAAACAAACTATATTGAGGACCCAAAGATTGCAAATAAAAGAATCGTATGCCACAAGGACATACCACAATAGAGGCAAGCAATCAAAAGATACCGGATGGAACAAACAACCATATGGTCCTTCGAACCACATGAATAAAATATATTATGATAAAAGCAACAGAGTGTTTTATCAAAACTAGAGAAGCTCCCCATGATTTGTGCACTAATAGGAGATTTTTTGTATATTATACAAGTGCACAAAATAGGATCGTTGCTCCCCCAAAATTAATAAAAACACACAACGGGTGCAAGAAGAAAGATGAGACAATAAGAAAATCTCTTGCACAAAACAAGTGGTTGAGCAACATGTAAAAGAAGCAACTTAAGATTAGGCTCAACCAAAATAATGTGTGTGAGTCATGGCAAGACACTTGAGAAGACTAAGATAAGGATGAACATTACTCATCAACATAGTCTTGATGAAATGTCAAAGTGCAAGACATATCATTCCCACACACACATACTAGAAAATGGGTTCACAAGCTTACTAATAAACAAAATAAGAACCAACGCTTGTGACAACCCATGGTGAAGATAGGAAATAATAACCTTGTCAAGAGAGGAGCAATACCAATCGAAATGGCAAAACCCTCATCAAGATAGGCATGAGGAAAAATAATCTTCACGGTCAAAGATTGCATCAAGATGTAGGAAAATAATATACACACTCAAGACAAATCCTTTCACGAAGCCACCAAAAACTGAAAAAGGAATTGCAACGGTGGACGTGAAAGAAAAGAGGATATCAATTAGAGATGTGACTTCTCTCATGTGTAAAAGATTCTAAGTAGAAGACAATCATGATGATATATATCCACAAAGAAGAATGTACACACGAAATGGTTACAAGAAGGAACAAACTAGATATCCAAAAGGAAGTCATAAATATATCAATAAGATCTTTTGCTTGGAAGCATAGCACATGGCCTAATATTTTCTTATTGTACAATATTAACTTCCAACATACGAACATCAAAGACATCCCAACTAGTAATAAGACATCATCGTTAGGATGCTTTGAGAGAGGAAACAAGTACTACAAGAACGAATCAAGAGATTCATGCCATGATGCACCCTACAAAGAAAAGACAGGGGCCTTTGCAAGAAAAGAATGCATGAAGTAGATACTTGTTACCGAGACAACATTGGATTGATGTAGTAGATAGTTGTTCTTTGATCATCCTAACTTGGCTCCAATAATCACATGGTCTCAACACCTTCCTTATAGGTGAGCCGAGCATCCAATGCATCTCCAATTGTTCCTGGAACAACAAAACAAACAAAATGGTGCCCAAACTCATTGGGACCAAAGAGTTAGAAGACCAACAATACATAGGACAAACTCCACGTACATATGTGCATATAGATATGAATTTGAATTTCATGCACACGTTAGCCATTTTATGACAAGGTGGAGTTTCCCCTATATATTGGGTCAAAGAAAGAGAGCATGCCAAAGGAAATACATATAGTAAATATGCATGCTCAAGGCTTTCAAGAATCCAATCAACATATAGTTGATAAGATACCAAAAGACAAGGTATCAAGTGATAATAAGATAGCAAATGAAAAACTATTACTTGAGGGATATCAAATAAAATATACAACAAGGCATGAGATATCCATTGACACATGCCAAATAAAAAGGAAACAAGATACCAATTGAAGAAAAACAGACACGAGGTATCTAGTTTCCAAAAGAGAGCTAGGTTCCAACAAACCAAACCCTCGACAAATTTTCATGATGGCACAAAGCATCATAAAGAGCAAGACTTGACTCCCATCAACATACACTTGATGGGGATCAAAAGATTTTATGATGGGCGAATAAAGAGAGTGTTCTAAAGAAAATAGGATAGCTCCCCCAAGGGTTGTGCATTATATAGAATTTGCATTTAAATACAAAATGCACAAGATGGGATCATCACTTTCTCTATATCTATAAAAACACTAGACAAGTTAAAATAGATCCACAAGAGGCAAGGAAGACAAACGAAACACAAGATCCAATGTAAAGACAATTAGCAATTCCTACCACGTGATGGGAATACCAATTGTCAAGGACAAGAAGTATTTTGGAAATGATACTCATTGGTAGATCGCAAATATATCCAAGATCATCTTTACCCATAAAACGCAAGCAAATGACACTTGTAGAGCAAACATGCCACCTAGGAACAAGAAAATTTACAATATCAACACTAAGTGGCAATACCTCAAATGTACACATTCTCTAGGCTTGTAATATGCACATAGCATATTACTCCCCCATAATGTGATAACCCAACAATATTAACAAGTGGCAAATGAAAAACCAACAAGAGATAATTAATGGACCATTTAGAATTTGAATTTCTCATGAGTAAGACATACCACATAGAAACTAGATAATCTTGAAATATCAATACTAAGTGGTATTCCCCATGTATACACATTTATAGGATCATGAGGTGTGCAAAGCACATCACTCCCCCATAATGAAATAATCCATTAATCTCTCCCAAGAGCCAATCAAAGATACAAACAAGATGCAATAAGGCTCAATAGAAGACTCACATGAACATGATATGCAAACCAACATACACATATTCGCTTACTCAAGATAAGCAAGTTGGAAGCACAACATATACAAACACATGCAAGGTACAAAACCACAACATGCAAAAGGGGCAAGCAACTAACAATGTAAATAGTTTAAGTACAAGTTACCGTAAGGAGGCACATTGGATATAAGATAGAAACACGATAATCCAAATGACTTGGCTTGAGATAATATGAATGATGAAGACCCCTTAATTCTTCATTATGTATCCAAGTCTCTAATGTCCTCCATATTCACCTATTGATCAAGTTTGAGCTTGTTGGTCCCCAACCACGTTGGGTCCTAAGAGGTTAGTCACAATAGGCTTGGCAACCCAAATGGTACTTTTCTTGACACCACTTTGAGTACCAACAAACTTGGCAAACACATTGCCAACCTTATCCTTCCCAAGAGAATAGATATCATCAATAATGATTGGGTTGGATAAATTACCTCTCGTGCAAGAAGAAGCGAAGTGACCCTTCTGACGACATAAGTAGCAACATCTACCCTTTAATTTCTTCCCTATTGATTTATCAACATGAGGAGTGTTGGATTGGGTCTTCTTGGGAAGGGGCCTTTCTTCAACTTGTAGTTGAGTATGTGAGTGAACTTGTGGCCTCTTCCCTTGTTGCTTGTGACTTTGGGGCTTCTTATTTAGTGGGCAAGATCTAACATGGTGCCCTTCAATTTTGCACTTGAAGCAAATAATCTTGGCCAAATTCTTGACTTGTTCTTGGCCCTTCTTCTTGAAGCTTTTGGACTTATTATTCTTGTTGGAGTTGAATCCAAGTCCATTTTTATCATCCGGGGATTTTTGTCCACACAAGACATTGTTGAGTGTGGACATCCCTTCATGACTCTTTTCCAAGTCTTTCTTCAAGGAAGTGACTTGGGCCTTGAGCTCTTTGATTTCCTCTACATGGTTAGTATCAACACAAGTACTAGAGGAAGTATAAGCTTCATTGTTAGAGCAACAAGGCATGGAGAGTAATTCATCACAAGATGTAGCAACATTACGAGTAGATGAATTACAAGGACTAGCACATGGCAATATAGCTTTTTGACTAGAAGTAGTGCTAATGTCCACATGAGGCTCACTCGATGTTACCTTGGTAGTAATAGCCTCATGAGCTAATTTTAGCACATTATGGGATGCTAGAAGATCATCATGAGAGCTTGTGACCATTACATGACTTTCTTCCAATTTCCCATAATTGCTAGATAGCAACTCTAGTTGAGCCCTTAGCTCAACATTCTCCTTTAAAATGGATGCTTCACAAGAAGTAGAGTTAGTAGCACAAGCATCATCATTAGCAATAAGAGGAGAAGGCACCTTGGCAAGCTCTTTAGCATATGAAGCTTCAAGTTGAGCATGAGACTCGGTGAGTTCGATGAGCGAGCTCTTGATAGCCCTTGAGCCATTTCCGAGGTGCTCATAGTCCTCAAGGAGTTTAGCATGAGCACCTTGAAGCTTATCAGTTTTAGTTCTAAAATCATTAGCCACCTCGAGAGCTCTATCATAGGATCCCTTTAATCTAGATAACTCTAGAGCAAAGGTTTCCAACATCGAAAACGTCATAGTAGATGCATATGGACTCCGTCTTCGATGAACTCGAGCTTGTCACGAGGATGACCATAAGCTCTAAAACTCACAAAGAGAAACACCAAACAAGAACCAAGAAGTATGATGCAAGGATGCAAATGGTTTGAGCTCTCAACGAACGATACGATCAAGCTACTCACTTGAGAGCCCCCCTTGATAGTATAACAATCTATCCTAAACACAAAACCTATCACGGGCAAACCTATACCTTGCACCTCGTCCTCTTGAGCTAGATGATGATGATCTTGGCGTCCTCAAGATGGACCACATTTCTTGATTGCGTTGGCTTGATGAAGACTAATTGATTGCTCCCCCATACTCACTATGGGTGAGCCACTCTTCAGCATATCTTCACAAGTCCATTGCCACCACAATGGACGGCAAGCTTCAAGCATGATATCTTCGTGCTGATCCACTTGAACTTGCACATCGCAGTCTTGATGACGATCACAACTTGACGTCATACTTCATGGGTTGTATGAGATCTTCCCTTTGACGCAAGCCCATGGAAACACACCTAACCCCCACATAGAACTCTCACGAAGACCATGGGTTAGTACACAAACACGTAATGGACAATGCTTACCATACCATGGGAGCACTTGATCCCTCTCGGTACATCTTGTACGCTTTGTGTGTTGACCACCTTGATTTACTCTTTGTCTGAGATCTTGATCAACCATGTGTCTCTATGACCATTCTTTGGATAATACCTTGAATACCACCTTGGTCATCATATAAACTCCTTGAACCCAACAGATGGACTTCAAGAAGTGCCTATGGACAAATCCTATAAATATAACTTAAGGCAACCATTAGTCCATAGGAATTGTCATCAATTACCAAAACCACATATGGAGATATATGCTCTAACATGGGCGAAAGTGAATTTATAGAGCTGAGATTGGGGGCAGCATAGCCACGTGGGCCCCACAAGCTTGGTTGCCGCGGCTAGGGGGGTGGCTGCGGCAACAGGGCTTGTGGCCCACTCGCCCATCCCCTCCGGTGGATCTTTGTGCAGGTATTTTTCATATGTTCGAGAAAAATTCTCCGTAAATTTTCAGGACGTTCCGAGAACTTTCATTTCTGCACAAAAACAACAGCATGGCAATTCTGCTGAAAACGGCGCCAGTCTGGGTTAGTTCCGTTCAAATCATGCAAATTAGAGTCCAAAACAAGGGCAAAAGAGTTTGGAAAAGTAGATACGATGGAGACGTATCAAACTCCCCCAAGCTTAAAACCTTGCTTGTCCTCAAGCAACTCAGTTGCCAAACTGAAAGAGAAAGAAAAACTTTGACAAACTCTGTTTGATCTTGTTGTTGCAACTATGTATAACTCGTAACTAGAATTTCAGCAAAATCACAAGTTAACCACATAAGCAAGTGACACAAAGGTCTCATGGTAAACTAATATCAATGGCATAATCAGCTAGCGAGCAAATAATGATGAGTTTCAGAGACCAACAATTCAATCAAAACAAGCATGAAGCAATATGAATAGGTGGTATCTCGCTAGCTCTTTCTAAGACCGCAAAACATAAATGCATAGCACTTTCAAAGATCAAGGGCTCACTAAACATTGTAATTCATACCAACGAAGATCCAGTCATAGTCATACTCAATATCAATCAAAAGCAAAGCATAAAAATGACAGAGGTGCTCTCTAATTGGTGCTTATATAAGAAGAGGATGACTCAACAACAAAATAAGTAGACAGGCCCTTCGCAGAGGAAGCATTGATTTGTAGAGGTGCCAGAGCTCAAGCTTTGAAAACAGAGGTAATAATTTTGGGTGGCATGCTTTCATTGTCAACGCAATGGCCAAGAGTTCTCAATATCTTCCACGCTACTCATGCTATAGGCGGTTCCCAAACAGAAAAGTAAAGTTTTAACTCCCGCACCACCAATCAATCACACTCCACGGCTAGCCGAATCCTCGGGTACCGTCCATACTAACATCAATCTAGGGGGAGTCTTGTTTTACAATTATGTTTTTGATTTAAGCGTGGAACTGGGCATTCCAATTACCGTCCCCTTTCTCGTGAATGACAGTGAATAAACACATGTCGAGGGTAACACGCCTAACATGGAAGATACCAATAGCCCCCTGTCACCACATGAGCGGTTCGGGCATGCAAAACAGATTATTTCTTGAAGATTTAGAGAATGGCACATGCAAATTTACTTGGAACGGCAGGTAAATACCGCACATAGGTAGGTATGGTGGACTCTCATGGAAAAACTTTTGGGTTATGGAGGTGGATGCACAAGCAGTATTTCGCTTAGTACAAGTGAAGGCTAGCAAAAGACTGGGAAGCGACCAACTAGAGAGCGACAATAGTCATCAAGATGCAATGAGTTTGACTAACATTGAGTGCAAGCATGAACAGGATATAAATCACCATGAACACGAACATCATAGAGGCTATGTTGATTTTGTTTCAACTACATGAATGAACATGCGCCAAGTCAAGACACTTGAATCATTCAAAGGAGAATACCATCCTATCATACTACATCATAGTCATCTCAAAATCTATGTTGGCATTCAAGACAAACCATTATAAGCTCCTAGCTAAATAAGCATGGCATCAGAAACTATGATCTCTAAGTTGTCATTGCAAACATGGTTCTCTCACAACAAAGCTGAATCTGGGATGACAAGCTAGTCATATTTACAAAAACAAAATAGATAGAGTTCATACCAGCTTTTCTAGTCTCAGTCGCTTCATCATATATCGTCATTATTGCCTTTCACTTGCACGATCGAACGATGTGAACAATAATAAGAGTGCTCGTGCAATGGACTAAGCTGAAATCTGCAGGCAAACACAAAGGAGAAGACAAAGTAATCTTGCTCTTTGAAAGCTAAACATGTATGCATGCAAGAGCCACTAAACATTGTAACCAATATCTTCTATCTTGACCCAAAGAAAAAGAAAACTATTTACACGGGAATGCTCCCAACAAGCACAAAGAAGAGAGGAAAATCTTTTTGGGTTTTCTCAAAAGGACACAAAAAACAAGAAAACAAGAAAACGAAAATAAACTAGCATGGATAATATAGTGGCAAAGTGTAAACACCGACGAACAAAGTAAAAGCATAAGCACGAATGTAAGATCGGTGAGAGCACGTACTCCCCCAAGCTTAGGCTTTTGGCCTAGCTTGGTCTACTCCCAAGGCGGGAAATAACCAGCTCCGGGGTACTCCGGAGCGGACTGTGGATGCCACTGTTGTGTGCTACTGCAACAAAAGACCTTCCAACAGCGCCAGAAACACGTGCTGACGGGAGACTGTTCTTGTCTTGATTCTCCTCAGCAACGGCACTAGGAATCCTTCTACTACGGCTACGCCTTTAGGGACTTCCTAGGCAAATATGCAAAGGATTTCCCCGTGGCCTTGGAGCCTTGCGTTGGTGTTCCCTCGAAGCGGAAAGGGTGATGTAGCGCAGCGGTGGTAAGTATTTCCCTCAGTTTTGAGAACCAAGGTATCGATCGAGTGAAGGAGTATCACAAGTGCCTGCACAAACACAAAGAACCTGCTCCCAACGCTATGAAGGGGTTGTCAATCCCTGATAGATTGTTCGCAAAGTGAGAACTGAAAGCAACACAGTAACAAAGAAAAGTAAAAGCGGAGGTGTAAACGATAGATGTGAATAGACCCGGGGGCCGTAGTGTTTACTAGTGGCTTCTCTCATGAAAGCAAGTAGACGGTGGGTGAACAAATTACCGTCGAGCAATTGATAGAACCGCGCAAAGTCGTGACGATATCTATGGCAATGATTATATCTATAGGCATCACGTCCAAAACAAGTAGACCGATACTTTCTGCATCTACTACTATTACTCCACACGTCGACCGCTATCCAACATGCATCTAGTGTATTAAGTCCAAAAGAACAGAGTAACTCCTTAAGCAAGATGACATGATGTAGATGGACAATCTCATATCAACGACAGAGCCCACCTTGTTACCCTTGATGGCAACTACTTAATGTGTGCCTTGCTGCCCCTACTGTCACTGGGAAAGGTCACCACATGGTAAGAACCCAAAACCAAGCACTTCTCCCATTGCAAGAATCATAGATCTAGTTGGCCAAACAAAACCCAAGACTCGGAGAGACTTACAAGGATATCAAATCATGCATATAAGAAATCAGCAAAGACTCAAATATATATCATAGATAATCTGATCACAAATCCATAATTCATCGGATCTCGACAAACACACCGCCAAAGAAGATTACATCGGATAGATCTCCATGAAGATCACGGAGAACTTTGTATTGAAGATCCAAGAGAGAGAAGAAGCCATCTAGCTACTAACTACGGACCCGTAGATCTGAAGTGAACTACTCACGAGTCATTGGAGGAGCGATGATGACGATGAAGAAGCCCTCCAACTCCAAAGTCCCCTCCGGCAGGGCGCCGGGAAGGGTCTCCAGATGAGATCTCGCGGAAACGGAAGCTTGCGGCGGCAGAAAAGTATTTTCGAGGCTCCCTTGATTTTTTTCTTGTTTTTTAGGGAATATATAGGCGCAAGATCTAGGTCAGGGGGCACTCAGGGAGGCCACAAGCCCTGCCACCGCCGCCTCCCCCTAGTGGCGGAGTGGGGGCTTGTGGGCTCCTCGGAGCCCTCCTGGCTTGGCCCACAGCCCCCCTGATCTTCTTCCGTTCGGGAAAAAATCATTTCGGGGATTTTATTCCGTCTGGACTCCGTTCCAAAATCAGATCTGAAAAGAGCCAAAAACACAGAAAAAACAGGAACTCGCACTTGGCAATGAATTAATAAGTTAGTCCCAAAAAAGATATAAAAGGTACATAAAACATCCGAAGATGACAAGATAACAACGTGAAACCATCAAAAATTATAGATACGTTTGAGACGTATCACTGTGTGAGCTCCTCTGGCTCCCACTGATAAACTGGCATCTGGTACTCGACTGGCGGCTCGAGCACGTGCACGTGTGGTTCGGCTAAGCTCCAATATGCGTAGATGTCCGAGGGCACAATAATGTACCTGCCTGCATGAAGATCGATCAAAGAAGGAGCAGGCAAAGTAATAGTCTCTCGAGTACCCTGACTAAATACCAGGTTATAAATCATCCGTCTACTAGCATCTCTATCCAGAAAATCATGGCAAACCATGCTGTCATAATCCAGATATTTCTCAGGAAGAAGCATCTCTTCTTCCTCGTGAAGTCTAATGGGTATCTCAAAGTGTCTAGCGAGACGAGTAGCATAGATACCTCCATAGACGATACCTTTGGAACGGTTTGTGTTCAACCGCTGAGCTACTATAGCACCTAGGCTATAAGTCTTAGTGCTATAAAGGACTTCGCGCAAAACCGAAAGGTCTGGAGAGCTAAGTGATCCAGCCTCCCCACGACCAATCAAGCATTTTCTCACAAATAATGAGAAGTACCGAAGCACAGGAAAATGTATGCTAGCAATCCTAGCGCGAGACACTCCTCTCTCCTCTCCAACAACAATAGTACCTATGAAATCCTCCAAGTCCCGTGGACGAGGATCATGAATATCCCCAACATAAGGTAATTTGCATGCATTGCAAAAATCCTGTAGTGTCATGCACTGGGGGATATCGTACAACATGAACTCAACCATGGGAGGATTCTTCCACGGATAAAAGTTGAAGCTTTGAACAAAAATATTGGTGAGGAGGAGGTATTGTGAGCACTTATCTTCAAAAAATGCGGTAAGACCTGCGTTCTCCACCAAGTGATAAAAGTCTTCATACATCTCGGCGGCGCGCAAAAATTCATCACTTGGCCACTCGCAAGCTCGAACTTCCGTGACTCGAGGAACCACGTACTTGGGGAGGTTCTTCTCATCCTCCTTGGGGTTACGGCTTGAGGATCCTCTCAAGAACCTCCTCATCTTTTTCCTTTTCTAGCTCTGAAAAATTCTGAAATTTTTAGAGACTTCGAAAGAAAAGTAAATAAGGATTAACCAAACTCGTAGCAAGTACCCCTACTAGTGCCTAGAGACCGTATCACGCGCTAAAACTAATAGGGACCAGCTAAAATCAACATTTCAAGCTCAAGAACAGGGTCACCAAGGTAGCAAGAATACGCGAAGGATAAAGCACTAAAGCAAAAACTAATTGGACCAATGGAGGAGTCACTTACCAAGGAGCAGTTTCCCCAAAACGGTTTGGAGAATGGTGCTTTGAGCAAGGAGATCGAAAATCACAGCCAAATGAGCAAGAACACGAGTTTGAGCTGCGAAATAATTTTTCTGGAGGAAGAAAAAGAGGATGGGAGCTGGAGTGAGTGGAGGGGCCCCCTGTGGGCCCCACAAGCTTGCTTGCCGCGGCCAGGGTGGGTGGCCGCGGTGACAGGGCTTGTGGCCCACTGGTGTGGCCCCCAGGCCAGCTCTCAGTCCCAGTATTTTTCAAATATTCTAGAAAAAATCATACTAGATTTTCAGGACCATCGGAGAACTTTTTTTTTCAAGGTATTTTTCTTCGGGACGCTAAAACAGAAAACAGGAAAAACTAAACTAAACCTATAATTTTTATTCTAAGAAACATAAATTGAAAGCTTAAAACAAAGGTATGTGACTCTTTGATTCATCCATTTCATGGTCATCGAAAGAAATCCGTTAATGGGGTTGATCAAATCCTCATGACAAAACTTTCTCGAATCGCAAGAGAGAACGAAGAATTTTCGAATAGCCACTAAGTCACCTCAATGGGGATATGTATCTCCCCAACAAGCAATTCATACTTCACCTTGACACGAGGAATAGGGCATTCAAAGCTCCCAATAAGAATCAATGAAGTTTTCTCGATAGCATTGATGCAATGTACTTGATATCGTTTCTTCAGAAAGTGCACGGTATGCTCATTACCGTTGACATGGAAAGTTACATTGCCTTTGTTGCAATCTATAACAGCCCTTGAAGTGTTTAAACAGGGTCTTCTGAGGATGACTGCCATGGCATCGTCCTCGGGAATATCCAAGATAACAAAGTCCGTTAAGATGGTGGTGTTAGAAACCACAACATGCACATCCTCGCAAATGCCGACAGGGAAATCAGTTGATTTGTCGGCCATTTGCAGAGAGATTTCAGTAGGTGACAACTTATCCAGTTCAAGTCTACGATAAAGAGAGAGAGGCATAACACTAACTCTGGCTCCAAGGTCACATAAGGCAGTTCTTACCTAGTTTCCTTTAATGGAGCAAGGTATAGTGGGCACTCCGGGATCACCAAGTTTCTTAGGAGTTCCACCTTTGAAAGTGTAATTGGCAAGCATGGTGGAGATCTCAAGATTTGGTATCTTCCATTTATTGGTCACGATATCTTTCATGTACTTGGCATACAGAGACATTTTGAGCATATCAAGTAACCGCATCTGCAAAAAGACGGGTCTTATCATTTCAATAAAGCGCTCAAAATCCTCATCATCCTTTTTCTTGGATGGCTTAGGAGGAAAGGGCATAGGTCTCTGAACCCATGGATCTCTTTCTTTACCATGCTTCCTAGAAGTGAAGTCATTCTTATCGTATCTCTTAGGTTGTGGATTATCAGGATCAACCGTAGGTTCAATCTCCACATCCTTATCATTGCTAGGTTGAGCATCATTATGAACATCGCTGTCCATATTCTCACCAGGTTCATGTTCATCACCAGATTGTGTTTCTGCATCAGACGCAGAAATATCATTTGGTTCTTCAGGTGTGACAGTATTTGGTGAACTAACTGGCAGGTTTCTATCATCCTTCTTCTTCTCCTTAGGATGACTGGGTGCATCTGCATTAATTCCTTGAGAATCTTGATCAATTATCTTAGGATGACCTTCAGGATACAAAGGTTCCTGAGTCATTTTGCCTCCTCTAGTAATGACTCTGGCAGAGTTTTTATTTAATTCATTGAGCAAGTCATTCTGAGCTTTAAGTACTTGTTCTACCTGAGTAGTAAACATAGAGGCATGTTTACTCAGAAGCTTCAGATCGTTGACATTTCTATCTACACAAGCACTTAAATGGCTAAGCATACGAGTACTTTGTTCCAAATGTCGGCTAACATAATCATTGAAACTCTGTTGTTTGGCAACAAAGTTGTCAAATTCATCAAAGCATAGGCTAGCAGGTTTATCAAAAGGAATATCACTCTCATCAAACCTACGTAGAGAATTTACTTCTACTACCTGTATCGGGTTATCGAGACCATGGATCTCTTCGATAGGTGGTAGATTTTGACATCTTCAGATCTAATGCCTTTCTCTTGCATATATTTCTTAGCTTCTTGCATATCTTCGGGACTGAGGAATAGAATACCTCTTTTCTTCGGAGTTGGCTTAGGAGGTGGTTCGGGAATAGTCCAAGCATTATCGTTGATCAAGATGTTATTCAGTAGAGTCTCAGCTTGTTCGACAGTTCGTTCCCTAAAAACACAACCGACACAACTATCTAGGTGGTCTTTAGAAGCATCAGTAAGTCCGTTATAGAAGATATCAAGTATCTCGTTCTTCTTAAGAGGGTGATAAGGCAAAGCATTCTGTAGCTGGACGAGCCTCCCCCAAGCTTGTGGGAGACTCTCTTCTTTGAGTTGAGCAAAGTTGTATATTTCCTGCAAGGCAGCTTGCTTCTTATGCGCAGGGAAATATTTCTCACAGAAGCAATAGACCATATCCTGGGGACTACTCACACATCCAGGAGCAAGAGAAGTGAACCAGGCTTTAGCGTCATCCTTTAGAGAGAAAGGAAACAACTTAAGGATATAGTAGTGGTGGATCTTCTCCTCACTAGTGAAAAGGGTGGCTATATCGTGTAGTTTGGTAAGATGTGCTACGACCGTCTTGTTGGAAATATGCCCTAGAGGCAATAATAAATTAGTTATTATTATATTTCTTAGTTCATGATAATCGTTTATTATCCATGCTATAATTGTATTGATTGGAAACACAATACTTGTGTGGATACATAGACAAAACACTGTCCCTAGTAAGCCTCTAGTTGACTAGCTCGTTAATCAAAGATGGTCAAGGTTTCCTGGCCATAGGCAAGTGTTGTCACTTGATAACGGGATCGCATCATTAGGAGAATCATGTGATGGACTAGACCCAAACTAATAGACGTAGCATGTTGATCGTGTCATTTTGTTGCTACTGTTTTCTGCGTGTCAAGTATTTATTCCTATGACCATGAGATCATATAACTCACTGACACCGGAGGAATGCTTTGTGTGTATCAAACGTCGCAACGTAACTGGGTGACTATAAAGATGCTCTACAGGTATCTCCGAAGGTGTTAGTTGAGTTAGTATGGATCAAGACTGGGATTTGTCACTCCGTGTGAACGGAGAGGTATCTCGGGGCCCACTCAGTAATACAACATCACACACAAGCCTTGCAAGCAATGTAACTTAGTGTAAGTTGCGGGATCTTGTATTACGGAACGAGTAAAGAGACTTGCGAGTAAACGAGATTGAAATAGGTATACGGATAGTGACGATCGAATCTCGGGCAAGTAACATACCGAAGGACAAAGGGAATGACATACGGGATTATATGAATCCTTGGCACTGAGGTTCAAACGATAAGATCTTCGTAGAATATGTAGGATCCAATATGGGCATCCAGGTCCCGCTATTGGATATTGACCGAGGAGTCTCTCGGGTCATGTCTACATAGTTCTCGAACCCGCAGGGTCTGCACACTTAAGGTTCGACGTTGTTTTATGCGTATTTGAGTTATATGGTTGGTTACCGAATGTTGTTCGGAGTCCCGGATGACATCACGGACGTCACGAGGGTTTCCGGAATGGTCCGGAAACGAAGATTGATATATAGGATGACCTCATTTGGTTACCGGAAGGTTTTCGTGCATTACCGGAAAAGTTTCGGGCTCATCGGTAGTGTATCGGGAGTGCCGGGAGGGGTGCCGGGGACCATCGGGAGGGGTGTCACGCCCCAAGGGGTCTCATGGGCTATGGGAAGAGATAAACCAGCCCCTAGTGGGCTGGAATAAGTTCCCACTAAGGCCCATAAGGTTTGAGAAGGAAAAAACACAAGGTGGAAAGAGTTTCCAAGTGGGAAGGTGGAATCCTACTCCAAGTAGGATTGGAGTAGGACTCCTCCACCTCCAATTTCGGCCAAACCTTGAGGGTTTGAGGCTGCCTCTTCCCTCCCCCTCCCACCTATATATACGGAGGTTTTAGGGCTGATTTGAGACGACTTTCTCACGGCTGCCCGACCACATACCTCCATAGTTTTTCCTCTAGATCGTGTTTCTGCGGAGCTCGGGCGGAGCCCTGCTGAGACAAGATCATCACCAACCTCCGGAGCGCCGTCACGCTGCCGGAGAACTCTTCTACCTCTCCGTCTCTCTTGCTGGATCAAGAAGGCCGAGATCATCGTCGAGCTGTACGTGTGCTGAACGCGGAGGTGCCGTCCGTTCGGTACTAGATCGTGGGACTGATCGCGGGATTGTTCGCGGGGCGGATCGAGGGACGTGAGGACGTTCCACTACATCAACCGCGTTCTCTAACGCTTCTGCTGTACGATCTGCAAGGGTACGTAGATCACTCATCCCCTCTCGTAGATGGACATCACCATGATAGGTCTTCGTGCGCGTAGGAAAATTTTTGTTTCCCATGCGACGTTCCCCAACAGTGGCATCATGAGCTAGGTTCATGCGTAGATGTCTTCTCGAGTAGAACACAAAAGTTTTTGTGGGCGGTGATGTGCGTTTTGCTGCCCTCCTTAGTCTTTTCTTGATTCCGCGGTATTGTTGGATTGAAGCGGCTTGGACCGACATTACTCGTACGCTTACGAGAGACTGGTTTCATCGCTACGAGTAACCCCGTTGCTCAAAGATGACTGGCAAGTGTCGGTTTCTCCAACTTTAGTTGAATCGGATTTGACCGAGGAGGTCCTTGGATGAGGTTAAATAGCAACTCATATATCTCCGTTGTGGTGTTTGCGTAAGTAAGATGCGATCCTACTAGATACCCATGGTCACCACGTAAAACATGCAACAACAAAATTAGAGGACGTCTAACTTGTTTTTGCAGGGTATGCTTGTGATGTGATATGGCCAACGATGTGATGTGATATATTGGATGTATGAGATGATCATGTTGTAATAGATAATATCGACTTGCACGTCGATGGTACGGCAACCGGCAGGAGCCATAGGGTTGTCTTTATAACTAACGTTTGTGCTTGCAGATGCGTTTACTATTTTGCTAGGACGTAGCTTTAGTAGTAATAGCATGAGTAGCACGACAACCCCGATGGCGACACATTGATGGAGATCATGATGATGGAGATCATGGTGTGACGCCGGTGACAAGAAGATCGTGCCGGTGCTTTGGTGATGGAGATCAAGAAGCACGTGATGATGGCCATATCATGTCACTTATGAATTGCATGTGATGTTAATCCTTTTATGCACCTTATTTTGCTTAGAACGACGGTAGCATTATGAGGTGATCTCTCACTAAAATTTCAAGACGAAATTGTGTTCTCCCCGACTGTGCACCGTTGCGACAGTTCTTCGTTTCGAGACACCACGTGATGATCGGGTGTGATAGACTCAACGTTCACATACAACGGGTGCAAAACAGTTGCACACGCAGAACACTCGGGTTAAGCTTGACGAGCCTAGCATGTGCAGACATGGCCTCGGAACACATGAGACCGAAAGGTCGAGCATGAATCGTATAGTTGATATGATTAGCATAGGGATGCTTACCACTGAAACTATTCTCGACTCACGTGATGATCGGACTTGAGATAGTGGATTTGGATCATGTACCACTCAAATGACAAGAGAGATGTACTTTTTGAGTGGGAGTTCTTAAGTAATATGATTAATTGAACTAATTGTCATGAACATAGTCTAATGGTCTTTGCGAATTACGATGTAGCTTGCGCTATAGCTCTACTGTTTTTTATGTTCCTAGAGAAAATTTAGTTGAAAATTGATAGTAGCAAACTTTGCACACTGAGTCTGTAAAACCGAGGATTGTCCTCGTTGCTGCGCAGAAGGCTTATATCCTTAATGCACCACTCGGTGTGCTGCACCTCGAGCGTCGTCTGTGGATGCTGTGAACATCCGACATACACGTTTATGATGACTACACGATAGTTCAGTGCAAAGTACTTAATGGCTTAGAAGCAAGGCACCGAAAACGTTTTAATATGTCACGGAACATAAATGATGTTCTAAAGAGATGAAATTGTGATTTCATGCTTGTGCCCTTGTTAAGAGGTACGAGACCTCCAACAAGATTCTTTGACCACAAAGTAAAGGAGAAAAGCTCAATCGTTGAGCATGTGCTCAGATTGTCTGAGTACGACAATCACTTGAATCAAGTGGGAGCTAATCTTCCAGATGAGATAGTGATGGTTCTCCAAAAGTCACTGCCACCAAGCTTTGAGAGCTTCGTGATGAACTATAACATATCAAGGATAGATACAATGATCCTTGAGCGATTCGCGACGTTTGACACTGCGAAAGTAGAAATCAAGAAGGAGCATCAATAGTTGATGGTTTGGAAAACCACTAAGTTTCAAGAAAGGCGAGGGCTAGAAGGGATACTTCGTGAAACGGCAAAACAGTTGCTGCGCTAATGAAGAGACCCAAACCCAAACCCGAGACTAAGTGCTTCTGTAATAAGGGGAACAGTCACTGAGGCGGAGCAACTCTAGATACTTGGTAGATAAGAAGGCTGGCAAAAGTCGAGAGAAGTATATTTGATATACATAATGTTGATGTGTACTTTACTAGTACTCCTAGTAGCACAAGGGTATTGGATACCGGTTCGGTTGCTAAGTGATTAGTAACGCGAAATAAAAGCTACGACATAAACGGAGACTAGCTAAAGGCGAGGTGACGATACGTGTTGGAAGTGTTTCCAAGGTTGATATGATCAAACGTCGCACGCTCCCTCTACCATCGGGATTGGTGTTGAACCTAAATAATTGTTATTTGGTGCTTGCGTTAGGCATGAACATGATTGGATCGTGTTTATTGCAATACGATTATTCATTCAAGGAGAATAATGGTTACTCTATTTGCTTGAATAATCACCTTCAATGGTTTATTGAATCTCGATTGTAGTGTTACACATTGGTGCCAAAAGATACGAGTTAATGATGATAGTACCACTTACTTGTGGCACTGCCGCTTGAGTCATGTTAGTATAAATTGCATGAAGAGGGTCCATGCTGATGGATCTTTACTCACCTGATTGCGAATCACTAGTGACATGCAAATCATACCACATGAGCAAGGCCTTGTTTTCATTGAGATGAAACAAGATAGTAACTTGTCGGAAGTGATACATTTTTGATGTATGCAGTCCAATGAGTGCTGAGGCACGCAGTGGATATCATTATGTTCTTACTTCACTGACGACTTGAGTAGATACAGGAGTATTTACTTAATGAATCACAAGTCTGAAATACTGAAAAGTTCAATTCCGTTTCAGAGTGAAGTTCGTCGTAACAAGAGGATGAACTGTCTACGATATGATCATAGAAATGAATATCTGAGTTGCGAGTTTTTGGTACACAGTTAAGACAATGTGGAAATTGTTTCACAGTTCATGCCACCTGGAACATCATAGTGTGATGATGTGTCTGAACGTCATAGCCACGCACTATTTAGTATGGTGCATGCTGTGATGTCTCTTATCGAATTACCATTATCGTTTATGGGTTATGCATTAGAGACAACCGCATTCACTTTAAATAGGGCACCGCGTATTTCCGTTGAGATGACACAGTATAGACTGAGGTTTAGAGAAATCTAAACTGTCGTTTCTTGAAAGTTTGGGGCTTCGACACTTATGTGAAAAAGTTTCAGCCTGATAAGCTCGAACCCAAAGCGGATAAATGCATCTTCATAGGATATCCAAAACAGTTGGGTACATCTCCTATCTCAGATCCGAAAGCAAAGTGTTTGTTTCTAGAAACGGATCCTTTCTCGAGGAAAGGTTTCTCTCAAAAGAATTGAGTGGGAGGGTAGTAGAACTTGATGAGGTTATTGAACCATCACTTCAACCAGTGTGTAGCAGGGCATAGGAAGTTGTTCCTGTGGCGCCTACACCAATTGAAGTGGAAGCTGATGATGGTGATCATTGAGCTTCGAATCAAGTTACTACAAACCTCGTAGGTCGACAAGGTCGCGTACTGCTGCAGAGTAGTACGGTAACCCTGTCTTGGAGGTCATGTTGTTGAGCAACAGTGAACCTACGAGTTATGGAGAAAGCGATGGTGGGCCCAGATTCCGACAAATGGCTGGAAGCCATGAAATCCGAGAGAGGATCCATGCATGAAAACAAAGTGTAGACTTTGAAAGAACTACTTGATGGTCATAAGACTATTGAGTAAAGATGGATCGTTAAAAGAAGACAGACGATGATGGTGATAAGTCACTATTAAGAAAAGCTCGACTTGTCGCAAAGATGTTTTCACAAGATCAAACAGTTGACTATGATGAGACTTTCTCACTCGTAGCGATGCTAAAGGTCTGTTAGAATTATGTTAGTTGTTGATGCATTATTTATGAAATATTACACGTAGGATGTCAAAACATTGTTTCTCGACGGTTTCCTTGAGCAAACATTGTATGTGATACAACAAGAAGGTTTTGTCGATCCTAAAGATACTATCAAGTATGCAAGCTCCAGTGATCCTTCAATGGACTGGTGCAAGCATCTCGGAGTTGGAATATACACTTTGATGAGATGATCAAAGTTTTTGGGTGTGTACAAGGTTTATGAGAAACTTGTATTTCCAAAGAAGTGAGTGGGAGCACTATAGAATTTCTGATAGGTATATGTGGTTGACATATTGTGGATCAGAAGTAATGTAGAATTTCTGTAAAGCATACAAGGTTGTTTGAAAGAAGTTTTCAAAGGAATACCTGGATTACGCTACTTGAACGTTGAGCATCAAAGATCTATGGAGATAGATCGAAAACGCTTAATAGAAGTTTCAACAAGATGCATGCCTTGACAAAGTTTTTGAAAGAGTTCAAAATAGATCAGCAAAGAAGGAGTTCTTGGTTGCGTTGTGAGGTGTGAATTTGAGTAAGACTCAAAACCCGACCACGGCAGAATAAAGAGAATAGACGAAGGTCGTCTTCTATGCCTTAGCCGTAGAATCTAAAGTATGCCATGCTGTGTACCGCACCTGATGTGTGCCTTGACTCAAAGTCTGTTGAGGGTACAGAGAGTGATCCATGATTGAATCACTAGCAGCGGTCAAAATTTATCCTTAGTAACTAATGGACTAAGGAATTTTTCTCGATTATGGAGGTGGTTAAAGAGTTCGTCGTAAAGAGGTTACGTTGATGCAAGCTTTGACACTAATCCGAATAACTATGAGTAGTGAAACGGATTCATATAGTAGAGTAGATATTTGGAGCATTTCCGAATAGCACGTAGTAGCAGCATCTATAAGATGACATAAAAATTTGTAAAGAACACACGGATCTGAAAGTTTCAGAACCGTTGACTGAAAACTCTCTCACAAGCAAGACATGATCAGACCCCATAACTATATGGGTGTTGGATTCGTTGGAATCACATGGTGATGTGAACTAGATTATTGACTCTAGTGCAAGTGGGAGACTGTTGGAAATATGCCCTAGAGGCAATAATAAATTAGTTATTATTATATTTCTTAGTTCATGATAATCGTTTATTATCCATGCTATAATTGTATTGATTGGAAACACAATACTTGTGTGGATACATAGACAAAACACTGTCCCTAGTAAGCCTCTAGTTGACTAGCTCGTTAATCAAAGATGGTCAAGGTTTCCTGGCCATAGGCAAGTGTTGTCACTTGATAACGGGATCACATCATTAGGAGAATCATGTGATGGACTAGACCCAAACTAATAGACGTAGCATGTTGATCGTGTCATTTTGTTGCTACTGTTTTCTGCGTGTCAAGTATTTATTCCTATGACCATGAGATCATATAACTCACTGACACCGGAGGAATGCTTTGTGTGTATCAAACGTCGCAACGTAACTGGGTGACTATAAAGATGCTCTACAGGTATCTCCGAAGGTGTTAGTTGAGTTAGTATGGATCAAGACTGGGATTTGTCACTCCGTGTGAACGGAGAGGTATCTCGGGGCCCACTCGGTAATACAACATCACACACAAGCCTTGCAAGCAATGTAACTTAGTGTAAGTTGCGGGATCTTGTATTACGGAACGAGTAAAGAGACTTGCGAGTAAACGAGATTGAAATAGGTATACGGATACTGACGATCGAATCTCGGGCAAGTAACATACCGAAGGACAAAGGGAATGACATACGGGATTATATGAATCCTTGGCACTGAGGTTCAAACGATAAGATCTTCGTAGAATATGTAGGATCCAATATGGGCATCCAGGTCCCGCTATTGGATATTGACCGAGGAGTCTCTCGGGTCATGTCTACATAGTTCTCGAACCCGCAGGGTCTGCACACTTAAGGTTCGACGTTGTTTTATGCGTATTTGAGTTATATGGTTGGTTACCGAATGTTGTTCGGAGTCCCGGATGACATCACGGACGTCACGAGGGTTTCCGGAATGGTCCGGAAACGAAGATTGATATATAGGATGACCTCATTTGGTTACCGGAAGGTTTTCGTGCATTACCGGAAAAGTTTCGGGCTCATCGGTAGTGTATCGGGAGTGCCGGGAGGGGTGCCGGGGACCATCGGGAGGGGTGTCACGCCCCAAGGGGTCTCATGGGCTATGGGAAGAGATAAACCAGCCCCTAGTGGGCTGGAATAAGTTCCCACTAAGGCCCATAAGGTTTGAGAAGGAAAAAACACAAGGTGGAAAGAGTTTCCAAGTGGGAAGGTGGAATCCTACTCCAAGTAGGATTGGAGTAGGACTCCTCCACCTCCAATTTCGGCCAAACCTTGAGGGTTTGAGGCTGCCTCTTCCCTCCCCCTCCCACCTATATATACGGAGGTTTTAGGGCTGATTTGAGACGACTTTCTCACGGCTGCCCGACCACATACCTCCATAGTTTTTCCTCTAGATCGTGTTTCTGCGGAGCTCGGGCGGAGCCCTGCTGAGACAAGATCATCACCAACCTCCGGAGCGCCGTCACGCTGCCGGAGAACTCTTCTACCTCTCCGTCTCTCTTGCTGGATCAAGAAGGCCGAGATCATCGTCGAGCTGTACGTGTGCTGAACGCGGAGGTGCCGTCCGTTCGGTACTAGATCGTGGGACTGATCGCGGGATTGTTCGCGGGGCGGATCGAGGGACGTGAGGACGTTCCACTACATCAACCGCGTTCTCTAACGCTTCTGCTGTACGATCTACAAGGGTACGTAGATCACTCATCCCCTCTCGTAGATGGACATCACCATGATAGGTCTTCGTGCGCGTAGGAAATTTTTTGTTTCCCATGCGACGTTCCCCAACACGTCTCAGACTCATAACCGTGAAAAGGATCAGATTCAATTAGAGAGATTATCTCAGGATCGACGGAAAATTCATAATCCTTATCGGTGATAAAGATAGGTGAAGTGGCAAACTTCGGGTCGTATTTCATCCTAGCTTTCAGAGATTTTTCCTTCCACTTGAGAAGTAATTTCTCAGCGTCATAGGCATCCTTACACGCAAGAAAATCCTCAGCTATCTCTCCCTCCATAACATAACCCTCAGGTATATCAGGCAATTCATATCTAGGAGAGCTAAATCTAGCAGGAGCAAAAGCAGGTTCTATCTCAATAGTATCGGCAGTTTCAGAAGCATCACGAGCATTGGCAGTAACTCTAGCAATATGAGCATCAAGGAATACCCCTAGTGGCACATTAGGCAAAGTAGTATCTCTAGCAGTATCAAGCATAACATCATCAGGCAAAATAGTATCTCTAGCATCATGGGGCAAAGCAGTATCAGGCATAGCATCTCTAGTAGTAGCATCATAAGCATCATCAAGCACATGTGACATATCAAGATTTCTAGAAGGAGGTGATGTCGCAAACTTACTCATAACTGAAGGTGAATCAAGTTCAGAGCTAGATGGCAGTTCCTTACCTCCCCTCGTAGTTGAGGGCAAGACTTTGGTTTTTGGATCCTTCAGATTCTTCATAGTGATCGGCAGATATAAATCCCAAGTGACTCAGAGAATATAGAATACCTTCCCGGCAACAGCGCCAGAAAAATGTTGCTTCTGTGACAACAGACCTTCCCCTGCAACGGCACCAGAAGAATGCTGCTAGCACTCCCCGGCAGCGAAACTAGAAGAATGTTGTTGATGGCCCACCATCGCGTGGGTTCGCGGCAGTTTTCGAGGGTAGAGTATTCGACCCAAATTTGTTGGTACGCCAGTCAGGAGGTGAGAGAATACTCTCGGGTATTAGCAGCTGAATGTATCAGATTCAACCACACCTAAAAGATTAGTATGTGCAAACAAAGTATCAGCAGCAAAGTAGTATGATAACAACGGTGTCAGAAACGATTTGTTGACACGATGGACACTTTTCTAACGGTCGTATCAATGGCGCCAGAAGTTGCCCGTTGACGGAAATTGTCTGTTCCCGTCAACGACGAGCGAACCAGAATTATAGCAAGTAGCAACAGTGTAACGAGTAACAGCAGTGGCAAGGAATAGCAGTAGTGACAGCAGTACCAAGTAGCAACAGTAGCAAGCGACAGTAGTAACAACAGTAGCAGCAAAGCAAGACAAGTAACAGCAGTAGCAACAGAGCAAGACAAGTAACAGCAGTAGTGGGACAAACTCGTAGGCAATGGGTCGGTGATTTGTTTGGATGACATTCATCATGCAACAGTTATAAGACGGAGAGATATGTGGCTAGCTCCCATTCGTGAATATGATGTTGGCATGCATTCCGTGTGTAGTCATACATGCTTAGGGAAAAGAACTTGCATGACATCTATTGCCCATCCCTCCCGTGGCAGCGGGGTCCAAAAGGATACTACAGGATATTAAGGTTCTCCTTTTAATAAAGAACCGGAACAACGCATTAGCACTTGGTGAACACATGAACTCCTCAAACTATGGTCATCACCGGGAGTGGTTCCAGTTATTGTCACTCCGGGGTTGCCGGGTCATAACACATAGTAGGTAACTACAACTTGCAAGATCGGATCTAGAACACACATATATTGGTGACAACATAATAATTTCAGATCTGAAATCATGGTACTCGGGCCCTAGTGACAAGCATTAAGCATGGCAAAGTAGTAGCAACATCAATCTCAGAACATAGTGGATACTAGGGATCAATCCCCGTCAAAACTAACTCGATTACATGATAGATCTCATCCTACTCATCACCGCCCAGCGAGCCTACGAATAGATTACTCACGAACGATGAAGAGCTTGATGGAATTGGAGAGGGAAGAAGGTTGATGATGACGATGTCAACGATTTCCCCTCTCCGGAGCCCAAAACGGACTCCAGATCTGTCCTCTAGATGAAGAAGAGGATGTGGCGGCGCCTCCGTATCGCAAACGCGACGAAATCTTCTCTTCTGATTTTTTCTGGCCGAAAGTGAATTTATAGAGCTGAGATTGGGGGCAGCAGAGCCACGTGGGCCCCACAAGCTTGGTTGTCGCGGCCAGGGGGGTGGCCGCGGCAACAGGGCTTGTGGCCCACTGGCCCATCGCCTCCGGTGGATCTTTGTGCTGGTATTTTTCATATTTTCCAGAAAAATTCTCCGTAAATTTTCAGGACATTCCGAGAACTTTCATTTCTGCACAAAAACAACACCATGGCAATTCTGCTGAAAACAGCGTCAGTCCGGGTTAGTTCCATTCAAATCATGCAAATTAGAGTCCAAAACAAGGGCAAAAGAGTTTGGAAAAGTAGATACGATGGAGACGTATCAGTGGCCACAAGCCCTCATAGCGCGGCCAGGGGGTGGGCCAGCGCCATGCAGGCTTGTCGCCTCCTCGCGCAGTTTCCGGACTACTTCCAATTTTTGTATTTTTCAAATATTCCAAAACAGAGAAAATTTTCTACTGGAATACTTTTGGACTCTGTTTTCTTACCGAATCACATACCTCTTCATTTTTGGAGTCTGAAATAGGCTGATAAATGTCCCTTAGGTATTCTTCGGGAGTTATGGTATTGATAATATTACTTTCAACATTTATGGGAGTACCTAAGATATAATGCTTGATTCTCTGCCCATTTACCACTCTTGGATAATTACCTTCCGTGTTGTTGATCTTGATAGCACCGGAACGATATACTTCCTCAACAACATAGGGACCTTCCCATTTAGAGAGAAGCTTTCCTGCAAAGAATCTTAAACGAGAGTTATATAGCAAGACATAATCACCTACATTGAACTCACGCTTTTGTATCCTCTGATCATGCCACCTCTTAACCTTCTCTTTGAACAACTTGGCATTCTCATATGCCTGAGTTCTCCATTCATCAAGCGAGCTAATGTCAAATAACCTCTTCTCACCGGCAAGTTTGAAATCAAAGTTGAGCTCTTTGATTGCCCAATAAGCTTTATGCTCTAGCTCAAGAGGTAAATGACATGCTTTACCGTACACCATTTTGTACGGAGACATGCCCATGGGATTCTTATAGGTAGTTCTATAAGCCCACAGTGCATCATCGAGCTTCTTAGACCATTTCTTTCTAGACCTATTGACAGTCTTTTGCAGAATCAGTTTAACCTCTCTATTACTTAGCTCTACTTGACCATTGGACTGAGGGTGGTAGGGAGACACAATTCTATGGTTGACATCGTACTTAGGAAGCGTTTTACGGAAAGAACCATGAATGAAGTGTGAACCACCATCGGTCATTAGATATCTAGGGACTACAAATGTAGGGAAAATAACTTCTTTAAGCATCCTGATAGATGTGTTGTGATCAACACTACTAGTGGGGATAGGTTCTACCCACTTAGTGACGTAATCAACAACAACTAGGATATGAGTATATCCATTGGATTTTGGAAAATGTCCCATATAATCAAAGCCCTAGACATCAAATGGTCCAATGACAAGTGAATAGTTCATAGGCATTTCCTGACGTTTGCTAATATTACCTATTCTTTGACATTTGTCACAAGACAAGACAAACTTACGGGCATCATTGAAGAGAGTGGGCCAATAGAAACCTGATTGCAATACCTTGTGTGCAGTTCTATCTCCCGCATGGTGTCCTCCGTAGGCCTCAGAGTGACACTTCTATAGGATCTGTCCCTATTCATGTTCAGGTACACAACATCTAATAACACCATCTACTCCTTCCTTATATAGGTGAGGATCATCCCAAAAGTAGTGTCTGAAGTCAAAGAACAATTTCTTCTTTTGCTGGTATGTAAAACTAGGTGGTATATATTTGGCAACGATATAGTTTGCCTAATCAGCATACCACGGTGCACTACGTGAAGCATTGATGACATTCAGTTGCTCATCGGAAAGCTATCATCAACAGGTTGTGGGTCATCAAGAACGTTCTCCAACCTAGACAAGTTATCTGCTACTGGGTTATCAGCACCCTTCCTGTCAACAACGTGCAAATCAAATTCTTGTAGCAAGAGAACCCATCTAATAAGTCTAGGTTTAGCGTCCTTCTTCTCCATGAGGTACTTAATAGCAGCATGATCAGTGTGAATAGTGACTTTGGAATCAAGTATGTAAGACCTGAACTTTTCACATGCAAACACGACTGCT
Source organism: Hordeum vulgare subsp. vulgare (assembly GCF_904849725.1). Lineage (NCBI taxonomy): Eukaryota > Viridiplantae > Streptophyta > Magnoliopsida > Poales > Poaceae > Hordeum > Hordeum vulgare. The sequence continues at coordinate 378,404,548 of NC_058524.1, read as the reverse complement.
AAAAATTCCTTCTCCGTAGTAGCATAGTTTCTCTTGGCACTGTCTAGAGTTTTACTAGCGTAGTGAATAACATTCAACTTCTTATCAACTCTTTGCCCTAGAACAGCACCAACAACATAATCACTAGCGTCACACATGATTTCAAAATGTAAGTTCCAATCAGGTGGTTAAACAATAGGTGAAGTTATCAAAACCCTCTTAAGTATTTCGAAGGCTTCCTCACAATCATCGTCAAAGACAAAAGGAATATCCTTTTGTAAGAGATCGTAAGAGGCCTAGAAATCATAGAGAAGTCTTTAATGAACCTTCTATAGAAACCAACATGACCAAGGAAACTTCTTATACGTTTGATATATGTGGGGTATGGCATTTTCTCGATTGCATCAACCTTAGCATTATCGACTTCAATACCTCTTTCAGAAATTTTATGTCCTAAGATGATGCCTTGATTAACCATAAAGTGGCACTTCTCCCAATTCAAGACAAGATTGGTGTCTTTACATCTCTGTAAGACTCGATCAAGGTTGCTGAGGCAATCATTAAAAGAAGACCCGTAAGCGGAAAAGTCATCCATGAAAACCTCGACAATCTTGTCACAAAAGTCAGAGAATATAGCCATCATACATCTTTGAAAGGTGGCAGGTGCATTACATAAGCCAAAAGGCATACGTCTATAAGCAAAGGTACCGAAAGGGCAGGTGAAAGTGGTTTTCTCCTGATCAGATTGTGCAACTGGTATTTGGGAGAAACCAGAATAACCGTCTAGAAAGCAGAAGTGTGTGTGTTTAGACATGCAAACACAACTGCTAAAAACTCCTTTTCCATAGTGACATAGTTTCTTTGGGCACTGTCTAGAGTTTTACTAGCATAGTGAATAACATTCAACTTCTTGTCAATTCTCTGTCCTAGAACAACACCAACTGCATAATCACTAGCATCGCACATGATTTCAAAGGGCAAGTTCCAGTCAGGTGGTTGAAAAACAGGTGCGGTTATCAAAGCCTTCTTAAGTATTTCGAAAGCTTCCTCACAATCCTCATCAAAAACAAAAGGAACATCCTTCTGCAAGAGGTTGGTAAGAGGCCTAGAAATCTTAGAGAAGTCTTTAATGAACCTTCAATAGAAACCAACATGACCTAGGAAACTTTGTATACCTCTGATATCTGTGGGGCAAGGCAGTTTCTCAATTGCATCAACCTTAGCCTTATCAACTTCAATGCCTCTCTCAGAAATTTTGTGTCCTAAGACGATACCTTCATTAACCATAAAGTGGCACTTCTCCGAATTCAAGACGAGGTTTGTATCTTCGCATCTCTGTAAGACTCGATCAAGGTTGCTGAGGCAATCATCAAAGGAAGGCCCGTAAACGGAGAAGTCATCCATGAAAACCTCGACAATCTTTTCACAAAAGTCAAAGAATATAGCCATCATACATCTTTGAAAAGTGGCAGGTGCATTGCATAAGCCAAAAGGCATACGTCTATAAGAAAAGGTACCGAAGGGGAAGGTGAAAGTGGTTTTCTCCTGATTAGATTGTGCAACAGGTATTTGCGAGAAACCTGAATAACCGTCTAGAAAGCAGAAGTGTGTGTGTTTTGATAGCCTTTCTAGCATTTGGTCGATTAAAGGGAGAGGGTAATGATATTTCCTAGTGGCTTTATTCAATTTCCTAAAATCGATCAGCATCCTATAGCCAGTACAAATCCTCTGTGGGATCAATTCATCCTTATCATTAGGGACAACGGTAATGCCTCCCTTCTTAGGGACGCAATGCACCGGACTCACCTAACCGCTATGAGCAACAGGATAGATAATACCTACTTCCAGGAGCTTTAGTATTTCTTTTCTTACTACTTCTTTCATCTTAGGATTCAATCTCCTTTGATGATTAGCAACTGGTTTGAAATCAGGATCGGTTTTAATCTTGTGCTGGCATAGAGTGGGACTAATGCCCTTAAGATCATCAAGAGTATATCCTATAGCAGCACGGTGCTTCCTCACAGTTTTTAGTAACTTCTTTTCTTCATGCTCTAAGAGGCTAGCACTAATAATAACATGATATATCTCTTTTTCATCAATATAGGCATACTTAAGAGTATCAGGCAACTGTTTAAGCTCGAACACAAGATCACCCTTTGGTTGGGGTGGATCCCCAAGCAGTTCAATAGGCAAGTTATTCTTAAGAATAGGATATTGTTCTAAGACAACTCTATCTATCTCATCCCTTTCATCCATATGCATATCATTTTCATGCTCAAGCAAGTATTGCTCTAATGGATGAGTAGGAGGCACGACAATAGAAGCTAAGGCAATAGTTTCATCCTTACTAGGCAACTCCTTTTCATGAGGTTATCTACCAAACTTGGAGAAATTGAACTCATGTGACACGCCTTCAAAGCTAACAGTGACAGTTTGCTTCTCATAATCAATATGAGCATTGACAGTATTGAGAAAAGGTCTACCAAATATGATGGGACAAAAGCTATCTTGTGCGGTAGCAAGAACGAGGAAATCAACAGGATACTTCGTTTTACCACACAAGACTTCAACATCCCTAACAATTCCCACAGGGAAGATAGTATCTCTATTGGCAAGCTGAATAGTGGCATCAATGGGCTCTATCTCAACAGGTGCAATCTCATCTTTGATTTCATCGTATAAGGATTGAGGTATTGCACTAACACTAGCACCCACGTCACATCAACCATGATAACAATGATCTCCTATCTTAACAGAAACCACAGGCATGCCAACAACAGGCCTATGTTTGTCTCTAACGTGAGGTTTAGCAATTCTAGCAGCATCTTCACAGAAGTGAATATTATGTCCCTCAACATCGTCGGACAGAAGATCTTTGATAATAGCAATGCTAGGTTCAACTCTAATTTTCTCAGGGGGTGTAGGTGTTCTAATGTAGCCTCTACGTATCACAATTGAAGCTTTAGAATGATCCTTTATCCTAACAGGGAAAGGTGGTTTCTCAATGTAAGCACTGGGAACCACAGGATCATTATAGGCAATGACTTTCTCTTCAACAGGAGTGTGTTTAACTACATTGACTTCTAAAGGAGGATGATATTTAAACCACTTCTCTTTGGGGAGATCAATATGAGCAGCAAATGATTCACACAATGAAGCTACTATCTCAGAGTCAAGTCCATACTTAGCGCTAAAGTCACAAAAAGTATTTGTCTCAACAAAGGATTTAACGCAATCAAACGTGAAATTCATACCTGACTCCTTACCTTCTTCAAGCTCCCAGTCTTTAGAGTTGCGCTTAATTCTCTCCAATAAATTCCATTTGAAGTCAATATCTCTCTTCATAAAAGAACCGGTACAAGTAGTATCAACCAAGGTGCGATCATCATGAGAAAGCCGAGAATAGAAGTTTTGAATAATAATTTCTCTCGAGAGCTCATGATTGGGGCATGAATATAGCATTGATTTAAGCCTCCCCCAAGCTTGAGCTATGCTTTCTCTGTCACGAGGCCAAAAATTATAAATATAATTCCGATCACGATGTACTAAATGCACAGGATAAAACTTTTGATGAAATTCCAATTTCAACCGATTGTAGTCCCATGATCCAGTATCATCACATAGCCTATACCATGTCAATGCCTTATCCTTCAAAGATAAAGGAAATACCTTCTTCTTGACCTCATCCTCGGGCAAACCTGCAAGCTTAAATAAACCACAAACTTCATCTACATAGATTAGATGCAAGTCTGGATGTGTTGTTCCATCTCCTGCAGAAGGATTAGCCAGCAGTTTCTCAAGCATACCCGAAGGAAATTCAAAGAAAATATTTTCAGTAGGTGCAGCAGGTTGAGGAGCAACTCTTTGTGCTTCCGTTTGAGGTGAAGATACCCCAAACAATCCCCTCAAAGGATTAATATCCATAGTGACAAGTGACAACAAATTTCAGCACACTATATGAATGTTTCCTTACCAAGTTCCACTTACCAAAGGTGCTTCACTCCCCGACAACGGTGCCAGAAAAGAATCTTGATGACCCACAAGTATAGGGGATCAATCATAGTCCTTTCGATAAGTAAGAGTGTCGAACCCAACGAGGAGCAGAAGGATCTGACAAGTGGTTTTCAGCAAGGTAAAATCTGCACGCACTGAAATTGTCGGTAACAAGTGATTGTGTGGTGAGATGATTCGTAGTAAGCAAAAAGTAAAAAAAGTAGCAATGGTGCAGCAAGTGGCCCAATCCCTTTTGTAGCAAGGGACAAGCCTAGACAAAGTCTTATAGGAGGACAAACGCTCCCGAGGACACACGGGAATTTCTGTCATGCTAGTTTTCATCATGTTCATATGATTCACGTTCGTTACTTTGATAGTTTGATATGTGGGTGGACCGGCGCTTGGGTACTGCCCTTACTTGGACAAGCATCCCACTTATGATTAGCCCCTCTCGCTAGCATCCGCAACTACGAAAGAAGAATTAAGACAAAGTCTAACCATAGCATTAAACTAGTGGATCCAAATCAGCCCCTTACGAAGCAACGCATAAACTAGGGTTTAAGCTTCTGTCACTCTAGCAACCCATCATCTACTTACTACTTCCCAATGCCTTACTCTAGGCCCAAATAATGGTGAAGTGTTATGTAGTCGACATTCACATAACACCACTAGAGGAAAAACAACATACAACATATCGAATTACCGAACGAATACCAAATTCACATGACTACTATTATCATGACTTATCCCATGTCCTCACGAACAAAAGTAACTACTCACAAAGCATAATCATATTCATGACCAGAGAGGTAATGAGTAGCATCAATGATCTGAACATAAACTCTTCCACCAAGTAATCCAACTAGCACCAACTACAAAGAGTAATCAACACTACTAGCAACCTTACAAGTACCAATCGGAGTCGCGAGACAGAGATTGGTTACAAGTGATGAACTAGGGTTTGGAGATGAGATGGTGCTGATGAAGATGTTGATGGTGATGAGTCCCCTCCGATGAGAGGAGTGTTGGTGATGACGATGGCGACGATTTCCCCCTCCAGGAGGGAAGTTTCCCCGGCAGGATCGTCCTGTCGGAGCTCTAGATTGGTTCTGCTCAAGTTCCGCCTCGTGGCGGCAGCGAATCCACGAAAAAGCTCCTCCTTGGACGAAACCCTTCATATAGCAGAAGAGGGGTGCCAGTGGGCCAGCAGGCTGCCCACAAGCCCTCATGGCGCGGCCTAGGGGGTGGCCGCGCCATGCAGGCTTGTGGCCACCTGCTGGCGCCCCTCTGGCACTTCTTCGGCCCAGTATTTTTTTATAAATCTGGAAAAAAATCCTCGTTGATTTTTACGGCGTTTGGAGTTGCGCAAAATAGGTATCTCAACTTTGCTCCACTTTCAGGCCAGAATTCCAGTTGCCGACATTCTCCCTCTTCATGTAAACCTTGTAAAATAAGAGAGAAAAGGCATAAGAATTGTACCTGAAGTGAAATAACAGCCCAATAAGCGATAAATATCAACATGAAAACATGATGCAAAATGGACGTATCAACCAACAACACCTTCACCTTGACTATAGTTAGAGTTGGAGTGGTAACTTCTCTCAGATTGGTTGTCGGACTCGGAGCATGATACCCATTCACCAACATGAGCTTGATGTCTTCTTCTTGAGTGGCTCTGGTGTACTTGTCCTTCTTCTCTGATCCCTTGCTTCTCTAGGAGTGTCTTCGTTCATAGCGATCTCCTCTGCTCCTTCTCTCTCTATGATGTGACTATTCTCTTGAGATTCGTCTTCTAGGTGACTCTTCTCTCTGTTTGTGGGGAGCCGAGCACTCATTGGAATAGTATCTGGGCTTTCCACAATTGTAGCAATTTCTATGAGGACTAGATGAACGCTTCACTTCATATGAGCTGAAGCTTTTCTCTTTGCCTCTACTATTGTAGAACCTGTTGAATTTTATGACCATGAGTCTTATCTCTTATTGGTACCAAGGTTGTTGTTTGAAGTAGCGGGGGCATCACTTGAAGCTTTGTAGGCACCACTTGACTTGTTGTGCAACTCATCTTTGTACCTGAGGGACATTTCATGAGCGACAATCATTCCAATGACTTCTGTTGGCTTGAGATCCTTGTAGTTTGGCATCATCCGTATCAATGTGCACACGGTGTCGTACTTTCCATCCAAGGCTCTAAGTATCTTCTTGATGATCAATTTGTCGGTCATCTCTTCGCTTCCTAAGCTGACAATATCATTTGTGATGAGAGCTAGCCTAGAGTACATGTCACTCACTCCCTCACCATCCTTCATCGTGAACTTGTCAAGCTGACTTTGTAGATTCCCTCATAGTTCAGTACCTTCGTGCATATCAACCAAAGTACCCAAATTTCCTTTGCGTTCTCAAGACGGCTGATTTTTTTGAATTCTTTGAGGCATAGGTAGTTGAATAGAATGTCATAGGATTGAGCGTTGTATTGCAACATCTTCAATTCTTCCGGTGTCGCATCGCGATCCGGTTCTCTTCCATCACCAAAGAAATCACCTTGCACACCAACACGAACAACATCCCAAATGGAGGGTTGTGACCAAGAATATGCATTTTCATCTTATGCTTCCAACTAGCAAAGTTTGTACCATCAAAATATGGACCTCTACGGTGGTAATTTCCCTTGTTAGACGCCATACTCTCCTAGGTTGTGAAACCAATGCAATGGAGACCAAAATTCTGGTACCACTTGTAGGATCTGAAGTATGTCTAGAGGGGGGATGATTAGACTACTTGACCAAATAAAAAGTTAGCCTTTTCCCAATTTTAGTTGTCGGCCAGTTTTAGCATTTGTATCTTGTCAAGTAGACCGTACACATGCATGTCTAAGAGTATAGAAGCGGAAAGTAATGATATGCAAATGTAAGTACATGGTAGAGATAGGAAGATCAAACGCAAAGTTTGACACGACAATTTTTGGTGTGGTTCCGATAGGTCGTTCTATGGTATGTCCATGTTAGTGGAGTCTTCAACCCACGAAGGGTAACGGTCGCGCGTGTCCACGAAGGGCTCAACCCATGGAGGGTCCACGGAGAAGCAACCTTGTCTATTCCAACATGGCTTACGTCCACGAAGGACTAGCCTCACTCGGGGTACATCTTCACGAAGTAGGTGATCTCCTTGACCTTACAAACTTCTTGGTTCAACTCCACAACAGGAAGTAGAAAGCTCCCACGCGACACCTAACCAATCTAGGAGACACCCCCTCCAAAATGTAATAGATGCGGTAGAACAATGAACTCCTTGATCTTGTGCTTCAAAAGATAGTATCCTCAAGACTCAATCACTCTCTCAGAGATTTGGCATGGGTAGAAGAGATTGATTGGGTGGAAAGCAACTTGGGGAGGTTAGAGATCAAGTTTCAAATGGGTGGATTAGAATATCTTGATCTCAACACATGAGTGGGTGGCTCTCTCTCAGATATATGAATATGGCAAGTGTGTGTGTGTGTGTGTGTGTGTGTGTGTGTGTGTCTTCTGAGTGCTTCCTCTACGAATGAGAGGTGGTGGAGGAGTATATATAGGCATCTCCAGAAGTCCAACCATTACAATATTATTGCCCAACTCGATGAAACCGAAGTGAATCTCGGTGGCACCGATTTGAACAAAATGTGGCAACTTTTCTATTCTCGCAAGACCGATATAGGAATCTCGATGGTACCGATATGATGACCTAGGACAGTTTCCAAATCTCGGTGGTATTGATTTCAAAACTCGCAAATTCCGATTCTTGAAATCAACAGACCAAAAAGTTTGGACTGACTTTCGGTGGCACTGAAGTGAAAGTTGGTGGTACTGAGATATTAAGGTTTGGCAAAGGATCTATCTTTCGAAAATCGCTAGGGCCGAAAGGGAATTCTTGGTGGCACCGATTTTTTATGTATAGGCTTTGGACAAAGATTTTGTGATAGAATTGCTGAGTAGTTTTGGTGGCTATCTCTAAGCACTTGAGCAACCAATTTATCATAGATACCTCATCCCTTTTAATATTATTGGCTTTCCTATGGACTCAAACGTGATTTCTCACAAATATAAAATGTGGAGTCCTCTTGCTTGAAGCTTGGAAAATTGTATTCATTTCCTTGCATCAAGGGGTTTCTCCTCACAATCATTTAGCCAATGCATCTTTGAACTTGTCTGAAATGTACTTGGATAGAATCATTAGTTCAATGTTACATATGTTGTTATTAATTACCAAAACCACCTTAGGGAGCACTTGTGCTTTCAAGTTGACGTGTGCATGTTGATGGATCTAGGGTACAAGGGCCGTTTTTGGACATTTGAGAAGAAGGTGACTGGTGGAACATTCACCACGGTCAGGCTGGACATGGCCTTGGGTTCAGCCGAATGGTGTGCACAATTTCCGCTAGCTAGCATATCTCATCTTACAACAGCAACCTACGATCAGTGCCCCATCCTGTTGGAGATCAATGCTAATCATAAGGTGCATTGCAAGCGGATTTTTCAGGTACGAAATAGTGTGGGAAACGCATGAAAATTGGCGGGATACCATACTCGAGAGGTGGAGAGCCAAACACCCGGGACATACAGTGGAGGAGATCTCGCGAAAGATGTCTGATTTGGCCACCAACTTATCCATGTGGAATAATGACACGTTTGGTAGTGTTCGCAAGGAGATAAAGACTCTCAAGCTCGAACTTGAGTGTGTGCGTGGGGATCCAGGAAGGACAGGACCATCTCACGTCGAGATCAAGATCAATGACAAACTCGTAGAGAAGTACCATAGTGAGGAACTGATGTGGCGATAGAGGTCTATGATCGATCTTGAAATGGTCGTATCTGAAGGCGATCAAGGTAATGCTTGTGTGTGCCCAGGCCTGGATCAACATTGTGATGAACATTTTTTCTTCTGTATCCTTCTCAGTCCTGTTTAACAATGAAAAACTTGACTAGTTCAAACCTTTAAGAGGTATTCGGCAGGGAGATCCCATTTCCCCTTACTTGTTTTTGATTGCAGCTAAGGGCCTTTCGTGCTTTTTAAAATCCAGTTCTCACTCATCGGTACTTGGCGAAATCAAGGTGGCACCCACAACTCCGGATGTCAACCACCTTTTGTTTGCGGATGACATCCTGCTATTATTCAAGGCAAGTGTTGAGGGTGTGGATGCGATATCAAACCTGCTGAATGCGTATTGTGGAGCTTCTAGACAAAGGTTAAACAATGAGAAGTCATCCATTTTCTTTAGTAGGGGATGCCCCCTGGCGGTTTGTGACAGTGTGAAAATGTTGTGAATGTTCACAAGGAGTCTTTGAGCGACAAATACTTGGGTATGCCAACTGACGTAGGCCATTCAAAGAATGGTACCTTCAAATATCTACGAGATCAAGTGGGGGAAAAGATTAAAGTATGGATGGAGAAGCTACTACCAACTGTAGGAAAGGAAGTACTCATCAAATCTGTTGCTCAAGCAATCCCAATTTACTCAATGGCCTGCTTCAGACTCCCAAAGGCTTATGTGAGGATGTTACTTTTATAATTAGGCAATTCTGATGGGGCAGCAAACACGGACGACATAAACCAACATGGGTGTCTAGGGAGATCATGACTAGACCAAAGCACATGGGAGGTTGGGGATTTTGAGACCTTGAAGTGTTTAACTTTGCACTCTTGGCCAGGCAAGCATGGAGGCTCCTGAACAATCCTGATACACTTAGTTCTATTATTTTGAAAGCAGCATACTATCCAGGCCATGATATTTTACATGCAGAGTTGGGCTCACATCCATCTTAGATATGGCGTATTATCTTGGACGGGAGGGACATTATGAAATAGGGTATGATACGAAGGATCTGTACTGAAGAGGATACACTCATGTGGGATCATAAGTGGATCCCGAGGCAGGACATATTGCGGCCTATAACATCGTAGTGGCTCATCCACCAACATGGGTGCACGCATTCATTGAGCAAACCACCTCATCCTGGAGGGAGGAGTTAGTCAGAACAGTCTTCATACCCATTGATGTTGAAGCAATACTCAAAATTTCTTTGTGCACAAGAAGAGTATATGACGTCTGGGCTTGGAGTAAGGAGAGCCGGGGAATCATCATGGTACACTCAACTTATAGGATGATCCAGAACACCAAGCTAACGAGAGAAAGTTGGTTGTACCAAAGGGAGGGCCATTGAGTCCCGATGAGTGCAATGGTTGGTCTTCTCTATGGAACACACATGTTCCTAACAAGATATGGATCTTACTTTGGTGGTCAGCAAGGGAATCAATTTCTCCAAATGATCTCCTCCATCACCGCAATATGGCTACTTCACCGGTGTGCCAGCTGTGTGGCGCAATCGATTCATGGAGGCATGCTTTGATCGAGTGCACCTAGTCGAGGAGCGTGTGGTCTTTAGCGCCAGAACACTTGGTGGAAGAGATGAGCTTTTATACAAATCCAAGCGCTAGAAGGTGGCTATTTGACATGTAGAGCTTGCTGAGCCATTCTGACTTCACTAGACTCGGCGTCACTCTATGGGCAATCTGGAGTTCGAGCATGAAAGTGATACATGAGGATATCCACGAGACTCCCTATGCGACCAATGCTTTTATGAACTCTTTCATCAGTGAACATCACATGATTGGGAAGCCAAGTGTCGAGCAAGCAACATTCCATCCACGGCCGAACAAGTGGTTAGCCCCTTCAGAGAACATGATCAAAATCAATGTCGATGCCGCGCTGTTCCGTAATAGATCCGTTAGCATTGTTGCAGTGGTTTGCACGGATCACAATGGACTCTTCTTGGGCTCTTCCACGATCACCCAAATCAGCATCGATGACCCTACAACCCCAGAAGCTCTTGCAGTCCAAGAGTCACTAGCTTTGGCAGATGATCAGCATCACCGCAACGGTGCGGGCGACAAGGGAACAATGCTGGGTGGAGCGTGCACACAGGATTCGAGACAATTCTTACTCGTGGACGATGCGTGTCAAGGAGCGGAGGGAGGTGCTGAGGCATGCAAAGTCATTGTCGGCGATGCTAGGTCGACACCTATGGGGATCAACGTGATACCCTTGTAATCGTAGGGAGGGGAAAAGCAACGTCAAGAGAAGACCTAACGATCAACACCCGGCGAGCCTTTTTACCCAGGTTCAGGCCGCTTACGCGTAAAACCCTACGTCCTTCTCATCTTATTGTGTTAAGCGTTCTTTCGTTGTTCGTTACAGTGATGGTAACCGTCTTCTTGGTCAATCTTCCGAGAGTCTAACCCCTCGTGAATGAGCTAAGGGCCTCCTTTTATAGGCAAACGGGTCACCTACAATGCTCGATGGTAGGTTCACAAGATGTTACAGTGAACCTACATCGGTGCTTATCTATCTACCGCTGTCAGGTGCATTAAATGCACGTCTTGTCCATGTCAGCTAAGTGCTGGTGAAGGCATGTGTCCAGGCGTTTCGACACCTGGACGCCCCGTTGGCGCATACGGAATGCGTTGGAACTCGGGGGGCCGTGGCACTGTGGCAAGGGCGGTCGCCCTCTAGTATCTTGCCACGTCATCCCGACAAGGGTGCTTGTCGGGGCCTTGGTGCTTCGTCCTGGCAAGGAAGCTTGCCGGGGGCTTCGACTGTCTTCCCGGTGAGGGAGGCTCGCCGGGGCCTGGCGCTAGGTGCGTTCATCACGTCCATTAGACGGACGTGGCGTTGGGTGTCTTCCCGGCAAGGCAGGCTTGCTGGGGCCTTGGATATCTTGGGGGTGCTTCTTGTCTGGATTCTGCCGCGCCCTACCATCAGGGGCTCTTCGCGCCCGTGCACATGTCTGGGGCACTAGAGACCCTAGTCTTTATTGCACCGACAGGAGCGCACGGGTCTGGGCCACACACGCGCGTGGAGCGTTGTTGGGCCAGACCGAAAGAGGTGTACGTGCCTTCGCGGCTGGATTTGCTGGCGGTTGCTACGGCAACAAAAGTCCTTCCCCGACAATGGTGCCAGAGATCCTTCTGTCGTCTCTTGAGCTTGCGTTGGTTTTTCCCTTGAAGAGGAAAGGGCGATGCAACACATGAGCAGTAAGTATTTCCCTCAGTTTGAGAACCAAGGTATCAATCCAGTAGGAGAATCTCGTCAAGTCCAGAGTACCTGCGCAAACACAAAAGAGCTTGCACCCAACACTATAAAGGGGTTGTCAATCCCTTCAAGATTGATTGCAAAGTGAGATCTGAAGGCGTAAAGTGCAACGAAGAAAAAGTGTAAGGCTGAAAATATGGTGTGGAGTAGACCCGGGTGTTGGAAATATGCCCTAGAGGCAGTAATAAATTAGTTATTATTATATTTCTTAGTTCATGATAATCGTTTATTATCCATGCTATAATTGTATTGATTGGAAACACAATACTTGTGTGGATACATAGACAAAACACTGTCCCTAGTAAGCCTCTAGTTGACTAGCTCGTTGAACAAAGATGGTCAAGCCTCTAGTTGACTTTGGAAGGACTACTTGATGGTCATAGGATCTTTAAAAGGAAGACAGACGATGATGGTGATAAGTCACTATTAAGAAAAGCTCAACTTGTCGCAAAGATGTTTCCGACAAGATCAAACAGTTGATTATGATGAGACTTTCTCATTCGTAGCGATGCTAAAAGTCTGTTAGAATTATGTTAGTAGTTGTTGCATTATTTAGGAAATATTGCACATAGGATGTCAAAACATTGTTTCCTCGACGTTTTTCCTTGAGCAAACATTGTATGTGATACAACCAGGAGGTTTTGTTGATCCTAAAGATACTAGCAAGTATGCAAGCTCCAGCGATCCTTCAATGGACTGGTGCAAGCATCTCGGAGTTGGAATATACACTTTGATGTGATGATAAAAGATTTTGGGTTTGTACAAGGTTTATGAGAAGCTTGTATTTCCAAAGAAGTGAGTGGGAGCACTATAGAATTTCTGATAAGTATATGTGGTTGACATATTGTGGATCAGAAGTAATGTAGAATTTCTGTAAAGCATACAAGGTTGTTTGAAAGGAGTTTTCAAAGGAATACCTGGATTGCGCTACTTGAACGTTGAGCATCAAAGATCTATGGAGATAGATCGAAAGCGCTTAATAGAAGTTTCAACAAGATGCATGCCTTGACAAGTTTTTGAAGGAGTTCAAAATAGATCAGCAAAGAAGGAGTTCTTGGTTGCGTTGTGAGGTGTGAATTTGAGTAAGACTCAAAACCTGACCCCGGCAGAATAAAGAGAATAGACGAAGGTCGTCTTCTATGCCTTGGCCGTAGAATCTGAAGTATGCCATGCTAGGTACCGCACCTGATGAGTGCCTTGACTCAAAGTCTGTTGAGAGGTACAGAGAGTGATCCAGAATTGAATCACTAGCAGCGGTCAAAATTTATCATTAGTAATTGATGGACTAAGGAATTTTTCTCGATTATGGAGGTGGTTAAAGAGTTCGTCGTAAAGGGTTACGTCGATGCAAGCTTTGACACTAATCCGAATAACTATGAGTAGTGAAACGGATTCGTATAGTAGAGTAGATATTTGGAGTATTTCCGAATAGCACATAGTAGCAGCATCTATAAGATGACATAAAGATTTGTAAAGAACACACGGATCTGAAAGTTTCAGAACCATTGACTAAAACCTCTCTCACGAGCAAAACGTGATCAGACCCCATAACTATATGGGTGTTGGATTCGTTGGAATCACATGGTGATGTGAACTAGATTATTGACTCTAGTGCAAGGTGGAGACTGTTGGAAATATGCCCTAGAGGCAATAATAAATTAGTTATTATTATATTTCTTAGTTCATTATAATAGTTTATTATCCATGCTATAATTGTACTGATTGGAAACACAATACTTGTGTGGATACATAGACAAAACACTGTCCCTAGTAAGCCTCTAGTTGACTAGCTTGTTGATCAAAGATGGTCAAGGTTTCCTGGCCATAGGCAAGTGTTGTTACTTGATAACCGGATCACATTATTAGGAGAATCATGTGATGGACTAGACCCAAACTAATAGACGTAGCATGTTGATCGTGTCATTTTGTTGCTACTGTTTTCTGCGTGTCAAGTATTTGTTCCTATGACCATGAGATCATATAACTCACTGACACCGGAGGAATGCTTTGTGTGTATCAAACGTTGCAACGTAACTGGGTGACTATAAAGATGCTCTACAGGTATCTCCGAAGGTGTTCGTTGAGTTAGTATGGATCGAGACTGGGATTTGTCACTCCGTGTGATGGAGAGGTATCTCGGGGCCCACTCGGTAATACAACATCACACACAAGCCTTGCAAGCAATGTGACTTAGTGTAAGTTGCGGGATCTTGTATTACGGAACGAGCAAAGAGACTTGCCGGTAAACGAGATTGAAATAGGTATGCGGATACTGACGATCGAATCTCGGGCAAGTAACATACCGAAGGACAAAGGGAATGACATACATGATTATATGAATCCTTGGCACTGAGGTTCAAACGATAAGATCTTCGTAGAATATGTGGGATCCAATATGGGCATCCAGGTCCCTCTATTGGATATTGACCGAGGAGTCACTCGGGTCATGTCTACATAGTTCTCGAACCCGCAGGGTCTGCACACTTAAGGTTCGACGTTGTTTTATGCGTATTTGAGTTATATGGTTGGTTACCGAATGTTGTTCGGAGTCCCGGATGAGATCACGGACGTCACGAGGGTTTCCAGAATGGTCCGGAAACGAAGATTGATATATAGGATGACCTTATTTGATTACCAGAAGGTTTTCGGAGTTACCGGGAATGTACCGGGAATGACGAATGGGTTCCGGGTGTTCACCGAGGGGGGGGGGGAACCCACCCCGGGGAAGCCCATAGGCCTTGGGGGTAGCGCACCAGCCCTTAGTGGGCTGGTGGGACAGCCCAAGAAGGCCCTATGCGCCATAGGAAGAAAATCAAAGAGAAAAAGGAAAAAAAAGAGGAGGTGGGAAAAAGGGGAAGGACTCCTTCCAAACCTAGTTGGATTCGGTTAGGAAGGGGAGGACTCCCCCCGTTGGCTCGGCCGACCCCCTTGGGGCTCCTTGAGCCCCAAGGCAAGGCCCCCCTCTCCCACCTATATATACGGAGGTTTTAGGGCTGATTTGAGACAACTTTTGCCACGGCAGCCCGACCACATACCTCCACGGTTTTTACCTCTAGACCGCGTTTCTGCGGAGCTCGGGCGGAGCCCTGCTGAGATTAGATCACCAACAACCTCCGGAGCGCCGTCCCGCTGCCGTAGAACTCATCTACCTCTCCGTCTCTCTTGCTGGATCAAGAAGGCCGAGATCATCGTCGAGCTGTACGTGTGCTGAACGCGGAGGTGCCGTCCGTTCGGCACTAGATCGGAGGGGATCGTGGGACGGATCGCGGGACTGTTCGTGGGACGGTTCGCGGGGCGGATCGAGGGACGTGAGGACGTTCCACTACATCAACCGCGTTTCTTAACGCTTCTGCTGTGCGATCTACAAGGGTACGTAGATCAGAAATCCCCTCTCGTAGATGGACATCACCATGATAGGTCTTCGTGCGCATAGGAAATTTTTTGTTTCCCATGCGACGTTCCCCAACACCGGGGGCCATAGTGTTCACTGGAGGCTTCTCTCAAAATAGCAAATATTACGATGGGTAAACAAATTACTGTCGAGCAATTGATAGAACCGCGCAAAGTCATGACGATATCTAGGGCAATGATCATACACATAGGCATCACGTCCGAGACAAGTAGACCAATACTTTCTGCATCTACTACTATTACTCCACACATCGACTGCTATCCAGCATGCATCTAGTGTATTGAGTTCATGACGAACAAAGTAACGCCTTAAGCAAGATGACATGATGTAGAGGGATAATCTCAAACCAATGATGAAAACCCATCTTTTTACCCTTGATGGCAACAACATGATGCGTACCTCACTACCCCTTCTGTCACTGGGTGAGGTCACCGCATGATATGAACCCAAAACCAAGCACTTCTCCCATTGCAAGAATCATAGATCTAGTTGGCCAAACAAAACCCACAACTCGAAGAGAATTACAAGGATATGAAATCATGCATAAGAGAGATTAGAAGAAACTCAAATAAGATTCATAGATAATCTGATCATAAATCCACAATTCATGGATAGATCTCCATGAAGATCATGGAGAACTTTGTATTGAAGATCCAAGAGAGAGAAGAAGCCATCTAGCTACTAGCTATGGACCCGTAGGTCTATGGTGAACTACTCACGCATCATCGGAGAGGTCATGGTGTTGATGAAGAAGCCCTCCGTATCCGAATCCCCCTCCGACAGGGCACCAGAACGTGCCCAGATGGGATCTTCTGGAGACAGGAGCTTGCGGCGGCGGAAAAGTACTTTCGATGATCTCTGGATTTTTTCTGGGATTGTAGGGAATTTATAGGCGAAAGTCCTAGGGCAGAGGTGGCCCAGGGAGCCCACAAGCCAGGGAGGCACGGGCCCCCTGGCCACGGCTAGGGGGCTTGTGGGGTCCCTGCATGCCCCCTGCCCTCATTCTCAGGCTTCCCGATCTTTTTCTGTTTCGGAAAAAATCTTTTTGGCAGTTTTGTTCCGTTTGGACTCCGTTCAAAATCCTCCTCTAAAAGGGGTCAAAAACATGGAAAAAACAGGAACTGCACTTAGCCCTGAGTTAATAAGTTAGTCCCAAAAAATATATAAAAGGCATACAAAACATCCAAAGTTTGACAAGATAATAGCATGAAACCATCAAAAATTATAGATACGTTGGAGACGTATCAAGCATCCCCAAGCTTAACTCCTGCTCATCCTCGAGTAGGGAATCGATAAAGACTGAATTTTTGATGTGGAATGCTACCTAGCATAGTTGTCCTTGGCAACTTCTTTCATGTGACGTGAATGTTTAGATCCGTAAGATTCAAAACAATAGTTTGCTATTGACATGAAAACAATAATACTTCAAGCAAACTAGCAAAGTAATCATGAACTTTCAAAATAACAAGGCCAAGGAAAGTTATCCCTACAAAATCATATAGTCTGGCTATGCTCCATCATCCTCACACAACTAATGTAAATCATGCACAACCCCGGTATTGGCCATGTAATTGTTTTCGCACTCTTACTTTCTCAAACTTTTTATAACCATCACACAATACATGAGCGTAAGCCATGGATATAGCACTATAGGTGGAATAGAGTGTGGTGGTGGTTGTGAGAAAAAAAGGAGGAGATGGTCACATTGACTCGGCGTATCAAAGGGCTATGGAGATGCCCATTAATAGATATCAATGTCAATGAGTAGGGATTGCTATACAAGGGATGCACTAGAGCTATAAGTATGTGAAAGCTCAAAAGGAGAACTAGTGGGTGTGCATCCAACTTGCTTGCTCACGAAGACCTAGGGCACTTTTGAGGAAGCCCATCATTGGAATATACAAGCCAAGTTATATAATGAAGGTTCCCACTATCATATGGTGGTGACGAAACGAGAGGCTCTCAATCATGAAGAACATGGTGCTATTATGAAGCACAAGTGTGGAAAAAATATAGTAGCATTGTCCCTTCTCTCTTTTTCTCTCTTTTTTTATTTGGGATTTTGGGCCTTTTTTATTTGGGCTCTTTGGGCTCTTCCCCCCCCTCACATGGGACAATGCTCGAATAATGATGATAATCACACTTTTATTTACTCATAGCTCAAAGCTTAGAACGATGATTACTCTATAGGAAATGCCTCCGGCAGTGTACCGGGATGTGCAACGATCTAGCTTAGCGTATGACATTCAAACATCTCGCTAGCTATCTTACGATCATGCAATGGCAATATGAGAGTGACGGCACAAGTCATGAGACGGAACGGTGGGAGTTGCATGGCAATATATCTCGGAATGGCTATGAAAATGCCATAGTAGGTAGGTATGGTGTCTGTTTTGAGGAAGGCATATGGTGGGTTTGTGCACCGGCGAGAATTGCGCGGCACTAGAGAGGCTAGCAATGGTGGAAGGTGAAAGTGCATCTAGACCATGGACTCACATTAGTCATGAAGAACTCACATACTTGTTGCGAAAGTTTTTATTAGTAATCAAAACAAAGTGCTAAACGCATACTCCTAGGGGAAGGGTTGGTAGGTGTTAACCATCGCGGGATCCTGACCTCAACACAAAGGATGACAATCAATAGATCAATTATGCTCCGAATTCTTAACATAGCGGTTCACCATACGTGCATGCTACGGGAATCACTAACTTCAACACAAGTATTTCTAGATTCACAACACCCTACTAACATAACTCTTAATATTACCAAATCCACATCTCAAAACTAATTGAGATGAATCAAACTTCTCTTTCTACTCAATGCACATGAAGATGGAGGTTTTTGTATCCTCTTTGGGTACCTATCACCTTTGTAACTACTTTCATACCATAAGCCAACTACCAAGTCACGCACCGCCGTGCTCTAAGAGATATAAGTGAAGCACATAGAGCAAAATTATCTAGCTCAAAAGATATAAGTGAAGCATTATGAGCATTCTAGAAAAATCACGATGAGTGCATGTCTCTCTCTAAAGGTGTGCAGCAAGCATGATTGTGACACAACAAAAAGAAAAGACTCCTAAGATACAAGACGTTCCAAGCAAAACACATATCATGTGGTGAATAAAAATATAGCTCCAAGTAATGTTACCGATGGATTGAAGACGAAAGAGGGGTTGCCTTCCCGGGGCATCCCATGCTTTGGATTTTTGGTGTCCTTGAATTTAGCTTGGGATTCCTTGGGCATCCCCAAGCTTGAGCTCTTTCCACTCCTTATCTCTTTGTCCATGAGAAGATCACCCAAAACTTGAAAACTTCACAACACAAAACTTAAACAGAAACTCATGATAACATTAGCACAAGAAAACAAACTACCACCACTTAGGTACTGTAGCAATCTTGATTTCTATTTATATTGGTGTTGTGCTACAGTATTCTCACTTTTCCATGGCTAGTACCCCCCGATACTAACCATAGTTTCATCAAAACAAGCAACCAACTCAACAAAAATAGAATCTGTCAAAAACAGACACGTCTGTAGCAATATGTATACTTCGTATACTTCTGGTACCTCAGAAATTCTGAAAATTACGACTGCCTGGGAAAAGGCATATCAACCAGCAGCAAAAAGAATCAACTCAAAAGCTCTTTCTGAATAAAAATGAAAAATCATCTCGTGAGCGAAAAGTTTCTGTCTTTTTCCAGCAGGATCAAACAACCATTACCAAGACTAGTCATAAAGGTTTTGCTTGGCTCAAACACAAAAATAAACACAAAAAACACAATCACAACAGAATTATGATGGTGTGGACGCAACAAAACAGAAAGAAAAAGATAAATTCATTGGGTTGCCTCCCAACAAGCGCTATTGTTTAACGCCCTTAGCTAGGCATTGATAAATCAATGACGCTCACACAAAAGAAAACAATTAAAGCACAACGAGAGCATCATAAAGCATGTGAAATTCACATCTAAGTCTAACATACTTCCTATGCATAGGCATTTTATAGGAGAACAAATTGGCAAGACAACCAATAGTTACCAAATGCAAGGAAGAAGAAAGAGACAATAGCAATCTCAACATAACGAGAGGTAATTTGGTAACATGCAAGTTTCTACCACAATATTTTCCTCTCTCATAGCAATTACATGTGGGATCATAATCAAATTCAACAATATAGCTATCACAAAGGATATTCTTTTCATGATCCACATGCATGCAAAGTTGACACTCTTCAAAAATAGTGGGATTATCATCAACTAAAGTCACGACTTCTCCAAACCCACTTTCAATATTATTGCAAACATCATAATCATCATGAGGGTTAAACAAATTTTCAAGATCATAAGAAAAATCATCACCCCAATCACGATCATTGCAATAAGTAGTGGACATAGCAAAACTAGCATCCCCAAGCTTAGAGTTTTGCATATTTTTAGCATGATTGTCATTAATAGAGTTTATAATGAAATCATTGCAATCATGCTTTTCATTCAAGGAGCCCTCGTGAATCACTACATAAATTTCTTCATCACAATTTTCAGGTTCATGCATCTCAAGCAAAAATACATAGAGAAAGTCAAGTGCACCAAACTCACTAGCAATTGGTTCCACATAAGTGGATCTCTTAAAGAGATTAGCAAGTGGGTGAGGATCCATATCAATAGATTTTCAGCAAGCAAAGATGCAAGCATATTGAAGGCACATAGCACTCAAGCAAAGGAAAGGCAAGCGAGATAAAAGGGCGAACGAAAAATGCAATTTTTTTTTGTAATTTTTTGTTTTTTAGAAGTGGGGGAGAGGAAAACGAGAGGCAAAAAAGTAAATGCAAGAGATGAGTTTGTGACACTTACTTGGATGAGTTCTTGACTTGATCCTCCCCGGCAACGGCGCCAGAAATTCTTCTGCTACGGCAACAAAAGTCCTTCCCCGGCAACGGCGCCAGAAGTTCTTCTGCTACGACAACAAAAGTCCTTCCCCGGCAATGGTGCCAGAGATCCTTCTGTCGTCTCTTGAGCTTGCGATAGTTTTTCCCTTGAAGAGGAAAGGGCGATGCAGCACAGGAGTAGTAAGTATTTCCCTCAGTTTGAGAACCAAGGTATCAATCCAGTAGGAGAATCTCATCAAGTCTAGAGTACGTGCGCAAACACAAAAGAGCTTGCACCCAACGCTATAAAGAGGTTGTCAATCCCTTCAAGATTGATTGCAAAGTGAGATCTGAAGGCGGAAAGTGTAACGAAGAAAAATTGTAAGGCTGAAAATATGGTGTGGAGCAGACCCGGGGGCCATAGTGTTCACTAGATGCTTCTCTCAAAATAGAAAATATTACAGTGGGTAAACAAATTACTGTCGAGCAATTGATAGAACCGCGCAAAGTCATGACGATATCTCGAGCAATGGTCATACACATAGGCATCACGTCCGAGACAAGTAGACCAATACTTTGCGCATCTACTACTATTACTCCACACGTCGACCGCTATCCATCATGCATATAGTGTATTGAGTTCATGACGAACAGAGTAACGTCTTAAGCAAGATGACATGATGTAGAGGGATAATCTCAAACCAATGATGAAAACCCCATCTTTTTACCCTTGATGGCAACAACACGATGCGTGCCTCGCTACCCCTTCTGTCACTGGGTGAGGTCACCGCACCGTATGAACCCAAAACCAAGCTCTTCTCCCATTGCAAGAATCATAGATCTAGTTGGCCATACAAAACCCACAACTCGAAGAGAATTACAAGGATATGAAATCATGCATAAGAGAGATCAGAAGAAACTCAAATAAGATTCATAGATAATATGATCATAAATCCACAATTCATTGGATCTCGACAAACACACCTTAAAACAAGATTACATCGGATAGATCTCCATGAAGATCATGGAGAACTTTGTATTGAAGATCCAAGAGAGAGAAGAAGCCATCTAGCTACTAGCTATGGACCTGTAGGTCTATGGTGAACTACTCACGCATCATCGGAGAGGTCATGGTGTTGATGAAGAAGCCCTCCGTATCCGAATCCCCCCTCCGGTAGGGCACCAGAACGTGCCCCAGATGGGATCTTGCGGATACAGGAGCTTGCGGCGGCGGAAAAGTACTTTCGATGATCTCTTGATTTTTTGGGATTTTAGGGAATTTATAGGCGAAAGTACTAGGGCAGAGGTGGCCCAGGGAGCCCACAAGCCAGGGAGGCGCGGGCCCCCTGGCCACGGCTAGGGGGCTTGTGGGGTCCCTGCAGGCCCCCTACCCTCATTCTCAAGCTTCCCGATCTTTTTTTGTTTCGGAAAAAATCTTTTTGGCAGTTTCGTTCCGTTTGGACTCCGTTCAAAATCCTCCTCTGAAAGGGGTCAAAAACATGGAAATATCAGGAATCGGCACTTGGCACTGAGTTAATAAGTTAGTCCCAAAAAAGATATAAAAGGCATACAAAACATCCAAAGTTTGACAAGATAATAGCATGAAGCCATCAAAAATTATAGATACGTTGGAGACGTATCAGCGGTTGCCTTTCCCCACGCCGCACATTGATCGTTAGGTCTTCATGTCGTGTTGGGTCTGATCCATGTGGACGATGAATCGAAATGGTGGTGTTCATGTTTAACAGTGTGAGAGTAAAGGTGTGAATCCGATTTGGTAAAGGTACCGATGAGAGCCTGTGTAGGAGTACATGGCGGTTTGTCTCATTGGGACCGTCCTTAAGAATTGAGTCCCGTGTATGTTATCCAAGACTAGATACTACCGCACATTGGGATCCTTAATTGACTCTCTTGACTTATTAATCACCTAGATCTCTGTCGGGGAGTTGCAACTAGTTTCTGGTGTTTGTAGGACATGCTAGTAGTCTACCGAGTGGCACCTCGTACAGGTGGGCTTGGGACAGACTAGGCATCATGGCCCGGTGTACCAAGCGTAGTACCATCCGTCGAGGTGGGCTTTGGAACCCTGTACACATCGTTTGGGACCGTAGAGGAAACTTCGGCCGGACTTCCTTGCGGGTTCAATCTCAAATAGGCGATAAACGTGGACTAGAGTCTTGTGTGGTTAGCTAGGTCGTGGCCGACACCCACGCCAGTGCTTCGCTTGAAGGTTGCTGAGATGCATGACGTGCATATGGTGATAAGTGGTGGGAGCGTGTGTGAAAAAGTACACCCCTGCAGGGTAATCTAATCTCTTTGAATAGCCGCGTCCGCGGATATGGACTACTTGGAAACTTATATGGTCATAGACAACTTGAATGGATACTATAAAATATTCAAGATAAGTGTGAGTGCTACGGATGGCCTTCTCGTAGGGAGACGAGAGTGGATCCATAGTGGTGTATTGAATTGGTGAATATGCGGACTCGTGTGCGCTATCCCACCTCAAAGAAAGTACTTGTAGTCGTAGTATAGGTTAGCCAAGAGTCAAAGATGGCTTGCTGCAATTAAACTCCACAACCCCTTCATTGATACGATGCATATGTAAGTAGTTCTGACGTAAGTCTTGTTGAGTACATTAGTACTCACGTTTGCTTATTTATGTTTTTGCAAAGGATACATTAGTCTCACTATTGGTTGTACACGATGTGATCGACGTTGACCGAAATAGCTTGGGAATCCCAGACAGAGGTCTGGCTCATTTGGTAGGGTCGTTGTAGCTTTTCAGGCTCTTCCAGCCACTTTTAGTAGATGTCTCTACCCAAACATATTATGCTTCCGCTTGATGTTTGTATGACTTGAGTGTCGGGTCATGAGACCCCTGTTTGTAATATCATACTATGTTGATTCTTATGAGTCTTTAATAAAAGCTTGAGTCATAGAGTTATGTTGTGATGCCATGTTGTATCTACACATATCGTGCATATTGTGTGTATGTTATGAAATGCATTATATGTGTGGGATTCGACACCTAGTTGTGTGCCTTTAGTAGTACTCTTTATGGGAAAATGCCTCTTTGTGCTTCCACCGAGCCTTAGTAGCTTGCTACTGCTCCAGACACATTGATTGACCGGTAGGTATCCTTCTTTGTTGCTGTGTCTGTCCCTTTGGGGAAATGTCACGTGGTGTAATGGAGTCCTTGTAGCTTGCTATGAGTCGTCTACACACGCTGATGACCGACACCTGCTTTGCTGGGTTATGTATGACTGTCCCTGTATGGATGTACCACTTGGGTTTATAACTAGTCATGTCGACCCGGGTTCTTTGTCGTTTGAATGCTGCGACACATTCATATACGTGAGCCAAAAGACGCAAACGGTCCCGGCCAAGGTAAGGTGGAATCCGTGGAGTTTACCGTGCGTGAGGTCACAAAGTGACGTGATGTGTTACAGGTTGGGTTCTTATGATTTAGGATCGGGGTCCCGACAAAAGGGGCTGAGTATATCGAGCCCCCAGACCGAAATGACGAGGAGAGAGGGATTGTCTGGAGTGCTTGAGCTGGTTGATGAGCTTTCTTCAAATGGAACTGACACGCTTCACACTTGGTTACTAGTGTTGTTGCATCCTGGAGAGCTGTGGGCCAAAAGAAACCTTGCCGGAATGCTTGGACGACAAGCGCTCTTGACCCTATGTGGGAGCCACATATGCCTCCGTGTATCTCGGCCAACAGCTCCAGGCCTTTGTCTTGGGGGATGCATTTCAATTTCACTCCGTTCAGTCATCTTCTGTATAGAGTGTCGTCGATGAACTGATACATGTTGGACTGACGGGCTACTCTTTCTGCTTCTTCCTGCTCTTCGGGCAGGTCCCCATTCTGAAGTTACTAGACGATTTGTTGTGCCCATGTTGGAGCACGTGGTTCGACGACAAGGACCAAAGGCATGTCTTCCGCCGGGGTGGTATCTCCCCCGGCAGGCTGTAGGTCTTCCCGGGCAACCTCTCCCCCGGCAGGACCCTTGCAAGAATTTCTCGGCAGGTCTGCTGGGAAGTACTCGCCGGAGTCCAACTTCCTTCTCTTTTCTTGCCGGGCTGATGTCATCATGGATGGTTGGGTGAGTCGTAGAACGAAAGTCCCTGGTTCCACATGTAACTTAAGGGATGCATGCTTCGACAGGTCATCGGCGAAAGTGTTTTCGACATGGGGATGTGCTCTGCCTATAGACCATCGAAGCGCTCTTCCAGCTTCCTCACTTCTTTGACGTATGCCTCCATCAACGGGCTCTGGTAGTCCTTGTTGACTTCTCGGACGACCAACTAAGAGTCGCCTCTGATGATCAATCTTCTAATTCCGAGGTCTGCTGCAATCCTGAGAGGGGCGAGGAGCCCCTCATACTCGGCGGTATTGTTGGTCGACTGCTCCTAGGGGAAATACATCTGCACGACATACTTCAGGTGTTCTCCGGTGGGGGCAACAAGCAGCATGCCGACCCCTGCCCCTTGGAGCGAGAACACACCGTCAAAGTACACATCCACTCTTGGCTTGCTTCCTTGCCCGGGAGGGCTGATTCTTGAATCTCGTCGTTGGTGTTGGAGTCTACTCAGCAATAAACTCTGCGAGGGATCTGCTTTGGATGGTTGATGTGCTCTCGAACTTTAGGCCTAAGATGGATAGCTCCAATGCCCATTCCACTATCCTACCAGTGGCATCAGGGTTCCGCAGAACCCTTTGTAGCGGGAAACGGGTGACCACGGTGACCTCATGTGCTTGGAAGTAAGGGCGCAGTTTCCTTGAGGCCATGAGGAGGCCGAAAAGCAATTTTTGCACTCCCGAGTATCTTGACCGCGCTCCTTGTAGGAGGGAGCTGACGAAATAGACGGGGCGCTGCACCACTTTCTTCTTTCGCGTCGGCTCGCCGGATGGCGGCGGTCTAGCATCGCTGGTCCCCTGCTCTGCTGGGGACCTTTGCTCGCGGGCCGGCTCTGCTTCGCTCGATGGTGCAGCTTCAGTCGGCACAACTTCAACCTCTTCCCTCTGCGCCACCAAAGCGGCGCTAACCACTTGGTTGGTCGCGGCCAGGTACACGAGCAGCGACTCCTGTGGCCTAGGCGCGACCAGGGTTGGCGTGGTGGATAGATACTTCTTCAAGTCTTGCAACGCCGTTCCTGCCTCCGGGGTCCATTGCTTGGGCCCTGCCTTTTTCAAGATTTTGAAAAAGGGCAAGGCGCTTTCAGCGGACTTGGAGATGAATCTGCTCAAAGCGGCGACACAGCCGGCCAGGCGCCGTACATCCTTGACGCGCTTCGGTGCCTCGATCTGTTTGATGGCCTTGATCTTGTCGGGATTAGCTTCGATTCGCCACTGGGACACAAAGAACCCGAGCAGCTTGTCGGATGGGACACCGAAGACGCACTTTTCAGGGTTGATCTTGAGGTTGATCTTGCGTAGGTTGGCAAACGTCTCCTCCAAATCTTGTATGAGCGTCGCCTTGTCCTTGGTTTTGACCACTTTTTCATCCATATAAGCTTCCGAGTTTCTGTGGAGCTGGGGCTCAAAAGCAATCTGGATCACCCTCGTGAACGTGGATCCGGCATTCTTCAACCCGAAAGGCATACGCACGAAGCAGTATGTTCCATACAGGGTAATGAACACGGTCTTCTCTTCATCTTCCTCGACCATGAAAATCTAGTGGTATCCCGAATAGGCGTTGAGGATGGACAGCAGATCACAGCCAGCAGTGGAGTCCACAATCTAGTCGATGCGCGACAAGGGGAAAGGGTCTTTTGGGCAAGCTTTATTGACATCAGTGAAATCTATAGACAACCGTCACTTCCCGTTTGCCTTGCGCACCCCCACCGGATTGGCCAACCGTGTAAGATGGATGACTCCCCTAACTAGGCCTGCTGCTTCTAGCTTCTTGATCTACTCGGCAATGAACTCTTGCCGCTCCAGAGCTTGTTTCCTCACCTTCTGTTTGATCGGCTGCGCGTGAGGGCAGGCAAATAGGTGGTGCTCGATCACCTTCCTGGGAACGCCGGGGAATCTAATGGTTGCCAGGCAAAGACATCGAGATTCGCCCACAGGAAGGCGATGAGCGCGCTTTCCTATTTGTTGTCCAGGGTGGAACTTATGGTGAAAGTCCCACCCATACCATCCTCCTTGGCGAGTACCTTCTTGGTCTCAGGCGGGGCAGCTTTTGATTTCTTGTCCTTGCTGGCGGAGCCCTCCGGCACCTCTGTTTTGGCAGCGCAACACTCTGAGGAGGTGCACTTGTCGGGGCCAGCTTGAGGGGCCTCCTTGCCGGTCTTCCTCTTCCTACTGCCAGGAGCCGAGGTGGCAGGAGTGGGCGCCTTGTCGGCGGATGCCGCGACGGCTTCCTGGTAGAGGCGGTTGGTGCAAACAAGTGCGTCCTTCTTGTCGGCGTTAACATTGATGACGCCGACGAGGCCGAGCATCTTCAATGTATTGTAGGCATAGTGTGATGCCGCCATGAACTTGGCCAATGCGGGGCGCCCGAGGATCCCATTGTAGGAGAATGGGTTGTCGGCGACGTCGAAGACGACCTTCTCGGTCCTGTAGTTCTGGTCACTGCCGAAGATGATGGCTGTGCTCGACCATTTCAGGGGCTTATAGACCCCGACGGAGGGATCGGTCGCGCTCACTTCTCTCGCCCACTTTTTCAGTTGGCGGTGGGAAGAGTGTAGCGACGCGCCTCAGTCTAGGCACATCATATTAGTGGCCCTCTGAAATTCATGGTCGCTGGAGTCGTCCTTCAGGCCGTCTTCGTCCTCATCTTCCTCCTTCTTGTCTTGTCGTCGTGAGGGAACCTCCCGCTTGTATCGGGCCTTGCCGGGGTATCCTCCGCGATCACCCTTCTTCCTCCCGGACCCCCCACACCATCTTGGGCCTTCTCCTTGTCGCACCTCTCGTACTCAGCCTTTTGCTTTTCGGTGAGTTCCTCGACATGGCAGTAGTCCTGGAGGTCGTGGCCCTTGGTATGGTTGATCTTGCAGTACTGTTTGCGAGAGTGATACGTCTCCAATGTATCTATAATTTTTGATGGTTTCATGCTATTATCTTGTCAAACTTTGGATGTTTTGCATGCCTTTTATATATTTTTTGGAACTAACTTATTAACTCAGTGCCAAGTGACAGTTCCTGTTTTTTCCTTGTTTTGACCCCTTTCAGAGGAGATTTTGAAACGGAGTCCAAACAGAAGAAAATCTCCGAAAAGATTTTTTCTGTAACGGAAGAAGATCGGGGAGCTTGGGAGCCAAGGCAGGAGAGCCCCAAGGGCCCCACAAGGCCCCACCCCGCGGCCAGGGGGGAGGCCGCGCCATCCAGGCTTGTGGGCC
The DNA here is from genome assembly GCF_904849725.1 of Hordeum vulgare subsp. vulgare. Classification (NCBI taxonomy): domain Eukaryota; kingdom Viridiplantae; phylum Streptophyta; class Magnoliopsida; order Poales; family Poaceae; genus Hordeum; species Hordeum vulgare. The sequence continues at coordinate 378,376,825 of NC_058524.1, read as the reverse complement.
CCCTGAGCGTCCCCTGACCTAGGGGTTGCGCCTATAAATTCCCTAAAAATCCCCAAAAAATCAGGAGATCATCGCAATCACTTTTCCGCCGCCGCAAGCTTCTATCTCCGCAAGATCCCATCTGGGGCACGTTCTGGTGCCCTACCGGAGGGGAGATTCGGACACGGAGGGCTTCTTCATCAACACCATGACCTCCCCGATGATGCGTGAGTAGTTCACCATAGACCTACGGGTCCATAGCTAGTAACTAGATGGCTTCTTCTCTCTCTTGGATCTTGAATACAAAGTTCTCCATGATCTTCATCGAGATCTATCCGATGTAATCTTCTTTTGCGGTGTGTTTGTCGAGATCCGATGAATTATGGATTTATGATTAGATTATCTATGAATATTATTTGAGTTTCTTCTGATCTCTCTTATGCATGATTTCATATCCTTGTAATTCTCTTCGAGTTTTGGGTTTTGTCTGGCCAACTAGATCTATGACTCTTGCAATGAGAGAAGTGCTTGGTTTTGGGTTCATACCGTGCGGTGACCTCACCCAGTGACAGAAGGGGTAGCGAGGCACGCATCATGTTGTTGCCATCAAGGGTAAAAAGATGGGGTTTTCATCATTGGTTTGAGATTATCCCTCTACATCATGTCATCTTGCTTAAGGCGCTACTCTGTTCGTCATGAACTCAATACACTAGATGCATTCTGGATAGCGGTCGATGTGTGGAGTAATAGTAGTAGATGCAGAAAGTATCGGTCTACTTGTCTCGGACGTGATGCCTATATGTATGATCATTGCCTTAGATATCGTCATGACTTTGCGCGGTTCTATCAATTGCTCGACAGTAATTTCTTCACCCACCGTGATATTTGCTATTATGAGAGAAGCCTCTAGTGAACACTATGGCCCCCAGGGTCTACTCCACACCATATTTTCAACCTTACACTTTTTACTTCGTTGCACTTTCCGCCGTCAGTTCTCACTTTGCAAACAATCTTGAAGGGATTGACAACCCCTTTGAAGCATTGGGTGCAAGCTTGTTTGTGTTTGCGCAGGTACTTTGGACTTGACGAGGCCCTCCTTCTGGATCAATACCTTGGTTCCCAAACTGAGGGAAATACTTACTGCTCCTGTGCTGCATCACCCTTTCCTCTTCAAGGGAAAAACCGACGCAAACCAGAGAAGTAACAAGAAGAATTCCTAAGCGCCAGGGAAGGACTTTTGTTGCCGCAGCAGAAGAATTTCTAGTGCCGTTGCCGGGGAGGAAGATCAAGTCAGGAACTCATCCAAGTAGGTGTCGCAAACTCATCTCTTGCATTTACTTTGTTTGCCAGTTGCCTCTCGTTTTCCTCTCCCCCACTTCACCAATTTGCCTTTTTCGTTCGCCCCTTCTCTCTCGCTTATTCTCTATTCGTCTGTGTGGGATAGTCTACCCGTTCTCATGGCTAGATCCAGTACTTCGAACGATACTCCTGAGAGCGAAGTTCTCAATTTCAAACAAATTGAGGAAGAAAACTTAAAGAACGCTTGGTATAGGATTTGCAATGCTCAGAGTAGATCTGCTCATAAGCAATCCACTACCGTCTTGCTTCGTAGTTTTTATGTGGGTGTTTCTCCTTGGAATACGTATATTGTTGACACCATCCTAGGTGGAAATTTCTTGGGTAGCCATATCATTGATTCTTACAGAGCTGTGATAAATTTGGTAGGCTCACCCCCACTCATGGTTAATGGAACTACCTTAACTCTGGAACATGTGATGCGTAGGCTGGACGTTATTGAAAATAAAGTTGCTACGATTGAACTCATTGAGAATTTGGATAAAATGATCCACAATCAAATCACTCAGTACGGATCCAAGGTGGGAATGGTTTTGAAAAATTTAAAGGAGAAGGAACCCACATTTAACGAAAAGCTAGGCCATAATTCCGCTAGGATTGGCAAACTAGAGGATGTTATAACCAACTTGGGTTCCGCTTTTGCCGCTGTGCAGAATACTCCAAATTTTGTCCATAATAAAATCACCAAGTCTGTTTTTGTTCCTAAAAGTAGTGGTGATTCTTCTAGCAAGAAAGATGAAAACCTTAAGATGATAAGTGATCACGCTACTTATGGTTTGAGCACCAAAGACGACGATACGTGATTCTATCGCTTCTATGCCTAGCTAAGGGCGTTAAAAAATAGCGCTTGTTGGGAGGCAACCCAATGAATTTATATTTTTCTTTCTGTTTTGTTGCGTCTACACCATCACAACTATGATGTGATTGTGTTTTTTGTGTTTCTTTTGTGTTTGAGCCAAGCAAAACCTTTATGACTAGTCTTGGTAATGGTTGTTTGATCGTGCTGGAAAAAGACAGAAACTGTTCGCTCACGAGATGATTTTTCATTTTTATTCAGAAAGAGCTTTTGAGTTGATTCTTTTTTCTGCTGATTGATATGCTTTTTTCCAAGGCCGTTGTAATGTTTCAGATTTTTTGAGGTATCAGAAGTATACGAAGTATACAGATTGCTACAGACTGGTCTGTTTTTGACAGATTCTGTTTTTGTTGAGTTGGTTGCTTGTTTTGATGAAACTATGGTTAGTATCGGGGGGTACTAGCCATGGAAAAGTCAGAATACACTAGGCCATCATAAATATATATAGAATTAAAGTTTGCTACAGTACCGAAAGAAGTGGTAGTTTGTTTTCTTGTACTAATGTTACCACAAGTTTCTGTTTAAGTTTTGTGTTCTGAAGTTTTCAAGTTTTGGGTGATGTTCTCATGGACAAAGAGATAAGGAGTGGAAAGAGCTCAAGCTTGGGGATGCCCAAGGCATCCCAAGCCAAATTCAAGGACACCAAAAAGCCTAAGCTTGGGGATGCCCCGGTGATGGGGTTATAGTCCTAGGGTAGAGTCATAGGCCTGCCCTATAGGTCCTACCCAAGGACTACCCTTCATAAGGGACAAGGCCCTTAGTCAGTTCTGATTGAATTAAGGAGTTCCCATCATCCAGTCGGTGACGATTCCTCCATCATCCAGTCGGAGATGAGCATTCGGAGCGTATCGAACTTACCGACTGGATTCCACTCTGTACATCGTAACCCCCCTGGAGGGCAACGGTCATACGTTTTCATGTACCTTTATTAGCATTTAAGGCATACATTACCTATAACGTAGACATTTAATCGCCACTACTCCACCCCTGTGCACCGAACCGTTGTGAAGGGTAGCGCACTCTATATAAGTCGCCCTTCCCCACTGGTGCAGGGGTTAGCAATTCACTGTAATCCATATTCCACTCGACATCAAGCTCCCAAGAGCATTGAGACGTAGGGATTTTACCTCCACCATAGAGGGGCCTGAACTCATACAACCTCGCCGTAGCTAAGGCTCTACCCATCCTTTCGTACCCTACACATCTACTATCAGACTTATACCCACGATAGTTGGCGCCCACCGTGGGGCAGGCGTCTAAGCGACTTTCGGCGAGTTTGCGACTACATCTTTTCATCATGTCGTCCGGTGGAGATTTGTGCATGGGTCATGAGATACTCTTCGGCGCTCTCTCCTTCATCGTCGACGATTCGGCATGGCTTCGGGATGCTCCTCTCGACGTCGAGGCGCTCCCTAGTCGCGGGGCTATGCACTTCCGTGCCGGCGCCCTCGGCATCCTTCTTCTCCAGCAGTCGGCTCCGGTGTTGACCTTCGCCCCCGTCAGGCGCCGCAACAAGCGGTCTCGCCGTTCGTGGCTCCAGCATTGGGTGCAACATGCCCAGGCGCGCCAGAGAGCGTCTTCACAAGTGGCGGTCCTCAAGTCGGTTGTAGTTGCGCCGCCGTCCCAGCGCTCGAACTCAGTTCCGACTGAGTTTCCTTCCGAGTACTTGGGTCGCGGACCTGCAGCCGAAGTGCACATGGCCAACTCCCATGAAAGTCCCCGCCAAACCGGCCGGAATGAGCATGAGGTCGGCGAAACATCTGGCGCTCGCCGTCAGCCCCGTGTTCTGCCAGTCGGCGCACTCGTCAGAGCAACGTGGAGGTGTTCCGCACACCCGTCCTCAACCTGGCTGCCGCCGCCAAGATAGCCGATTCCCTCTAGCCGACTGATTCAGAGGCTGGCAGAGGGATCGAGCAGATCCGTGCCCTGCTGCACACGGCGCAACAACAAAATTCGGCGCTCTCCCAGTCGCACAACATGATCCACAATAGTTCTGTTCACGCGAACACGCATCGGTCAGTTCACAGCCCCGGTTCTCATCAGCGACACAGGGGAGGCAGCCGTTCCATGAACCCCGAAGATCGTCGCTGTTCACGCACCGCTCCGCGGGGTGGGCCCTATGGGCCCCGACATCATGATGATCGGTGTTCGGTCAGTGACACTTATGATCCAAGGCCCGATGCAAGAGGATATATCGCCCAGAGGAGGGTCGACAGGGGCCGGGCCCACCATGATGGTCATGATATAGACCGTCCGAGTGGAAGCAGGACCATTGTCTCTGGCCCCGAGTGTTTCAGTCGAGCCATCCGTTCGGCTGACATCCCTCCCAACTTCTGATTGGCGACGGGGATCAGCAAGTTTACAGGAGAATCCAAGCAAGAAACGTGGCTGGATGACTACCGAGTGGCAGTCCAGATCGGCGGTGGGGACGACCAGGTCGCCATGAAACATCTCCCCCTGATGCTCGACGGCTCGGCACGAGCGTGGCTGAACCAGTTGGCTCCTTCAAGCATCTACAGTTGGGAAGATCTGGCCCGAGTCTTCATCAGGACCATCGAGGGGACGTGCAAACACCCTGCTGGTCTCGTGGAGCTCCAACACTGTGTCCAGAAGCAGAATGAGCCCCTGCGCGATTTCATCCAGCGTTGGACAACCCTCTACCACATGATGCAGAACGTCACAGAGCACTAAGCAGTTTGCGCATTCAAGGCAGGCGTGCGGTACAGAGATCTGTACCTGAAGTTCGGTCGAACAGGCGACATCTCCATGAGCAAGATGATGGAGATAGTGGCACGCTATGCAAATGGCGAAGAAGAGTACCGCATTCGTAGCGGCAAGCACAAAGCAGTCGCCGATGGAGATGGGAATAGCACTCGGAAGCGGAAGCAGAAAGCTCCATCCACTCCGCAGGCAGAGGCCGCAGCCGTTACCAATGCCAAGTTCAAGGGCAAGGGGAAGGCTCAGTTCACCCCCAAGAAGAAGAAGTTCGGAAACCACATCCTGGACCAGCCATGTCCAATCCACACGAAGATGGATGAAGAGGGCAACGCCATATTTCCGAAGCATACCACTCGGCAATGTCGCCTCCTGATCCAGGGGTTCGGCGAAGGGCAGCCGAGTTAAAAGGACAATGAACAGGATGAGGAGGACAAGGAGGATCCGTTCCCCCAAGTCCATGCCACACTGATGATTTTTGCTGACGTTGAAAGCAAGAGTCGACTGAAGTTGGTTAACAGGGAGGTGAACATGGCCACCCCGACCAATCCCATGTTCCTCAAATGGTCTCAGACTGCGATCACCTTTGACCAGTTATATCATCCAGCACACGTACCCAACCCAGGGAGGCAGGCCCTGGTCGTTGACCCGGTGGTGGAAGGAGTCGGACTGCAGAAAGTCGTCATGGATGGCGGCAGAAACATTCACAAAGTGTTGATATCATAGTCAAGTCACGCAAAGGTTCCGACCTGCTGACTGACTTGGCACAAACATTCGCCAACCTTCGTAGGTACGATATCAAGCTCAATCCAGCCAAGTGTTCATTCGAAGTTCCCAGCGGAAAGTTACTCGGTTTCTTCGTTTCCGAACGAGGGATCGATGTCAACCCCGAAAAGATCGGGACCATCGTCCGAATGGAGCGGCCGGTCAGAATACACGATGTTCAAAGGCTCACAGGTTGCCTAGCGGCTTTGAGCAGGTTTATCAGTCGACTCGGCGAGAGGCACTTCCTCTGTACCGACTCATGAAGAAATCAGATACTTTCAAGTGGACAGACGAAGCCCAAATCGCATTCGACGACCTCAAAGTCCTACTTTCCACCCAGCCGGTTCTTACTGCTCCGCTCAGTAAAGAACCCCTTCTTCTGTACATCGCGGCAACAAATCAAGTCGTCAGCACTGTTCTCACAGTCGAACGCGAAGAAGAAGGCAAAGCATACAAGGTTCAGCGGCCAGTGTATTATGTCTCCGAAGTCCTGACTCCTTCCAAGCAGAGGTTTCCCCACTATCAAAAACTTATCTACGAGATTTACATGACTGCGAAGAAGGTGGCTCATTATTTCCAAGACCACTCGGTGTCTATCGTTTCTGATGCTCCGTTGTCGGAAATCCTCCACAATCGGGACGCATCGGGTCGAGTGGCGAAGTGGGCGATGGAGATGTTATACTGCGACATCAAGTTCGAGGCCAAGAAAGCTAAAAGTCTCAAGCTCTGGCTGACTTCATAGCAGAATGGGTAGAACAACAGCAACCGAGCCACATCTACTCGGCTCATTGGACAATGTTCTTCGATGGGTCCAAGATGTTGAATGGCTCCGACGCTGGCGTTTTGATCATATCGCCAAAGGGTGACAAACTCAAGTATGTGTTGCAGATACACTTCGATTCCTCCAACAATGAGGCAGAGTATGAGGCTCTCCTTTATGGATTGCGCATGGCCATCGCACTCGGCGTCCGTCGCCTGATGGTCTACGGTGATTCAGATTTGGTAGTTAATCAAGTGATGAAGGAGTGGGACGTAAGGAACCCCACCATGACCACATACTGCAATGCAGTGAGGAAGCTCGAGAAAAAGTTTGAAGGTCTGGAACTCCACCATGTTCCGCGTCTGAAAAACCAAGCAGCTCATGAATTGGCGAAACTTTGATCCACTCGGAGACCAGTCCCGAGTGACGTCTGCCTTGAGCACCTTCACCTTCCCTCAGTTAAAGAAGATCCTTTCACAGATGAGCCAGTACAACCAAAGAGCTCGACAGATCCGACTGAAGTTGAAGTCCCTGCTGTGGTTGATTTGATCATGGAGATTCTTGCTATCATCTCCGATTGGACGGCGCCGTTCATTGCATACATCCTGAGGCAAGAATTACCAGAAGACGAAGTCCAAGCCAAACAGATCGTCCGCAGGTCAAAGTCGTTCACTGTCATTGATGACCAGTTGTACAAGGAAAGCATTTCAGGCGTCCTTCAATGATGCATCTCCCCTGGGGAGGGACAGTTAATCCTGGAAGAAATTCACTCGGGAACCTGCGGTCATCACGCCTCCTCAAGGGCAATCGCCACCAAAGCATTCAGAGCCGGTTTCTTCTGGTTGCACGCGAATGAAATGGCAAAGGATATGGTCGACCAATGCGAAAGCTATCAGTTCTACTCTAACAAGTCCCACAAGCCAACATCTGCATTGAAGACAATCCCTCTTGTTTGGCCGTTTGCAGTGTGGGGATTACATACAGTCGGTCCATTCAGGACAGGCCAAGGGGATTCACGCATCTGTTGGTGGCAGTCGACAAGTTCACAAAGTGGATTGAAGCCAAGCCCATCAAGAAGCTCGACGCCCTTACAGCCATCAAGTTTGTCAGGGACATCATCTCCAGATTCGGGGTACCACACAACATAATCACTGACAATGGCACAAACTTTGACTCAGACAGATTCAAAGGTTTCTGTACAGGCCAAGGTATCCGATTGGATTTTGCATCTGTGGCGCATCCCCAAACAAACGGGCAAGCAGAGCGGGCGAATGGACTTATTCTGCAAGGCTTGAAGCCTCGACTCCTGCGAGAAGTGGGACATGCTACCGGCGCATGGGTCACCGAGCTGCCTTCGGTGCTGTGGGGTCTCCGCAAAACCCCAAATAGATCTACAGGGCGATCCCCGTTCTTCCTCGTTTACGGAGCAGAGGCAGTCCTTCCGAGTGACTTGCTTCACAACGCTCCACGAGTTGAACTCTTCTCCGAAGCTGAAGCAGAGCAAGCAAGAAAAGACGGAGTGGATCTTCTAGAGGAGGAGCGCGAGATGGCAGTGACTCGCTCAACCATTTATCAACAAGATCTGCGACACTTTCACGCGCGACACGTCAGGAGTCGTACATTCCAAGCAGACGACCTGGTGCTCCGAGTGGATCAGCAGAGACCTCACAAGTTGGCTCCCACCTGGGAAGGACCCTTCATCATCTCCAAGGTGCTCAACAACGGAGCATATCGACTCTACAACCTCGACAGGGAAACGGACGAGCCGAGAGCATGGAACGAAGATCTCCTGAAGCGCTTCTACACGTGACCGTCGACTGAAGTAATGTAAAGAACAAGTATCGTTGAAGTAATACAAAGCAGATTGAGTTTTTGCAGATGCAAAATTCTTCCGCGTTTGCAGACTCCGGTCTCAAAAAAAAAAGAGTGTGCACTAACCGTCGCACTCGGGGACTTAGCTGCGATCCAGAATCACCTAAGTACAAACTTTCTCTGAGTGTGCACTAACCGTCGCACTCGGGGACTTAGCTGCGATCCAGAATCGCCTAAGTACAAACTTTCTACGAGTGTGCACTAACCGTCGCACTCGGGAACTTAGCTGCGATCAAGAATCGCCTAAGTACAAACTTTCTCCGAGTGTGCACTAAACGTCGCACTCGGGGACTTAGCTGCGATCCAGAATCGCCTAAGTACAAACTTTCTCCGCGTGCGCACTAACCGTCGTACTCGGGGACTTAGCTGCGATCAAGAATCGCCTAAGTACAAACTTTCTCCGAGTGTGCACTAAACGTCGCACTCGGGGACTTAGCTGCGATCCAGAATCGCCTAAGTACAAACTTTCTCCGCGTGTGCACTAACCGTCGCACTCGGGGACTTAGCTGCGATCAAGAATCGCCTAAGTACAAACTTTCTCTGAGTGTGTACTAAATGTCGCACTCGGGGACTTAGCTGCCATCCAGAATCGCCTAAGTATAAACGTTCTCCGAGTGTGCACTAACCGTCGCACTCGGGGACTTAGCTACGATCCAGAATCGCCTAAGTACAAACTTTCTCCGAGTGTGCACTAACCGTCGCACTCGGGGACTTAACTGCGATCAAGAATCGCCTAAGTACCAACTTTCTCCGAGTGTGCACTACACGTCGCACTCGGGGACTTAGCTGCGATCAATAATCGCCTAAGTACAAACTTTCTCCGAGTGTGCACTAACCGTCGCACTCGGGCACTTGTTTGCAATCACGAATCGCCTAAGTAAACAATTGCCTTCGAGTGTATCCTAGAGATCCACTCGGAGACTTAGCAGACCCTCATTGAGGCTCATGCAGATGTCAAGACAACTGACAACTACATGCTCCGCATGTTTGCCACTGGCTTCACCAAGAAACGCCAAACAAAAACCACGAGCCAAAATGGTGTGAACAATTATTTGGCAAAGGAAGAGCAAAATATTAGATTCAAATTCAAAGTTGGTTTAAAGATAGTCGGTTCGGTGTAGATCAAGCTTATCCACACCGAACCACGAACATGACTGCCAACAGCAGTAGCCAAAGTTTGATACAACTACCACTCAGCATACCGAGGTAAAGTTTTTTCAAGCGTCGTCAGGACTGGCACTTGGACTGGCAGGCTCCACGAAAGTGTCGAGGTCGATCCCGTCTGCGATGCGAGTGGCGCTGTCAAGGAAGGTCTCCATGAAATCTTCGAATCGAAGCTTCTTGGTGTTGGAAACTTGCAACGCCTTCAGCTTCTCTTCGCGAGCCTCCTTGCAGTGCACTCGGACCAGCGACAGCGCCACGTCCGCACCACAACGAGCAGAAGACTTCTTCCACGCCTGCACTCGGTTCGGGACGTCCTCCAGCCGAGTCATCAACCCTTCCACCTCTCGCCGGGATTCTTCTTCGGGCCACAGCTCCTTGTCGATTCGGCCGAGGACCTCTCTCAGTCGACCGATGAAAGGTCCCACTTTGCCCAGGCGAATGTGCGCTCGGAGCATGTCTCGATTGGCGTCGTTGCCGAGTGGAACGTTTGGAATAACCGACCACTCAACGTCAGCTGCTTCAGCCTCAGCGTCCATACAAAAATCTGCAAAGACAAGACAAGCACAAAGTAAGCACAAAATGAAATACACAGTAAAGAAGCACTAGGAAAAATAGAACTTACCACCGAGAAGTGCAATCATCTTCTTTGCCCAGTCATTGACGTACTTCTCCTGTGATATGCACCGCCTGTTCATCACCTTCATCTGTCCCATCAGCTCGGTTCTTTGTTTCCCCATTTTCTCCATTTCGGCCACCAATGCCTTGTTTGCCTCACGGGACTCCTCCAAGGACTTCTCTCGTTCAGCCAGAGCGCCCTTCACACCAGCCAAGTCATGAATAGCTGCCTCCAGTTCCACAGCAAGCTGAATCTTTTCAGCCTTCAGAGCATTGTACGCTGATCCCATCTAGCAAGTCTTCTGCAAATCAACGCGAAGAGAAGATCAGACAAATTCAACAAGGAAAACAATAAAAGCTCGAAGTTCTTCGGACCCCTGCCGACGCAAGCAGTCGACAGCGGCCTCGGGGACTACACCCAGTGGGTTCACTAAGAGTGACCCCACTGCCATGAAGCTCAAACAGGTCCGCCCTATTGAGCTAAATAACAAAAACAAGCCTATGAGGCTACTACTACCCGACCTGAGTAAAATTACTCTCGGGGACTACTTCCAGTAGCTGCACTCGGAGTGCCCCCACCGGTAACATTCGAACAGATTAGTTTTGATCTGATCAAGTTAAAGAAAATGTATATAAAAACAACTGCCGGTGCAAGCACTCGACAGAAGTCTCGGGGACTACACCCACTGGGTTCACTAAGAGTGAACCCACTCTAAAGTAATCATACTGCATCCGACTATATTGCGTAAACACCCAGTGGGTTACAAGAGGAAAGTAAATACTTACTAGCCCACTTACTCGGATATCGTCCCGGAGTTCCAAGCATCGCTTGTACACATACGTGATGGAGTTGTACGCACTCTTGGCAGCACCCGCCATCAACTCCGCCTGCACCATGGCCCCCTTGGCAGCTCCCACCTGATCTTCCGGGTGGCGTTGGGCATCGTACTGGACGGTCGACGGACCTGGCACCACAAGAGCCTCCTTGGGCATCCCAAGTCCTGCTCTAGTCGGTTCAGCAGCGATGAGCGCCGTTTCAGTCGACGACATCGTCTTGGTTGGCGGCGCGTCCATGGCGGGAGTAGTATCAGATGGAACAGCCTCAAGGACAGGCACCGCAGCTTGCTCGAACCTCTTCTGGTCGTCCTCCTCCACGTGAATCACCTCTGAAGGAAGCCCGACCGAACGATGTGAGATCACAGGAAAAGGGCAAGATCAAAGACAGAATTCGCGAAACAATAATTTGAGCTCTCGGAGTCGTAACAACGTACCTTGCTGGGATGTGGCAACGTTGTCCGTATCCATGGGATCGTCTTCCTGGCGTGATGGAGAAGTGGCGGAGGTAGCAGCTCTGTCGAGTAAAATCCACTCGACCAATAAACATGAGTTCAATCAAATAGTGAAAGAAGATAGTAGAACAAGACACTTACGTTGAGGCAACGGGAACGGGGATCCTCATCCGAGGCAAAGCCTTACGAGGCTTGGATCCACTCGGTTTAGCCACCTTTGGAGGTTCGCCTGTGGGCTCAGCAGCAGCGTCCCTAGTCCTCTTGGTGCTCCGAGCACTCAGAGCCACGGGAGTAGCTGGCAAAGTGCTCGGAGCCACGAGAGTAGCTGGCAAGGTGCCCGGAACCACACGAGGAGCCGGCGGGGCACTCGGAGCCGTTGGGGGAGCCGACGGAGTCACAGGTTCGTGGCGGCGCTTAGTTCGAGGCTCTGGTGGTGGCGGTGGCGAGCTCTGCTCCTCATCTTCCCCCTCCTCTTCTTCGGACTCCTCCTCCGTCTCCCCACTGTCGGATACGTACTCGGCACTCTCCACGCTGCCCTCCTGGCTGCCTTCCTCTTCCTCAGCCGGATTCCCGTTCGAGATGGGAGAAAACCAGTTAGTCCACGCCTGCACGAGATATAGTCAACAACGTCAGACGTCAGACAGTGATACAAGAAAAAGCGATAAATCTAAGACAATTGTGAGCACTCGACAAGTTATACTCACCTCATTCGGAGGAGGGTTGTCCGCGCGGAAGGGCTTCACTCGCTGGGCTCCTCTGGGGTTATCGCAGGCGCCTGTGATGCCGCGGACCCACGCCATCACAACCTCCTCGGTCACGCACTCGGGGTGAGTCCGAGTGGAGTCCTCAGGCCCCGTGTAGTGCCACATGGCGTGGTGTCGAGCTTGCAAAGGCTGGATACGCCGACCCAGAAAAATCTGCAGCAAATCTATGCCGGTGACTCCCTTGCGGACGAGATCTACCAGTGCGTCGACCAGAGGCTGAATCTGGATCTTTTCCATCTTCGTGAGCGCAAGCTGCCTAGGCGGAGCCGATCGGTCTAGGCTAAAATGTGGTAGTCCAGTTGCGGAATTCGGACAAGCAACGTCCTGGCAGTAGAACCAAGTCGACTGCCAGTTCCTAACGGATTCAGACAACTGAAGAGCGGGATAGCTACTTTTGCTTTTCTTCTGGAAGCCTAAGCCTCCGCACAGCTGGAGGAGATGAGTTTTGTCGTCCGACTGGCTAAGTCTTTTGATGGTTTGGGATCTAGCGGAGGAGATGTGCTTAAAGAGCCCCCAATGAGGAGGACAACCGATAAAACACTCGCAAAGCACGACGAAGGCAGAGAGATGAGCTATTGCGTTGGGAGGAAAATGGTGGAGCTGCGCCCCGAAGTGGTTCATTATACCTCTGAAGAAGGGATGAGGAGGCAGAGAGAAGCCTCGGTACACGTGACTGAGCAGCAAGACGCGCTCCCCCTCCTGGGACGCCGACTCCGTCTCGCCCTCCGCCGGCAGCCTCCACGTCTTGTTCTTGATCAGGCCTTGCTCCACCAGCTCCAGCATGTCGCTCTTCGTCACCGTGGAGGGGAGGAAATCCCCCTGGATCCAACCCGCCGGCAGTGCCCGCTGCCGCCGTTGAGCGGGAGCCGCCGTCTTCTTCTTCTTCCGCGCCTCGAGCTTGCTCGTCTGCCCCTTCGTCATGGTGGAGGCTGCAGATCCGCGAAGGAGGAGAAGAAGGAAGGAGCTTGGGGTGCGCAGGAAGCCACGGGAGAAGTGCGGCGAGTGCGAGTTATCAGGCGAGTGCAACGAGAAACCCTCGTTGGAGAGGTTTAAATAAGGTTCCGACTAGGTCACTAGCAGGTGGCCCCGAAATCTTATCCCCCGACCGGTTGCTGCGATATTAGTGGAGGAGATGAAGGCGCAGAAATCGAGGCGGCAGATACTACTCGATGACGATGTCTTCATCCCCGCTGAGCGCGTGGCAACCGAAATTTGAGGATCCCAGAAAATACGACGCTGTCAGTTGACCGGTCACGTCAAAAGATTCCACGGAAGCACTCGGTCTCTGCCGGTTCGTTTCACAGATATATCCACTCGGATCTCTGGTCAAGAGGATAAAATGGATCGAGGCAAACAACGCCAAAGTCGCATCCATACCAGTCGGATCCGTACTCCAAGCATCGCTTCGCCGTTCCAACCCCGATCCATTCGGGGACTAATGATGGGGTTATAGTCCTAGGGTAGGGTCATAGGCCTGCCCTATAGGTCCTACCCAAGGACTACCCTTCATAAGGGACAATGCCCTGAGTCAGTTTCGAGTGAATTAAGGACTTCTCATCATCCAGTCGGTGACGATTCCTCCATCATCCAGTCGGAGATGAGCATTCGGAGCGTATCAAACTTACCGACTGGATTCCACTCTGTACATCGTAACCCCCCTGGAGGGCAACGGTCATACGTTTTCATGTACCTTTATTAGCATTTAAGGCATACGTTACCTGTAACGTAGACATTTAATCGCCACTACTCCACCCCTGTGCACCGAACCATTGTGAAGGGCAGCGCACTCTATATAAGTTGCCCTTCCCCACTGGTGCAGGGGTTAGAAATTCACTGTAATCCATATTCCACTCGACATCAAGCTCCCAAGAGCATTGAGACGTAGGGCTTTTACCTCCACTGTAGAGGGGCCTGAACTCATACAACCTCGCCGTAGATAAGGCTCTGCCCATCCTTTCGTACCCTAACATCTACTGTCAGACTTATACCCACGACACCCGGGAAGGCATCCCCTCTTTCGTCTTCAATCCATTGGTAACATTACTTGGAGCTATATTTTTATTCACCACATGATATGTGTTTTTCTTGGAGCGTCTTGTATCGTAGGAGTTTTTCTTTTTGTTGTGTCACAATCATCCTTGCTGCACACCTTTTTGAGAGAGACATGCACTCATCGTGATTTTTTTCTAGAATGCTCATAGTGCTTCACTTATATCTTTTGAGCTAGATACTTTTGCTCTATGTGCTTCACTTATATCTTTTAGAGCACGGCGGTGCGTGATTTGGTAGTTGGCTTATGCTATGAAAGTAGTTCCAAATGTGATAGGTACCCAAAGAGGATTCAAAAACCTCCATCTTCATGTGCATTGAGTAGAAAGAGAAGTCTTGATTCCTCTCAAATAGTTTTGAGACATGGATTTGGTAATATTAAAAGTCATGTTAGTAGGGTGTTGTGAATCTAGAAATACTTGTGTTGAAGTTAGTGGTTCCCGTAGCATGCACGTATGGTGAACCGCTATGTTAGGAAGTCGGAGCATAATTGATCTATTGATTGTCATCCTTTGTGTTGAGGTCGGGATCGCGCGATGATTTACACCTACCAACCCTTCCCCTCGGAGTATGTGTTTAGCACTTTGTTTCGATTTCTAATAAAAACTTTGGCAACAAGTATGTGAGTTCTTCATGACTAATGTGAGCCCATGGTATAGATGCACTTTCACCTTCCACCATTGCTAGCCTCTCTAGTGCCGAGCAATTCTCGCCTGTACACAAACCCACCAAATTCCTTCCTCAAAACAGCCACCATATCTACCTACTATGGCATTTTCATAGCCATTCCAAGATATATTGCCATGCAACTCCCACTGTTCCGTCTCATGACTTGTTTCGTCACTCTCATATTGGCATTGCATGATCGTAAGATAGCTAGCCAGATGTTTCAACGTCATATGCCATGCTAGATCGTTGCACATCCCGGTACACTGCCGGAGGCATTTCCTATGGAGTCATCATCATTCTGATCTTTGAGCTGTGAGTAAATAAAAGTGTGATGATCATCATTATTAGAGCATTGTCCCATATGAGGAAATAAAAAAAGGCCAAAGAGCCCAAAAACAAAAATAAGAGAAAAGAAAAGAAAAGAAAAAAAGAGAGGCCTAAGAGCACAAATGAAAAAAGAGAGAAAAAGAGAGAAGGGACAATGCTACTATCTTTTTCCACACTTGTGCTTCATGATAGCACCATGTTTTTCATGATTGAGAGCTTCCTTATTTGTCACTACCATATGCTAGTGGGAATCTTCATTATATAATTTGGCTTGTATATTCCAATGATGGGCTTCCTCAAAATTGCCCTAGGTCTTCGTGAGCAAGCAAGTTGGATGCACACCCACTAGTTCTCCTTTTGAGCTTTCACATACTTATAGCTCTAGTGCATCCTTTGTATGGCAATCCCTACTCATTCACATTGATATCTATTAATGGGCATCTCCATAGCCTATTGATATGCCGAGTCAGTGTGACCATCTCCTCCTTTTTTGTCTCACAACCACCACCACACTCTATTCCACCTATAGTGCTATATCCATGGCTCGCGCTCATGTATTGCGTGATAGTTATAAAAAGTTTGAGAAAGTAAGAGTGCGAAAACAATTACTTGGCCAATACCGGGGTTGTGCATGATTTACATTAGTTGTGTGAGGATGATGGAGCATAGCCATACTATATGATTTTGTAGGGATAACTTTCTTTGGCCTTGTTATTTTGAAAGTTCATGATTACTTTGCTAGTTTGCTTGAAGTATTACTGTTTTCATGTCAATAGCAAACTATTGTTTTGAATCTTACGGATCTGAACATTCATGCCATGTGAAAGAAGTTGCAAAGGACAACTATGCTAGGTAGCATTCCACAGCAAAAATTCATTCTTTATCACTTCCCTACTCGAGGACGAGCAGGAGTTAAGCTTGGGGATGCTTGATACGTCTCCAACGTATCTATAATTTTTGATGGTTTCATGCTATTATCTTGTCAAACTTTGGATGTTTTGCATGCCTTTTATATATTTTTTGGAACTAACTTATTAACTCAGTGCCAAGTGCCGGTTCCTGTTTTTTCCATGTTTTTGACCCCTTTCAGAGGAGATTTTGAAACGGAGTCCAAATAGAAGAAAATCCCCGAAAAGATTTTTTCTGGAACGGAAGAAGATCGGGGAGCTTGGGAGCCAAGGTAGGGGAGCCCCAGGGCCCCACAAGCCCCCACCTCGTGGCCAGGGGGGAGTCCACGCCATCCAGGCCTGTGGCCCCCTTGAGCATCTCCTGACCTAGGGGTTGCGCCTATAAATTCCCTAAAAATCCCAAAAAAATCAGGAGATCATCGCATTCATTTTTCCGCCGCCGCAAGCTTCTGTCTCCGCGAGATCCCATCTGGGGCACGTTCTAGTGCCCTGCCGGAGGGGAGATTCAGACACGGAGGGCTTCTTCGTCAATACCATGACCTCCCCGATGATGCGTGAGTAGTTCACCATAGACCTATGGGTCCATAGCTAGTAACTAGATGGCTTTTCTCTCTCTTGGATCTTCAATACAAAGTTCTCCATGATCTTCATGGAGATCTATCCGATGTAATCTTCTTTTGCGGTGTGTTTGTTGAGATTCGATGAATTGTGGATTTATGATCAGATTATCTATGAATCTTATTTGAGTTTCTTCTGATCTCTCTTATGCATGATTTCATATCCTTGTAATTCTCTTCGAGTTGTGGGTTTTGTCTGGCCAACTAGATCTATGATTCTTGCAATGGGAGAAGTGCTTTGTTTTGGGTTCATACCGTGCGGTGACCTCACCCAGTGACAGAAGGGGTAGCGAGGCACACATCATGTTGTTGCCATCAAGGGTAAAAAGATGGGGTTTTCACCATTGGTTTGAGATTATCCCTCTACATCATGTCATCTTGCTTAAGGCGTTACTCTGTTCGTCATGAACTCAATACACTAGATGCATGCTGGATAGCGGTCGATGTGTGGAGTAATAGTAGTAGATGCAGAAAGTATCGGTCTACTTGTCTCGGACGTGATGCCTATATGTATGATCATTGCCTTAGATATCGTCATGACTTTGCGCGGTTCTATCAATTGCTCCACATTAATTTGTTCACCAACCGTGATATTTGCTATTATGAGAGAAGCCTCTAGTGAACACTATGGCCCCCAGGGTCTACTCCACGCCATATTTTCAACCTTACACTTTTTACTTCGTTGCACTTTCCGCCGTCAGATCTCACTTTGCAAAGAATCTTGAAGGGATTCACAACCCCTTTGAAGCGTTGGGTGCAAGCTTGTTTGTGTTTGCGCAGGTACTTTGGACTTGACGAGGCCCTCCTTCTGGATCGATACCTTGGTTCTCAAACTAAGCGAAATACTTACTGCTCCTGTGCTGCATCACCGTTTCCCCTTCAAGGGAAAAACCGACGCAAACCAGAGAAGTAACAAGAAGAATTCCTAAGCGCCGGGGAAGGACTTTTGTTGCCACAGCACATAGCCATCCGGCTTGTCGGCGGCCGCCAAGGCATGGCAGGAGTCGCACCCGGCAATGCCTTTACCGGGGGTCTCTGCCTTAGCATTCTTGGCGGCGTCGTCGTCGCCGGAACTTTCAACAGGAAACACATCCTTGCTCTTCCTCTTGTTGTTGCCCTTCTTCCCCTTCTTCGATGGAGTGTCAGCGTCTTCATCTTCGTAGTCGGCTTCTGCACTGGCGCCTTCGCTAGGCAGCCTCCTCCCTTCCTCTACCCGCGTGCATTTCTCAACCAGAGCATATAGCTCGGCGAAGTCGTGGACCTTGTTCATCGCCAGTTCCTCCCGCATCTTCCGGTTGCGCATGTTCTGATGGAACGCGCTGATGACGGTGGTTGGGTGGACATCCAGTATGTTGTGCTGAACGCGGCTAAATCTCTGCATGTACTTGCACAGAGTTTCTCCCTCCTTCTGGGGGATGATGTGCAAGTTGCTCTCCTGGCTAGGGGCTCGGTGGCCGCCAGTGAAGGCGCCAACAAAATCCTGGCATAGGTCCTTCCAAGAGGATATGGAGTTCTTGGGCAGGTGCATCAACCAAGACCTCATGTTGGGCTTAAGCACCAATGGGAAGTAGTTGGCGAGTATCTTGTCGTCCCGGCCCCCGGTAGCCTGCACCGTGATGGTGTAGATGTTGAGGAACTCGGACGGGTGAGTCTTGCCGTCGTACTTCTCGGGTATCTACGGCTTGAAAGTACGGGAGCTGGGCCACTGGACTTGTCGGAGCTCGGGGGTAAAGGCAGGATAACCCACCTCATAGGGTAGAGCGCCGGGGTACCCCGAGGACGGCGTGTCGGCGACGGTCTCAGCTTGCTTGTCTAACTAGCGACGCGTCTCCCGCCACCGCTCGATGAGGGTCCTAGCATCTTCCTTGCGTCTCTCACGCGGGACGTGACATTGGTCGCGGCGGGCGCGCGGGTTGGAGGATCCAGTGGAGTCGTGGGAGACGACGACCTGTTCCCTTCGCCTCGGCGGGGAATGCACCATGTCGGCAGCATCTCCGTCCTTCTCCGTACGGTCGCGGGCAGGCCTGTTGGACGGATGTTTCGATGTCTCCGGCTGCTCTGGCCCGTCTCCATTGGCGAAGGCGATGAGGCTCTGGATGTTGTCCCTCAATTCCTTGAGCTTGTCCACCGTTGAAGGAAAATCTAGGAGCAACTGTGCGCGCTTCAGCGCTTTCGCCCACGAGGGGGGAGGCGACACATGGGTGGAATGCGAGGGGCTCTTGCTCCTGGCAGTTCCAGAAGGGGCCCCTCCTTGGCCATGCGAGCGTGCGCCTCCCTTCGCCGCCGCGGTGCGCGTCTGCCTCCCGTGTGTGTCCTCGGTTTGAGGACCAAGGGTTCGTCGTCGCGGTGGTGAAGGATCGCCAACCCGGGGCCGTCCGTCGTGCGTGGCCTAGGAAGGCCGCAGCATAGGCGTCGCCGCGGGTCCTCCGGTGTCCTTAGAAGTATCCACGCCGCCTGTTGGCTGTGCAGCTCCGTCCTTGGACGTTCCGGCGCGCGCGGGGTTGCTAGGGCCGCAGACGATCCCGTCGCCCGCATCTGATTTTCGGAATGCTGTGGGAGCTCTGGGGCTCCACCTCCCTATCTCGTGCCCGTGCCCCCTCCTGCCTGCGCCGTGGCAGGTGCACTGGTGCGGGTGTCTCGGATGCCATCGCGCTCCTCCTCTTGGGAGCCATGGCGGTGGTGGGGATGAAGAAATCCGTCCGCTGACCGCTAGATCAGGTCGACGCGACCCTCTCTCCCCTACCTGGCGCACCAAAGATGTCGGTTAAGGATCAACACCTATGGGGGGCCTCAACGGTCCCCCTTTTGCTGGTTTGGCGGGGAGAGGTGTCGCGGCAAGAGCAGAACTATCAGTCAGGGCCTGACAAGGTCATTTTACCCAAGTTCGGGCTGCGAGGTGCGTAAAACCCTACTTGTGCATGCCTTTAGTTATTCGTTTTGAGTTACTGTAGATCTATCCCTCTTTACAACCTTTCGATTGGTCAAAAAGCCAAAAGTCCCTACTACTGAGCCTTGGGCCTCCTTTTATAGGCGAAGGGGTCACCACAGTGGCTCAGTGGGTGAACGGAGGGTTCACGAGTGAAACATCGCCGACCGACAGTTACAGTGTTACTGCCTTGTCATGGGTGCATTAAATGCTTCGACAAACTTCCCTGGCCTGGTCAGGGAGGATTGGACACGTACCCACACGTGGCAACTCAGGGGTGTTGCGCTCGCGTGCGGGCGGACGCGTGGTTCATGCATCAGCGATGGCGTGTTCGTCGATGCAGGCGTCCATAGGTCGCAAGGGCGCCCTGGGCCCGTGCCTCTCCTCGGGCCTTCCCTTCCTTCCGCGCAGGGTTACCATGCCGGGGCTCTTCTTGTTCCTCTCGGCACGGAGGAGATGGCCTGCCAAGGCCTTGTCAATCTTCCCGGCAAGGGTGGCTGCCGAGGCTCCGTTCTTCTTCCTCGGCGGGAAGGTCTCGTCGTGGCATTGTCTATCCCCCCGACAGGGATCTCCTGTCGGGGTTTCTTCTTCTTTCCCAGCAAGCAAGTGCTTGTCGGGGCTTGCAATCAGCACTTGGTGGCTTCTGAGTCTTGCCTCCGCCCCAAGCTCCAGCGACGCACCTTGCCGCCGTGGAGGGGCTGTCGGTGTCCGCGCACTAGTCCGGGGCACTGGGGACCCCAGTCTTTAGTGCACCGACATACGTTACCATCGAGAGTGCCTACATCATCTAACTTAATCATAAGAGGTAATGACAAAGGTAATTATCTTCCACCTCCACATGAGTATGATGAATGCCTTGTCAATTGCAATATACCCTGTGCACACCACATATTTTAGAGGAATATATTAATGATTTGACTTTGCCATGTGATCAAATAACTACAATATCAATAATGTTGAGTGAACCCATTGATTTAACTGTTGACGAGAAAGAACCATGTGAATTAGATAATAAATCAAATTTGCATCAAATATTTAAAATAATAATTGTGCCAATATTTAATCATTTTGATATGACCTCTAATCTTGGTGATGATTCTATGTCAAATGACTTGTTGTATGTTTGTTTATTTAAGCATGTTGTAGCGTGTAAATTTGAAACAATGAAAGTGTATTCACCAATGTTAGGATGGTTCAATCTTTTAATATGAATAAGGACTTCACTTATATGTGCAAACTGAGTTGCAATATTTTCATGCTTTCTACTTCTTGTGATAATATTTTGGCTTTATGTTTCATAACATATGAAAGTTACTCATGTATACATGTGTCATATGTGCAAAAAAAGGGAAGTAAAAATGGATGACATATACATATACAACATGTATGCTTTGTCTCTTTTGTTGGCCATATTTCAAATTAAGCAACGTCAAGGACGACTTTGTTTTCAAGAAAGGGAGGAGGATGAGAACATGGCTACCTTGGATATGACCAAAAATATTTCATATTTTCATATTTGTGAGGTGATTTCTTATAATAATTATGCAATAATTTATTTATGTTATCCGGCAGAAAAATACTTCATCTATTTTTACTCCATGCCTAAATGCAGAATTGTCGAACGCTTGCACGAACCACGTGTGAAGATAATGGAAGAGGAAATGATTAGGTGTTGTTCAAGAAGTCCTCTCACATCAAAGGAAATGATTATGTGTTGTTCAAGAAGTTTTCTCGCGCTTTTAAGCCCAAGAGAAGATAAAGTCCAAGTCTCTCACATTCTGGACTCACATTGTGACTGTAGAGATACACCTGTCTCAAAACATCAACATCTTTTTCATACGGACTGGTAATTTGGAGATTTGTTTTTTGTTGAAAATTAGATTTTATGTACGTTTCATCCCAATTGGAATCACCTTAAAATTCGTTCAGAGCGTGCAGATTTCGATGAAACAATGTGACGTTGCACCCGAATCCGAGCCAAACTACAAGTCCAAAGGTGTTGCATCACCTCCACTTAGGCCCATAGGCCTTGTACGACCTAGGGTTAGTTTTAGGTTGCCTTGGGATGTCCTCCCACCTCCTTGGCCACCACCCCTTGCACCTATATAAGTAGATCAACCTATTAGCTTTTTGGTTGGGTTTTGATTAGATTACAAGTTCGCCATAGCTGCAACTTCATGTTCTTCATTTGTGTTCCATGACCAGACAAAGGCATCACATGACCCCACCTTCATTAATAAAGTTTTCCTCTTATATTCGCAATATCAATATTGCAATCTTAGTCTCTTGCTTGTTCTTTGTTTGCGTTCAGGAAACATACCCTCGTGGTCAGGTTGATCATGCTCCGGTGTGGTCAATAACCTCTCGGAGTTGGTTTAGCGATTGCTAAGGCGCGTGTCCTCACACGTTGTAGTCGGATCGTCAAAATCTACTCCACCAAAACGATAACCACCATCTCATCGAAAGATAGGGACAACTTCGCCTCTATCACAATCAACTAGTCTTTATCATACCAACACAATGAAGAAAGGTGGTCCATCTTGAGGAAGCCATGATCATCATCATCTAGCTCAAGAGGACTAGGTGCAAGGTATAGGTTTTCCCTTGATAGGTTTTCTATATTAGGAAATATTGTCCTACAGTCAAGGGGGCTCTCAAGTGAGTAGATTGATCGTATCATTCATTGAGAGCTCAAAAAATTTGCATCCTTGCATCATATTTCTTGGTTCTTGTTTGGTGTTTATCTTTGTGAGTATTAGAGCTTATGTTCATGTTCATGACAAGCTTGAGTTCATCGAAAACGGAGTCCATATGCATCTTCTATGATGTTTTCCATGTTGGAAGTTTTTGCTAGTTCTTCATTTGTAGAGGTTTCACATATCTGTATCATTGGCACTTTCATAAATGCATGTTCTTAAGGTTTTTGGATAGCTCTTGTCGTCCTGAATCCAACAAGCTTGAGTTTGCTCAATTCAGAGCTCATTTGCACAAGTTATGGCAGTTCTCGTATTTCCTGTTCTCTTCGTGACTGGCCGGTTGTACCGCTCAACCCGTGGGTGGTTGTACCGGCCCAGCACCGGTCCACAACCGGTCATGGCTCTGTTTTTCTGCGTTAGTTGGGTGGTGGTGGCCCGGTTGTACCGCTATATTAAATATAGCTCATATTATCGGTGTTCCAAGCGGTTGTACTGCTTGGGAGTTAGCCACGCCCAATAGTCATGGCAGGTGGAACCCCTAGTCCAAGTCTCTGTTTTGGAACGGTTGTTGGGCGGTGGCTGGACGGTTGTTCCGCTAAATTAGGCAGACCGGTTGTACCGCCGCCGTGTAAAAATGGTTGTAACAACATATTCGTGGGGACCTATTTAAGGGGGTCTTCTTCACCAATGGTTCCCTATCCTTCCAGCTCGTGTTTGCCCCCCATTGTTGACCTTCTTAGAGCTTGCTAACTCTCAATCCCTCCAATGATTCTTGCTAGTTATTGAGGGAAAATAGAGAGAGATCTAGATCCACATCTCCACCAATCACTTTCTCCTTTATGTGAGGGGAACCCCTTGGATCTTGATCTTGGAGTTCTTTGTGAGCTCCTTGTTCTTTCTCTCATATTCCTCTATAGCTTTTGTTGTTGTGGAGGGATTTGAGTGTGAGAGATTTGACCACTTCGTGTGTTCTTGCCATTGCATTAGTTGCATCGGTTTGAGTTCTCAACGATGATACGTGGAAGTGGAAAGTTGAGAAGCTTATTACCCTTTGGTACTTGGTACCCTAGAGATTGTTCTTCGTGGATGTTTTGGCATCCTAGAAGCTTAGTGGTGCCTCGGAGCTCAATCATTGTGGTGTAAAGCTCCGGGCAAGCGTCGGGGTCTCCAATTAAGTTGTGGAGATTGCCCCGAGCATATGAGGTCACCTCGAAGCCATATGCCATTCGTGGTGAAGCTTCGTGGTGTCGTTCGAAGCCTCCAATTAAGTTGTGGAGATTGCCCCAACCTTGTTTGTACGGGTTCGGTGACCGCCCTCAAGGGCCCCTTAGTGTAATCATGGAATCCTATAGTGTGCGAGGGCGTGAGGAGATCACGGTGGCCTTAGTGGCATATTGAGGAGCATTGTGCCTCCACACCGCTCCAAACGGAGGTTAGCATCCACAAGGGTGTGAACTTCGGGATACATCGTCGTCTCCGCGTGCCTCGGTTATCTCTTACCCGAACCATTTACTTATGCACTTTACTTTGTGATAGCCATATTGTTTCTTGTTATATATCTTGCTATCACTTAGTTGTTTATCTTGCTTAGCATAAGTTGTTGGTGCACATAGGTGAGCCTAGTTGTTTTAGGTTTTGTGCTTGACAAATTAAACGTTAGTTTTATTCCGCATTTGTTCAAGCCTAAACCGTAATTATTTTAAAGCACCTATTCACCCCCCTCTAGGCGACATCGACGTCCTTTCACCTTCAGATTATAGATAGTCGCAACGGAGTCAATGTTGGGGAACGTCGCATGGGAAACAAAAAATTTCCTACGCGCACGAAGACCTATCGTGGTGATGTCCATCTACAAGGGGGATTTCAGATCTACGTACCCTTGTAGATCGCACAACAGAAGCGTTAATAAATGCGGTTGATGTAGTGGAACGTCCTCACGTCCCTCGATCCACCCCGCGAACCGTCCCACGAACCGTCCCGCGATCCGTCCCACGATCCGCTCCGATCTAGTGCCGAACGGACGACACCTCCGTGTTCAGTACACGTACAGCTCGACGATGATCTCGGCCTTCTTGATCAAGTAAGAGAGAAGAAGAGGTAGATGAGTTCTCCGGCAGCATGACGGCGCTCCGTAGGTTGGTGGTGATCTAATCTCAGCAGGGCTTCGCCCGAGCTCCGTAGAAATGCGATCTAGAGGAAAAACCGTGGAAGTATGTGGTCGGGCTGCCGTGGCAAAGTTGTCTCAAATCAGCCCTAATACCTCCGTATATATAGGTGGGAGGGGAGGGACCTTGCCATGAGGCTCAAGGAGCCCCAAGGGGGTCGGCCGAAGGGGGGGGGGAGGAATCCTCCTCCAATCCTAGTCTAACTAGGATTGAAAGGTGGAGTCCTTCCCTTCCTTCCCACTTCCCCCCTTTTTTCTTTTCTTTTCTCTTTGATTTTTCCTTATCCTGCGCACGGGCCTTCTTGGGCTTTCCCACCAGCCCACTAAGGTCTGGTGCGGCACCCCTAAGGCCTATGGGCTTCCCCGGGGTGGGCTGCCCCCCCGGTGAACATCCGGAACCCATTCGTCACTCCCGGTACATTCCCGATAGTGCCGAAAACTTTCCGGTAATCAAATGAGGTCATCCTACATATCAATCTTCGTCTCCGGACCATTCCGGAAACCCTCGTGATGTTTGTGATCTCATCCAGGACTCTGAACAACATTCGGTAACCAACCATATAACTCAAATACGCATAAAACAACGTCGAACCTTAAGTGTGCAGACCCTCCGGGTTCGAGAACTATGTAGACATGACTCGAGGGACTCCTGGGTCAATATCCAATAGCGGGACCTGGATGCCCATATTGGATCCTACATATTCTATGAAGATCTTATCGTTTGAACCTCAGTGCCAAGGATTCATATAATCCCGTATGTCATTCCCTTTGTCCTTCGGTATGTTACTTGCCCGAGATTCGATCGTTAGTATCCGCATACCTATTTCAATCTCGTTTACCGGCAAGTCTCTTTACTCATTTCGTAATACAAGATCCCGTGACTTACACTAAGTTACATTGCTTGCAAGGCTTGTGTGTGATGTTGTATTACCGAGTGGGCCCCGAGATATCTCTCCGTCACACGGAGTGACAAATCCTAGTCTCGATCCATACTAACTCAACAAACACCTTCGGAGATACCTGTAGAGCATCTTTATAGTCACCCAGTTACGTTGCGACATTTGATACACACAAAGCATTCCTCCGGTGTGAGTGAGTTATATGATCTCATGGTCATAGGAACAAATACTTGACACACAGAAAACAGTAGCAACAAAATGACACAATCAACATGCTACGTCTATTAGTTTGGGTCTAGTCCATCACATGATTCTCCCAATGATGTGATCCAGTTATCAAGAAACAACACCTTGTACATAGTCAGAAGACCCTGATTATCCTTGATCAACTGGCTAGCCAACTAGAGGCTTGCTAGGGATAGTGTTTTGTCTATGTATCCACACATGTATCTAAGTCTTCATTCAATACAACTATAGCATGGATAATAAACGATTATCTTGAAACATGAATTATAATAATAACTTATTTATCATTGCCTCTAGGGCATAATTCCAACAGTCTCCCACTTGCACTAGGGTCAATATCTAGCCCTCACATCACCATGCAAATTATATTATAATAAATCTAACACCCATACAGTTCTGGTGTTGATCATGCTTTGCCCGTGGAAGAGGTTTAGTCTAGGGTCTGCCACATTTAGATCCGTGTGCATTTTGCATATATTTACATCCTCCCCTTTGACGTAGTCGCAGATGAGGTTGAAGCGTCGTTTGATGTGTCTGGTCTTCTTGTGAAACCGTGGTAACTTTGCTAAGGCAATGGCACCCGAGTTGTCACAAAACAGAGTTATTGGATTCAGTGCGCTCGGCACCACTCCAAGATTCGTCATGAACTGCTTCATCCACACACCCTCCTTAGCCGTCTCCGAGGCAGCCATGTACTCCGCTTCACATGTAGAATCAGCAACGACGCTTTCCTTGGAACCGCACCAGCTTACCGCACCCCCATTAAGAATAAATACGTATCCGGTCTGTAACTTAGAGTCGTCCGGATCTGTGTCAAAGCTTGCATCGACGTAACCTTTTATGGCGAGCTCTTCGTCACCTCCATACACGAGAAACATCTCCTTAGTCCTTTTCAAGTACTTCAGGATATTCTTGACCGCCGTCCAGTGATCCACTCCTGGATTACTCTGGAACCTGCCTGCCATACTTATGGCCAGGCTAACGTCCGGTCTAGTGCACAACATTGCATACATGATAGAACCTATGGCTGAAGCATAGGGGACGGTGCTCATATGCTCTCTATCTTTATCAGTTGCTGGGCACCGAGTCTTACTCAATCTCGTACCTTGTACAACTGGCAAGAACCCCTTCTTGGACTGTTCCATTTTGAACCTCTTCAAAACTTTATCAAGGTATGTACTTTGTGAAAGTCCTATCAGGTGTTTCGATCTATCCTATAGATCGTAATGCCT
The DNA here is from genome assembly GCF_904849725.1 of Hordeum vulgare subsp. vulgare. Taxonomy (NCBI): domain Eukaryota; kingdom Viridiplantae; phylum Streptophyta; class Magnoliopsida; order Poales; family Poaceae; genus Hordeum; species Hordeum vulgare. The sequence goes on along the minus strand of NC_058524.1, from coordinate 378,349,957 downwards.
AGAATGTAAGCAGCTTCTCCTAATTCCTTCATAGAGAAACTTTTATTCAAGTAATCCTTTATGCTCTCCAAAAACTCCACGTTGTTTCCAATCAGCAATATGTCATCCACATATAATATTGGAAACGCCACAGAGCTCGCACTCACTTTCTTGTAAATACAAGATTCTCCAACCACTTGTATAAACCCAAATGCTTTGATCACCTCATCAAAGCGTTTTATTCCAACTCCGAGATGCTTGCACCAGTCCATAAATAGATCGCTGGAGCTTGCATACTTTGTTAGCATTTTTAGGATCGACAAAACCATCGGGTTGCATCATATACAACTCTTCCTTAAGGAAACCGTTAAGGAACGCCATTTTGACATCCATCTGCCAGATTTCATAATCGAAAAATGCAGCTATTGCTAACATGATTCTGACGGACTTAAGCATTGCTACGGGTGAGAACGTCTCATCGTAGTCAACTCCTTGAACTTGTGAAAAACCCTTTGCCACAAGTCGAGCTTTATAAACGGTCACATTATTGTCAGCGTCTATCTTCTTCTTAAAGATCCATTTGGTCTGAATAGCCTTGCGGCCTTTAGGTAGTACTTCCAAAGTCCACACTTTGTTTTCATACATAGATCCTATCTCGGACTTCATGGCCTCCAGCCATTTGTTGGAATCCGAGCCCACCATTGCGTCTTCATAATTCGCAGGCTCATTGTTGTCCAACAACATTATTGATAAGACGGGATTACCGTACCACTCTGGAGTAGTACGCGGTCTCGTCGACCTGCGAGGTTCGACATGAACTTGATCCGGAGTTTCATGATCATCATCATTAACTTCCTCCTCAACCGGCGTCGCAACGATAGGGGTTTCCCCTTGCCCTGCGCCACCATCCAGAGGGATGAGAGGTTCGACAACCTCATCAAGTTCTATCTTCCTCCCACTCAATTCTCTCGAGAGAAACTCCTTCTCGAGAAAAGCTCCGTTCTTAGCAACAAACACTTTGCCCTCGGATTTGATATAGAAGGTGTACCCTACTGTCTCTTTTGGGTAACCTATGAGGACGCACTTTTCTGCTTTGGGTTCAAGCTTTTCACGCTGAAGCTTTTTGACATAAGCATCACATCCCCAAACTTTAAGAAACAACAACTTTGGTCTTTTGCCATACCACAGTTCGTATGGTGTCGTCTCAACAGATTTTGATGGTGCCCTATTTAAAGTGAATGCAGCTGTTTCTAATGCATAACCCCAAAACGATAACGGCAAATCGGTAAGAGACATCATAGATCGCACCATCTCTAATAAAGTACGATTACGACGTTCGAACACACCATTACGCTGTGGTGTTCCAGGTGGTGTCAACTGTGAAACAATTCCACATTGTCTTAAGTGAGCACCAAACTCGAAACTCAAATATTCACCCCCACGATTAGACTGTAGGAACTTGATCTTCTTGTTACGATGATTTTCAACTTCAAGCTGAAATTGCTAGAACTTTTCAAATGTTTCAGACTTGTGTTTCATCAAGTATACATAACCATATCTACTCAAATCGTAAGTGAAGGTGAGAAAATAACGATATCCGCCGCGTGCCTCCACACTCATCAGACCATACACATCGGTATGTATGATTTCCAACAAGTCACTTGCACGCTCCATTGTTCCGGAGAACGGAGTTTTAGTCATCTTGCCCATGAGGCATGGTTCGCACGTGTCAAGTGAATCAAAGTCAAGTGACTCCAAAAGTCCATCGGTATGGAGTTTCTTCATGCGTTTTACACCAATATGACCTAAACGGCAGTGCCATAAAAACATGGCGCTATCATTGTTAACTCTAACTATTTTGGTCTCAATGTTATATATATGTGTATTATCACTATCAATATTCAATATGAACAATCCTCTCACATTGGGTGCATGACCATAAAAGACATTACTCATAGAAATAGAACAACCATTATTCTCTGACTTAAACGAGTAACGGTCTCACAATAAACAAGATCCAGATATAATGTTCATGCTTAATGCAGGCACTAAATAACAATTATTTAAGTGGATAACTAATCCTGATGGTAACTGAAGTGAAACTGTGCCGACGGCGATTGCATCAACCTTGGAACCATTTCCCACGCGCATCGTCACTTCGTCCTTCGCTAGCCTTCGCTTATTCCGCAGTTCCTGTTTCGAGTTGCAAATATGAGCAACAGAACCGGTATCGAATACCCACACACTACTACGAGAGCTGGTTAAGTACACATCAATAACATGTATATCAAATATACCTGATTTTTCTTTGGCCGCCTTCTTATCAGCCAGATACTTGGGCAGTTGCGCTTCCAATGACCCATACCCTTGCAATAATAGCACTCCGTTTCAGGCTTAGGTCCAGCTTTGGGTTTCTTCATTGGATTGGCAACACGCTTGCCGCTCTTCTTCGAACTACCCTTCTTTCATTTGCCATTTCTCTTGAAACTAGTGGTCTTATTCACCATCAACACTTGATGCTCTTTACGGAGTTCTGACTCTGCGACTTTCAGCATCGCGAACAACTCGCCGGGTGACTTGTTCATCCCTTGCATGTTGTAGTTCAACACAAAGCCCTTATAGCTTGATGGCAGTGATTGAAGAATTCTGTCAGTGATAGCCTCTTGCGGGATTTCAATCCCCAGCTCAGCTAGACGGTTTGAGTACCCAGACATTTTGAGCACATGTTCAGTGACAGACGAATTCTCCTCCATCTTGCAAGCATAGAATTTATCGGAGGTCGCATACCTCTCGATCCGGGCGTTCTTCTGAAAGATAAACTTCAACACCTGGAACATCTCATATGCTCCATGACGCTCAAAGCGACGTTGAAGTCCCGGCTCTAAGCCATACAAGACTGCACATTGAACTACTGAGTAGTCCTCCTTACATGTTAACCAAGCGTTCTTAACATCTTGGTCAGCCGTAGCGGGTGGTTTATCTCCTAGCGCAGCATTAAGGACATAATCCTTCTTCCCAGCTTGCAGGAGCAACTTAAGATTACGAGCCCAGTCTACAAAGTTGCTTCCATCATCTTTCAACTTAGCTTTCTCTAGGAACGTATTAAAATTCAGGGTGACTATCGTGTGAGCCATGATCCACAACACAAATATATTCAAAGTGGACTTAGACTATGTTCAAGAGAATTAGAGTTTAACTTAATCAAATTTCTTGCTAAACCCCCACTGAAAAAGTACATCTCTCTAGTCATTTGAGTGGTTCATGATCCAATTCCACTAGCTCAAGTCCGATCATCACGTGAGTTGAGGATAGTTTCAGTGGTAAGCATCCCTATGCTAATAATATCAACTATATGATTCATGATCGACCTTTCGGTCTCATGTGTTCTGAGGCCATGTCTGCACATGCTAGGCTCGTCAAGCTTAACCCGAGTGTTCCGCGTGTGCAACTGTTTTGCACCCGTTTTATGTGAACGTTGAGTCTATCACACCCGATCATCATGTGGTGTCTCGAAACGACGAACTGTCGCAACGGTGCACAGTCGGGGAGAATACAATTTCGTCTTGAAATTTTAGTGAGAGATCACCCTCATAATGTTACCGTCGTTCTAAGCAAATAAGGTGCATAAAAGGATTAACATCACATGCAATTCATAAGTGACATGATATGGCCATCATCACGTGCTTCTTGATCTCCATCACCAAAGCACCGACACGATATTCTTTGTCACCGGCGCCACACCATAATCTCCATCAACGTGTCGCCATCGGGGTTGTCGTGCTACTCATGCTATTACTACTAAAGCTACATCCTAGCAATATAGTAAACGCATCTGCAAGCACAAACATTAGTTTAAAGACAACCCTATGGCTCCTGCCGGTTGCCGTACCATCGACGTGCAAGTCGATATTAACTATTACAACATGATCATCTCATACACCCAATATATCACATCACATTGTTGCTCATATCACATCACAAGCATACCCTGCAAAAACAAGTTAGACGCCCTCTAATTGTTGTTGCATGTTTTACGTAGTGACCATGGGTATCTAGTAGGATCGCATCTTACGTACGCAAACACCACAATGGAGATATATGAATTGCTATTTAACCTTATCCAAGGACCTCCTCGGTCAAATCCGATTCAACTAAAGTTGGAGAAACCGACACTTGCCAGTCATCTTTAAGCAACGGGGTTTCTCGTAGCGATGAAACCAGTCTCTCGTAAGCGCACGAATAATGTCGGTCCGAGCCGCTTCGATCCAACAATACCGCGGAATCAAGAAAAGACTAAGGAGGGCAGCAAATCACACATCACCGCCCACAAAAACTTTTGTGTTCTACTCGAGATTACATCTATGCATGAACCTAGCTCATGATGCTACTGTTGGGGAACGTCGCATGGGAAACAAAAAATTTCCTACGCGCACGAAGACCTATCATGGTGATGTCCATCTACGAGGGGGATTTCAGATCTACGTACCCTTCTAGATCGCACAGCAGAAGCGTTAATAAACGCGGTTTATGTAGTGGAACGTCCTCACGTCCCTCGATCCGCCCCGCGAACCGTCCCACGATCCGCTCCGATCTAGTGCCGAACGGACGGCACCTCCGTGTTCAGCACACGTACAGCTCGGCGATGATCTCGGCCTTCTTGATCCAGCAAGAGAGACGGAGAGGTAGATGAGTTCTCCGGCAGCGTGACGACGCTCCGGAGATTGGTGGTGATCTAATCTCAGCAGGGCTCTGCCCGAGCTCCGCAAAAACGCAATCTAGAGGAAAAACCGTGGAGGTATGTGGTCGGGCTGCCGTGGCAAAGTTGTCTCAAATCAGCCCTAATACCTCCCTATATATAGGTCGGATGGGAGGGGCCTTGCCTTGAGGCTCAAGGAGCCCCAAGGGGGTCGGCCGAAGGGGGGGAGGAGGAATCCTCCTCCAATCCTATCCCAACTAGGATTGGAAGGTGGAGTCCTTCCCTTCCTTCCCACTTCCCCCTTTTTTTTCTCTTTGATTTTTCCTTATCCTGCGCAGGGCCTTCTTGGGCTAGCCCACCAGCCCACTAAGGGCTGGTTCAGCACCCCTAAGGCCTATGGGTTTCCCCGGGGTGGGCTGCCCGCCCGGTGAACATCCGGAACCCATTCGTCACTCCAAGTACATTCCCGGTAATGCCGAAAACTTTCCAATAATCAAATGAGGTCATCCTATATATCAATCTTCGTCTTCGGACCATTCCAGAAACCCTCGTGACGTCCGTGATCTCATCCGAGACTCCGAACAACATTCGGTAACCAACCATATAACTCAAATACACATAAAACAACATCGAACCTTAAGTGTGCAGACCCTGCGAGTTCGAGAACTATGTAGACATGACTCGAGGGACTCCTCGGTCATTATCCAATAGCGGGACCTAGATGCCCATATTGGGTCCTACATATTCTATGAAGATCTTATCGTTTGAACCTCAGTGCCAAGGATTCATATAATCCCGTATGTCATTCCCTTTGTCCTTCGGTATGTTACTTGCCCGAGATTCGATCGTCAGTATCCGCATACCTATTTCAATCTCGTTTATCGATAAGTCTCTTTACTCGTTCCGTAATACAAGATCTTGTGACTTACACTGAGTCACATTGCTTGCAAGGCTTGTGTGTGATGTTGTATTACCGAGTGGGCCCCGAGATACCTCTCCGTCACACGGAGTGACAAATCCCAGTCTCGATCTATACTAACTCAACGAACACCTTCGGAGATACCTGTAGAGCATCTTTATAGTCACCCAGTTACGTTGCGACATTTGATACACACAAAGCATTCCTCCGGTGTCAGTGAGTTATATGATCTCATGGTCATAGGAACAAATACTTGACACGCAGAAAACAGTAGCAACAAAATGACATGATCAACATGCTACGTCTATTAGTTTGGGTCTAGTCCATCACATGATTCTCCCAATGATGTGATCCAGTTATCAAGCAACAACACCTTGTACATAGTCAGAAGACACTGCCTATCCTTGATCAACTGGCTAGCCAACTAGAGGCTTGCTAGGGACAGTGTTTTGTCTATGTATCCACACATGTATCTAAGTCTTCATTCAATACAATTATAGCGTGGATAATAAACGATTATCTTGACACAGGAATTATAATAATAACTTATTTACCATTGCCTCTAGGGCACAATTCCAACAGTCAAAATAAACTATACCGATGTTCCTTGTGAAACCTCGGCATAGATACATCGGGATTCTTGGAGAGCCCATCATATCATTAGCGATTGTATTTAATATACGAAAGCTGGCTTCCGTAGTCATCGTTATAAGGCCATAGATATGCATCAATTTGACTTAATATTTTAGCCAAGTTGGGTTTCCTAGCTCCAGTTCTTACCCCTTATGTTCTCGATTGTTCGGCTAGGGGGTAAAGGAAGCACCTCTGGGATTGTTACTTTCGAATCGTCCGGGTTAGTACCTCAGACTAGGTGAAGCGAAAGCTAGCAATCTTAAGAATATAATTGGTTGTTAACAACAGAAGTGAAAGTTTTTGTTCACTAAAGGCCACAGACTTCGGGAACATTCCTCGAACTGAATCCTCATTATTTTCCTCCCACATTGATCGGAATTGAGGTTTCACGATCATGGTCATCATGATATACTGGGAAAGGAGCTTATAAATGAACTATTTTTCCCAGAAGATGTTTCTTACATTAAATAGGAAAATATAACATATCTCTCCACGTACCTTTGTTAATAAAACCATATGGCGGAATTGATTTGTTTGTTGTAAATCTTTGCCCTTATAAAGGCTTTATAAAGTAGGACAAAGACTCCTCGGCTATGGGCTGAGGAGGATGAAGCCGATGGTCGGTCAACAAGTCTTGTATAATGCAGATCCGAGCATTTATGATATAAAGTACTTGGGTACATAGAATCATTGCACATAAATTGTGTCAAATGTAACAAAGTTTGTTTCAAACAAATACCAATCCTTAATTCGACCACCCGTGCCCAAATTAAGGCTCGGGGGCTACTCCTTTGCCTATTCAATGCAGCAAAATTAAAGTGCAATGAAGTTTCCGAGGAGATTTGATCCTCGGGTGTGACGCCCTCGATTTAATCGTACACTAATCATACACGTAAATGCGTACGATCAAACCCAAGGACTCATGGGAAGATATCACAACACAACTCTAGACACAAATAAAATAATACAAGCTTCATATTACAAACCAGGGGCCCTGAGGGCTAGAATAGGGAAGCTCGATAAGCACATGAGTCAGCGGAAGCAACAATATCTGAGTATAGACATAACATGGGGTGCCTTAGAGAAGGCTAGCACAAAAGAAACACGATCGAACGAGGCGAGGCCTCCTGCCTGGGAACCTCCTAAACTACTCCTGGTCTTCAACGACCTCCATGAAGAAGTCACCAACGGGATGGCAGACGTCGGTAGGAACTCCATCTCCTGGGCTCCATCATCTGGACGAAGCAATGGATCAAGGGGACAAAGGGGGAGCAAAGCAACGGTGAGTACTCATCCAAAGTACTCGCAAGTCTTACATCAGAACTATTCTAAGTATGCAATAGTATCAAAGGAGGGGGTTTATATGTGGACTGACTGCAGCAATGCAAGAATAGATAGAGAAGGCCTAGTCCTATCGAAGACTAGCATCTTCAGGGTCTTGCAGCAATAGACGAGAGTAGAACATGTGTAACACAATTAATAGTCATATTGTTGCATTAATATTAAAGTGAGGTCACGCCCAGAGATCCTCCCTCGACCCCGCGTGAGGAAGCAATCCCGGGGCAACTAAAAAATCCATTTAAGTAACAATTGTAGTTGTATAAGATCAGGGCACAACTCCAAGTCGTCCTGTAACCGTGGACACGGCTACTCGAATAGATAAGTTCTTCCCTGCAGGGGTGCGCAACATATTCCCCGACACGCTCGATAACACTCTGGCCGGACACACTTTTCTAGGTCCTGCCCGGCCTCGGAATATCGACTCGTCGCAGCCCCACCTAAGCTCAGAGGAGAGGCCAGCCCACCGGTCTAACTCCTAAGCGCAAAGGGTTCATGGGCTCACTTCTCCTCCGCGCTCCAGCATGATGCGAGGGCGGTCGACGTCAGTCTTAGCATCCCTTAATCACAAGCACGATGCATCTCGGGACCACTCGGGCGCGCGCCGCTACATCGCTGACGTCTGAAGAGCTGCGACTGATACTGCGACATCGAGTACCCATAATTCTTCCCACGCAGACGGTTAGTGCGTAATAAGGCCTTCCGACCAACCCAGATCAAATACCCAAATCTATTATCATTTTAATTAGGCCATCGACACAATCTCGCGAGAATCCACCCGTCTTAACAACTAATCACCAATGATCCCAGTAACATGGTCGAGTAACTGTGTGGTTGTAACATCGGGGGAATCCGAGGTATCACCCTCGTTGGATTCCGAACGATGTATCCGACAAGGTGGGCTTAGAGGAATCACCCGAGGGGGTCCCACACTTGAGGGGTTGCACAACAGAGGCATCGTCGAGAATGGTGAAAGAGGAATCACCCTCGATAACCATGACCGACTAGCTGTACTACAGAGATATCATCAGGATTAGTTAGCGAGGTGTCACCCTCGGTACCCGATAGTATACCTGTAGCATCGTACAACTAAGGGGGGTGTATGTGCTGTGTTGGGACTGGCTCATCGATCACGGATCGAGATTTGAAAACAAAGCGGGGCAACTGGACTACGGGGTCAAAGAGGAAGACTGCTCCACCTATACTAAGCAGATTTAAGGTACAATACTGAAAGTAGTAGTTCATCAAAAATAGGCTATGCATCAGATATAAGAGCTAACTACAAGAGTAGCAAAATTCTAATGCAAGCAGGAGGAAGAAAGACATAGGCGATATAGGGATGATCAAGGGAGGTTTGCTTGCCTTGCTGCTGTGCGGTAAAAGGCTGGTCGACAGGGTCATAGATGTACCCGACAGCAGCGTCAGTCTCGGGGTCTACCGGTAAGAAGAGGGGAAAGAAACAATAAATAATAGCAACGGTGCAACACAATGCATGACATGGCAAGATGCAGGTTAGGCATGAGCCAACGCAACAACATCCGTCATAGACGGGTCGGAAGAATACGTGACGATATTTTCCGGGTCTATGGCTACTACCGGTCCGACTGGAAACGATGAAAATGTTCCATGTTTGCTATGCTAGGTATGCGTGACAGACGAATTGACCGTGTATCCGGGTTCGTCTCGTTCTGCTGATCAACTTTCATGTTGAAAGTATTTTGATGTGATTTACGGATTATTTTATATTATTTTTTAAAGTTTTATTAATTATTTAGGAATTAAAAACAGATTTAATTAATTTAATTAAATGCTAATATGACATCAGCTTGATGCCATGCTGACATCAGCAGTTGACTGGTCAACTGACGAGTGGATCCCACGTGTCATAGACACAATTTATTAACTAAGTTTAAACATTAATTAATCATATTAATTTAGTGGGGGACCCACGTGTCATACCTATTTAGGTTAATTATTTATCCTAATTAATAGATTAACTTATATATCTATTTAATTAATTAATTAACTAATTAATTAAATAATATATCTATTTATTTATTATATCCTAATTTTCTAAAATAGTAATTACTGCTTAATTAATTAATTAACCCAATTAATTAATTTATATTAAATATTTATAGAACTATATTATTATTATAATTGTAAGTTTTTACAAGGACCCCACTTGTCATTTGATGGGATCTGTGGGGCCAACTGTCATTGGAACAACAAGCACCCACCTACATGCACACGCATTCGTACACCCAAATTTACTCATACACACATTCTTACATACATACATATTTTGCATATACGTACATACATATACATGCCCATGCACATACATATACCTAAATACTCTTTTTTTGTTTTCGTTCTTTACATACACAAACACACAAGTCACACGGGGTTATCCCCATAGTCAATTCGCAGGGGGGCGCCAGACCAAATGGAGGAGGAGAGGGGCTCACAGCTCCTGTAGGGAGGAGGCAATGGGCGTGGGAAGGGGCGACGACCAGCGACGTCGGTGTAGAGGCGGATCAGGCATGGAACGGCGCGGAGGGGCCCGGCCAACAGTGGCCGAGGTGATGACCGATGACGTAGGGGTGCCGCCGGTGAAGCGGCGGTGGCGTCACGGGGCGCGGGCACCGATGGCAGACCGGAGGAGGACCGGCGGGGAGGGGCCCGGTGGCGGGGCCGGCGTGGCCGACGTGGCCCCGGCCGAGGCGTCGCCGGTGGCGGGTGCAGGGGAGTAGTGAGGCGCCGAGGGGAGGGAGGCCGGCGAGCCGGCTCTGGGCTCTGCTCGCGAGGGTGGAGAAGGCGCTCTAGGGGAGGCAGCGAGGCGCGGTGGGGTGGATCTGGGCCAGGGAGGGATCTGGGGTGTGGGGGAGGCTGACGAGAGGGAGGGTGGATCGGGAGGAGCGACGGGATCTCGGGGCAGCGTTGGGGAGGCCCTGGCGATGGTGCAGGGCTCGGTCTCCAGGGGGAGACGAGGTGGGGGAGCTCGAGGGGAGAGAGCGCTCGCAAGGGCTCGGTGGGTGCCTCTCATTTGAGAGGAACGAAGGGAGTGGGGGGTTACGAGGGAGGATCCCCTCGAGGGGAACGGGAGGTGCATGGGGCGCTCAGGCGGTGTGGGATCTGACGAGGGTGGAGGGGGGTTGGTGGGGGTATCGGGCGAGGCAGAGAGACCTCGTCTCCTTTCTGGGAGCTGGGAAGGAACTGGGAGGGGGGTGCGGTTGGGCTTAGGGTTAGAGGGGGGGGGTTATACCTCCCCAATTAGGTGGGCTGGCTCGGTCAATTTAGCCCAGTTGGCCCACGGGGTTTGTTTTTTTTCCTTTTATTGTTTTCTTTTATTAGTATCATTACAATTTATTTTTAATTTATGTTTTAGTTTTATTTTATTTTAGCGCAATAAACCCTCTAAAAATTAATATTTCCAAAAGGGGTAATTCTTCTAGGTAATATCCAACACACGTGAACATTATTATTCCGACATTCGAAATCTTTTACCGCTTGACTTAAATTTTAAATCTAAATTCGAACCTGAACTAATGCGAGATTAACGATAGGAAAACACGGTGATGTGGCATCCTCTGCATAGGTTTACTGTAGAAGCAGTTGAGGATGTCACAACTCTGCCCTACTAACTAGAATTCTCGTCCCGAGAATTAAGAGGTAGAAGGAAAAAGCTCGGGGTATTCATCACGAAGATGATCCTCGCATTCCCAAGTGGCTTCATTTTTAGAAAGATTTGACCACTGCACTTTAAGGAACTTGGTGGCTCTGCGACGAGTCTTACGTCCAGCCTGGTCGAGAATGCGGACCGGTTGCTCTTTATAAGAGAGGTCTTGTTGCAGCTCAAACATATCATGATCCACTGCTCGAATAGGATCCTTGAAGCAACGGCGGAGCTGAGAAACATGGAAGACATCATGAACCTGAGAAAGGTTCGCCGACAGTTCCAGTTGATAAGCCACTCTTCTACGCCTTTCGAAAATAGTGAAATGACCAATGTAGCAAGGAGCTAACTTGCCCTTGATCGCAAAACGGTGTGTGCCTCTAATTGGTGTGACACGAAGATATGCCTTTTCGCCAGGTTCATAGACCATATCCTGATGATGACGGTCATACTGACTTTTCTGACGGGACTGAGTAGACTTCAGATTCTCATGAATAATGCGGACTTGATCTTCAACGGGCTGGGCAACATCCCACCGAAGAGTGATCGGTCCATTGAACGATGGCTCTGGAATTTCATACGAAGCCAAGTGCACATGATACTTTGGAGTCAAAGATGTACAGGAGAGCCAGGTTTCAATCCTGTGGAACTTTGGGTTATGGGTCCACCATGTGGGCCGAGAGTAGGCAGAGTGGTGACATATTGTACGGTCTTGGTAGCAAGAAATGTCGGAGGTAGCCTGTTAGTTATGTTGGCAACAACGTCGGTACCAAGGGCGGGGAACGAATAGAACCATATTCCTGCTCGTTACAACGAGGCGGACCAATAGGCAAGGCTCTCGTCCACCGGCAGCTACCGGAATGTTATCCACAATAGTAACACGGTCTTACTGACAGAGTTGTATACCGAGAAGTTTACCTAAGCAGGGAATTGACACTGCTTAGATAAGTTATGCCACAAGAAAAGTTAAACAGACCAATAGGAAGGAAAATGTGTTCACACACACAGGTATTAAAGTATACCATTCCTGAGAAAAACACAGAGTATGGTATACCTAATAGGTCATCCAGTACATAACCATTTTGATAAAGAGGCAAGAAGAATCAAGATGTTTACGCTTACCACGCGGTCTGGATAATTGATCAGGAACAATTTAGCATTGCGCTTCCAATGTTCCTGCTGAAATTTGAAGTACCACATCCATGCTTCGGGGTAGCATCGACATTGTCATCAAATAAAGGTTGGACTTTGGGTACACAAATAATTCATCAAAAAAAACTTATAAAATAAGCCATATAGTTTCCGCATGGAAGATGGCGAATCTTACATATGGGAGGATTTATAACAATAGATCCTGCGAACCGGTGTGCCAAACAAGACATCACCGTAGTGGGTTACATAAGACCAAAGTTATAATTATTGGGAAAATTTTCCAACCATCATATCTGCCCGAGATTCAGATTTGGTTGGTGTTAAGATACCTCAGACTCAATATGCCTGAGAAGAAAATATGAAGATGCAAGATTCTCATGATATGAGCTACACAAGCAATTCTTGAACCATGAGTTCGATTGTAAGACACATGAACATCATGTCAAGACATTCGTACCCATGTGGAATTCTTACGTCAAAATGCAACTGAGTTCTCATCTGGGAACCATCATCTGGGATAACAAGGTTCCATGTGTAAGTGTGGATTAGCTCTTATGAAGGAACTTCTTTTCCCTTGATCAAATCAGTCAGTGGCTTAGCGTGCTAAGAGAAGTTATATGAAGTGAAGATAACAAATCTTCATAACATATAACACTTCGCACATGCATGAATGATTTGGTATTTCCCAAGAGGAAGCGAAACAAAATTTTGACATATTCACGGCGGAAAGATTGCACGTGAATTTTGGGAAATACACTTCTTCTATCAAACATATTCTTCACAAGCTAGGCACAAAGATAAAGCTTTCAAGGGCTTCATAGTGAACCATGAATATCTTGAGGGTGTGGTCGATGGGCTCAGCATCAATCCCTCAAGATTTTGATAGGGATGAATTACCAAAATTAAAATATCAAGGAGATAGCATTTGTCAAATCAAATGGTATAATGTCGTATGCTCAAGGGAACAACAACAATTAAACATTGGTCAAAGGGTGCACTCAGAAATAGGGACGGAGTAGCACAACCAATGTCAAAAATGATGAGTCAACACCCCACTCACTAAGAATGCAACAATCAATTGTTAACCTCAAGGCAACAGGGTTGCCAGAAGTATTGGAATCACACATCAGAGTTCACTTGTTGGTATTCCGTTTGAAACAACACGGGACCAAGAAATGAATGGTGATGTCGAGAAGTATTACTATATCAAGAATTCTTAAGAGGTGCAATAATGCTCACAACATTCTTCACAGAAAAGATAGTAATACTGCAAGGTAGAAGATAACATAAGCTGAATAGCAAGGAACTTAAGGGACAACACAAAACATGAACACGTTTGTGTTGGATGGAAGGTAAACAATGATGTCGATGATAATACAATCATCGAGGGGAAAGGATGGTATTTGTCAACATGCATTCGATTGATACCGTGCAAGAGCTCAGAATGCTGATGATTATCACGACACATTTGTCGAGAAATTTCATGAAGATGTAATTGTTCAGTGACGACATCAAGCAAGGGAATGAGGAAGCAAGAGGTTGTCGGAATCACACATAAGACTGCTAGCTTAGAATCGAGATTGCCTTTTAGGACAACCAACATGATGTGGAAATCTCGATGCAAGCTTAACGCAAAGTTGGAATTGTGTTCCAGGGATGAAGGGTATAGATAGCATGGTTGAGCTCCAATATGACGATGATGATATAGCTTAATAGCTTGGAATGACACGATCGAGTACAAACTCGTAAACAAGGAAGATCACTAAAAGATGTTGAATCACAATGCGTACTCGATTTTGTTATCGATGTACTTGCATGTCCAACGATTCAAAACACGAGGAAAACTAGAATAAATGAAAATATCATAGTTGATGAGGAGCTCACAAGATGTTATATAGCTCCGAGATATCCTCGGGCTACAAGGGATATTAATCGTAGGTAGATCAACATTAAGACTTGGACCGATGTATTGATCTGAAGAAGACAAGTACTATAACTCATCTAGGAATGAAATCAAGGTAGGACAACATGGACGGAACCACGATTGCAAAGGACAAGATCAGAGATCCCAGATTTAAACCACAGAATGAATTGATTATTGATATGAGAAGTTTCTATGATAGGATCAACGTTGTTTCCATGGGCATGAACACAAAGTTCAAGGTAGACTCCCACTTCATCAATGCATCACCTGCCATTTACTCCTCGCCTTTGATGAGGTTGTAGCTTGGAAAGATTATCTGGCAAAACACCAGAAGAACAAGACTCATGAAAACTCTTCGGGGCACATTGATTTACGAAGGCATAGGTTCAACTCTCTGGGGCATCTTAGGAACATATAACATAAACTCCAAGAGTAATTAACACATGCTTGAAGAGCATGGCTGACAAAAGCGTAGGCTACAACTTATCAGAGGGAGAAGACACAATTTACCAATGGCATAATGTATCACGGGAACAATCACAAGAATTTTCGAAAGCAAAGGATGCCGTCGGATAATAACTCAGCATGAGTCTGGCAATCCACAGATGATCTGATGTGAGTATTGATGACCCACAAGTATAGGGGATCAATCGTAGTCCTTTCGATAAGTAAGAGTGTCGAACCCAACAAGGAGAAGAAGGCTCTGATAAATGGATTTCAGCAAGGTAATTACTGCAAGCACTGAAAGTAGCGGTAACAAGTGATTGTGTAGCGAGGTGAAACGTAGCAAGCAAAAAGTAAGAAGTAGTAACAATGGTGCAGGAAGTGGCCCAATCCCTTTTGTAGCAAGGGACAAGCCTGAACAAAGTCTTATAGGAGGAAAAACAGTCCCGAGGATACACGGGAATTTCTGTCATGCTAGTTTCATCATGTTCATATGATTCGCGTTCGTTACTTTGATAGTTTGATATGTGGGTGGACCCGCGATTGGGTATTGTCCTTACTTGGACAAGCATCCCACTTATGATTAACCTCTCTCGCAAGCATCCGAAACTACAAAAGAAGAATTAAGACAACGTCTAACCATAGCATTAAACTAGTGGATCCAAATCAGCCCCTTACGAAGCAACGCATAGACTGAGGTTTAAGCTTCTATCACTCCGACAACCCATCATCTACTTACTACTCCCCAATGCCTTCCTCTAGGCCCAAGTATGGTGAAGTGTTATGTAGTCGACGTTCACATAACACCACTAGAGGAAAAGACAACATACATCATATCAAAATACCGAACGAATATCAAATTCACATGACTATTATCAGCATGACTTATCCCGTGTCCTCAGGAACAAAACTAACTACTCACAAAGCATAATCATAATCATGATCAGAGGTGTAATGAATAGCATCAAGGATCTGAACATAAACTTTTCCACCTAGTAATCCAACTAGCATCAACTACAAAGAGTAATCAACACTACTAGTAACCTTACAAGTACCAATCGGAGTCGTGAGATGGAGATTGGTTACGAGAGATGAACTAGGGATTGGAGAGGAGATGGTGCTGATGAAGATGTTGATGAAGATGCCTCCCCTCCGACGAGAGGAGTGTTGGTGATGACGATGGCGACGATTTCCCCCTCCGGGAGGGAAGTTTCCCCGGCAGGATCGTCCTGCCGGAGCTCTAGATTGGATCTGCTCAAGTTCCGCCTCGTGGCGGCGGCGAAACCACGAAAATATCCCGAATGATTTTTTCTGGAACGAAACCCTTCATATAGCAAAAGAGGGGGGCTAGTGCGCCGTCAGGGAGCCCACAAGCTTGCCCTCCGCCACCAGGGGGGTGGCGGTGGCAGGGCTTGTGGCGCCCTGGTGGCCCCCCTCTGGTACTTCTTTCGCCCAGTCTTTTTTATATAATCCCAAAAAATTCCACGTAACTTTTCAGGGCATTTGGAGATGTGCAGAATAGTGTACTAAGATTTGCTCCTTTTCCAGTCCAGAATTCCAGCTGCCTGAATTCTCCCTCTTCAAATAAACCTTGCAAAATAAGAGAGAAAAGGCATAAATATGGTACCACAAAGTAATATAACAGCCCATAAATCAATAAATATCAACATGAAAGCATGATGCAAAATGGACGTATCAGTTCCCCCAAGCTTAGACCTCGCTTGTCCTCAAATGAAATCCAAGTTCCATAAACATGTCCACATGTTGAGGGACGATGGTGTCGATAAAACATAATACGGACATGAGGGCATCATGATCACACATAGGACAACAATACATCATAAATATTCTTATGGGAAAGTAACAATTCCTTCACAAAGCAAAGCATGAAGCAAAAACCTTACCGAGAAGTAACCAACAACAGTCCAAAGTTATTGAAGCAATTGCAATTTATCACAACATCAGAAAGAGTCAAATAAGATCTTGTAAGGCAACTCCACATACTCAATCATCTCTTTTGTTTTCCACAATTGTTACAACTCACGTGGTACTCATGGTGTCAAAGTTTCAGCTGGACACAGAGGAAGATAGGGGCTTATAGTTTTGCCTCCCAACAATTTACCTCAAGGGTAAAGTCAACAATAATAAAGCATGAGTACTCAACTCCAAGTTGATATATGAATATAGATCTTTCCCAAGCATGTGACGGTAGCCAAGACAAAGGCAAAATAGGGAATTGGTGAAGATCACCATGACTCTTACAAGGGCAAAAAGTAAAGGTACAAGATAGTCCCTTCGAAGAGGGAAGCGGAGGTTGTTATGCACTTTTGACGTTTGAATGTGTGTCCTCTTAGTGCGGAGGAACGCCACTTTATATTGCCTCCTGTGATAAAGAACTTTATTTTGCAGTTTGTCGCTTTTATGTCTTCCTCATCACAGGTTAGTACAAAGCTTATTTTCCACACACTAATAGATCATACATATTAGAGAGTAATCTTTATTGTTTGCACCGATGACAACTTACTTGAAGGATCTTATTCAATCCATAGGTAGGTATGGTGGACTCTCATGGAAAAACTGGGTTGAAGGTTTAAGGATGCACAAGTAGTATCTCTACTTGGTGCGGGAGTTTTGGCTAATATGAGGTGGAAGCAATCGTCAATGCTAAGGGATCTCTAATCATATAACATTGTTTGGGACCAAGCAAACACAAGTCATTATGTTGTCTTCCTTGTCCAACATCTACTCCTAAGCATGCAATAGTTTGGTGAGTGCTCACAATTGTAAAAAGTGTCTACGATGATATATTTATATGTGAACCTCTCTTTCCTTATTACTTCTTATTAATTGCAACAATGATTGAGGTCTATGTTGATTTATTCTCAACAAGTTTCAATCATCATACGTGTCATAAGTGAAGTTATCACTTTCCGTAAGATCGTCTCATGATCTTTCATGCTATCGTTCTTTTCATACTTTTGATCATGGCACAAAGCAAAGCCCTTGACTAAGATATTCTTTATTATATAGCTCGTAAGCTCGAATACATCTGGGGAGAGACAAAAGCAAAAGACTCAAACTAAACACTAAAGACTTATTCCTCTAAAAGAAGAAATAAAAACTGAAAAGGAAAGAACTAAAACAAAGGTAAAAGCAAAAGATATAAAGGTGATACGATACCAGTGCAACTCCCCCAAGCTTGGCAGAAGCCAAGGGGATTGCCCATACCAATGCTTAGTTGTCTTCCTTTGGTGGTGATGGTGGTGGAGTTGTCGCCTTTGATTCCAAGAGAGCTATCAATCTTTGATTTATACCTTTGAGATCTGTGACATGGTTTTCCAGCAAAACAACTTCACGAGAAAGGGAAATATTGCGAGCACGAGTTGTTTCGCAAAACCTCAGGAGTTCAATCAAGGATGGAGACAGCGCGTGGAGGAAGGGTTGGAGAAAATCTACTCCTTCAACGTCTTCAATGTTGAACATAGGTTGAACTTCCTCCATAGCTTGGGTTTTCTCCTTAGCTTGGTCCCTGGCTTCCGTAACTTCTACTCTTTTCAGATCAGCATCTACTTCTTCATGAACTTGGTGAAGATCATTCTCCCCGACAGATTCCTTAGACATCTTTGCTCTAAATCTGCGGTAGACAACTAGCTCGAAACGAAAACAGAGGAAAACTGCGCGATACGGAGATCAAAACCTTCGGGCGAGTCTATATTGATTTTTTCTAGTCCAAAAGGAGCGCTCCGCAAGAAAACGGAGTCCGGGAGGCACACGAGGTGCCCACAAGCTTGCCCTCCGCCACCAGGGGGGTGGCGGTGGCAGGGCTTGTGACCACCTCGTTCGCTCTCCGGACTGCTTTTTATTTTTCTAATTTTCCAAAAATTCCAAAACGGAGGAAATTTCCTATTGGGAAAGCGTCGGAGTCCAATTTCTTACCAAAACAGATACCTCTTCATTTTTAGGGTCTGAAACAGGTTGATAAACATCCCTTATGTACTCCTCTGGAGTTATGACATTGATGATATTGGTCTCAACATTTATGGGAGTACCACAGATGTAATGCTTGATTCTTTGCCCGTTTACCACTCTAGGAAAATTTCCTTCCGTGTTATTGATTTTGATGGCACCGGAACAATATAATTCCTCGATAACATAGGGACCTTCCCATTTAGAGAGAAGCTTGCCTGCAAAGAATCTCAAACGAGAATTGTATAGCAGGACATAATCACCTACAATGAACTCTCGTTTCTGTATTCGTTTATCGTGCCCTCTCTTAACCTTTCCTTGAACAACTTGGCATTCTCATATGCCTAGGCCCTCCATTCATCTAACGAGCTGATATCAAACAATCGCTTCTCACCGGCAAGTTTGAAATCAAAGTTGAGCTCTTTGATTGCCCAATAATCTTTGTGTTCCAGCTCAAGAGGTAAATGACATGCCTTACCGTAAACCATTTTATACAGTCCTATAAGCCCATAGTGCATCGTCAAGTTTGCTAGACCAATTCTTTCGAGATCTATTGACGGTCTTTTGTAGGATCAATTTGATCTCCCTATTACTCAGCTCCACTTGACCACTAGACTGAGGATGATAAGGAGATGCAACTCTATGGTTGACATCATGCTTAGCGAGCATCTTGCGGAAAACACCATGAAAGAAGTGTGAACCGCCATCAGTCATCAAATATCTAGGGACTCCAAATCTTGGGAAAATGACTTATTTAAGCATCTTAATAGAGGTGTGGTGATCAGCATTTTTAGTGGGGATAGCTTCTACCCACTTAGTGACATAATCCACAACAACTAAGATGTGAGTGTACCCATTGCAACTCGGGAAAGGTCCCATATAATTAAAGCCCCAGACATCAAATGGTTCAATGACAAGTGAATAGTTCATAGGCATTTCCTGACGCTTACTCATGTTCCCTATTCTTTGGCATTCGTCACAAGACCAGGCAAACTTACGGGCATCCTTGAAGAGAGTGGGCCAATAGAAACCTGATTGCAATACCTTATGGGCAGTTCTATCTCCAGCATGGTGTCCTCTGTAGGCTTCGGAATGACACTTCTGCAAGATCTGTCCCTGTTCATGTTCAGGTACACAACGTCTAAGAACACCATCTACTCCTTCCTTATAAAGGTGAGGATCATCCCAAAAGTAGTGTCTCAAATCAAAGAAGAATTTCTTCTTTTGCTGATAGGTGAAACTGTGTGGTATGTATTTGGCAACGATATAGTTTGCATAATCGGCATACCACGGTGCACTATGTGAAGTGCGGATGACATTTAATTGCTGATCAGGAAAGCTGTCATCAATAGGTAGTGGGTCATCAAGGACATTCTCTAGCCTAGACAAGTTATCTGCTACAGGGTTATCAGCACCCCTTCGGTCAACGACTAGTAAATCAAATTCCTGTAGCAGGAGAACCCATCTGATCAGCCTAGGCTTAGCGTCCTTCTTCCCCATAAGTTACTTAATAGCAGCATCATCAGAGTGAATTGTGACTTTGGAGTCAACTATATAAGATCTGAACTTTTCACATGCAAACACGACTGCTAAAAACTCCTTTTCTGTAGTGGCACAGTTTCTTTGGGCGCTGTCTAGAGTTTTACTAGCATAGTGAATAACATTAAACTTCTTGTCAACTCTCTGTCCTAGAACAGCACCAACAGCATAATCACTAGCATCGCACATGATTTCAAAGGGCAAGTTCCAGTCAAGTGGTTGAACAATAGGTGCAGTTATCAAAGCCTTCTTAAGTATTTCGAAAGCTTCCTCACAATCCTCATCAAAAACAAAAGGAACATCCTTCCGCAAGAGGTTGGTAAGAGGCCTAGAAATCTTAGAGAAGTCTTTAATGAACCTTCTATAGAAACCAGCATGACCTAGGTAACTTCGTATACCTCTGATATCTGTGGGGCAAGGCATTTTCTCAATTGCATCAACCTTAGCCTTATCAACTTCAATGCCTCTCTCAGAAATTTTGTGTCCTAAGACGATACCTTCATTAACCATAAAGTGGCACTTCTCCCAATTCAAGATGAGATTGGTATCTTCGCATCTCTGTAAGACTCGATCAAGGTTGCTGAGGCAATCATCAAAGGAAGGCTCGTAAACGGAGAAGTCATCCATGAAAACCTCGTCAATCTTTTTACAGCAGTCAAAGAATATAGCCATCATACATCTTTGAAAATTGGCAGGTGCATTGCATACGCCAAAAGGCATATGTCTATAAGCAAAAGTACCGAAGGGGCAGGTGAAAGTGGTTTTCTCCTGATCAGATTGTGCAACAGGTATTTGCGAGAAACCTGAATAAATGTCTAGAAAGCAGAAGTGTGTGTGTTTTGATAGCCTTTCTAGCATTTGGTCGATATACCACAAAGGATAATGATCTTTCCTCGTTGCCTTTTTCAGTTTCCGGAAGTTCGTCACCATCCTATAGCCGATAATAATCCTTTGTGGGATTACTTCATCCTTATCATTAGGAACGACGGTGATACCTCCCTTCTTAGGTACGCAATGTACTGGACTTACCCAATCACTATGAGCAACAGGATAAATGATTCCTGCTTCCAGAAGCTTTAATATTTCTTTTCTTACGACCTCTTTCATCTTAGGATTTAATCTCCTTTGATGATCAGCAACTGGTTTAAAGTCAGGATCGGTTTTAATCTTGTGCTGACATAGAGTGCGACTAATACCCTTAAGATCATCAAGAGTATATCCAATAGCAGCACAGTGCTTCCTCAGAGTTTTTAGGAACTTCTTCTCTTCGTGCTCTGAGAGGAGAGCACTAATAATGACATGATATATCTCCTTCTCATCAAAATAGGCATACTTAAGAGTATCAGGCAACTGTTTAAGCTCGAACACAGGATCACCCTTTGGTGGGGGAGGATCCCCAAGTAGTTCAACAGGCAGATTATTCTTGAGAATATGATATTGTTCTAAGACAATTTTATCTATCTCATCTCTCTCCTCCATATGCATATCATTTTCATGCTCAAGCATATATTGCTCTAAAGGATCCGTAGGAGGTACGGCAATAGAGGCAAGAGCAATGATTTCATCCCTACCAGACGACTCTCTTTCATGGGGTTGTCTTCCAAACTTGGAGAAGTTAAATTCATGAGACACACCCTCGAAACTAACTGTGACGGTGTGCTTAATGCAATCAATGTGAGCATTGACAGTGTTGAGAAAGGGTCTACAAAATATGATGGGACAAAAGCTATCTTGTGCAGTACCAAGGACGAGGAAATCAGTAGGATACTTCGTCTTACCACACATGACTTCTACGTCTCTCACAATTCCCAGAGGGCAGATAGTGTCTCTATTAGCTAGCGTAATAGTGACATCAATGGGTTCTAACTCAGCAGGTGCAATCTCATCTTTGATTTCATCATATAAGGAATGGGGTATTGCACTAACACTAGCTCCCATATCACATAAACCATGGTAACAGTGATCCCCTATCTTGACAGAAACAACGGGCAGGCCAACTACATGTCCGTATTTGTCTTTCGCGTGAGGTTTAGCAATTCAAGCGGAGTCCTCACAAAATTTGATAATATGCCCGTCTATGTCTTCGTCTAAGATATCTTTGATAATAGCAACACTAGGTTCAACTCTAATCTCCTCAGGGGGTGCAAGTGGTCTAATGTAACCCCTACGTATCACAGTTGGAGCTTTAGAATAATCCTTTATCCTAGCAGGGTATGGTGGTTTCTCAGTGTAAGCACAAGGAACAACATGATCACTAAAAGCAATGACTTTCTCCTCAACTAGATTGGTTTTGGCTATGTTGCTTTCTACAGGAGGATGACATTTAAACCACTTCTTTTTGGGAAGATCAACATGAGCAGCAAAAGATTCACATAGAGAAGCTATTATCTCAGAGTCAAGTCCATACTTAGCGCTAAAATCTCTAGAAGTTTTTGTCTCAACAAAAGATTTAACGCAATCAAACTAGAAATTCATACCTGACTCCTTACCTTCCTCCAGCTCCCAATCTTCAGAGTTGTGTTTGATTCTTTCCAATAAATCCCACTTGTGATCAATATCCTTCTTCATAAAAGAACCGGTACAAGAAGTGTCAAGCATGGTACGATCTTCATGAGAAAGCCGAGCATAAAAGTTTTGAGTGATAATTTCTCTCGAGAGCTCATGATTGGGGCATGAATATAGCATTGATTTAAGCCTCCCCCAAGCTTGAGCTATGCTTTCCCTGTCATGAGGCCAAAAGTTATAAATAAAGTTCCGATCATGATGTACTAAATGCATAGGATAGAACTTTTGATGAAATTCCAATTTCAACCGATTGTAGTCCCATGATCTAGTATCATCACATAGCCTATACCATGTCAACGCCTTATCCATCAAAGATAAAGGAAAGACTTTCTTCTTTACCTCATCCTCGGGCAAACCTACAAGCTTAAATAAACCACAAACTTCATCTACATAGATCAGATGCAAGTCTGGATGTGAAGATCCATCTCCTGTGAAAGGATTAGCCAGCAGTTTCTCAAGCATACCTGAAGGAATTTCATAAAAGATATTTTCAGTAGGTACCTCAGGTTGACGAACAACTCCTCGTGCTTCCGTTTGTGGTGAAGATACCCCGAACAAACTCCTCAAAGGAACAATTTCCATAGTGCCAAGTGACAATATATTTCAGCACAGTATACAAATGTTTCCTTGCCAATTTCCACTTACCAAAGGCGCTTGACTCCCCGGCAATGGCGCTAGAAAAGAGTCTTGATGACCCATAAGTATAGGGGATCAATCATAGTCCTTTCAATAAGTAAGAGTGTCGAACCCAACGAGGAGCAGAAGGCTCTGATAAACGGATTTCAGCAAGGTAGTAACTGCAAGCACTGAAAGTAGCGGTAACAAGTGATTGTGTAGCGAGGTGAAACATAGCAAGCAAAAAAGTAACAAGTAGTAGCAATGGTGCAGCAAGTGGGCCAATCCATTTTGTAGCAAGGGACAAGCCTGAACAAAGTCCTATAGGAGGAAAAAAACTCCCGAGGACACACGAGAATTTCTGTCATGCTAGTTTCAACATGTTCATAGGATTCACGTTCGTTACTTTGATAGTTTGATATGTGGGTGGACCGGCGCTTGGGTACTGACCTTACTTGGACAAGCATCCCACTTATGATTAACCTCTCTCGCAAGCATCCGCAACTACAAAAAAAAGAATTAAGACAACGTCTAACCGTAACATTAAACTAGTGGATCCAAATCAGCCCCTTACGAAGCAACGCATAGACTGGGGTTTAAGCTTGTGTCACTCCAGCAACCCATCATCTACTTACTACTCCCCAATGCCTTCCTCTAGGCCCAAGTATGGTGAAGTTTTATGTAGTCGACATTCACATAACACCACTAGAGGAAATGACAACATACAACATATCAAAATACCGAACGAATATCAAATTCACATGACTATTATCAGCATGACTTATCCCATGTCCCCATGACCAAAAGTAACTACTCACAAAGCATAATCATAATCATGATTAGAGGTGTAATGAATAGCATCAAGGATCTGAACATAAACTCTTCCACCAAGTAATCCAACTAGCATCAACTACAAAGAGTAATCAACACTACTAGTAACCTTACAACCAATCAGAGTCGTGAGACGGAGATTGGTTACAAGAGATGAACTAGGGGTTGGAGAGGAGATGGTGCTGATGAATATGTTGATGAAGATGCCTCCCCTCCGACGAGAGGAGTGTTGGTGATGACGATGGCGACGATTTGCCCCTCTAGGAGGGAAGTTTCCCCGGCAGGATCGTCCTGCCGGAGCTCTAGATTGGATCTGCTCAAGTTCTGCCTCGTGGCGGCGGCGAAACCACGAAAAAGCTCCCAAATGATTTTTTCTGGAACGAAACCCATCATATAGCAAAAGAGGGGGGCTAGTGGGCCGTCAGGGAGCCCACAAGCTTGACCTCCGCTACGAGGGGGGTGGCGGTGGTAGGTCTTGTGGCGCCTTGGTGGCCCCCCTCTGGTACTTCTTTCGCCTAGTATTTTATATATTATCCCAAAAAAATCCACGTAACTTTTCAGGGCATTTGGAGATGTGCAGAATAGGGGACTAAGATTTGCTCCTTTTCCAGTCCAAAATTCCAGCTGCTTGAATTCTCCCTCTTCAAATAAACCTTGCAAAATAAGAGAGAAAAGGCATAAATATGGTACCACAAAGTAATATAACAGCCCATAAAGAAATAAATATCAACATGAAAGCATGATGCAAAATGGACGTATCAAGTATCGACACTCATTCAGAGGGATATATGATGCAATGCATCGAGTTATAGAACATCTGAAAAATATCGATACTTAATTACCAAAGGATTTAAGATTTCCACGTTGGTGTATCATAATCAGATGCTCCGACCAAAATACAAGTAAGTTGAATGGACTTACATGGACAACCAATCAAAGTTGATTTGTCGAGAACCAACTCTGTCTGGAGGACGTCTGAGCCGGAAGATAATTTATGAGTCACGACAAATGATTGTGTGAATTCACACCAAGGTAGAATCAATAAGATCAGAGGAAAATCACAAAGGATTTCAACGAATGTTGGTAGTCATATGGATTTAACCATAATGCAAGCATGTGAGAAATGTCAAGAGTAATAGGCTACTGGGGATTCCGAAAGATCGGATAGTAATTCGAAGAACTTTCGAAACCCATGACAACTCATGATGGACGAATCCCCAATAAGATAATCCGCTGCCTCTCGTAAAACAAGAGCAATTGGAAAACAAAGTATGGACGACATTTGTATTTCGTCATCCATAGGGATTGACGGAGGAAGGAAAATCACAGAAGTGATGAGCACAAGTTCTCGAGAGAACCTCACAGAGTATCCTCGGAGCCTTCTGATGAATCAGGCCATCATCTGGGATGAGGGGCTCTCTGGAAGGAAGTATTTACGAGAACCTATAGTTAGAATTAGTAAAATCTTTAACCCGAAAGAGAAGAGAGAGTAGAGCCGAGAGTATAGGAAAGGAGTAAAAAATACTAATACCACCCAATTGAGATGTGGGCCCGTAAGCCACAACATCAGTGTTAGTAAAGTTTTTCAAACACTAGATTCAACTTCGGCCAAGGACTTGGAAAGGGGGCTACCTACAGGCAGTCGGCTCTGATACCAACTTGTGACGCCCTCGATTTAATCGTACGCTAATCATACACGCAAATGCGTATGATCAAACCCAAGGACTCACGGGAAGATATCACAACACAACTCTAGACACAAATAAAATAATACAAGCTTCATATTACAAGCCAGGGGCCTTGAGGGCTAGAATACAGAATCTCGATAAGCACACAAGTCAGCGGAAGCAACAATATCTGAGTACCGACATAACATGGGGTGCCTTAGAGAAGGCTAGCACAAAAGAAACACGATCGAATGAGGCGAGGCTGTAACGACTAAGATGCGGTCCTTTCCTATTTAGGGGGCGATGCCCCAAAATGGAAAGAAGCGCATCTATGCATTTCGCAAGCAAGATAAACGTAGCACATACAGAATTAAAGAATGACAAATAGGGAATCGTTTGCCATCTCACATAGATAATATCAGAGTTTACATCCACACATTTATTCAGACAAGGTAGTTTCGCTATGGACTACATAACATAAGAAAAGTCTATGCTATCCCGCATGCTTGCCCACGATCACGACCACGGCCTCAGTCTTCTGGATAGTTCGCGTACAGGGCGGTCGTTCTCCTCATCGTACTACCACGCCAGCTGCATGCCATCGGGATCACCTGTGTCGGGCGTACCTGTACCTGTTGGGGTGTTGAACTAAGATGTGAGCCACGGGGACTCAGCAATCTATGACCTTGGTACCAAAAGTAGTCAAGTTATTGGGTAAGGAAGGTTCAGTGTTTAGGTTGCAGCATCCTAAGCATTTATGGTGGCTAACTTATGTAGAACAAAGTTAAAGATGTGGTGGTCTACGCGAGCGGTCGAAGATTAGGTGATCACTAAGTGATCTTGAACACCTACTTACGTCAAACATAACCCCACCGTGTTCCCTATCGAAGAGAGGTCTTCGAAGGGGACAGTCACGGTTACACACACGGTTGGCAGTTTTATTAGATTAAGTTCAAGTTATCTATAACCGGATGTTAACAAATAATCCATGTTGCCACATAACCGCGGGCACGGCTTTCCGGAAGATTAAACCCTACAGGGGTTCTCCAACCAGTCCATCACACACGGGCCGCAAAGTAATCCTCTATCACGAAACTCATGATCTCGTCGGATTCCTTAGAGGAAAACCTCAACTCTGGGGAGAACCAAAGCTTCACCGGGATTCCTATATGCAAGATATATCGCTAAGGTAAGACAAGACTAGCAGGACCTCCCGTCGTGTCGACGACCCCGATAAGAGTTGTGTATCTCAGTCTCAGGACACGACGGATGAGCTAGACGTTGGGATGGCTAAACCTCTGGGTGACCAGGGGGGCCCAGGACATCGCTCAGGTGGGACCAACACTCATGAGGAGCACTGGCCTGGGTTGTTGATTAAAATCCTCGGGTAGCTATTCCCTATGCAAATTATCATTAGGTGATTAGCAGATTAAAACCAATGTTGGGTCCTGCCGGAGAAGTCTTAACACTACACGATTTATCAAGGGGGTCCCCATAACAACCCCGAACGTGTTAGGAGCGATCAGTTATGGAATCAAACACCGGTAGCCGGAAACTAAGGCGGCAATAACGGAACAAAACACCCGGCAAAAGGCTAGGCCTCCAGTCATTACCAAGTATATAGGTGCATTAATTAAAATAGCAGTTTAAAACATAATGATATCAATTCTCATGTTATCTCACGAGACAACTGGCACCTGCAACTAGCAACGCTAACTTTAGAAGCTGAGCAAGCCTACCTAGCCATTTAATATTTTCTAGGAGGGGAAAGTGTTTGGGTTTCATGGCAATATCAGGAGGAAAGTATATCAGTGGTAGGAAGCGAGCATATGATGAAGGAAACGTGAATCTAGGCATAACAAAGCTAGAGACAGTATCGAGGTCATGGTCATCTTGCGTGTGATGTCTTCAGCTTGGAACTGCTCTTGTTCGTCCTGCACGTACTCTCCCGAATCCACGTACTCTCTCTCTGATCCCGGTGCTACCGAAGATAAAAATAGCATCCAATTAACAACAACACAACATGATGCAACATACACATGCTGCATGAGATGAGAATGATCATGCATCTCTATTCTAATCACTTGCATA
This sequence comes from Hordeum vulgare subsp. vulgare, assembly GCF_904849725.1. Lineage (NCBI taxonomy): Eukaryota > Viridiplantae > Streptophyta > Magnoliopsida > Poales > Poaceae > Hordeum > Hordeum vulgare. The sequence goes on along the minus strand of NC_058524.1, from coordinate 378,321,919 downwards.
TGCAGGAGAAGAAAATACAAACTTCTAGACATAACTTCACTCTAAGCTATCTTGACATGCATGAAGATGACATGAAGAGATGCATCACGAGAAAACGATGAAAAACATATAAAGAACGTTGAGAACGGAGCTATGGATCAACGGGAAACTACGAAACAAGAAATGGAGTCCTACTGATCAAATCTACCACAAGCACTCTCCAATGGCATACTTCTGGTATTCCCAGGTTGCCACATGATCAAACAAACTATTGGGGAACGTCGCATGGGAAACAAAAAATTTCCTACGCGCACGAAGACCTATCATGGTGATGTCCATCTACGAGAGGGGATGAGTGATCTACGTACCCTTGTAGACCGTACAGCAGAAGCGTTAGTGAACGCGGTTGATGTAGTGGAACGTCCTCACGTCCCTTGATCCGCCCCGCGATCAGTCCCACGATCTAGTACCGAACAGACGGCACCTCCGCGTTCAGCACACGTACAGCTCGACGATGATCTCGGCCTTCTTGATCCAGCAAGAGAGACGAAGAGGTAGAAGAGTTCTCCGGCAGCATGATGACGCTCCGGAGGTTGGTGATGATCTCGTCTCAGCAGGGCTCCGCCCGAGCTCCGCAGAAACGCAATCTAGAGGAAAAACCGTGGAGGTACGTGGTCGGGCTGCCGTGGAAAAGTCGTCGTAAATCAGCCCTAAAACCTCCGTATATATAGGTGGGATAGGGGGCCTTGCCTTGGGGCTCAAGGAGCCCCAAGGGTGTCGGCCGAGCCAAGGGGGAAGGTCTCCCCCCCAAACCGAGTTGGACTTGGTTTGGTGGGTGGGAGTCCTTCCTTCCCTTCCCACCTCCTTTTTTTTCTTTCTCTTTGATTTTTCTTCCAATGCGCATAGGGCCCCTTTTGGGCTGTCCCACCAGCCCACTAAGGGCTGGTGCGCCACCCTCAAAGCCTATGGGCTACCCGGGGTGGGTTGCCCCCCGGTGAACTCCCGGAACCCATTCGTCATTCCCGGTACATTCCCGGTAACTCCGAAAACCTTCCGGTAATCAAATGAGGTCAGCCTATATATCAATCTTCGTTTCCGGACCATTCCGGAAACCCTCGTGACGTCCGTGATCTCATCCGGGACTCCAAAGAACATTCAGTAACCAACCATATAACTCAAATACGCATAAAACAACGTCGAACCTTAACCTGCGGGTTTGAGAACTATGTAGACATGACCCGAGAGACTCCTCGGTCAATATCCAATAGTAGGACATGGATGCCCATATTGGATCCTACATATTCTACGAAGAACTTATCGTTTGAACCTCAGTGTCAAGGATTCATATAATCCCGTATGTCATTCCCTTTGTCCTTCGGTATGTTACTTGCCCGAGATTCGATCGTCAGTATCCGCATACCTATTTCAATCTCGTTTACCAGCAAGTCTCTTTACTCATTCCGTAATACAAGATCCCACAACTTACACTAAGTCACATTGCTTGCAAGGCTTGTGTGTGATGTTGTATTACCGAGTGGGCCCCGAGATACCTCTCCGTCACACGGAGTGACAAATCCCAGTCTTGATCCATACTAACTCAACTAACACCTTCGGAGATACCTGTAGAGTATCTTTATAGTCACCCAGTTACGTTGCAACGTTTGATACACACAAAGTATTCCTCCGGTGTCAGTGAGTTATATGATCTCATGGTCATAGGAACAAATACTTGACACGCAGAAAACAGTAGCAACAAAATGACACGATCAACATGCTACGTCTATTAGTTTGGGTCTAGTCCATCACGTGATTCTCCTAATGACGTGATCCAGTTATCAAGCAACAACACCTTGTTCATAATCAGAAGACACTGACTATCTTTGATCAACTGGCTAGCCAACTAGAGGCTTGCTAGGGACAGTGTTTTGTCTATGTATCCACACATGTAAATGAGTCTTCATTCAATACAATTATAGCATGGATAATAAATGATTATCTTGATACAGGAATTATAATAATAACTTTATTTATTATTGCCTCTAGGGCATAATTCCAACACAAACAAGTATAGGTGGCGTGGTGCAAAGAAACTCACCACACCACCAACTATGCACTCAGAAGCTTCAAAACAACAAACAATGCATTCTGTCCTAAACAACATCATAGTAGTTTGAGAGCAACATGCAAAGCACCTACATCCACCCAAATGTGCCAAACAAGATATGTGGCAAAAGCTATTTGAAAGTGCATTATATCGACTAGAGGGGGGGGTGAATAGGAGATTTTTAGAATTTCATCACTGAGGAAATTCCTCACTGATGACTAACTTGCAGCGGAAACAACAAAAGGATCAGGAGTGCAAAGTATCACTAAAACAGTTTTTCAGTGTGAAGAATATGGAAAACAGTTTGCACAGTACGCAGGCACGGAGAAAAACAAATGAGGGTTAACTCTTGTCAAGAATTTGGGGTTGAGGAATTTCAGAGAAAGTCTTCAGCAAATTCTTCAAAGAGTGACAGTGAAAATCATCAACACACAATCTAAGGAATGTAAAGAGTTGAAGAAATAGAACCCGTTTCACAGTGAAGACAGTGGTTGATGACCCAGTTCCAATTATTGTGACAGTTGTACATCTGGTTCGGAGCGGCTTGGTATTGAAACCAAAAGACACACAGTCCCGGGACACATAGTCCCTACCGTATTCTCCTTGGGCTAAGAACACACAGTCCTCTCCCAACACTCGTGGTAAGTCTTTAGGGCAGACTTCCAAACCCGCACAAACTTGGTCACCCGACGATCCACAATTGACTGCTAGATTGCTCTAGACCATGACTCCTAACCGTCTGGAGGATGCACACTCCTCAAAGGTAAAAGTCTTTAGTACCACACAGTAACAACTTCTTAAGTGATGCTCAATCACTTGGTTTTCAGTTTGTGGTTTGGTGTTTGGGGTATTTCCTCACTGATGAATTACTCTCGAAGACTTTGAGGAATTTGGGTTGCTCTTATGACAAGTGTCAGTTTCCAATGGAGCAGCCAACCAGCTAATGGTTGTGAGGGGCGGCTATTTATAGCCTGGGAGCATCCCAACATGATTTGACATTAATGCCCTTAAATAATATGACCGTTGGTGTGGATAAGACCAATGTTGTGGCGCGACTTGCGGTAACGGTCGGGACCCTCAACTTTGAGAGTCCTGATGTCTCTCATATTCCTCACTTGAGGCTTTTGGAAGGATTAGGGTTGGGTTGAGCATCATGAGGAAATTCATTCCGACGTGTTACTTTGACCCCCTTTAATAGTACGGTGTTCCTATGACCCAAAAGTGAAGAAAATAAAACAGACATAATAAATCTTCATGCTTCAAAATCTTCAGCTTGTTTTTCTTCAGGACACACCGAATTCCTCATCTTCAATTTCTTCATGAGGAATATCAATTTATCGCAATTTCTTCGCGATTCAATTCTTCAACTTCAGACCAATTTCTTCAGCCGAAGATATACATTTTTAGGGGTCGATATTCATCAAATATTTCAAACTCCTCAGCGACTTATAGTTCCTGTGTACACTTATGAACACATTACATACTTAACCTATAAGTCTTCAAACCACCAAAATCACTAAGGGGCACTAGATGCACTTACAATCTCCCCCTTTTTGGTGGTTGATGACAATTAGGTTAAGTCTTCAACGAGGATAAAGTATGAAGTATAAATACTTATTTGAGGAATTTGAAATCAAGATTCAGAGAGACTCCCCCTGAAGATGTGCATATCTTGAGGATTTTGCTTTTCATAGCAAATGCACATTGATTATTTATATCATGGAGATCTCCCCCTGAGTCTTGTAAATCATGCATACATACGACATATAATATGAAGAAGTTGAGGATGCATGATGACAAATGGTATCTGACGAATTCCAGCATGCGTGCATTAAAATTTTGAGGAATAAGCATGCGAAGAAAAACGTTCAAAAGCGTCAGAGTACCATCGGGCTTAAGTTACAGCTCATTACATAAAACACTTCAGAAGAGCCTAGAGTGTGTAACTTAAATAAAGTTTATAAGCCCCCAAAATATGTCCCGCATGAAGACTAACTCTCAGATTTCTCCCCCTTTGTCATCAAGTGACAAAAAGGGACAAACTGAGGACTAACGCCCGTGAAGACTTTTACTTCTTGGTAGTTGAGGAAGACGCATGAGGATTCTTGGGAGCCGATTTCCTCCTTGGACCAGTGGCAGTGTCTTGTTGGTCTTCATCCGATTCAGCAGTGCGGAATGAAGAAAACGAACTGTCCTCAAGGTCTGTAACTGGAATTGGCCTGAATTTCTTCTTTGGTGGCCACGACCAGTCGAATTCCTGTGCAAACTCCAATTCTTCAAGTTCTGCTGGAGTCTTCAAATGAGCCAGTGTGGCCCAGGTGCGATCAAAAACCTCATGAAGATAATGATGGTTAAGCTTCACGGCATTCTCTGTTTCATTGAGGGTTTTCACGATGGCGCCGAACTGGCGTTTGACCCACTTGTAATTCCGATCAACCTTTTGGTGAAGACTGAGAAGAAGCTCTCTGGTATTCATCACCCTTGGAGCAACAAGACTTGGTGGATGGGTTTCAGTGTCATCCCATGAGGAATATGCATCTGGCTCTCGGAACTGGCCATCAAGGGGCCGACTGCCTTCATCAATAATAGACTTGCCTTTTCCTTCAACAGGCTCGAAAGTCTTCCTGTTGACCCTTAGGGGAGGCATATAACCTTGATGATTGTTGAAATCAGCGTGATAGTTGATGCCTGACCTGCATCTGATGAATCTCATGATCCATGGAGCGTAAATCTTTAGGTCAAAAAGGGACATATCATTTTCCGCTAGAGTCCTCAAGAAGAAATCGTGGAAATTGATGGGAATGCCATGGATGATGTTGAAGAGGATATTCTTCATGATGCCTACGACATCTTCTTCATCATCATGACCCTTGATAGGCGCAAGAACACTGTAGAGGATTCTTTAAACCGTCCTGGGTTCATACTTCAGCTCATGGACTAGTAAGGTTGTTCTTGGTGGTTGCCCCTTGGCCAAAGGCTTCATGAGGACTTCCATCAGCTTGTTTGGCAGCTCCCGTTCATCATACAACTTTACTGCCTGCTCTGAGGGAATTGACACACGAAGTTCTCGCAGCAGCTCATTGGCAAGAGTCTTGAAGTGTGTGTGCTGCGTCATCCAATCCAGCACCCAAGTGTTGATGTCTGTTGGATCTCCAGAGATGTGCAGAGTTGCATAGAATTGAGTAACAATGTCGCTGTTCCAATCGCAGATATCAGAGCACATGGGGACCAGTCCTACTTCATGAAGAACGTTGAGGACTGGAGCAAAGCACGTAATTTTTTCAAGCTCAACATGAGGAATATGCCTGTGCTGGAAAATCTTTTTTCTTCCACACAACACAAATGCATAGTAGTTGAGCTGTGTCCTGGTCCAAAACTTCAGATGCCTGATGCGAGGCTTGTCATAGGGATTTTCTCCGATGAAGTACATGCGTTCTTCAAAGAAGGATTCCTTTTGAAACTTTGGCAGCCTGGAGAACGGCCGACGCTGCATCGGCTGAAGGTTTTGCTTCTTCCCTTGAGGAGAGACAATCATCGCAGTTTCTGGATTGATGACGACAAGAGCATTCTCTGGATTTGGTGCAGGGGCATTTTCCTAAGCATGTTCCTCAGGATGAGGAATTTCATCAGCTTGTGCTTCAGGCTGAGGAGCTTGCTCTGGTTGAGGAAAGTCATGAACTGGAGCCTCTGGTTGAGGATTTTGCTCAAGAGGAGGAATTGCTTCATACTGAGCCTCAGGTTGAGGATTTTGCTCAGGATTTTGATTTTCTTCAGGCTGAGGGTTTTCTCTTTGTTTTTCCTTAGCTTGAGGGGTTTGCTTGGTGGAGGAGCCAGATTCATCAGCTGGTTCAGCTGATCCTTGAGCAGTTTCTTCAGGAGGAATGAAGGTCTGAGGACTGTCATGAATCCGAATTTCCTCATCAGTGTGTTCCTCAGACGCAACATTCTTCATTTCCTCATTAGCCAAGTGCTCCTTGTCTTCGCTTTCGAAGGGAGTCATCTCATAAGATGGAGCAACGTTGAGAGGCACGGGATCCAGATGTGCATTTTCATCAAAAGATTTGAGGCGCTTGGCCTCAGTTGATTCTTCTGTTGAGGAAGCTTTTCGCTTCTTGGCTTCCTTTTCAGCAGCTCTAGTCTTCTTCACGTCTGATGCATACGGAGTCATTTTCTTCACCTTTGAAGATTTTGGTGAAGACGTTTTCTCTTCATGAGGCGGAGACACATCCGTCCTGGCAGTTTCCTCAGCTGGTGCAGAGTCATCAGCTGGCTTAGAAGCATCTGCTGGAGCAGTTTCATCAGCTGGAGTTTCCTTGGTAATTTCCTCGATAGTCGGTTCATCAACACGGCTTTCCTGAGGGATTTCCTCAGCATGAGCAGTTTCATCAGCTGGTTCCTCAATCCGAGGCTGCGGTGTTGTTGCTGGAGGGGCAGCCTTCTTGTTGTAATCATCAACTGCATCAGTAGCAAATTTGATGAAATTGTTCTTGAGACTTTGACGATCAGAGAGCTTAGTGTACTTGTTAGTCAAAGTCTTCAATTCTGCCTGTGTGGAACAAGTGCATCAGGCGTCAGGTTGAGGAGATTATGTCTGAGGAATTTCTCCTTTTGAGCTTCGCAACCTTAGCTTGTTTGACTTGCTGCTCCTTCCACTTGGCCTCGTTGATGAATGTGGCCACCATGTGGCCGATGCCTGGGGGAAGCTTCAAATCATCGATAGGAGTGTTGGGGGTCCTCAGACCATATGTTGATGTAATCCAAGAGGACTTTTGGGTCCATGGCCAGAGGAATGGCGCTGCCTGAAGCTTGTGCTACCCTCTCCTGCTTGTTTCTGATGATGGCTTGCAGAGTCTCATCATCATATTCATCACTGCCTTCTGATGCAGAAGAGACTTTGATGATTTTGCTAGGGCTTGGTCTGGTTCCTCTCCCAGCAGTCACCTTAGTCTTCATTGGAGTTGGTGAAGACTTTGTCTCGGAGCTTGTTGCAGACGAAACAGAAGAGCTGGGGACAGTAGGCAGTTGCTTCACAATCTGCTTCTGTTCAGGCTTTGAAGCCTTTGGTGGTGCTGAGGTTTTGGTGCGGATGCTGGTGCAGCTTTCTAAGGCATTTTCTCCTGAGGCTTCGAAGCCTTTGGTTTCGGTGGCACAGACTTCATTTGAGGAATGGCCGTACGAGAAGTTTCAGCTGCACAGGAGGTGGCGACAGTTGCAGCAGCAGCACCAGATTCTTCATTGAATTTCCTCACGGGGGCTTGTGCTTGCTTCTAAAGCTTTGAAAAATGTTTTGACTTTTCTTCAGGATAGTCATCAATTGTCTTGAGGCTTCAGGGGTGTGCATCTTGATAATCCTCAAGAGGAGGCCGTTTGCCAGGAGGCTTTAGAGCGAATTTCTTCGCGTACTTGGGAGTGACGAATCTGTATTCTTTCCACTCCTTAGCCCACCGGCGTTCTATCTTTTGAAGCCTTATCTTCCTCTTGGGCATAGTTTGTTGTTCATCAGGCGTGCAGTATTCCAAGTATATATCCTCAGGGATATCAATGGCAGTGTTCTGCTCGAGCTTTTTGCCACCCTTTTGCTTCCTTTCATCTTCCATTTTCTTCAGCTGAGGCTTTTGCTGAGGAAATTGAACTCTTGAGGATTCTGACGAAACTTGCAGATTTTTGTCAAGAAATGCTGCAAATGAGTTAAGTTGATGAGAACATAGAGATTCATCAGCTGACATTTTTGTACCTATGAACATATTATAGTTGCGAGGAATTTGGAGAGGTCATATGCGTTCCCAGATTTGATGAAATGATTTTTTTTAAACTTGAGGAATTTGACGAGTGGATGAGGAATTCGTCTAAGCACAATGTTCTTGGGTTCCAGAGTTGTATAGATTCGAAAATTTGCACAATCGAGGAATCTCGTGAAAATTTTTAGATGCTTAGTGAAATTCATCAATAGTTGAGGAATAAGCAGTGTTTGAGGAGAAGAGACTGATGGATACTTGAGGAAAAATAGATTTCACACATCTAAGGTAAAATAGTAGATCGAAAGAGCTGTAAAATAGGTTTTTTATTTACCCTATATAGCGCGCACAAAGAACAGAGAAGGAAATAGCAGTAGATGCTCTTCGATGCAAGTCCACTGCGCCCTAACTCGGCAACAGAGGACAGTTACGACGGCGGCGGACGAAGATGATCCGGTTCTGGCGTGATTTCGGCGACGGAGAGGTCGAGGCAGTCAATATTTTCCTCGCCGGCGTCGAGACTTCTAGCGGTGGCGCTAGGGCTTTTGAGCTCTGCTGTAGCAGGGGGGCAATGGGACGAAGAAGATTTTACCGAAGGGAGATGGGGACATATTTATAGCGAGGTGGTAACTGTTGGCTCGAAAGTATCGGACCAAATAGCCCCTGTCTCTACGTCTCCGCAAGACAGGTGTAGCCCATGACCGAAGCGGTGGAGATCGTGGTTATCCTAACGGGGAAAGTGGGGTTCAGTTACTGTGTAGCAACAAAAAAAATATTTTTGAAGATTTGAGGATTTTGTTACAAAATCATTAGCTCACACGGACGTAGTGAGGATTTTGAACAAAGTTTCAAGTAGAACGCATATGAAGAATTGAATAGACTGGATGAGAGTAGCATAGAGGGACAGTAGGGTCCGATCACATTCACTTAGATGAAATATCAAATTGAATAAATAGCTATACGTGAATGCCGTTGAGGACTTTGAAATCACAGTCTATCTAGGTAAACGAAAAACATCAAGTGTTTTTGAAGATATTGATTAACTTGAGGATTTTGTGACAAAGTGTCATGATGATGAATTTCAGTTTTGAAGAAAAACAAGTTTGAAGAACAACTGTTTTGAAGAAAATCAACTTTTGAAGAAATTCAGCTTTAAAGAAATTCAACTTGAGGAATTTCAAGTTGGGTGGTGGCGTGACCCACCTTATAAGAATGTTGATTTCAGACGTCACGTACAATTGTCGTAGGGCCCTCAGAATCAATTTCTTCGTTGATTTCCTCACACTAAGAGTGATATTCTTCATTGGTTGAATAAAATCGATTCATCGTGTGTTGCACATCTAAGTCATCAATTTTGCATAAGTGTTAGGATGTGTGCATGTTTTTACAAAACATTTGAAGATTCTAAGATATTTAGCTCACATCGCAACTTGCAAAACCTTTTCTCATCCAAGGGCTTAGTGAATATATTTGCTAGTTGATCGTCAGTCTTCACATGGTCGATGAGGATATTGCCCTTGAGGACATGGTGCCGAAGAAAATGATGACGAATCTAGATGTGCTTGGTCTTCGAGTGTCGTACTGGGTTGTATGCAACCTTGATTGCACTCTCATTGTCGCAGTAGAGAGGCACATTCTTCATGTTGATGCCATAGTCCTTGAGGGTTTGCTTCATCCATAGCAATTGAGCACAGCATGAACCAACAGCGATGTACTCAGCTTCGGCAGTGGAGAGTGAAACGCAGTTCTGCTTCTTTGAGGACCAGCAGGCTAGTGATCTTCCGAGGAAATGACATGTGCCAGAGGTTGACTTGCGATCCACACAGTCACCAGCATAGTCAGAATCAGAATATCCCACAAGATGAAGATTTGAGCCCTTGGGGTACCATAATCTTAGTGTTGGTGTGTGAGCTAAGTATCGAAGAATATGCTTCACAGCCTTATGGTGTGATTCCTTCAGTTTTGTTTGAAAATGTGCACACATGCAAACACTAAGCATTATATCTGGCCTAGATGCACATACATATAGTAAAGAGCCAATCATGGAGCGATATACCTGTTGATCGAATTCTTTACCATTTTTGTCAGTGCAGAGGTGGCCGTTGGTAGGCATTGGAGTCTTGGCACCTTTGCATTCATGCATGTCAAATTTCCTCAGAACATCCTTGAGGTATTTCTCGTGTGATATGAAGATTCCATTGCGTTGTTGACGAATTTGAAGACCTAAGAAGAATTTCAGCTCCCCCATCATAGACATCTGATATTCTTCACTCATCATGTAAGCAAATTCATCACTATAACGTTTGTCAGTAAAACAAAATATAATATCATCGACATATATCCGGCATACAAATAGTTCATTATCATAGGATTTAGTGAAAAGAGTTGGATCGAGTGAACCAGGTTTGAAGCCTTTCTTCATGAGGAATTCCTTCAATGTATCATACCATGCTCGAGGGGCTTGCTTGATACCACAGAGCACCTTTTTGAGTCTGAAGACTTTGTCTGGATTCTTTGGATCCTCAAAACCTGGGGGCTGAGCAACATATACTTCTTCCTCAAGCTTACCATCGAGGAATGCACTTTTCACATCCATTTGATATAAGATGATGTTATGACGATTAGCATAAGCAAGTAGTATTCTAATAGCTTCAAGTCTAGCAACAGGTGCAAAAGTTTCATCGAAATCTATTCTTTCAACCTGTGTGTAGCCTTGGGCTAGAAGTCGTGCCTTATTCCTCACCACTAGACCATCCTCATGTTGCTTGTTTTGGAAAATCCACTTGGTGCCGATGATATTGTGCTTGCGAGGATCTGGTCGTTTGACGAGCTCCCATACGTCATTCAACTTGAATTGAAGAAGCTCGTCTTGCATGGCTTGGATCCACTCCAGTTGCATGAAAGCCTCAGCAACTTTTGAAGGTTCTGTGATAGACACAAAGGAGAAATGCCCACAAAAGTTAACTAAGTGTGAAGCTTTTGAGCGAGTGAGAGGACGTGGCGCGTTGATGTCATTGAGAATTTTGTCAAGTTCCACTTCATTTGCAATCCTCGGATGAGCTGGTTGAGGATTTCGTCTGGGCTGAGGAATTGGTTCTGGAGCAATTTCCTCAGGAGCATCTTCTTGATTTTCATCAGTGCTGGGAATGATTTATTCATGAGTGGGAACAATGTCTTTAGTAGCTTTGAGCTTTATTGCTTCCTCAGGAGACAGCTTATCTGGATCATGAGGCAATTGCTCTCTTTGCGAGCCATTAGTTTCATCGAACCACACATCTATAGTCTCTACAACCTTGTTGTGATAGTTTTTGAAGACTCTGTAGGTGTGCGAGTCCTTTCCATAACCGAGCATAAAACCCTCATGTGCCTTAGGTGCAAACTTTGAGCTATGGTGAGGATCTTTAATCCAACATTTTGCACCGAAGACTTTGAAATAACTTACATTGGGTTTCTTGTCTGTGAGGAGTTCATATGAGGTTTTCTTGAGGAATTTGTGAAGATATACCCTGTTGATGATATGGCATGCAGTGTTGATTGCTTCAGGCCAAAAGCGATGTGGAGTGTGATATTCTTTAAGCATGGTTCTTGCCATCTGAACCAGATTCCTGTTCTTCCTTTCGACGACACCATTCTGTTGAGGAGTATAAGGAGCAGACAATTTGTGAGTAATACCAAGTTCATCAAGATAATTATCAAGACCAGTGTTTTTGAAATTTGTTCCATTATCACTCCTGATGTGTTTGATCTTGATGTCGAAGTTCGTCGAGGCCCTTGAAGAATATCGTTTGAAGACTTCCTGCACTTCAGTTTTATATAAAATGATATGGACCCATGTATATCTGTAATAATCATCAACTATGACAAAGCCATATAAAGATGCTGCATTTGTTAGAGTGGCATAATGAGTAGGTCCAAATAGATCCATGTGAAGCAATTCAAATGCACGAGTAGTGGTCATGATAGTCTTTGAGGGGTGCTTGGATCTGGTCATTTTCCCAGACTCACAAGCACCGCAGAGGTGATCCTTGAGGAATTTGACTGATTCGATGCCGATGACATGCTTCTTCTTCGCGAGCGTGTGCAAATTCCTCATGCCTGCATGACCGAGTCTTCGATGCCACAGCCACCCTTTTGAGGTTTTTGCTAGTAAGCAAGTGGTTGGTTGAGGACTTGTAGAGAAATCAACAATGTACAAATCCCCAATTCTAACACCTTCGAAGACTTTGGATTTGTCAGATTCCATGATGAGAACACATCTATATCTTCCAAAGATAACAATCATATCAAGATCACAAAGCATTGAAATTGACATGACGTTAAATCCAAGGGATTCAACAAGCATTACTTTGTCCATGCGCCTATCCTTGGAAATAGCCACTTTGCCAAGTCCCAATACCTTGCTTTTACCTTTGTCAGCATATGTGATTTGCTTCAGGGGTGATGGAGTTAGTGGCATATTCATCAGCAAGCTTTTGTCACCAGTCATGTGGTGTGTGCAACCACTATCAAGAACCCACTCAGTACTATTGGGTTTGTCATCCTGAAGATGAATTAGTATAGCTTACCAGCTCATATGCTTCAGACTTGAAGAATATGATATCAATTTCATCAGACAAGAAATTCATCATAAACAGAATTATAAGGACGTGTGAAATATTTCTATTTCCTCAACATTAGCTTGCTTCCTATCAAGCATTTTCCTCAGGTCTCCAGCAAATTCTTCAGATGATGACTTTTATCTGGAGACCTGACCTGCAGAAGTGATTAGTTCAATTTCTTCACCAGCCACATCTGAAGGGGTGGTAAAGCATTCATCATCCTGCGAGCACCATATGAGAAAGGGGGCATTGAAGCTAATGCACTTCTCTTAACAGTAGGGGGTTAAAGTATTCAAATGAATATGCAGATAACTTATTTGAGGATTTATGAACATAATGATTTGAAGAATAACACTCATATTCATATTCCTTGTAATTTCCCTGCATGTTAGAAGCATTAGCACGGGTACGAGCATAGTTTTGACCAGTTGAGGATTTTGATCCTCTCGAAGACTTTGGTCCTCCTGAGGAATTTGATCTGGGTTCAAATTCTTCATAGGTGTGTCATGAGGACATTCACCTGAAGATTTTCAAGGGAACTTTTGGGAACCCAGATTTTCCTCAGGGGAGGCCCATTCCTGCAGTTTGTTCCAACATATCGAGCAAATACTTCACCAGATTGATTTTTGAACAGTTTATAGTTGGAGTCAAATGACTCATCTGAGGAATAGGATAATTCACATGAAAAGCCTGTTAGATTGGGAGGATCAAAAGGAGGCCCAGTATCAGCAACCCATGAGGTTTTGGGATACTGCTCAGGTTTCCAAGAAGATCCATCAGCATTCAATTTCCTCTCAAAGGAAATTCCTTCTTTCCTCGGGTTCCTGTTCAAGATCTGCCTTTTGAGCACATCACAAAGGGTTTGGTGTACTTTGAGACTTTTGTATATGCCTATCACATACAATTCCTTCAGCCCTGCATTTTCATCTGTGACATTTGTGGTTTCCTCAAGTAAGGAATTTGACACTACATGAGCAGTTGAAGAATTTGTATCAATGAAAGCATTTGACGATTCTGGTGAAGAATTAGCAGTTTCACGTTCGATGCATTTAAGACATGGAGGAATGAATTCAGCTTGAGCAACACTGATCTGTTGAGCTAGTAATGAATCATTTTCCATATGAAGATCATCATGTGAAATCCTCACCTTCTCAAGATCAAGCTTCCTTTGAAGAAATTCATAGGAAAGTTTCTCATGATCAGCGAGGAGTGTAACATGACGATCTTAAAGATATCAAATCTGGACTGAAGACTTTTCATATCTTCAGTGAGGATCTGGGTAAGATTCATTTCATCGTTCAACACATCATCACTTCTATCTAGCAGTTTCTGAAGCTTTTCCAGGGCAGTTTGTTGTTTAGTGGCAATGATAGAAAGATTACTGTAACTGGTTTTTTTATAATCATCAGGTTCACAGTCACTTGAATCAGAGGAGGAAGCATCATTCGGTACCTTTGAACCTTTTGCCATGAAGCAATACGTTGGAGCAAGGTCAGTGTGGATGGTGTTATCATTTTCTTCAAGGTTGAAGATTGACTTGCTGACGAATGTGGTTGCAAGGCAAGGCTAGCCTATCCAGATCCTGAGTCTTCATCAGAACCCTCGTCTTCATCACATTCCTCGGATTCTGCCTTGGAATCCATTTCCTTGCCAATAAGTGCCCGAGCCTTTCTGAAACTAGTCTTCTTGTGTGATGAGGACTTTGAAGATGAGGAGTTTGAAGATTTCTTATTTTTCTTCGAGTCATCAAAACTTTCATCCTTGTATTTATTCTTGTTTGATTCCTTCCCCAACGAGGACAATCAGCAATGTAGTGACCTGATTTCTTGCATTTGTGGCAGGTTCTTTTCTTGTAATCCTCAGACGAAGATTCTGATTTCCTCATATCTCTTCTTGAAGATTTACCAAACTGGCCACGTCGTGTAAACTTCTGGAATTTCCTCACGAGCATTGCAAGCTCCTGTCCAAATTCTTCAGGATCACCAATGCGACCATCCGAGTCTTCTTCTTCAGATGAGGAAATTTCTTTGGCCTTCAGTGCACATGGTCTAGAATAGCTTGGTCCATATAGATCTCTCTTTTCTTCTTGTTGGAATTCATGAGTATTGAGTCTTTTGAGTATATCTGCTAGATCAAGCATCTTGTAGTCTAGTCTCTCTTGAATCATCAGAACTAAAGTATCAATGAATAATCCAAAGATCTTAGCAGTTTCTTTACAACTTCGTGATCAGTAAAGTCTCGAGCTCCCAGTGCTTGTAGTTCATTTGATATGTCAGTGAGGCGATCAAAGGTATCTTGGCAGCTTTCATTGTTAAGCCTCTTGAAACGATTGAAGAGATTGCAAAGAACATCGAAACGAGAATCACACTGGGTTGATACTCCTTCATTAACTTTGGACAGCCTTTCCTAGATAAGTTTTGTTGAGCCCAAAGCACTCACTCTGCCATACTGGCCCTTGCTCAGATGGCCACAGATGATATTATTCACTTGAGAATCAAGTTGCTTGAATTTCTTCACATCAGCGGCAGAGACAGTAGCAGTGCCGATAGGGAGGCCATGTTCCACAATATACCAGAGATCATTGTCAATAGCTTGTAGATGCATCTACATCTTGGTCTTCCAGAAGGGAAAGTCCTTTCCTTCGAAAGTAGGACATCCTGCTGTAACCTTGATCATGCCTAAGTCGACATAACTAAAACTCCAGGTGGTTAAACCAAAATCACATAGAACAAGGGAGTACCTTGCTCTAATACCAATTGAAAGTGCGTTATATCGACTAGAGGGGGGGTGAATAGGAGATTTTTAGAATTTCATCACTGAGGAAATTCCTTTTGAGGAAATTCCTCACTGATGACTAACTTGCAGCGGAAAAAACAAAAGGATTAGGAGTGCAAAATATCACTACAACAATTTTTCAGGGTGAAGAATATGGAAAACAGTTTGCACAGTACGCAGGCACGGAGAAAAAAAGATGAGGATTAACTCGCGTGAAGAATTTGGGGTTGAGGAATTTCAGAGAAATTCTTCAGCAAATTCTTCAAACAGTGACACTGAAAATCATAAACACACAATCTGAGGAATGTAAAGAGTTGAAGAAATAGAACCCGTTTCACAGTGAAGACAGTGGTTGATGACCCAGTTCCAACTGCTGTGAGAGTTGTCCATCTCGTTTTGAGCGGCTTGGTATTGAAACCAAAACACACACAGTCCCGGGACACACAGTCCCTACCGTATTCTCCTTGGGCTAAGAACGCACAGTCCTCTCCCAACACTCGTGGTAAGTCTTCAGGGCAGACTTCCAAACCCTCACAAACTTGGTCACCTGGCAATCCACAATTGACTGCTGGATTGCTCTAGACCATGACGCCTAACCGTCTGGAGGATGCACATTCCTCAAAGGTAAAAGGCTTCAGTCCCACACAGGAACAACTTCTTCAGTGATGCTCAATCACTTGGTTTTCGGTTTGTGGTTTGGTGTTTGGGGTATTTCCTCACTGATGAATTACTCTCGAAGACTTTGAGGAATTTGGGTTGCTCTTATGACAATTGTCAGTTTCCAACGGAGCAGCCAACCAGCTAATGGTTGTGGGGGCGGCTATTTATAGCCTGGGAGCATCCCAACATGATTTGACATTAATGCCCTTAAATAATATGACCGTTGGTGTGGATAAGACCAATGTTGTGGTGCGACTTGCGGTAACGGTCAGGACCCTCAACTGTGGGAGTCCCGATGTCTCTGATATTCCTCACTTGAGGCTTTTGGAAGGATTAGGCCTGGGTTGAGCATCATGAGGAAATTCATTCCGACGTTTTACTTTGACCCCCTTTAACAGTACGGTGTTCCTAGGACCCAAAAGTGAAGAAAATAAAACAGACATAATAAATCTTCATGCTTAAAAATCTTCAGCTTGTTGTTCTTCAGGACACGTCGAATTCCTCATCTTCAATTTATTCATGAGGAATATCAATTTCATCGCAATTTCTTCGTGATTCAATTCTTCAGCTTCAGACCAATTTCTTCAGCCGAAGATATACATTTTTAGGGGTCGATAGTCATCGAATATTTCAAATTCCTCAGCGACTTGTAGATCCTGTGTACACTTATGAACACATTAGATACTTAACCTATAAGTCTTCAAACCACCAAAATCACTAAGGGGCACTAGATGCACTTACACTATTCAAAAGCTCTACAAGCATGAGCAAAAAGATAATACAAAGGAGTTACACACAGAAAGATCTACATGTGCAAACTTGGACAAAATATCAGATTTCAGGGACTTAGTGAACATCTCAGATTCTCACCAGCTGTTTATGCTCTAAAGCATTTTGACAGCCCCCAAAACAATAACTACAGGAAATGAAAGTGCATGAATTTCTACAAAGAGTTAGACAAACACAAAAGCTCCAACTCTCTAGTTGATTGCAAGGGCTGATTCCCAACACATGAACTTTTGCAACCACAACTACAAGGGAAGAAAATAACAGTAGTTTCTCAGACTTAGTGAAAATCTGAATTTTCACTAAGCAGAAAATATCAGCCACATGCCTACTTTGACAAAGCACAACTTGCACATACAAGCTCCTAAGCATAAAACAAAACCACCATGTTATAGAGGGGTTCACCCACTACTGCCACATCAAGGAATCATCCTCTTAGGCTCATCACATCACATGGCACCAAGCTCTAAACATAGATCAAAACAGAAATAATGACATTTCCAGAAAGTGTTCCAAAGGGAAATCTGATTCCACCATTGGATTCCTGGGATGATTCAACCCCCAAAACATATATAATACCTAGGTACTTGCATAGAACAAATAGGCACAAAGCTAAGATGAAAAACTACATGGAATCACATAGATGCAAATAGTGCCATATCACATGTGTTTCTCACAAGTTCATCACCTACACATGCACTTGCACACACTCACAACTCCAATGGTGACATGAGGTTTTGACCTCATGTATTTTTGCCATAGCACATCACCATACACCAAGCATACACACACTAGCACCTACACATGCTAGTTTCTAACACACACACATACTTACACTCACATCCACTACCACTTACACCCACACATGCATACATGCTTGCACACAAGTGCTCACTAAGGCAAAACCATGCCTTGGGCATGTGTGTGTCACACACACACATGCACACACACCACATGCACACATACAAGTCTTGCCTCCACTTGACATCATACACGTAAAACTAGATGAAATCTACTGATTGTGTTGAATCACACATCAACTTGCTGCCCAAGGCATGCCAAGTGAGTTTGCAAGCCAAAACAGTGCAAAAAAAAATAAAAGGGGGAGGGCCTGGTTCGAACCCAGGACCTGCCGGTGTCCATGTGCTACACCACACCACTGGGCTGACGTGGGGTAGTTGCCATATCAGAGGGATTAACCCTCTTAGACACAACCTTCAAGCAAACTACCGCAAAGGGGAAAACCACACAAATAAAAGGAGGCACAAGGACTCGAACCCCAGACCTGCCTAGCGCGCGTGGGAATCGAAACCAGCTGAGCTGGTGCCTAGCTAATGTCCCAAATGGGTTCTCTCGACGGGATAAACAAGCTACATGGTCTACCTGCTCTGCTTTGCAGAGAGACGTCGGCAGCGATGCTCACCGGAGCGTGGCCTCCTACCACTACTGCTACACCAGCGGGGATCACCTACTCATCTACCTACTCCTGTCGTGAAGGAAGCCTTTGCCATGAGCAACTGAACGATCCCAAGCCTCCTGCTGTTCTCATCTCTGATCAGAGAGGCACGACGACGCTCGACCTAGGCCGCATCTAAAGAGGGGGAAGGGAGGAAGGAACACGGCTCACCGAGAGGAAGGAACGCGGCTCACCGAGAGGAAGGAGAAGAGAGGGTCCCGCCAGGAGGAAGACGGCCTGAAGACGAGCTGATGCAGGGGTACGGTCCGCCGGGAGCTCATCGGAGACGAGGTCGTGGCCGTCGGTGTAGTCGTGCCCCGGCCTTACCGACGACGGGAATGGAACGCGGGGACTCCCCCCGAGTTCCTGGACATACTTGCCGGCGTCGGAGGTGAGGGACGCGTGGAGGAGACGGCGGCGCTCTTCTGCCGCTCCTCTGCTAGTCTCTGATCTATCCTACAGAGTTCACCTTGGGGAGGGAGAGAGATGGAGGAGGAGATGGCAGCGGCGACGAGAGGAATAGGGAAACCCTATCGGGCATGCACATCGATGCAATATATGGGCGGCGGATGGGACGCACGGCGTCAGCTCTCTCTCGCTCTCTCTGAAGTTACTAACGGAAAGCAGTGCAGGGGGGAGACGGCGTCAGGAGGAAGGAGATGGAGCGCGTGGGCCC
The DNA here is from genome assembly GCF_904849725.1 of Hordeum vulgare subsp. vulgare. Lineage (NCBI taxonomy): Eukaryota > Viridiplantae > Streptophyta > Magnoliopsida > Poales > Poaceae > Hordeum > Hordeum vulgare. The sequence continues at coordinate 378,303,150 of NC_058524.1, read as the reverse complement.
TCGCTGGGGGGGGGGGAAATAGAAGGAGGCCCAGGACACGAGGAGGGAGGAAGCCCAACTACCACATGGCCTCGCAGCTAAAACGAAAAGGGGTTTTTCTATTTTATTAAAACCACACCACAAAAGAAAATGCCCAGAGTCCAACTAGCACAATAAAAATAAAATAAAATACTCTGGGCATTAGGGAATTATGCCCTAATAAAATAAAAAGGAAAACTGAATTTTTAAGCAAAAAAAATACAAAAGGAAAACAGGCTTTAACCTATTGTTTTTAAACAAAATAAAAATAAACAAAACCTCTCTACTCCAAGGGAGCTACCCAATCTGCCACAAATATTAAACACAAATTAACCAACATTTTTAAAAGAGGGTTTAACCAAGTAAATTCCACAAGTTAACAAAATGAGGGAGATAGGGTATTTTGAACCTAGCTTTGGAAGAAGAAGTAAAGTAGAAACCAAGCCTTCACAATACTTCAGTCCACTTGCACTCATCACACCACAATTAAAAGGATCAAGAGGGTTTAACCAAGTAAATTCCACAAGTTAACAAAATGAGGGAGATAGGGTATTTTGAACCTAGCTTTGGAAGAAGAAGTAAAGTAGAAACCAAGCCTTCACAATACTTCACTCCACTTGCACTCATCACACCACAATTAAAAGGATCAACACCACAACACACATGATGGCAAGAATGAGATGGATGCATGAATGCAAAGGGAAAAGAAGACATGAGCACATGAAATACCACATGAAATATAGCTCTCATATCAATGACATCATGGACCCAGACATGACAAGGTTCCAAATATGGCAAGTTACACTTGGGGCATTACAGAGGCCTCCTGCCTGGGAACCTCCTAAACTACTCCTCGTCTTCAGCGGCCTCCATGAAGAAGTCACCAACGGGATGGCAGACGTCGGCAGGAACTCCATCTCCTGGGCTCCATCATTTGGACACAGCAACAGATCAAGGGGACAAAGGGGGAGCAAAGCAACGGTGAGTACTCAGCCAAAGTACTCGCAAGTCTTATATCAGAACTATTCTAAATATGCAACAGTATCAAAGGAGGGGGTTTATATGTGGACTGACTGCAACAATGCAAGAATAGAGAGAGAAGGTCGAGCCCTATCGAAGACTAGCATCTTCAGGGTCTTGCCGCAATAGACGAGAGTAGAATAGGTGTAATACAATTAATAGTCATATTGTTGCAGCAATATTAAAGTGCGGTCACGCCCAGAGATCCTCCCTCGACCCTTGCGAGGAAGCAATCCCGGGGAAACTAAAAAATCCATTTAAGTAACAATTGTAGTTGTATAAGATCAGGGCACAACTCCAAGTCGTCCTGTAACCATGGACACGGCTATTCGAATAGATAAGTTCTTCCCTGCAGGGGTGCACAACATATTCCCCGACACGCTCAATAACACTCTGGCCGGACACACTTTTCTGGGTCCTGCCCGGCTTCGGAATATCGACACATCGCAGCCCCACCTAAGCTCAGCAAAGAGGCCAGCCCGCCGGTCTAACTCCTAAGCGCAAAGGGTTCATGGGCCCACTTCCCCTCCATGCTCCTGCACGATGCGAGGGCGGCCAACGTCAGCCCTAGCATCCCTGAATCACAAGCATGATGCATCTCAGGACCACTCGGGCGCGCGCCGCTACATCGCTGACGTGTGAAGAGCTTCGGCTGATATCGCGACGTCGAGTACCCATAATTCTTCCCACGTGGACGGTTAGTGCGTAATAAGGCCTTCCGACCAACCCAGATCAAATACCCAAATCCATTATCATTTTAATTAGGCCATCGAAACAATCTCGCGGGAATCCACCCGTCTTAACAACTAATCACCAATGATCCAAGTAACATGGTCGAGTAACTCTGTGGTTGTAACATCAGGGGAATCCGAGGTATCACCCTCGTTGGATTCCGAACGATGTATCCGTTAAGGTGGGCTTAGAGGAATCACCCTCGGGGGTCCCGCACTTGAGGGGTTGCACGACAGAGGCATTGTCGAGAATGGTGAAAGAGGAATCACCCTCGATAACCACGACTGACTAGTTGTACTAGAGAGATATCATGAGGAGTACTTAGCGAGGTGTCACCCTTGGTACTCGATAGTATTCGTGTAGGGTCGTACAACTAAGGAGGGTGTATGTGCTGTGTCGGGACTGGCTCATCAATCAGGGATCGAGATTTGAAAACAAAGCGGGGCAACTAGACTACGGGGTCAGAGAGGAAGACTGCTCCACCTATACTAAGCAGATTTAAGGTACAGTACTGAAAGTAGCAGTTCATCAAAAATAGGCTATGCATCAGATAAAAAAGCTAACTACAACAGTAGCAAAATTCTAATGCAAGCAGGAGGAAGAAAGACATAGGCGATATAGGGATGATCATGGGAGGTTTGCTTGCCTTGCTGCTCTGCGGCAAAAGGCTGGTCGACAGGGTCGTAGATGTACCCGGTAGCAGCGTCAGTCTCGGGGTCTACAGATAAGAAGAGGGGGAAGAAATAATAAATAATAGCAACGGTGCAACACAATGCATGACATGGCAAGATGTAGGTTAAGCATGAGCCAACGCAGCAACATCCGTCATAGACGGGTCGGAAGAATACCTGACGATATTTTCCGGGTCTCTGGCTACTACCGGTCAGACTAAAAACGATGGAAATGTTCCATGTTTGCTATGCTAGTGACGTGTGACACACGAATGGACCGTTTATCCGGGTTCGTCTCGTTCTGCTGATCAACTTTCATGTTGAAAGTATTTTGATCTGACTTACGGGTTATTTTTATATTAATTTTAAAGTTTTATTATTTATTTAGGAATTAAAAACAGATTTAATTAATTTAATTAAATGCTAATATGACATCAGCATGATGCATGCTAACATCAACAATTGACTAGTCAACTGGCTAGTGGATCCCACGTGTCATAGACACAATTTATTAACTAAGTTTAAATATTAATTAACCATATTAATTTAGTGGGGGGCCCACGTGTCATACCTATTTAGGTTAATTATTTATCCTAATTAACAGATTAACTTATATATGTAATTAATTAATTAAATAATATATGTAATTAATTGTTTATTCATTATATCCTAATTTTCTAAAATAGTAATTAGTGCTTAATTAACTAATTAACCCAATTAATTAATTAATTAATATTAATTATTCATAAAACTATATTATTATTATAATTGTAGGTTTTACGAGGACCCCACCTGTCATTTGATGGGATCTGTGGGGCCAACTGTCATTGGGAGAGTAAGCACCCACCTACATGCACACGTATTCGTACACCCAAATTTACTCATACACACATTTTTACATACATACATGTTTTGCATATACATACATACGTATACATGCCCATACACATACATATACATAAATACTCTTTTTTTGTTTTCGTTCTTTACATACACAAACGCACAAGTCACAGGGGGTTATCCCCCATACTCAATTCGCAGGGGGGCGCCGGACCAAATGGAGAAGGAGAGGGGGCTCACAGCTCCTGTAGGGAGGAGGCAATGGGCGTGGGGAGGGGCGACGGCCGGCGACGTCGGTGTAGAGGCGGATCAGGCGCGGAACGACGCGAAGGGGCCCGGCCAACAGTGGCCAAGGTGATGACCGATGACGTAGGGGTGCCACCGGTGAAGCGCCGGTGGCGTCACGGGGCGCGGGCGCCGGTGGCGGACCGGAGGAGGACCGGCGGGGAGGGTCCCGGTGGCGGGGCCGCCGTGGCCGGTGGAGCCCCGGCCGAGGCGTCGACGGTGGCGGGTGCAGGGGAGCGGTGAGGCGCCGAGGGGAGGGAGGTCGGCGAGCCGGCGCTGGGTTTTGCTCGCGGGGGTGGAGAAGGCGCTGCAGGGGAGGCAGCGAGGCGCGGTGGGGTGGATCTGGGCCAGGGAGGGATCTGTGGTGTGGGGGAGGCTGACGAGAGGGAGGGTGGATCGGGAGGAGCGACGGGATCCCGGGGCAGCGTGGGGGAGGCCCTGGCGACGGGTGGGGTAGTGCAGGGCTCGGTCTCCAGGGGGAGACGAGGTGGGGGAGCTCGAGGGGAGAGAGCGCTCGCAAGGGCTCGGTGGGTGCCTCGCGTTCGAGAGGAATGAGAGGAGTGGGGGTTACGAGGGAGGATCCCCTCGAGGGGAACGAGAGGTGCATGGGGCGCTCGGGCGGTGTGGGATCTGACGAGGGTGGAGGGGGGTTGGTGGGGGTATCGGGAGAGGCAGAGAGACCTCGTCTCCTTTCTGGCAGCGGGGAAGGAACTGGGAGGGGGTGCGGTTGGGCTTAGGGTTAGAGCGGGGAGTTATACCTCCCCAATTAGGTGGGTTGGCTCGGCCAATTTGGCCCAGCTGGCCCACGGGGTTTGTTTTTTTTCCTTCTATTTTTTTCTTTTATTATTATTATTATTACAATTTCTTTTCAATTTATGTTTTAGTTTTATTTTATTTTAGCGCAATAAACCCTCTCAAAATTAATATTTCCAGAAGGGGTAATTCTTCTAGGTAATATCCGACACACCCGAACACTATTATTCCGACATTCGAAAACTTTTACCGCTTGACTTCAATTTTAAATCTAAATTCGAACCGTTCTGAACTAAGTCAAGATTAACGATAGGAAAACAGAGTGACGTGGCATCCTCCGCATAGGTTTACTTTAGCAGCAGTTAAGGATGTCACATCGGTTTCATCGGCCGCACCCAACCCGAGTCTCAGGAACTACTGTGTACCACGTTTCCATCCCTAATGTATGCCGCCGAGAAAGAACTTTATCCTCTGGCCGGTTTTGCAAATCGACATAAGTCTTACGGGCTACTAGGATCAGTGGTTTTATTTTTCTTTCAGGTGCATCTCGGGTTTTAGACCGATACACACCTTGAGGGCCACTGGTTATACATCTCGGTAAATAAATTGCGGTGCTCAGAAATAAATTCCACAAAAAGTCAGCCCACTCTCGAGATGGTGCACCATCTCCGAAGCAGTCCAACGTAAAGCTCGGATTGCAAGTGGTTGGCTCCATAGAGGGCATTGTCGGCATTAAGGTTGGATGAACTCCTTCGATTTTTCAGAGGCCGAGGTAATTTATGATGCCTCGGATGCCTTAGATACAGTTCGCATTGGAGTTCGAACGCAAGACAATACCTCGGATGCCGACTAGCGTTGGAGCTCGGCTGCAAAAGATACCTCGGTAGCAGTTCGGCATAAAACTCAGATGTGAATGTCTGTCTCCATAAAATACTATTTCGGTATTTAAGCTCGGATGAACTCACACAAATTGTCCGAGGTCGAGGTAATTTATGACGCCTCGGATGCCCCGGATAAAGTCCGACGTTGAAGCTCGAACGCAAGAGGATACCTCGAATGTTGACTAGCATTGGAGCTCGGATACAAAAAAACACCTCAGATGCAGTTCGACATTGGGGCTTGGAAGCAAGAGGACACCGCTGCACGGGTAACACTTCGAACCCGAGGTGTGGCGTAAAAAATAACAAGGCATCGATAAAGGCCAAAACCATAAAGGGCTCCTCGGATGCCCAACATGTGAGCTCTTCGGATTTAGCTTGGCGATCCTCAAGATCAAAGATGAGAAGATTTGTTGAACCAGTTTTCAAGGCCGATGAACAAAGACAAAGAACCGTTCGGAAGAACCGAGGAGCATCCTCAACTTGAAGACCGATTCAGGGGGCTAGTGACGGTGTCCTGGACTAGGGGGTACTCACCACGTCATCTCCCGACCAGTGGGTAGGGCCGAGGACCCCCATAATGATTCACTAATGGGCCACTTCGGGCAGCCCATGATGCATACAAGGAAGATTCCACAAGAGTTGGCACACAAGACAAGGACTCCTTTAAACCCTAGGCCTACAATACATTATATAAACTGAGGCCAGGCTAGTCAATAGACCATCTCGTTTTCATTACTGCAATATCGTAGTAGATACATGTACTATGTATTGTCCCCATATCAATACAATCAAAAGCAGAACGTAGGGTATTATCTCCTTGAGAGAGCCCGAACCTGGGTAAAATTCGGTGTCCATGTTACCATCGCCTCAAGACTCCCAGCTTAGGACCCGTACTATGCGATATGTCGGTTTTGACACCGATGGGAGGGTGGCGTTCTCGCTGTTGGCCCGACGCCAGATCCGTGTAGCGACTATGACATCCACCCGAGCCTGGTGGTTCCTCACGTAGATCATGACACTGTTCCTTCGTACGAGGAACACATGTGATGGGGAAGCACCATAGGAAGATGCATCATCATGAGGACTTGAGATTCATGTACCATGGGAAACCACGAGCAAAAGAAAAGAACGAGGCAGCGCGGTTGACTGTTTCTACCTCCACTAGGACAACAACTAAGATAAATTGTGCCCCCTTCATGTGCACCTCTCCCCTGCTTAGTTACTATTGATGTTGTTTCAGGTAGATTCATGTCGTTGGTAGGTTGTGTAATAGGAGAAACAATACGGTGTGTACATGCACATGCAAATACAAATCCTTTTGGATGTTATAGAGCTAAGCATGAGTCTGAATCTTGGTCGTCAACTACTAAATTATGGACACTCATGTTGTTTCTTTGTGATATTGCTGCAGGCACAAAAACATTCCCTTGTGTGTATTGATGACCCACAAGTATATGGGATCTATCATAGTCCTTTCGATAAGTAAGAGTGTCGAACCCAACTAGGAGCAGAAGGAAATGACAAGCGGTTTTCAGTAAGGTATTCTCTGCAAGCACTCAAATTATCGGTAAAAGATAGTTTTGTGATAAGGTAATTTGTAACGGGTAGCAAGTAACAATTGTACCAAAGGTGCAGCAAGGTGGACCAATCCTTTTTGTAGCAAAGGACAAGCCTGGACAAACTCTTATATATAGCAGAGCGCTCCCGAGGACACATGGGAATTTCTGCCAAGCTAGTTTTCATCATGCTCATATGATTCGCGTTCGTTACTTTGATAATTTGATATGTGGGTGGACCGGTGCTTGGGTGCTGCCCTTACTTGGACAAACCTCCCACTTATTATTAACCTCTCTTGCAAGCATCCACAACTACGAAAGAAGAACTAAGATAAATCTAACCATAGCATGAAACATATGGATCCAAATCATCCCCTTACGAAGCAACACATAAACTAGGTTTTAAGTTTCTGTCAGTCTATCAACCCATCATCTACTTAGTACTTCCCATTGCCTTCCCATAGGCCCAAATAATGGTGAAGTGTCATGTAGTCGTCGTTCATATGACACCACAAGAGGAGAGACAACATACATCTCATCAAAATGTCGAACGAATACCAAATTCACATGATTACTCATATCAAGACTTATCCCATGTCCTTAGGAACAATCATAATTACTAACAGAGCATATCCATGTTCATAATCAGAGGAGTATTAATAATCATGAAGGATATGAACATATGATCTTCCACCAAGTAAACCAACTAGCATCAACTACAAGGAGTAATAAACACTACTAGCAACCCACATGTACCAATCTGATGTTTTGAGACAAAGATCGGATACAAGAGATGAACTAGGGTTTGGAGAGGGGATGGTGTTGATAAGGATATTGATGGAGATTGACCCCCTCTTGACGAGAATATCATTAGTGATGACGATGGCTTCAATTACCCCTCCGGCAGGGAAGTTTTACCGAAGTTCCACCTCGAGGCGGCAGCACTTCTCCCGAAAGTTCTGATATGATTTTTTCCAGGTCAAAACCCTTCATATAGCAGAAGATGGGCACCAGAGGCCTCTCAGGGGCCCCTCAAGCCACAGGGGCGCGACTGGGGGGTAGGTCGCGCCCAACAGGCTTGTGACCTCCTGGTGGGTCCTCTCTGGTATTTCTTTGGCCTAATATTTTGTATATATTCCAAAACAATTGTCCGTAACTTTTCAGGACTTTTAGAGTTGTGCAGAATAGGTCTCTCAGATTTGCTCCTTTTCCAATCCAGAATTCCAGCTATCGGCATTCTCCTTCTTCATGTAAACCTTGTAAAATAAGAGAGAAAAGGTATAAGTATTGTACCATAATGTGTATTATCAACCCATAATGCAATAAATTTCAATATAAAAGCATGATGCAAAATGGACGTATCAACTCCCCCAAGCTTAGACCTCACTTGTTCTCAAGTGAAAACCGAGATCGATAAATATGCCCACATGTTTAGAGATAGAGGTGTCGAAAAAAATAAAATACGGACATGAAGGCATCATGGTTATCTTCAGAACGACAACACAAATTGACATATAATTTCTTATGCTAGAGTAACAATTCATTCACAAGGTAAAATATGAATCAAGAAGTCTATTGAGAACTAACAATCTATGATTTCAGTCATTGAAGCAATTCCTTTTTATCGCAACGTAGGAAAGAGTCAATATAAGAGCTTGTAAAGCAAATCCACATACTCAATCATCTTATAGTCTTCCATAATTTCTAACACTCACGCGGTACCTATGAGGTCAAAGCTTCAATCGGAGACAGAGAAAGATAGGGGCTTATAGTTTTGCCTCCCAACTTGAAAGTGCATTATATCGACTAGAGGGGGATGAATAGGCGACTTTTACAATTTCATCACTGAGAAAATTCCTAGTGAGGAAAGTCCTTAGTCAGATCTGAGTGTAGTGGAAATAGTACAAAGTTAGAAGTGCAAAAACATCTACAACAAAGTACTCAGCGTGATTTAACAGAATCGGTTGGCACATGTCACAAGTACATGATAAGCAGGTGAAGAATAACTCAGGTGAAGAATTTGAGGTGAGGAAATTCAGAGAAAGTATTAAGTCAAATTCTTCAAATAGTACAGATGAAAGTGTTCAACATGCAATCGATGAAATGTGAGTGTTGAGGAAATAGAACGAATAGCTCGATGAAGACAGTTGTTGATGACCCAGTTCCAACTATTGCGATAGTTGTACGTCTGGTTTGGAGCGGCTTGGTATTGAAACCAAAGAACACACAGTCCCGGGACACACAGTTCTTACCATATTGTCCTTTATCTAAGGACACACAATCCTCACCCAACGCTTGTGGTAAGTCTTCATGGCAGACTTCCAAACCCTCACAAACTCGGTCACCCTGCGATCCACAATTGACTGCTGGATGCTCTAGACCATGATGCCTAGCCGTATGGAGGATGCACATCCCTCAAAGGTAAGAAACATCGGTTCCACATAGGAATAACTTCTTCAATGATGCTCAATCACTTGGGTTTTGGTTTGGGTTTGGGTGTTTGGGGTATTTCCTCACTTGATGATTTTCACTCAGAGTTCTCAGGAATTTGGGTTGCTCTAAATGACTAGTGTCAGTTTCTCTCCAAGAAGCCAACCAGCTAGTGGTTGTGGGAGGTGGCTATTTATAGCCTGGGAGCATCTCGACATGATTTGACATAAATTCCCTTTAATAATATGACCATTGGGTGGATAAGATCTAGGACACGTGGCATGTGGCGCGACAACGGTCGGAACTTTCAGCTGTGAAAGTCCTCATGTCTCTCATGTTCCTCACTTTGAAGATTTGGTAGATGTAGGTTTGGGTCGAGCATCATGAGGAAATTCGTTCCATAGTTTTACCTCGACCCCCTTTAACAGTACGGTGTTCCTATGACTCAAGTATAAAGAAAATGAAACTAAAAGAGTAAATCTTCAAGCTTCAAAGTCTTTAGTGTATTTTCTTCGGGACATACTGAATTCCTCATCGTCAATATCTTCATGAGGAATATCATTTTATTCACAATTTCTTTGCGATCAAAGTATTCACCCGAAGACAATCATTTTTAGGGGTCGATATTCATCAAATAACTCAAACTCCTCAGCGACTTATAGAGCATGTGTACACTTACAAACATATCAGTCGCTTAACCTATAAGTCTTCAAACCACCAAAATCACTAAGGGGCAGTAGATGCACTTACAATCTCCCCCTTTTTGGTGGTTGATGAAATATAGGTTAAGTTTTCAATAGGGATAATAATATGAAATGTAAGTACAGAGTTTGAGGAATTTGAAGGGAAGATACACATAAACTCCCCCTGAAGATGTTCATGTTTTGACGAATTTGCATTGAAAAGAAAATGCACATTGATGATATATATCATGGAGATCTCCCCGTGTATCTTGTAATTCATGCATGCCTTTGACATATAGTATGAGGAATTTGAAATGCATGATGAAAAATGGTGTCTCACGAATTTTAGCATACATGCATTAATTAACTTGAGGAATAAGCGTGCGAGGAAAAACGTTCAAAAGTGTCAGAGCACCATCAGGCTTAAGTTACAACTCATTACACCAAAAACTTCAGAAGAACCAAGAGTTTGTAGCTTAATAAAGTTTTATAAGCCCATAAATTTATCCCGCTTGAAGACTAACTCTCAAATTTCTCCCCCTTTGTCATCAAGTGACGAAAAGGGACGAAACTAAGGACTAACGCCCATGAAGATCTTCACTTCTGTGTTGAGGAAGAGGCTTGAGCATTCTTTGAGTCACACTTCCTTGTTGGGCCAGTTGCAGTATTTGCAGGTTCTTCGTCGAAATCAGCGGTGCAGAATGAAGAAAATGAGCTGTCCACCAAGTCAGGAACTGGAATATTCTTGAATTTCTTCTTTGGTGGCCATGACCAATCAAAGTCCCGAGTGAATTCCAATTCTTCAAGTTCCTTTGGAGTCTTCACGTGAGACAATATGGCCCAAGTGCGATCAAATACCTCATGAAGATAATAGTGATTTTTCAGCATTTTGAGTATCATTGAGGGTTTTCACAATGGAGCCAAACTGGCGTTTTACCCACTTGTGATTGTGATCGACTTACTGATGAAGACTGAGGAGAAGCTCTATGTTAGTCATCACCCTTGGGGTTGTTGGGCTTGGAGGTTTTGCTCTGCCATCAGATTCTTGAGTGGCAGTGTCATCATATGAGGAATAGGAGGCAACCTTGTGAAATTAACCATCCTGGGGCCGATTTCCTTCATCAATCACTAACTTGCATTTGCCCTCAATAGGTTCAAAAGATTTCTTGATGACTTTGAATGGCGGCAGATATCCGAGGTGATTCTGACAGTGAGCTTGGTAGTTGACTGCGGATCTGTTTCTGATGAATCTCATGATCCAAGGCGCATAAATCTTCACCTCAAATGGTGACAAAGCATTATCAGCCAAAGTCCTCGAGAAGAAATCATGAAGCTTCATTTTGATGCCATGAATGACATTGAACAAGATTTTATTCATGGTTCCAACAACATCTTCTTCCTTTTCATGCCCTTTGATGGGTGCGATGGAATATGCCAAAATTTTGTAGACTGTTCTGGGAACATACTTCAATTCCTTCCACTCCTTAGCCCATCTGCGTTCAATCATTTGAAGCCTTATCTTGCGTTTTGCCATGGTCTCTTTTCTATGAATTTATTCATCTGGCGTGCACTACTCAGCATATATTTCCTCTGGGATTTCAAAAGCAGTGTTCTATTCTAGTTTCTTGTCACCCTTCTGGTTTCTGTCTTCCTCCATTTTCTTCAGCTCGGGTTTTGCTGAGGAATTTGTATTCTTCGGCAATTTGAGGGCAGAGGTAATGTTTCTTCAAGAAATGCTGCAAATGAGTTAAGTTGATGAGAACCTAGTGATTCATAAGTTGACATTTTCCACGTGTGAAAAGAGTATATCTGCGAAGAATTTGGAGAGGTCGTAAGCGTTCTCAGATTTGAGGAAATTGAAAAATTACTTAAGTTTAGGAATTTGACCAGTGAGTTGAGGAATTTGACTAAGCATTCTGATCTTGGGTTCCAGAGTTGTCTAGATTCGAAAATTTACATAATTGAGGAATCTTGTGAAGAACTTAGGGGCTTAGTAAAATTCATCAAGTGTTCTAGACATGGGTGTGCACAGCGGAGGGATTTTCTGAGGAAAAACTGATTTCATGAATCCATAGAGAATAAATTGATCAAATATGGACAGTGATGACGAGTTGATGGATATACTTCTCGCCCCTCGTTGGTTACCCCAAGTGGAAGGTTGAGATGTAGTCAGCAGCAGATTTCCCATACACGGAGACTGTAAGGTTTATCGAACCATAAGGACCAGAGTCCCATGATGTTCACTAGTTGTAACGCCCAAGATGCGATCCTATCCTCAATTTGGCACGAGGGCCTCGTCAGGGATAGACGCACATCTCGTCGTTTCGCAAGAATGGATATCGTTACAAGTACATGTACTGAAAAGATGAGATATATGGAATTGGCTTACACTCGCCACAAGCTACATCAGAGTCACATCAGTACAATACATAAACATCATGAATAAGAGCAGGGTCCTACTACGGACGAAAACAAACGAGAAAAGAGTATGACGTCCATCCTTGCCATCCCAGGCTGCCGGCCTGGAACCCATCCTAGATCAATGACGAAGAAGAAGAAGAAGTAACTCCAAATGAACAATCAACGCGCTCGCGTCAAGTAACCTTTACCTGTACCAGCAACTGGTGTTATAGTAATCTGAGAGCCATAGGGGACTCAGCAATCTAATTGCCAAAGGTTTCAAGACTAGCAAAGCTTAATAGGTGAGGTATGGTTAAGTGGTGAGGCTGGAGCATGCGACTAAGCAATATATGAGGTGGCTAACTTACGAGTACAAGAATAAAGAGGGGGATGATCTACGCATCGCGGACGTGATCTACTGATGATCAAATGAATGATCCTGAACACCTACTTACGTCAAACATAACCCCACCGTGTCCTCGATCGGAGAAGGATCTTACGAAAGAGACAGTCATGGTTACACACTCAGTTGGCATATTTTAATTAAGTTAAGTTCAAGTTGTCTAGAACCAGTGTTAAACAAAGTTTCCACGTTGCCACATAACCGCTGGCATGGCTTTCCGAAAGGTTTAACCCTGCAGGGGTGCTCCAACTAGTCCATCACAAATTACCACAAGACGCATAGAAATCCTCGATCACGAAACTCGCGATCTCGTTGGACTCCTTAGTGGAAAACCTCAACTCTGAGATTACCCAAAGCATCACTGGAATCCCGATGCACAAGATATTTCGTCAAAGGTAAAACTAATGCAGCAAGGCCGCCCGACGTGTCGACGAAACCGATAGGAGCCGCGTATCTCGTTCTCAGGACATGATGGATGGGTCACACTAGGAGAAACCAAACCTCGGGTTGCCCCGCGGTGGTCCCGTAGTGTGTCAGTTTGGACCAACACTCATGCGGAGCACTGGCCCCGGGGGTTGATTAATTATCCGCGGCTGCCGGCGGGTCCCTATGCATCATTAGGTTATTAGGAAAATGAAAACAAAAGTTGGGCCTTGCCAGACCAGTCTTAATCTAAAACAAATTATCAAGGGGGTCCTCATTACAACCCCGATCGTGTTAGGGGCGCTCAATTATGGAACATAACACCGGTAGCCGAAACTAAGGGGGCAATGGTGGAACAAAACACCAGGCTAGAAAGGCCGAGCCTTCCACCTTTCACCAAGTATATAGGTGCATTAATTTAAATAGCATTTAATATGGTGATATCTAGGAACCCATGTAATCACATGGAAGCAACTACACCTGCAACTAGCAACGCTAACACATGGTTAAGCAAGCGGTAACATAGCCAATCAGTGGTTTGCTAGGTCGCGATCAGGTTGATAGTTTTCGTGGCAATGTCGGGACACTGATATTTAACATGTGGTAGGCAATGAGACATAGGGACGGAAAGGATAATACTAGCATGGCAATGATAGTAATGGTATCTGGGGAAATGGTCATCTTGCCTGAGATCCCGCTTGGAAGAAGAATGTCTGCGTGAAGCAGACGAACCGATGTAGTCGAACGGGTCCTCACAATCCGACACGCTTGCGGAACTCTAACGAGACAAAGCAAAACGAAAACAGGAACCAACACATGATATCCACCATGCATATGCACGACAAGATGCAATCCACATATGATGCATGATCAGCTGAACATATGCAAGACATGGCATGGAAATTCACAACAACCACACACTACACATTAAGTGAAGTTCAATATGCAACGAGTTGCATATTGACGAAACTCCACATACGGATTATTTAGTTCTATCCCGATTAGGTACAAGACAATATTTAAATGTGGTTAAACATGGCAAGAGGTGAAGCGTAACTAAACTACCTATCTAGTCATTTTAAATGAGGTCAGAAATGACATATAGCATCTCCGAGATGACCTCATACGTTAATTTATAATTCTGTCCAGATCTGAACTAACATGTTTTAATATTTGTTAAACAGCAAAAACATAGGTTCATGTGATTCTACGCGTCATTTCAATCAACTTACACATAGAGAACATCTCCAAGGGAGCTACGGTTCAAAAGATACGAACACCGCAAGATATGTTGACATGAATGCAAAATGTGTGCAACGACAGTCACAAGCATTTCAAAGCATACAATCAGCAAGATAATATGAAACTACACAAGATTCTAAGCAAGTTTCATATAGGACACGATCAAAACGGAGCAACGGTTCAACAACTACGAGCTAAACAAGAAATCACTACAATCTGCCAAAATCAGCCACATAGCATTTTCTACACCCCACAACTACGATAGAGGGCAAGGTGCAATACAAATACAACTAATAACATCTAGCATGGAAGCATGGATCACTTGGAAAAGAGCTCACAAAATGGCATCTCACACACTGTTTCAGACTTAGAGAAAAACACAGTTTATGAAAGTGTAGTTTTCGATCTGAAAGCATATTGACAGCAGCAAAACCATAAGCTACAGGACTCCAAATGGCATGAAAATTGACAGCATGCTAGAGAATCCTAAAGTCTATAACTAACTCCATTGCCCCAACCTCAAAAGAGCCACATAACACCAGATAAACTCATGCAAAGACAACAACAAAATATTATAGATTTCAGACTTAGAAATATTTCAACATCTCCAAATCAGCACTTTTTCCTAGCAAGTTGAGAACAAGCAAACCATACCTAAACATGGAATTCTATTGCAACCAAAATTACCAGGGGTCAATCTACACATCCAAGGGCAAATCTCTAGGTGACAACTTCTTCATATCATGCACGGATTAAAACCCACAAAATAAACAAAAGGGCATCACCACAAAATATCATGCAAACTAACTTGCTCAAAAGCTAAAACTAAAAGCACAGTTAAATTCTATGGATTTTTCTACCCCGAAAACATATATAACATGAGGGGTTGCAAAACAAAAACAACGCCACGCGTATATGCGGGAATATGTCCTAACCGCGTTATAGCAAACTAGCGACATAATCCTACGTGCAAAAATACCAACAACTACTCTAAAATACATGGAAAAAGGGTTCCTAAAACATGAGCATTATATCTACGGGGTTTGAGCAATCCGGACACGCACGGAAAATAGATACGGGTGACTAAGATATTAGGACAGCACACAAAACTAGGCATCCAGCATGTCAAACTACTTCAAACGTGCATGCAAGTTGCAAATTCGTAATCTAAGTGAAAAACTAATCAAGTTTCATATATAGATCATCTAGATCCGACGCTCGGTTTAAAATCTACGGGTGTTTTAAAAACATGCTTTTTCTGAAATTAATAAATCCGGGGAAACCCTAAAATATGCTAATGGGCCTAATCTGGGCATGCGCAACTTAGTAAAACACGCCACGGGTGCTTAATAGCGGGCAACAGGGGGGCTCACCTCGGGCTTGGGCGCAGGCAGGTCTCGGGAGGAGGCGGCCTGGTCGGCAGGGTAGCTGGGCCGGAGGGGAGGCCGGCCTGCTCAGGCTGCTGCTGGCCTGTGTCGGGGCGCGCCTGGGCCAGGTGCTGCGTTGGGCCGGCTGACTGGAAGGGGCTACTCCCACCTACGTGCGAGGCCACGTGCGACGAGCAGGGCGCGCGATCGCCGCGTCGTTCCTCCCCTGCTCGCTCCCGAGCTCGGGCCATGGCGACGCCGGCCACAGCGCGGAGGGGGCCGGGAGGCAGCGTGGACGGGTCCCTCGATCGGATCTGGTCAGATCCGACCGGATCGGGGCTGCTGGAGGACGGCGGTCGGAGGCGGAGGACGGCGGCCGGAGGCGGAGGACGGCGGCCGGAGGCGGGGGACCGGCGGCGCGACAAACACGGCCATAGTCGGGTGGATGCTCGCTGGAAGGCTGGTGGCGCTTCGGCCGACGGCTGCAGGCGGTGGGGAGAGGCGAGGGATGCGGGACCGGCTAGCGACGGAGCTGCAGCGGTGTCCCGGGCGGCGGCATGCCAGCGACAGGCAGCTCGGGCGCGAGGGAAGCTGGCGCCGGATCTGCGGGCGTCTGCGGCGGCTCGATCCGGGCCTGGGGCGGGCCTACTGCGGGGATGGCGGGCCCTGGCGGCTGAGGAGAGAGAGGAGGAAGGTGTAGGCTGCGCTAGAGTTTCGGGGGGGGGCGGATTTCGAGGGGGAGAGAGAGAGGCTGTCTAAGAATGGCATGAGGGTCTATTTATAACAATGGGGGGGGGGTAGGTTTAGCAGAGTTTCGCCCCGGTTTCAACCGTGCGATCGGAATCGAACAATCTCGAATACGGGACGGGCTAAGTGACCGTGTAGAGTATGCTAGCCGGGAAGAGAGGGAAACGGTGCGGCGCGGCAATGCGATTTTAAAACACCAAAAAATGTCCGACGGTAGACCGAATACGGTGTCGCTACGGTCGACCGTTCGGGTACCAGACGGACTCTGATTGCGACAAAATTTGACACGCGGCCTACCTATAATAAAATAACACCGCACGTCGTGTTTCAACTCAATTAGAGAATATTTTACACGCACTTTAAAAAACAGGTTTTGACGATGCCGCGGGCGCATGCGTGTGTGGTCGGGCTCAGAACGGACAACGACGAGAACCGGAAACTAACAACGGATGCAAGTTTGAAAACTGGCGGCAACGGAGATGGCGATGCAATGCAGATGATGCACATGATGCGATGATGATGCGACAAATAAAATGAGTCACACGACGAAAACGGAATAAAAGGTGAATCTTCTGGAACGTCGGTCTCAGGCTGTCACACTAGTGATGTCTCTCTCCCAAAAGACGATATAGAACTATGCTGGGTAAACAAATTACAGTTGGTCAATTGACAGAGTTATAAACGTACCGCAATGCAAATCATGCTACTAGAAAGTTACAGGCTCAAAAGTAATGGGCAGTACGCCAAGACAAGTAGACCATTTATCCAGCAACATCTACTCTATAGTCATCCACCTAGAGATATCTATCCAGAACGTCTTGCTGGTATTAATTTGCGAGCCCCACCCAAATTGTAAACTCAAAGCAACGGACAACTGCATTAACGAACTTTGCGTAAGGTAAATAATCCTTGCAACCGTGGTCGCAAGAAACGTTGTTTTCTCCCTGGTGGCAACAACACATCCCCTAGTCTCATGTTTCTGTCACTCATGCTAGACATCAGGGGGCATGAACCCACAATTATGCATAACGCTCCCTCTTGGAGTTACGATCTACTACTCGGCGGATCCCAACAAACTAAGCATAGCAACAGTAGGTAAATTACATAGATGCCTTGATCATGTAGGGCAGCTCACAAGGGCTAAGCATTGAAGCACAAGATTGGAGAGAAGACATCACATAGCTACTAGTCATGGACCCATGGTACAAGGAGGACTACTCACGACACGTCCGGGAAGCGTCCATGGTGGTGGAGAAGCTCCCGGACGTCAATCCTCCCTCCAGCAGGATACCGGGAAGAGGCCTTCTAGCGCTCCCGATCTCGGAAGCGCTGCGGCGGTGGAATGGTGGAGAAATTCGAGATTCCGGATATATTTTTAGTGTTCTCCATCCGAGGGGTAAATATAGGCCAAAGCAGGGCGTCAGGGGGTGGACCAGCCGCCGAGGCGGCCTGGTGGCGCGGCCAGGAGGGGTCCCATGCCAGGTGGCCGCCTGGGTGAGGCCTGGCTCCCCTCTGGCCCACCTTGGTGCTTCATGAAGCTTCCGTCACGCCGATTTTATATATTTTCTTGGGATTTTTGGGGCTCTGCAAATTGGGGTAAAGTCCTTGCAATTGAAAGACATTAGCAGACTGAAATTGGCACTAGGTGCACTGAGTTAATAGGTGATATGTCCCAAATGTATCTATAATTTCTGCTTGTTCCATGATCTTTTGGGTGACATTGTTGTATGTTTTGCTACACTTTCATATCATTTTACACATATTTGGACTAACCTACTAACTTAGTGCACCCAGTGCCAGTTTATGTGCGCTGATGTCTATTTTGTCGGGGCTTTCACCCAATTTTCTGAAGCCCGAGAAATTCCAGGGAAAATATATAAAAAATCAGCGTAACGGAAGCTTCCAGATCACCAAAGATGGTCCATAGGGGGCCAGGGGCTGCCCAGGCGACCTGCTGGCGCTACCAGGCTCTAGGTCGCGCCAGGAGGCCGCCTGGGTGGGCCCCACCTCCTCCGGTGCCCTCCTTTGGCCTATATTTAGTCCTCCGAGAGGGCACCCTTCCACAACTCCCAGAATTGCGAATTTCTCCATCGTTCTGCCGCCGCAGCGCTTCCGAGATCGGGAGCGTCAGGAGACCTCTTCCCGGCACCCTGCCCGAGGGAGGATTGACCTCCGGGAGCTTCTCCACAGCCATGGACGCTTCCCGGACGTGCCGTGAGTAGTCCTCCTTGGACCATGGGTCCTTGACCAGTAGCTATGTAATGTCTTCTCTCCAATCTTGTGCTTCAATGGTTAGTCTTTGTGAGCTGCCCTACATGATCAGGCCATCTATGTAATTCTCTTGCTATTGCTATGCTCGGTTTGTTGGGATCCGATGGATTATGTTCAGATTGTTATGAGTTATATATTTGATTATCGTTTTATATTATGTTCCTTAGTGATTCATGCATGTTCTCCGTTGTTATTTATTGCTTTGGCCGAGTAGTAGATTGTAACTCCAAGAGGGAGCCTTATGCATGATTGTGGGTTCATGCCCCTTGATGTCTAGCTTGAGTGACAGAAACATGAGACTAGGGGATGTGCTGTTGCCACCAGGGAGAAAACAACGGTGCTTGTGACCATGGTTGGAAGGATTGTTTACCTTACGCATAGTTCATTAATGAAGTTGTCCGTTACTTTGAGTTTACACTTTGGGTAGGGCTCGCAACTTAATACCGGAGAGATGTTCTGGATAGATATCTCAAGGTGGATGATTAGTAAGTAGATGCTGATGAATAAATGATCTACTTGTCTTGGTGTACTTCCCATTACTATTGAACCTCTAACTATCAAGTAGCATAATTAGCATTGCGGTGCGTTCATAATTCTATCAATTTCCCAGGTGTGATTTGTTTACCCAAGCATAGTTGTTTATCGTCTTTTGGGAGAGAGACATCACTAGTGAACATCATGTGACTCCGGTCCATATCACCATCATTGTTTACACCTCCATCATTTACCGTTTTCATTTACTTTTCCGTTGCAATCACTATTACCTTCCCACTTGTGTTTTGATCCTTTGCAAACTACAATGCCGGAGAGATTGACAACCTATCTGTACTCGATGGGAGAAAAGTTATTTGTTGTGTGTGCATGTCCACGTCTTGTGATAGCGCCAGGGTGGGAGACACCTACTTGTTGATCCTAGGAGTCCTCCTGGTTTAATAAACCTTACAGTCTCTATGTGAGGGAAAACTTGCTGCTCACTACATCTCAACCTTCCACTTGGGGTAACCAACAAGGAGCGAGAAGTATATACATCATCTCGTCATCAGTAGGTTAGTCCAAATAAGTGTAAAAAGGTATAAAAGTGTAGCAAAACATATAACAATGTCACCCAAAAGAGCATGGAACAAACAAAAATTATAGATACGTTTGGGACGTATCACACAGTAAAATAGGATTTGGAGAGGCCGTATGCGTTCTCAGATTTGAGGAAATTGAAAAATTACTTAAGTTTAGGAATTTGACCACTAAGTTGAGGAATTTGAGTAAGCATTCTGATCTTGGGTTCCAGAGTTGTGTAGATTCAAAAATTTACACAATTGAGGAATCTCGTGAAGAATTTAAGGGCTTAGTAAAATTCATCAAGTGTTCTAGACATGGGTGTGCACAACTGAGAGATTTTCTAAGGAAAAACTGATTTCATGAATCCAAAGAGAATAAATTGATCAAATATGGACAGTGATGACGAGTTGATGGATATACTTCTCGCCCCTCGTTGGTTACCCCAAGTGGAAGGTTGAGATGCAGTCAACAACAAATTTCCCTTACACGGGGACTGTAAGGTTTATCGAACCAGGAGGACTCCGAGGATCAACAAGTAGGTGTCCGCTGCTCTGGCTCTAGCAGAAGACGTGGACCTGCACACACAACAAATAATTTTTCTCCCAACGAGTTCGGAGAGGTTGTCAATCTCTCCGGCCTTGTAGGTTGCAAAGGATCAAAACACAAGCGGGAATAGCGATATTGATTGCAACATAAAAGTAAATAAAAATAGTAAATGGTGGAGGTCTAAACAATGGTGGTAATAAGAACCAGAGTCCCATGATGTTCACTAGTGATGTCTCTCTCCCAAAAGACGATAAACAACTATGTTGGGTAAACAAATTACAGCTAGGGAATTGACAGAATTATAAACGCACCGCAATGCTAATCAGGCTACTAGAAAGTTAGAGGCTCAAAAGTAATGGGTAGTACGACAAGACAAGTAGACCGTTTATCCATCAGCATCTACTCTCTAATAATCCACCTTGAGATATCTATCCAGAACATCTTGCTGGTATTAAGTTGCGAGCCCCACCCAAAGTGTAAACTCAAAGCAACGGACAACTGCATTAACGAACTTTGCGTAAGGTAAACAATCCTTGCAACCGTGGTCACAAGCATAGTTGTTTTTGTTGCGGAACGTTGCATGGGAAACAAAAAAATTCCTACGCACACGAAGACCTATCATGGTGATGTCCATCTACGAGAGGAGATTTAGATCTACGTACCCTTGTACATCGCACAACAAGAAGCGTTAGGAAACGCGGTTGATGTAGTGGAACGTCTTCACGTCCCTCGATCAGCCCCACGAACATTCCCACAAACCGTCCCGCGATCCGTTCCGATCTAGTGCTGAACGGACGGCACCTCCGCGTTCAGCAAACGTACAGGTCGATGATGATCTCGGCCTTCTTGATCCAGCAAGCAAGACGGAGAGGTAGATGATTTCTCCGGCAGCATGACGACACTCCGGTGGTGGTGACAATCTACTCCTGCACGGCTCCGCCCGAGCTCCGCAGAAATACGCGTTAGAGGTAAAACTATGGTGTCTAGATCTGAGTTGCACATGGCAAAAGTTGTCACAAATCAGCCCTAAATCACCACTATATATAGGGGGGAGGGGGAGGAGGCTTGCCTTGAGGGCCAAGCCCTCAAGGGTGCGCCGGCCAAGGGAGAGGAGGAGTCCTACTCCAATTAGGATTGGAAAGTGGAGTCCTTCTCTTCCTTCCCACCTCTCCTTTTTTTTCTTTTTCTTTGGTTTTCTTTCCTTGGTACCAAGGCCCTCTTGGGCTGTCTTACCAGCCCACTAAGGGTTGTTGTGCCACCCCTAGGGCCATTGGGCTTCCCCCGGGTGGGTTGCCCCCCTCCCGGTGAACTTCCAGAACCCATTCGTCATTCCGTGTACATTCCCGGTAATGCCCGAAAACCTTCCGGTAACCAAATGAAGCCATCCTATATATCGATATTCGTTTCCGGACTATTCCGAAAACCCTCGTGATGTCCGTGATCTCATCCGGGACTCCAAACAACCTTCGGTCACCAACACATATAACTCAACTATACTAAAACATTATCTAACCTTCAGTCTGCAGACCCTACGGGTTCGAGAACTATGTAGACATGACCCGAGACACTCCTCGGTCAATATCCAATAGCGGGACCTGGATGTCCATATTGGATCCTACATATTCTGCGAAAATCTTATCGGTTGAACCTCTGTGCCAAGGATTCATATAATCCCGTATGTCATTCCCTTTGTCCTTCGTTATGTTACTTGCCCGAGTTTTGATCGTCGGTATCCGCATACCTATTTCAATCTCGTTACCAGAAAGTCTCTTTACACGTTCCGTAATACAAGATCCCGTGACTTACACTTAGTCACATTGCTTGCAAGGCTTGTGTGTGATGTTGTATTACCGAGTGGGCCCCGAGATACCTCTCCGTCACACGGAGTGACAAATCCCAGTCTTGATCCATACTAACTCAACGGACACCTTCGGAGATACCTGTAGAGAACCTTTATAGTCACCCAGTTACGTTGTCTATGAACTAGTCAACTAGAGGCCTATGGCCAGGAAACCTTGACCATCTTTCATCAATGAACTAGTCAACTAGAGGCTCACTAGGGACAGTACGTTGTCTATGTATCCACACATGTATTTGAGTTTCCAATCAATACAATTCTAGCATGTATAATAAACGATTATTATGAACAAGGAAATATAATAATAACTAATTTATTATTGCCTCTAGGGCAGATTTCCAACAGTCTCGCACTTGCACTAGAGTCAATAATCTAGTTCACATCACCATGTGATTATAACGAATCCAACACCCATATAGTTCTGGGGTCTGATCACGTCTTGCTCGTGAGAGAGTTTTAGTCAACGGTTCTGAATCTTTCAGATCCGTGTGTGCTTTGCAAATGTTTATGTCATCTTATAGATGCTTCTACTACGTGCTATTCGGAAATACTCCAAATATCTACTCTACTATACGAATCCGTTTTACTACTCATAGTTATTCGGATTGGTGTACGACGAACTCTTTAACCACCTCCATACTCGGGTAAAATTCCTTAGTCTATTAGTTACTAAGGATAACTTTGACCGATGTTCAACGATTCAATCCTGGATCACTCTCTGTACCTCTTAACAGACTTGTTGCAAGGCACACATCAGGTGCGGTACACAACATGGCATACTGTAGAGTCTACGGCTAAGGCATAGGGGACGACCTTCGTCCTTTCTCTTTCTTTTTCCATGGTCGGGCTTTTGAGTCTTACTCATATTCACACCTTACAACACAGCCAAGAACTCTTTCTTTGCTGATCTATTTTTAACTCCTTCAAAAACTTGTCAAGGCATGCATTTCATTTGAAAGTTCTGTTTAGCTTTTTGATCTATCTCCATAGATCTTGATGCTCAATGTTCAAGCAGCTCTATCCAGGTCTTCCTTTGAAAAACCCCTTTCAAACATCCTTTTACGCTTTACAGAAATTCTACATTACTTCCGATCAACAATATGTCAACCACATATACTTTATAAGAAATACTATAATGCTCCCACTCACTTCTTTAGAAATACAAGTTTCTCATAAATCTTGCACAAACCCAAAAGCTTTGATCATCACATGAAAGCGTATATTCCAACTCCGAGATGCTTGCACCAGTCCATAAAAGGATCGCTGGAGCTTGCATACTTGTTAGTATCCTTAGGATCGACAAAATCTTCTGGATGTATCACATACAACCTTTCCTCAAGGAAACCGTCGAGGAAACAATGTTTTGACATCCTATGTGCAATATTTCATAAATAATGCAACAACTACTAACATAATTCCAACAGACTTTTAGCATCGCTACGAGTGAGAAAGTCTCATCATAGTCAACTCTTTGATCTTGTCGAAAACATCTTTGTGACAAGTCGAGCCTTTCTTCATGGTGAATAGTCACCATCATCGTCTGTCTTCCTTTTAAAGATCCATTTTTACTCAATAGTCCTACGACCATCAATTAGTTCTTCCAAAGTCCACACTTTGTTTTCATACATGGATCCTCTCCCGGATTTCATGGCCTCCAGCCATTTGTCGGAATCCGGCCCTACCATCGCTTCTCCATAGCTCGTAGGTTCATTGTTGTTCAAAAACATGACCTCCAAGACAGGGTTACCGTACCACTCTATAGTACTACGCGACCTTGTCAACCTACGAGGTTTGTAGTAAGTTGATCTGAAGCTCAATGATCACCATCATCAATTTGCACTTCAATTGGTGTAGGCGCCACAGGAACATCTTCCTACACCCTGCTATACACCGGTTGAAGTGACATTTCACTAACCTCATCAAGTTCCACCACCCTCCCACTCAATTCTTTTGAGAGAAACCTTTCCTCGAGAAAGGACCCGTTTCTAGAAACAAACACTTTGCTTCCGGATCTAAGATAGGAGATGTATCCAACTGTTTTGGATATCCTTTGAAGATGCATTTATCCTCTTTGGGTTCGAGCTTATCACACTGAAACTTCTTCACATAAGCGTCGCAGCCCCAAACTTTCAAGAAATGACAGCTTAGGTTTCCCCAAACCATAGTCTATACTGTCTCATCTTAACGGAAATACGCGGTGCCCTATTTCAAGTGAATGCAGTTGTCTCTAATGCATAACCCATAACGATAGTGGTAATTCGGTAAGAGACATCATAGTATGCGCTATATCCAATAGAGCGTGGCTATGACGTTCGGACACATCATCACACTATGATGTTCCAGGTGGCATGAACTGCGAAACAATTTCCACATTGTCTTAACTTCGTACCAAAAACTCGTAACTCATATATTCATCTCTATGATCATATCGTAGATAGTTTATCCTCTTGTCACGATGATCTTCACTCTGAAATAGCTTTGAACTTTTCAATACTCCTGTATCTACTCAAACCGTCAGTGAAGTAA
Organism: Hordeum vulgare subsp. vulgare; assembly: GCF_904849725.1. NCBI lineage: Eukaryota > Viridiplantae > Streptophyta > Magnoliopsida > Poales > Poaceae > Hordeum > Hordeum vulgare. Next base: position 378,278,442 of record NC_058524.1, on the reverse strand, counting down.
AAACATAACTATATCCACTGCGTGCCTCAGCACTCATTGGACTGTACACATAAAAAAATATATTACTTCCAACAAGTCACTCTCTTGTTCCATATGGTATGTTTTGCATGTCTCAAGTGATTCAAAATCAAGTGAGTCCAAACGATCCATCTCTATGGAGCTTCTCCATGCACTTATACCAACAGGTATGGTTTGCATGTCTCAAACGTTTCAAAAATGAGTGAGTACAAAGATCCATCAGCATGGAGCTTCTTCTTGCAGTTTACACCAACATGACTCAAGTGGCAGTGCCACAACTAAGTGGTACTATCATTATTACTTTGTATATTTTGGCACCAATATTATGAACATGTGTAACACTATGATCGAGATTCAATAAACCATTGAAAGTAATTATTCAGGGAAATAGAATAACCATTATTCTCTTTAAATGAATAATCATATTGCAATAAACACGATCCAATTATGTTCATGCTCAACGCAAACACCAAATAACAATTATTTAGGTTTAACACCAATCCCGATGGTAGAGGGAGCGTGCGATGTTTGATCACGTCAACCTTGCAAATACTTCCAACACGTATCGTCACCTCGCCTTTAGCTAGTCTCTGTTTATACCGTAGCTATCATTTCGAGTTACTAATTAATTAGCAACCGAACCGGTATCCAATACCCTCGTGCTACTAGGAGTACTAGTAAAGTACACATCAATATCATGTATATCAAATATACTTTTGTTGACTTTTCCTTCCTTCTTATCTACCAAGCATCTAGTGTAGCTCCGCCTCAGTAATCGTTCCCCTTATAACAGAAGCACTTAGTCTCGGGTTTGGGTTCAATCTTGGGTTTCTTCATTAGATCAACAACTGATTTGCCGTTTCATGAAGTATCCCTTCTAGCCCTTGCCCTTCTTGAAACTAGTGGTTTTACTAACCATCAACAATTGATGCTCCTTCTTGATTTCTACTTTCGGAGTGTCAAACATTGTGAATCACTCAAGGATCATCATATCTATCCTTGATATGTTATAGTTCATCACAAAATTCTAACAGCTTGGTGGTAGTGACTTTGGAGAATCATCATTATCTCATCTGGAAGATTAACTCCCACTTGATTCAAGCGATTGTTGCACTCAGACAATGTGAGCCCACGCTCAACGATTGAGCTCTTCTCCTTTACTTTGTAGACAAAGAATCTTGTCGGAGGTCTCTTACCTCTCAACAAGGGCACAAGCATGAAATCTCAGTTTCATCTCTTAGAACATCTCTTATGTTTGGTGACGTTTCAAAACCTCTTCGGCGCCATGCTTCTAAGCCATTAAGTATTATGCACTGAACTATCATGTAGTCATCAGAAACGTGTATGACAGATGTTCGCAACATCCATAGTCGACACTCGAGGTGCAGCACGCCGAGTGGTGCATTAAGGACATAAGCCTTCTACGCAGCAATGAGGAGAATCCTCAGTTTTACGCACCTAGTCCGCAAAGTTGCTACTATCAACTTTCAACTAAATTTTCTCTAGGAACATATAAAAACAGTAGAGCTATAGCACAAGCAACATCATAATTCGCAAAGACCTTTTGACTATGTTCATGATAATTGGAGTTTAACTAATCAAATTACTTAATAAACTCCCACTCAAAAAGTACATCACTCTAGTCATTTGAGAGGTACATGATCCAAATTAACTAACTCAAGTCCGATCATCACGTGAGTTGAGAATAGTTTCAGTGGTAAGCATCTCTATGCTAATCATATCAACTATATGATTCATGCTCGACCATTTGGTCTCACGTGTTCCGAGGCCATGTTTGCACATGCTAGGCTCGCCAAGTTTAACCCGAGTGTTCCAGGTGTGCAACTGTTTTGCACCCGTTGTATGTGAACGTTGGGTCTATCACACCCGATCATCATGTGGTGTCTCGAAACGACAAACTGTCGCAACAGTGCACAGTCGGGGAGAACACAATTTCATCTTGAAATTTTAGTGAGAGATCACCTCATAATGCTACCGTCATTCTAAGCAAAATAAGGTGCATAAAAGGATTAACATCACATGCAATTCATAAGTGACATGATATGGCCATCATCTTATGCTTCTTGATCTCCATCACCAAAGCACCGACACGATATTCTTGTCACCATGATCTCCATCATCATGATCTCCATCAACGTGTCGCCATTGAGGTTGTCGTGCTACTTATGCTATTACTACTAAAGCTACGTCCTAGCAATAGAGTAAACACATCTGCAAACACAAACGTTAGTTTGAAGACAACCCTATGGCTCCTCCCAGTTGACGTAGCATCGACGTGCAAGTCGATATTAACTATTACAACATGATCATCTCATACATCCAATATATCACATCATGTCGTTGGCCATATCATATCACAAGCACACCCTGCAAAAACAAGTTAGACGTCCTCTAATTTGTTGTTGCATGTTTTACGTGGCTGCTATGGGTATCTAGTATGATCGCATCTTACTTACGCAAAAACCACAACGGAGATGTGCAAATTGCTATTTAACCTCTCCAAGGACCGCCTTGGTAAAAACCAATTCAACTAAAGTTGAAGAAACCGACACCCGCCAGTCATATTTATGCAACGGGGTTGCATGTCAATCGATGAAATCAGTCTTTCGTAAGCGTACGAATAATGTTGGTCCGGGCCGCTTCATCCAACAATACCGCCGAATCGAGAAAAGACTCAGGAGGGCAGCAAATCAAACATCACCGTCCAAAAAACCTTTTGTGTTCTACTCGAGATAACATATACGCATGAACCTAGCTCATGATGCCACTGTTGGGGAACGTTGCATGGGAAACAAAAAATTTCCTACGCACACGAAGATCTATCATGGTGATGTCCATCTACGAGAGGAGATTTGGATGTACGTACCCTTGTGGATCGCACAGCAGGAAGCATTAGGAAATGCGGTTAATGTAGTGGAACGTCTTCACGTCCCTCGATCAGCCCCGCGAACCGTTCCGCGATCCGTCCCATGATCCGTTCCGATCTAGTGCTGAACGGACAACACCTCAACGTTCAGCACACGTATAGCTCGACAATGATCTCGGCCTTCTTGATCCAGCAAGCAAGACGGAGAGGTAGATGAGTTCTCCGACAGCGTGATGATGCTCCGGTGGTGGTGACGATCTACTCCTGTAGGGCTCCGCCCGAGCTCCGCAGAAATACGATCTAGAGGTAAAACTATGGTGTCTACCTTATAGACAAATAAGATCTGAGTTGCACGTGGCAAAAGTTGTCACAAATCAACCCTAAATCACCACTATATATAGGAGGGAGGGGGAGGAGGCTTGCCTTGAGGGCCAAGCCCTCAAAGGTGCGCCGGTCAAGGGAGAGGAGGAGTCCTACTCCAATCCTACTCCAATTAGGATTGGAAAGTGGAGTCCATCTCTTCCTTCCCACCTCTCCCTTTTTTTCTTTGGTTTTATTTCCTTGGAGCCAAGGCACTCTTGGGCTGTCTTACCATCCCACTAAGGGCTGGTGCACCACCCCTAGGGCCATTGGGCTTCCCTCGGGTGGGTTGCCCCCCTCCCGGTGAACTTGCGGAACCCATTCGTCATTCCCGGTACATTCCCCGTAATGCCCGAAAACCTTCCGATAACCAAATGAAGCCATCCTATATATCAATCTTCGTTTCCAGACTATTCCAAAAACCCTCTTGATGTCCGTGATCTCATGCGGGACTTCGAACAACCTTTGGTCACCAATACATATAACTCAACTATACTAAAACATCATCAAACCTTAAGTGTGCAGACCCTGCGGTTTTGAGAACTATGTAGACATGACCCGAGACACTCCTCGGTCAATATGCAATAGCGGGACCTGGATATCCATATTGGATCCTACATATTGTACGATGATCTGATCGGTTGAACCTGTGTGCCAAGGATTCATATAATCCCGTATGTCATTCCCTTTGTCCTTCGGTATGTTACTTAGCCGAGATTTGCTCGTCAGTATCTGCATACCTATTTCAATCTCGTTATCGGCAAGTCTCTTTACTCGTTCCGTAATACAAGATCTCGTGACTTACACTTAGTCACATTGCTTGCAAGGCTTGTGTGTGATGTTGTATTACCGAGTGGGCCCCGAGATACCTCTCCATGACACGAGTGAGAAATCCCAGTCTTGATCCATACTAACTCAACGGACACCTTCGGAGATACCTTTAGAGCACCTTTACAGTCACCCGGTTACATTGTGACGTTTGATACACACAAGGTATTCCTCCGGTGCGAGTGAATTATATGATCTCATGGTCATAGGAAAAAAATACTTGACACGCAGAAAACAATAGCAATAAAATGACACGATCAATATGCTACGTATATAATTTGGGTCTCGTCCATCACATGATTCTCCTAATGATGTGATCCCGTTATCAAGTGAAAACACTTGCCTATGGCCAGGAAACTTTGACCATCTTTCATCAACGAACTAGTCAACTAGAGGCTCACTAGGGACAGTCTGTTGTCTATGTATCGACACATGTATTTGAGTTTGCAATCAATACAATTCTAGCATGGATAATAAACGATTATTATGAATAAGGAAATATAATAATAACTAATTTATTATTGCCTCTAGGGCATATTTCCAACAGTTTTCTCCCTGGTGGCAACAACACATCCCCTTGTCTCATGTTTCTGTGACTCAAGCTAGACATCAGGGGGCATGAACCCACAATCATGCATAATGCTACCTCTTGGAGTTAAAATCTACTACTCGTCCAAAGCAATAAAAAGCAACAGAGAACATGCATGAATTACTCAAGAACATAATATAAAAGGAGAACCAAATATATAACTCATCACAATCTGAACATAATCTCATAATCCATCAGATCCCAGCAAACTCAGCATAGCAACAACAGGTAAATTACATAGATGCCTTGATCATGTATGGCAGCTCACAAGGGCTAAGCATTGAAGCACAAGATTGGAGAGAAGACATCACATAGCTACTAGTCATGGACCCATGGTCCAAGGAGGACTACTCACGGCACGTCTAGGAAGCGTCCATGGTGGTGGAGAAGCTCCCGGAGGTCAATCCTCCCTCCGGCAGGGTGTCGGGAAAAAGTATTCTAGCGCTCCTGATCTTGGAAGTGCAGCGGCGGCGGAATGGTGGAGAAATTGACGATTCTGGATATATCTTTAGGGTTTTCTGTCCGAGGGGTAAATATAGGCCAAAGGAGGGCGTCACGGGGTGGACCATCCGACCAGGGAGCCTGGTGGCGCGGCCAGGAGGGGGCCCGCACCAGGTGGCTACCTGGGTGAGGCCTCGCTCCCCTCGGGCCCACCTTGGTGCTTCGTGAAGCTTCCGTCACGCTGATTTTTATATATTTTTCTTGTGGTTTTGGGGGCTCTGGAAATTGGGGTAAAGTCCCTGCAATTAAAAGACATCAGCAGACAGAAACTGGCACTAGGTGCACTGAGTTATTAGGTTAGTCCAAATATGTATAAAAAGGTATAAAAGTATAGCAAAACATATAACGATGTCACCCAAAAGAGCATGGAACAAACAGAAATTATAGATACGTTATGGACATATTAACATCTCCAAGCTTATTTCCTGCTCGTCCTCGAGTAGGTAAATGATAACACAAATAATTTATGCGGTGACATGCTAAAACACATATAAGAACTTCAAAGTAAAGCAAGTAAGATATGCAATTCAAGTCAAGACAATAACAAGCAAGAGTCTATATTTAGTATTGAAAATAGCAATGTAAGAAAATAAAGGTGCAAGAGCTCTCGCTGTTCGTGACTCGAATGTCTCCAAATGGTGTTTGCGTGCAATAAGTGGGAGATGGGTTTAGAGCATGAAAATATTATATAGTTTAATTGAGAACTCAATCTACTAAAACTTCACACTTGGTCTCCTTCTGAATCTTATTTTGACTCATCCCCAGACCACTAGTGAGGCACAAGTCAAAATGATCCTCTCCCTTTCGACTTTGAGCACTCATGCAATGGATGAGAGCAAGCAAGATATGTTGGCACTTAGGATGGAAAAGAGAATAATGATGGGGAAGGAAGACAAAAAAGGTGTGAAAGGCTCACATCAATGAGGACAAGCATATGCGAGAGAAAGCCAAATTATAGATATGATGTGAGGAGTAGGGATTGCCATGCAACGGATGTGCATATGAGCTAAGGTAAGCTCTACAATGGAACTAGTGGGGGTGCATCCAACTTGCTTGCTCATGAATACCTAGAGCTCATTTGAGGAGGCTCGTCATTGGAATATACAAGACAAGTTCTAGTGTAAGGGTCCCCACATAGTTATGCATGAATGATAATCTCTATGGAGTACAAATATAACAATGGAGTACGAGTGTGGATCTTTCAAAAGGAATAGTAGTGTTGCCCCCTTCTCTCTTTTTATTTTTTCTTTTTCTTTCTTTATTTTTTATTTTTTTGTGGCCTCTTTGGCTCTTTCTATTTATCTCTCATTTGTCCTCTTTGGGATCTTTTCATGTGTCCTCTTTTAGGATCTTTTAATTTTTCCTCTTTTGGATCTTTTCCTCAGTTAAGGGCAACACTCTATATTTTACAAGAATAAAAAGAAGATCTTCACACTTTATAAGAAGTACTCAACATAAAGATAAATGAAAACTATCATGATGTATGCAAATGTATGCCTCTGCCAATGTAGCAGGATATGCAATGAAACTAGCACGTCATGTAGCAATAATAAGGGTAAGGCCCAACTAGCATGTGGCTCCTGATCAAGCACAAGCATGTATGACATGAAGATCAAGTCATGAGATGGTGGATGTTGCATGGCAATGTATCTCGGAAAGGCTATGGAAATGCCCTAATAGGTAGGTATGGTGGCTGTTGTGAGGAAGGATATAATGAGGCTTATGATGATAGAGCGTATCATGCCAAGGGTTTGGATGCACCGGCGAAGTTTGCACCAACTCTCAAGATGAGAAAGGGCAATGCACGGTATCGAAGAGGCTAGCAAAATATGGATGGTGGAAGTGCCAACAATCGAATACTCGCATTAGTCCGAAGAACTCATGCACTTATTATCGGTAACTCTCTATTCAGTCAGGAGATTCACAAAGAGACAGGTACCCCGAAGAGGAGTGTTTGGGGGTTTGGTTATCCTTGCGCATCCTTGACCCATGATAATGAGAGGGTACTCTATATATTCCAACCCCTCCAGAGGTTAGCGATCCATCTAGTAGCTAGAGTTCTCAACTAATTTTTTAATTTTTGAAAATACACACGGATTTCCGAAAATACGACACCTATCACTAATAGTATCAAGCTCTTGACACCAATAGTCAAAACATTACTCAAATCAATACCTCAAAACTATTGCAAGTTACTACTATACTTAAATAGCAACCTTAATTAGCTACTCATGCAAGACACACAACTCAGTGCAACAAGCCAACTCTCTAAACAAGATAAGCATGATAACTCAAGAGAGTTCCAAAAGCAACCTAAATAAAAGCTCTTAAATAGATAAAGCATGAAAACTAAGAGCTAAGCATGACAACAGCTATGAAAAGATAAAGAACACACAAAAAGATAAGCATGAAAACCTATGTTGTGTTCTAGGGTGGAGTGGAGTGTGTTTCACTCCCAAACAAAGAAGTCTAGGTTCCAACTTGTTATGAACAGCAAGCAAAACTAAAACAAACTAAAAAGTAAAGAGCGGGACGCTCCAAGCATAGCACATAACATATGAAGTGACAAAAATATAGCATGGAGAAGGGCGAACTGATAATTGTTGATGGAGAAGGGGATGCACGGGGGTATCCCCAAGCTTAGAAGCTTGAGTCTCCTTGAATATTTCTTGGGGGTTCATGGGGGCATCCCCAATCTTGAGCGCTTGACACTCCTTAATCTTCTTTCATCATCTTCCATAGCATACTTGAAAACTCCCTTCATACGAAACTCATCATAAGCTGATTAGAGTGGTTAGTGCCCATAGTAAAATAATTTATTCTCTACTAGAAATAAATATTTTCAAGAATAGCTACTGTTTCTCAAGATTTACAAAAGGTTTTTTCAAATAAAAAGCAAGCTTAAGATTTGCAAAACAATGAAAACGCAAAACAGGGCAGAATCTGGGAAAAACAGAACATCAGGTAGTAAATAATTGTTTTGGGACACTTCTGCAACTCAAATCAAACAACTCAGAACAGACTCCAGAAATACAACTATATAGAGCATACTGTCAAAACAATTAGGATCAAAAAGATGATCTGGTGAGTTTTGGTGAATTGTTCCGTCAAGCAGACAGAATCTGTTTCTCGACAGCATGTCACAACTTTTGAACTTTCTTGCCACCGGAGGCTAAAACTTGGCACAAAGCTTGAAAATAAAGATACAATGATGTTGCTACAGTAGTAACAAGCATCAAGACCACTAAAACTGAAAGTAAAAACAAATTGGGTTGCCTCCCAACAAGCGCTTTCTTTTATGCCTTTGAGCTAGGCATGATGCAAAAAGATCAAGTATTATCAACTCCAAAAGAATAACTTGCCCGAGTAACGGACTCATAAGGTAACTTAATCTTATTTCGAGGGAAGTGTTCCATTCCCTTTTTAAGGGCAAATTGGAATCTAATGGTCCCTTCTGTCATGTCAATGATAGCACCAACGATGCGGAGAAAAGGACGTCCCAAAATAATTGGACATAAGGGATCACACTCAATGTCCATAATAAGAAAATCAACGGGAACATAATTATCATTGACAACAATAAGAACATCATCAATTCTCCCTAAATGTTTCTTTATGGAAGAATCAACAAGACGAACACCAAAAGAACATTGATCGAAAGGTTTAAAATCAAGCATATCATACATTCTTATGGGCATAACGGAGGCACTAGCTCCAACATCACATAAAGCAAAGCAAGAGAAATTATTCAATTTAATCTTGACCATAGGATCCCAACCATCTTCTAGTTTTCTAGGAATAGAAGTCTCTAGCTTGAGCTTCTCCTCCCTAGCTTTGATAAGATCATTGGTAATATGCCCGGTGAAGGCAATATTGAGTGTACTAGTGTGGGGTTCTTTAGCCATTCTTTGCAAAAAAGTGCTAACTTAGGAAAGACTACAATTATCAAAACTAATATCATCGCTATTAAGTAAAATTGTAGTGTCATACTCTATATTTTATTTGCTCTCTATTATAAAAGTTTGGATGTCTTCCCAAGTTTGGGGACGTTTAGGAGCAACTTCAAACCAAAGATCCGGTTCCTTCCTGAGGAGACCATGCCAAGGGCATAATTCTCCATAATAACTAACATAGTCACAAGGTCTATTACTTGTATAAATACCCACAGTGGCAATTAGAGGAATAGAAGTGAAGGTAAAATCATTGTTGTTGTGACTAGTGAAGTCACACAACTTGGTGTTCTCAGTGGAACCCATAGCAGCAGCAACAAGCAAGAACAAAGCAACTAATGTTTTTTGTGGTTTTTGTTATAAGACTCTAAAGAAAAAACTACAAAGCAAACTAACAAGACTAAAAGGCAAAGGTAAAATATAGTGTGCAACTCCCTTATCTTGAAGACTGGAGTCCCCGGCAACGGCGCCAGAAATTTGCTTGATGACGAGTTGATGGATATACTTCTCGCCCCTCGTTGGTTACCCCAAGTGGAAGGTTGAGATGTAGTCAGCAGCAGATTTCCCTTACACGGGGACTGTAAGGTTTATCGAACCACGAGGACTCCGCGGATCAACCAATAGGTGTTCGCTCCTCTGGCGCTAGCAGAAGACGTGGACCTGCACACACAACAAATTACTTTGCTCCCAACGAGTTCAGAGAGGTTGTCAATCTCTCCGGCCTTATAGGTTGCAAAGGATCAAACACAAGCGGGAATAGCGATAGTGATTGCAATGGAGAAGTAAATTAAAACAGTAAATACTGGAGGTGTAAACAATGGTGGTAATAAGGACCAGAGTCCCATGATGTTCACTAGTGATGTCTCTCTCCCAAAAGACAATAAACAACTACGTTGGGTAAACAAATTACAACTGGGCAATTGACAGAATTATAAACGCACCGCAATGCTAATCATGCTACTAGAAAGTTAGGGACTCAAAAGTAGTGGGCAATATGCCAAGACAAGTAGAACATTTATCCATCAGCATCTACTCTCTATTCATCCACCTTGAGATATCTATCCAGAACATCTCACTGGTATTAAGTTGCGAGCCCCACCCTAAGTGTAAACTCAAAGCAACGGACAGCTGCATTAACGAACTTTGCATAAGGTAAACAATCCTTGCAACTGTGGTCACAAGCATCGTTGTTTTCTCCCTAGTGGCAACAACACATCCCCTAGTATCATGTTTCTGTCACTCAAGCTAGACATCAGGGGGCATGAACCCACAATAATGCATAACGCTCCCTCATGGAGTTACAATCTACTACTCGGTCGGATCCCAACAAACTCAGCATAGCAAAAGCAGGTAAATTACATACATGCCTTGATCATGTAGGGCAGCTCACAAGGGCTAAGCATTGAAGCACAAGATTGGAGAGAAGACATCACATAGCTAATGGTCATGGACCCATGGTCCAAGGAGGACTACTCACGACACGTCCGGGAAGCATCCATGATGGTGGAGAAGCTCCCGGAGGTCAATCCTCCCTCCGGCAGGGTGTCGGGAAGAGGTTCTTCTGGCGCTAGCGATATCGGAAGCGCTGCGGCGGCGGAACGGTGGAGAAATTCGCGATTCTGGATATATCTTTATGGTTTTCCGTCCGAGGGGTAAATATAGGCCAAAGGAGGGCGTCATGGGGTGGACCAGCTACCTAGGCGGCGTGGTGGCGCGACGAGGAGGGGTCCGTGCTAGGTGGCCGCCATGATGAGGCCTGGCTCCCCTCTGGCCTACCTTGGTGCTTCATGAAGCTACGGTCACGCTGATTTTATATATTTTTCTCGGGATTTTTGGGGCTGTGGAAATTGGGGTAAAGTCCCTGCTATTAAAAGACATCAGCACATAGAAACTGGCACTGGGTGCACAGGGTTAGTAGGTGATACGTCCCAAACGTATCTATAATTTCTGCTTGTTCCATGATCTTTTGGGTGACATTGTTATATGTTTTGCTACACTTTTATATCATTTTACACATATTTGTACTGAACTACTAACTCGGTGCACCCAGTGCCAGATTTTGTCTGCTGATGTCTATTTTGCACAGGCATTTACCCAATTTTCTGAAGCCCGAAAAATTCCAGGAAAAATATATAAAAAATCAGCGTAACGGAAGCTTCCAGATCACCGAAGATGGGCCATAAGGGGCGAGGGGCTGCCCAGGCGACCTGCTGGCCCGGCCAGGCACTAGGCCGCGTCAGGAGGCCGCCTAGGTGGGCCCCACCCCCCGGTTCCCTCCTTTGGCCAATATTGAGTCCTCCGAGAGGAAACCCTTCCACAATTTCCGGAATCACGAATTTCTCCATCGTTCTGCCGTCGCAGCGCTTCCGAGATCGGGAGCATCATTTGACCTCTTCCCGACACCCTGCCAGAGGGAGGATTGACCTCCGGGAGCTTCTCCACCACCATGGACGGTTCCCGGACGTGCCGTGATTGGACCACCTTGGACCATGGGTCCATGACAAGTAGCTATGTGATGTCTTCTCTCCAATCTTGTGCTTCAGTGGTTAGTCCTTGTGAGTTGCCCTACATGATCAAGGCATCTATGTAATTCTCTTGCTATTGCTATGCTCGGTTTGTTGGGATCCGATGGATTATGAGATTATGTTCAGATTGTCATGAGTTATATATTTGATTATCCTTTTATATTATGTTCCTTAGTGATTCATGCATATTCTTCGTTGCTATTTATTGTTATGGCCGAGTAGTAGATTGTAACTCCAAAAGGGAGCATTATGCATGATTGTGGGTTCATGCCCCTTGATGTCTAGCTTAAGTGACAGAAACATGAGACTAGGGGATGTGTTGTGGCCACCAGGGAGAAAACAATGGTGCTTGTGACCACGATTGCAAGGATTGTTTACCTTACACATAGTTCGTTAATGCAGTTGTCCGTTGCTTTGAGTTTACACTTTGGGTGGGGCTCACAACTTAATAACGGAGAGATGTTATGGATAGATATCTCAAGGTGGTTGATTAGTAAGTAGATGCTGATGAATAAACGGTCTAATTGTCTTGGTGTACTTCCCATTACTATTGAACCTCTAACTATCAAGTAGCATAATTAGCATTGCGGTGCGTTCATAATTCTGTCAATTGCCCAACTGTGATTTGTTTACCCAAGCATAGTTGTTTATCGTCTTTTGGGAGAGATACATCACTAGTGAACATCATGGGACTCCGGTCCATATCACCATCATTGTTTACACCTCCATCTTTTACCGTTTTCATTTACTTTTTCGTTGCAATCACTATTACCTTCCCGCTTGTGTTTTGATCCTTTGCAGACTACAAGGCCGGAGAGATTGACAACCTCTGTGTACTCGTTGGGAGCAAAGTTATTTGTTGTGTGTGCAGGTCCATGTCTTCTTATAGCGCCAGGGTGGGAGACACCTACTTGTTGATCCTAGGAGTCCTCCTGGTTCGATAAACCTTACAGTCTTTGTGTGAGGGAAAACTTGTTGCTGACTACATCTCAACTTTCCACTTGGGGTAACCAACAAGGAGCGAGAAGTATATATATCATCTCGTCATCAGTAGGTTAGTCCTAATATGTGTAAAAAGGTATAGAAGTGTAGCAAAACATATAACAATGTCACCCAAAAGAGCATGGAACAAATAGAAATTATAGATACGTTAGGGACGTATCAGACAGTAAAATAGGATTTTGATTACCCTGTATGAAGAACATGATGAACTGAGGAGGTGAAAACAGAAGTTCTTCGGTTTAGATCTTCAGTGCCCTAACTTGGCGACTGAAGAAAACTACGGCGGCGGCGGAGGAAGATGATTCGCTGTCGACGTGAGTCCAGTGGCTGCGAGGTCGAGGCAGTGAAGCTATTCCTCACCAATGGCATGGATGCTAGCGGCGGAGCTAGGTTTTGAGCTCGAGCGGAGGAGTTGAGAGGGAGAGAAGAGTTTTTGACTGAAGGGGGTAAGGGGCTATTTATAGCTCAGGTGAAAATGGTCCGAAGTGAAAACTTCGGACGAAACTGCCCTTGCCCTTTCGTCTCCGCATGACACGTGCTACCCACGATCGAAGCGGTGGAGATCGTGGTTATCCTATCGTGAGTAGTGGGTGCGGTTACTATGGTAATGTTAAAAATAATTTTTAAATTTTGAGGATTTTGTTGCAAAGTTCTCAGCTGACAAGAACTCAGTGAGGATTTTGAACAAGTGTCAAATAGAACAAATAGAACACATATGAGAATAGACTCGGTTGAGCTTAGCATAGAGGGGAGACGGGTCCGATCACATTCACTTAGAGGAAATACCAACTTGAAGACATAACAATAAGTGAATGATGTTGACGACATTTAAAGATTATTATATAATATATAGTCAACGAGGATCAACATTGAAAAATTTGAAGAATTTAAAGATTTTGAGGACTTCGAAAATTTGAGGAATTTGTGAAATGTCTCTGATTGAAGAGTTTCAACTTTGAAGAATTTCCAAGTTGAAGAATTTCAAAGTTTGGTGGTGGCATGACCCACCATACAAGAATGATGATTTTAGGCGCCGCGTACAATTGTCGTAGGGCCCTGAGAACCAAATTCTTCATTAATTTCTTCAAACTTAGAGTGATATTCTTCATTGATTGAAGAAAATCGTTACTTCGTGTGTTGTACATCTAAGTCATCAATTTTGCATAAGTGTTAGGATGTGTGCTTGTTTACAAAAGATTTGAAGACTCTAGGATATTTAGCTCACACCGCAACTTGCAAAACCTTCTCTCATCCAAGGGCTTTGTGAAGATGTCTACTAGCTGTCCATCAGTCTTCACATGATCGATGATGATATTGCCCTTGAGTACATGGTCATGAAGAAAGTGATGACAAATCTGGATGTGCTTGGTCTTCGAGTGTTGTACTGTGTTGTAGGAGATCTTGATTGCACTCTCATTGTCAAAATAGAGGGGCACGTTCTTCATGTTGATGTCGTAATCTCTTGGGTTTGCTTCATCCATAGCAGTTGAGTACAGCAAGATCCAACATCAATGTATTCAGCTTCAGAAGTGGAGAGTGATACGCAATTCTGCTTCTTTGAGGACCAGCAGACTAAGGATCGTCCGAGGAACTGACATGTGCATGATGTTGATTTGTGATCCACACGGTCACCAACATAATCAGAATTAGAATATCCAACGAGGTGAAGATTTGATCCCTTGGGGCACCATAATCCTAGTGTTGGTGTGTGAGCTAGATATCGAAGAATATGTTTCATAGGCTTATGGTGTGATTCCTTCGGTTTTGCTTGAAAACGTTCGCGCATGCAAACACTAAGCATAATGTATGGCCTAGATGCACATAGGTACAACAAAGAGCCGACCATAGAACGATATACCTGCTGATCGAAATCTATACCATTTTCGTCAGTGCAGAGGTGGTCGTTGGTAGGCATAGAAATGTTGACGCCTTTGCATTCATGCATGCCGAATTTCCTCAGAACATCCTTGAGGTATTTCTCCTGAGATATGAAGATGTCATTGTGTTGTTGACGAATTTGCAGACCTCAGAAGAATTTTAGCTCCCCCATCATGGACATTTGATATTCCTCACCCATCATATAGGCAAATTCAACACTGTAACATTTGTTAGTACAACCAAAAATAATGTCGTCGACATATATTTGGCACAAGAATAGTTCATTGTCATAGGATTTTGTGAAAGGAGTAGGATCAAGTGAACCTGGTTTGAAGCCTTTTCTTCATGAGGAATTCCTTCAGTGTATCATACCATGCCCGAGGGGCTTGCTTGAGGCCATAGAGTGCCTTTTTGAGTCTGGAGACTTTGTTAGGATGCTTCAGGTCTTCAAAACCTGGGGGCTGAGCAACATATACTTCTTCCTCAAGCTTACCATTGAGGAATGCACTTTTCACATCCATTTGATATAGAGTAATATTGTGATGGTTAGCATAAGCAAGTAATATTTGAACAGCTTCAAGTCTAGCAACAGGTGCAAAAGTTTTGTCAAAGTCAATTCCTTCAACATGTGTCTAGCCTTGGTCTACAAATCATGCCTTATTCCTCACAACCTGACCATCCTCATCTTACTTGTTTCGGTAGATCCACTTGGTGACGATGATATTGTGCATGCGAGGGTCTGGTCTTTTGACGAGTTCCCATACATCATTTAGCTTGAATTGAAGAAGTTCATCTTGCATAGCTTGAATCCACTTAGGTTCCATGAAGGCTTCAACAACTTTTGAGGGTTCTGTGATAGACACAAAAGAGGAATGCCCGCAAAAGTTAACTAAATATGAAGCTTTTGAGCGAGTGAAAGGACCTGGCGAATTGATGTCATTGAGGATTTCGTCAAGTTCCACTTCATTTGCAATCCTTGGATGAGTTGGTTGAACACTTTGGTTGGGCTGAGGAATTTGAGCGGTAGCATTTTCCTCAGGTCCACCTGCTTGAGTTTCATCAGTGTTGGGGATGACTTCTTCAACAAGGGGTTGTTCCTTGGTAGGAATGATATCTTCAGTAGCCTTGTGCTTAATAGCTTCCTCAGGAGTCAATTTATCTGGCACAGGAGGCAGTTGCTCTCTTTGTGAGCCGTTAGTTTCATCGAACCGCACATCTATAGTTTCAACAACTTTGTTGTAATAGGTGTTGAAGACTCTATGGGTGTGCGAGTCCTATCCGTAACCAAGCATAAAACTCTCATGTGCTTTAGGTGCGACTCCTTTGCATCGAATACTTTGAAATCACTTACATTGGGTTTCTTGTAAGTGAGGAGTTCATATGAGGTTTTCTTGAGGAATTTGTGAAGATATACCATGCTGATGATGTGGCAAGTAGTGTTGATTGCTTCAGGCCAAAAGCAACGAGGAGTCTGATATTCTTCAAGCATAGTCCATGCTATTTTAACCAGACTCCTGTTCTTGTGTTCAACGACGCCATTCTGTTGAGGAGTATAAGGAGCAAACAATTCATGAGTAATATCAAGTTCATCAAGATAATCATCAAGATCAGTATTTTTGAATTCTGTCCCATTATCACTCCTGATGTATTCGATCTTCACGCCAAAGTTCGTCGAGGCCCTTGAGGAAAATCGTTTGAAAACTTCGTGCACTTCAATTTTATACAGAATGATATGTACCCAAGTATAACGAGAATACTCATCAACGATGACAAAGCCATATAAAGATGTTCCATTGGTTAGAGTAGCATAATGAGTAGGTCAAAAGAGATCCATGTGAAGCAATTCAAACGAACAAGTAGTAGTCATGATAGTCTTTGAGGGGTGTTTGGATTTGGTCATTTTTTTCAGACTCACAAGCACCGCAGAGATGGTCCTTGAGGAATTTGACAATTTCGATGCCAATGACATGCTTGTTCTTCGCTAGTGTGTGCAAATTCCTCATACGTGCATGACCAAGTAATCGATGCCATAGCCAGCCTTCTGAGGTTTTTGATAGCAAACATGTGGCTAGTTAAGGACCTGTCAAAAAATCAACAATGTACAAATCTCCTCTCCTAAAGCCTTCCAAGACTTTGGATTTGTCAGATTCCATGATGACCACACATTTATATTTTCCAAAGATGACAATCATATCAAGATCACAAAGCATTGAGACTGACATGAGGTTAAACCCAAGGGATTCGACAAGCATGACTTTGTCCATGTGCCGATCCTTAGAGATAGCCACTTTACCAAGTCCTAATACCTTGCTTTTACCTTTATCAGCATAAGTGATTTGCTTCAGTGTTGATCGAGTCAGTGGTATATTCATCAATAAGCTTTTATCACCAATCATGTGATTTGTGCAACCACTGTCGAGAACCCACTCTGTATTCTTGGGTTTGTCATCCTGCACATGAATTAGTACAGCTTACCATCTCATATGCTTCAGACTTGAAGAATATGATATCAATTTCATCAGACAAGAATTTCATCATAAATAGTAAATTTGAGGACGTGTGAAATGTTCGATCATTTCATCATGTTTTAGCTTGCGTCCAATCAAGCAATTTTGTCAGGTCTCCAGCAAATTTTTCAGATGATGACTTCCATCTGGAGACCTGACCTGCAGAAGTTATTAGTTTGATTTCTTCACCACCCACATATGAAGGGGTGGCAAAGAGTTCATCATCCTGCGAGCATCGTATGAGAATGGAGGTGTTGAAGCTAATGCACTTCTTTTCACAGTAGGGGGGTTAGAGTACTCAAATGAATAGGCAGAGAAATTCTTTAAGGACTTATGAACATAATGATTTGAGGAATAATGTTTATATTCATGTCCCTTGTAGTTTCCCTGCATATCAGAAGCATTAGTGCGAGTACGAGCATAGTTTTGACCATTTGAGGAATTTGATCCTCGTGAAGACTTTAGTCCACCTGAGGAATTTGATCTGGGTTTCTGGTTATGCACTGGTGATGTCATGAGGACATTCACCTGAATATTTTCCAAGCAACTTTTGGGGACCCAGATTTTCCTCAGGGGAGGTCCATTCTTGCAGTTAGTTCCAACATATCGAGCAAATACTTCACCAAATTGATTTTTGAACAGTTTATAGTTGGAGTCAAATGACTCATTAGAGGAATAACACATTTCACATGCAAAGCCTATTAGAGTAGATGGATCAATGGGAGGACATTTTGCAGCAACCATGAGGTTTTGGGGTACTCCTCAGGTTTCCAGTATGATCCATCATCATTCAATTTCCTCTCAGAGGCAATGCCCTCTTTCCTCGGGTTGCTATTCAGAATCTGCTTTTTGAGCACATCACAAAGGGTTTGATGCCCTTTGAGACTTTTGTATTTGCCTGTCACATACAATTCATTCAATCCTGCATTTTCGCCAGTAGCATTTGTGCTTTCCTCAAGTGAAGAATTTGATACCACGGGAACAATTGAAGAATTTGTAGCAATAGAAGCATTTGATGATTCAGGTGAAGAATTAGTAGTTTCACGCTCAATGCATTTCAGACATGGTGGAATGAAATCTACCTGAGCGGTATTGATCTGTTGAGCAAGCAATGAATCATTTTCCATTCGAAGATCATCATGAGACATTCTTAACTTCTCAATATCAAGCTTCCTTTGAAGAAATTCATAGGAAAGTTTCTCATGATCAGCCAAGAGTGTGACATAGCGATCTTTAAGACTATAAAATCTAGACTGGAGACTTTGACCATCTTCAGTGAGGACTTGAGTAAGATTCATTTCATCATTCAACAGATCATCACTTTTGTCTAGCAGTTTCTAAAGCTTATCAATAGCACTTTGTTGCTTAGTGGCGATGTTGGCAAGTTTATAGTAACTGGGTTTTTGATAAACATGAGGTTCAGAGTCACTAGAATGAGAGGAAGAAGCGTGGTTTGGTACCTTTGAACCTTTTGCCATGAAGCAATAGGTTGGAGTGAAGTCATCAACATATTCATCAGTGTAGTTGACGTTGTCATTTTCTTCAAGGTTGAAGATCGACTTGCTGACGAATGTGGTAGCAAGTGCAAGGCTTGCCACACCAGATTCTAACTCCACTTAAGAACCTTCTTCTTCATCACATTCCTATGATTCCTCTTCAGAATCCATTTCCTTGCCAATGAGTGCCCAAGCCTTTGTGAAACTGGTCTTCTTGTGCGATTAGGACTTTGAAGATATCTTCTTTTTCTTCGAGTCTTCAGAACTTTCATCCTTGTATTTCCTCTTCTTTTATTCTTTCACCCAGCAAGGACAATCAACAATGTAGTGACTAGATTTCTTGCATTTGTGGCAGGTTCTTTTCTTGTAGTCTTCAGATGAAGATTCTGATTTCCTCATAAACTTTCTTAAAGATCTTCTGAACTGGCCACGCTTTGTGAACTTCTGGAATTTCCTCACGAGCATAGCAAGTTCCTGTCCAAGTTCTTCAGGGTCACCAAGACTGCAATCCAGGTCTTCTTCTTCAAATAAGGAAACAACCTTAGCCTTCAGCGCACGAGGTCTTGAATAGCTTGGTCCATACAGACCTCTGTTTTCTTCTTGTTGTAATTCATGAGTATTGAGTCTCTCAAGTATATCAGCAGGATCAAGCATCTTGTAGTCTCTTTGTTCTTGGATCATCAGAACTAGAGTGCCAAATGATGGATCAAGAGATCGTAGCAGTTTCTTCACAACTTCATGGTCAGTGATGTATCTAGCTCCCAAAGCTTGCAATTCATTTGAGATGTCAGTGAGGCGATCAAAGGTATCTTGGCATCTTTCATTGTCAAGCCTCTTGAAGTGATTGAAGAGATTGCGGAGAACATCGACACGAGAGTCACGCTATGTTGAGATTCCCTCATTGACTTTGGACAGCCTATCCCAGATAAGCTTAGTAATTCCCAAATCACTAACTCTACCATACTTACCTTTTCTCATGTGTCCGTAGATTATATTTTTCGCCTGCGAGTCATGTTGCTTGAACTTATTCACATTAGCGGCAGAGATAGTAGCAGTGATGGAGGGAATAACATTTTCCACAATATACCAGAGATCATTGTCAATTGCTTGAAGATGCATTTGCATCTTGGTCTTCCAGAAGGGGAAGTCCTTTCCTTCGAAGGTAGGACATCGTGCAGTAACCTTGATCATACCTGCGGTCGACATAACTAAAACGCCAGGCGGTTAAACCAAAATCACACAGAACAAGAGATAAGAACGAGAGTCCCGATCTTTCGATGAGTTGATAGTTATCAATTTGGTGGAGATGACTTTGACGATCCGACTACAAACATGGATAACGTTGCGCCTTAGCAATCGCTAAACCAATCTCCAAGAGGTTATTGACCATGTCGGAGCATGATCAACCTGACCACGAAGGTCTATTCCAGCAAGCAATCGAAGAACAAGCAAGAATATGTATTGCAATCTGAATATTGTGAATATGGATGAAGAATTGATAAGGGTGGGGATACGACAACGGTCTTAGTCTGGTCGTTGGACACAAACAAAGTACACGAAGTTGCAATGGCAAACTTTTAACTAAACAAATCCCAAGCAAAAATTTACTAGGTTGATCTACTTATATAGGAGGAAGGGGTGGCGGCCAAGGAGGTGGGAGGAAGTCCCAACACAGCCTAAAACTAACACTAGGTTGTACAAGGCCTATGGGCCCAAGTGGGGGTGAAGCAACACCTTTGGACTTGTTGTTTGACTCGGATTCTGGTTCAATGTCATATTGTTTGGTCGATATCTCCACGCTCCGGACGAATTTCAAGGTGATTCCAATTGGGCTGGAAAGCACATAAAATCTAATTTGCAGCCCAAAACAAATCACCCAATTCGGATTCTGGATGTAAAAGTTCTTGGCGTTTTGGTACAGGCATGTCTGTGTAGTCCGAATCTGAGTTCATAACGTGAGAGACTTGGACTCTATCTTCTCTTGGGTTAAAAGTGATGTGAGAGAACTTCTTGAACACCAAATAATTATTTACTTTGACATGAGAGGACCTCTTGAATAGCATCCAACCATTTCCTCTTCCCTTGTCATCACGCGTGGTTCATACAAGTGTTCGGCCATTCTGCATTTAGGCATAAAATAAAAACAGGTGAAGTATTTTTGTTCCGGATAACATAAATAAATTATTGCATGAATTTTATGAGAAATCACCTCAAATAAATATGCGTATGCAATGATTGTGATAATATCCAAGGTAGTCATGTCCTCATCATCCTCCCCTTTTTGAAAATAAAGTTGTCCTCGGCGCTACTTAATGTGAAATGTGGCTAACAAAAGAGACAAGGTGTACATGTTGTTTATGTATATGTCATCCATTTTTACTTCCCTTGGTTTTTGCACATATGACACATATATACATGAACTTTAATATGTTTTGAAATATAAAGCCAAACTATTAACACGAGAAGTAGAAATCATGAAAATATTGCAACTCAGTTTGCACATATAAGTGAAACTCTTATTTATATCAAAAGGTTGACAATGCTCATCACTAAATCATCCCAACATTGGTGAGGAAACTTGAATTGTTTCAAATTTACATGCTACAACAGGTTGAAAGAAGCAAACATGCAATATGTCATTTGACATAGAATCATCACCAAGATTGGAGGTCATATCAAAATGATTAAACATCCGGTCAAAAAAATGATTAAACATTGGCACAATTGTTTTCAAACATATTTGATCAAAATTTGATTTATTCATTTTTTTCACATGGTTCTTTCTCAGCAATAGTTTGATCACACGGCAAAGTCAAATCATCAACGTAATTCTGTAAAATAGGTGGTGTGATCAAAGTAATAGGTGGCTCATCACAGGGTGCATTCAAATTGACAAGACATTCATCATAGTCATGTGGAGGTGGAAGATCAGTACCTTTGTCATTACCTGTTATGAGCAACTCAGGTGATGTAGGCACTCTCGGTGGTGATGTGCCACATGGTGAAGGTGATGTAGTCATCACAACAATTGATGTGGATGTCATAGTAAGCCTAGTAGTGGAAGGAACAATCGCATCAACTCTTGGAATGTGCACCTTCAGCTCGTTCTCCTTCTGTGTAACACATTGGTTTAATTCTTGTTCAGCTTTGCAAGCAAGACGAAAAAAACAATCCATAGGATAAACTTTTCTGAATTAGTAGCTCCTCAATATCACGGTTTAATCCTCCCCAAAATCTATCCATAAAATCTTCCTCACTTTCTTCTAACGAGGAATGCAACAAGGTCGTTTGTAAATCATCATAGTATTTCATTATAGTGTCACTACCTTGTTTTAAATGTTGTAGCTTTGTAATCATGCCACGAGTATAATAATCAGGAACGAATGTGTGTCTCATGGCAAGTTTCAAATCATCCCAAATAGTAGGTATATAATCAGGGTGTAACCGACAATATTCGATCCACCAAACTGAAGCATAATCGGTGAAAGAACCAACCACGACCTTAACTTTCTTATGTTCGGCAAAATTATGGGAAGTAAATATATCATTTACTTAAAATTCCCATTCAATATATAAAGCAGGTCTAAAACAGCCATTAAATGATGGTATAGAAAGATGAACCTGATATGTGCATTTGTATCTCTCTGCACCTCTCGTAATAGTTGTTGTTGTGGCACATCTCCCACGATCGAAGAAGCCCATGAACTCATAACTCTGGATCTTGTCATGACTAGTTAAAAGAAGAAACAAAAATACAAGAATATTGTTTCTATGAACTACTGGGAATTGGTGGTGGTGGTGGTGTGTCACAAATCCGTCAACCGAATCTCAAATTCTTACCAGTTCTTACCCAGCAGCAGGTGGTGATCGAAACCGGTGTAGTCAAAACTCTGAGAGCTTGGATATAGCGATTGTCAGGTGGCGTCAAACACACGACGTAGATGTATGTGGAGTTGGGAAGGCTTATAATATATGGTAGCAAAATATTAGAATAATTAATTCAAAGATGCAATGTTGAATAAACCCTCAACGACGGTACTGTGATGGTCCTAGGCTAGACCGTACTAGAGACGCGAGCCTAGAACACTAACGGAGTCACGTCAATGCTCAAATAGAAGCAACGGATGAGATGAAGTAGCTTTGGATAGGAAGATATAAGTGAAGATCACAATGGCAGTAAAAGATAGTGATGATAAATGACCCCCAAGGAGGATAAACCAAAACTATCTCTACAACTTCCCTTTTGAAAATATGATGTCAAATTTCTGATATTTTTTCTCAAGAATTCTAATGACTCAAGCTTTCTAATGCAAAAAAAATCAATCAATTCCAAGATCGTATGAGGACACAAACAATTCGGGAATAGACCTGAAAAATATTGACAAACTATGTTCGTGACGTTCGGAGGGCAAAAAGTTCTATTTAGAAGCCGATTTGGAGGTGACAATAATCAATTACCTTGATGAACTATTAAGATGTGTCTTGTCGATAGCTCGAATTTGAGTACTCGTGGTGCCAAAATGGACTTCGTATGAAGAAGATACACCTATTTTACTGAACAGTGCACAAAAGAGTTTCCAATCCGAATTCACATACGGGATTGACTCTAGGTAGATCCGAAATTTGTATTTTTTTTGTCTTCTCCCTTTTTTCTCTCACTTTTTTACTTTTTTCTCTCTATTTTTCTCTAACTTTTTTCTATTTTGTTGATCTCACTTTTCTCTCTTCTCTCGAACAACCAATTAAGATGCACATTGGATCAAGTACACATGCGAATGACCTCAAGTATGATAACGACAATGAACAATTGGAGCACGTGGTGAATATTAATGGATGGTGATAGGCGACAACGGAAGGGATGACAGCGGCGTGGTGTTGGTATACGACATCAGAGATGAAGATGGTGCGGCGGCGGCGTGAAAACTTGTGAACAAAACTCAAAACTCTAAAAGGCTAGACGCTAAGACCAGCAACTTGACACGACGATGCAACCGATAATTCAACTATGCAAGCACTAAAAAGAAAATTGCAAAGGATCGGACTGGCTTGGACAAAGGATGACTAGATCTAACTCTTTTTGTGGTTTTTCTTGGGTAATAGGAAGAAAAATAAATCTAATCTAGAGATAACTGGAAATTCTTACCGAGCAACATGAAAACTGATACCACTTGATAAGAATGAGAGTCCCGATCTTTCGATGAGATGATATTTACCGATTTGGTGGAGATGACTTTGACGATCCGACTACAAACATGGACGACGTTGCGCCTTAGAAATCGCTAAACCAATCTCCAAGAGGTTATTGACCACGCCGGAGCACGATCAACCTGACCACGAAGGTCTATTCCTGCAAGCAATCAAAGAACAAGAAAGAATATGATATTGCAATCTGAATATTGCGAATATGGATGAAGTATTGACAAGGGTGGGGATCTGAAAGCGGCCTTAGTCTGGTTGTTGGACACAAACGAAGTACACGAAGTTGCAATGGTAACTTTTAACTAAACAAATCCCAAACAAAAAGTTACTAGGTTGATCTGCTTATATAGGAGCAAGAGGTGGCGTACAAGGATGTGGGAGAACGTCCCAAGGCAGCCTAAAACAAACCCAAGGTTGTACAAGGCCTATGGTCCCAAGTAGGGGTGATGCAACACATTTGGACTTGTTGTTTGACTCGGATTCTCGTGCAACATCATATTGTTTGGTCAATATCTCCATGCTCCGGACAAACGTGAAGGTGATTCCAATTGGGCTGGAAAGCACATAAAATCTACTTTGCAGCCCAAAAAAATCACCCAATTTGGAGTTCGAATGTAAAAGTTCTTGGCGTTTTGGTACAGGCATGTTTGTGCAGTCAAAATCTGAGTCCATAATGTGAGAGACTTGGACTCTATCTTCTCTTGGGCTAAAAGTGACGTGAGAGAACTTCTTGAACAGCAACTAATTATTTCCTTTGACAGGAGAGGACCTCTTGAATAGCATCCAACCATTTCCTCTTCCCTTGTCATCACACGTGGTTCATACAAGTGTTCGGCCATTCTGCATTTAGGCATAAAATAAAAACATGTGAAGTATTTCTGTTCCGTATAACATAAATAAATTATTGCATGACTTTTATCAGAAATCACCTCAAATAAATATGCATATGCAATGATTGTGATAATATCCAAGGTAGTCATGTCCTCATCAACAAGGGAGTACCTTGCTGTGATACCAATTGAAAGTGCGTTATATCGACTAGAGGGGGGGTGAATAGGCAAATTTTACAATTTCATCACTCAGGAAATTCCTAGTGAGGAAAGTCCTCAGTCATGAATTGAGTGCAACGGAAATAGTACAAAGTCATAAGTGCAAAAACGTCTACAACAAAGTACTCAACATGATTTCAGAGAATCGGTTGGCACAAGTCACAAGTACAGGATAAGCAGGTGAACAATTTGAGGTGAGGAAATTCAGAGAAAGTCTTCACTCAAATTCTTCAAACAGTACAGATGAAAGTCTTCAACATGAAATTGATGAAATGAGAGTGTCAAGCAAATAGAACCAGTAGCTCGATGAAGACAGTTGTTGATGACCCAGTTCCAAGTGCTATGATAGTTGTACGTTTTGTTTGGAGCGGCTTGATATTGAAACCAAAGGACACATAGTCCCTACCGTATTATCCTTGATCTAAGGACACATAGTCCTCGCCCAACACTCGTGGTAAGTCTTCATGGCAGACTTCCAGACCCTCACAAACTCGATCACCCGGCGATCCACAATTGACTGTTGGATGCTCTAGACCATGACACCTAGCCGTATGGAGGATGCACGGTCCTCAAAGGTAACAAGCGTCGGTTCCACACAAGAATAACTTCTTTAGTGATGCTCAATCACTTGGGTTTTAGTTTGGGTTCAGGTGTTCGGGGTATTTCCTCACTTGATGATTTTCACTCAAAGGTTCTCAGGAATTTGGGTTGCTCTAAATAACTAGTGCCAGTTTCTCTCGGAGCAGCCAACCAGCTAATGGTTGTGGGGGTGGCTATTTATAGCCTGGGAGCATCCCGACATGATTTGACAGAAATGCCCTTTAATAATATGGCCGTTGGGTGGATAAGAACTGGGACAGGTGGTGTGTGGCGCGACAACGATCGGAACTTTCAACTGTGAAAGCCCTCATGTCTCTCATGTTCCTCACTTTGAAGATTTGGTAGATGTAGGTTTGGTTTAGCATCATGAGGAAATTTGTTCCATAGTTTTACCTCGACCCCCTTTAACAGCACGGTGTTCCTATCACTCAAGTATAAAGAAAATGTAACAAAAATTGTAAATCTTCAAGCTTCAAAGTCTTCAGTGTATTTTCTTTGGGACACACCGAATTCCTCATCTTCAATATCTTCATGAGGAATATCAATTTCTTCGCAATTCCTTTGCAATTTCTTCGCGATCAAAGTCTTCAAGGAGTGACCAAAGTCTTCACCCGAAGACATTCATTTTTAGGGGTCGATATTCATCGAATAACTCAAACTCCTCAGCGACTTATAGAGCATGTGTACACTTACAAACATACCAGTCTCTTAACCTATAAGTGTTCAAACCACTAAAATCACTAAGGGGCACTAGATGCACTTACACAACTATTTACCTCAAGGGTAATGTCAACAATAATAACTCATGATCACCCACATCTGAGTGGATATATTTGTCTAGATCATTCCCCAACACATGATGCTTGCCAAAAGATAAAGGTGAAATAAAGGAAATGGTGAAGATCACCACGACTCTTACATAACGGTAAGTACTAGAAAGTAAAGGTAACACATAGGCCCTTCGCATAGGGAAGCCGAGGTTGTCATGCGCTTTTGTAGTTGGATGTGCAATCCCTTAATGCAAAAGAACGTCACTTTATATTTCCCCTTGTGGTAAAGAAATTTATTATGCAGTCTGTCGCTTTTATTTCTTCCATATCACAAGTTCGTATAAAGTTTATTTTCCTCACATTAATAGATCACACACACTTAGAGAACAATTTTTATTGCTTGCACCGATGACAACTTACTTGAAGGATCTTACTCAATACATAGGTAGGTATGGTAGACTCTCAAGGCAAAACTGGGTTAAAGGTGTTTGGATGCACAAGTAGTATCTCTAATTGGTGCGGAAGTTTTTGGCTAATATAGGGTGGAAGCAAGCGACACATGTTGAAGGATCTATAACCATATAACTTCTATTCGGAAATAAGCAAACATAACTCATTATGTTGTCTTCCTTGTCCAACATCAACTTCTTAACATATGATATTTTAATGAGTGCTCACAATCATAAAAGATGTCCAAGATAATATATTTATATGTGAACCTCTCTTTCTTTATTACTTCCTTTTAATTGCAACAATGACCAATAGCTTTGTTTGTCAAATCACAACAAATTTCAATCGACATACTTTTTATATGTGAAGTCATCATCCCCATAAGATCATTATATATACTCTTTTGCTTTTATTCTATACATCTTCTATTTCTATTTCTCAAGATCATAGCAAGCAAGCAAAGCCCTCAACTCAAAACTACTCTTTATTATATAACTCTCGGACTTGCTTACATAGGGGGAACATAAAGAAAAACTCAAAACTAGATCACACTAAAACTTTATTCTACCAGATCAAGACATAACCAAAAGGATCGAACAAATAAAAATGAAGAAAGTAAAAGGTATGATGGTGATACGATACCGGGGCACCTCCCCCAAGCTTGGCACAAGCCAAGGGGAGTGCCCATACCCATGTGTTTAGTTGTCTTTGTTTGGAGGTGGTGATGTTGGAGTTGTTGATGAGGTTGAGGGATTGTTCTCCGTCTTCCAAGGCATGGGCACACCATCGTAAAAAGATGAACGAGTCTCCGGGATCCTCAAATCTACAGCCAAACTCATGCTCTTAAATATGTATTCATACTCACAGTTTTGGTTTGTAGGTCATATATCTGGGCTTGGAGATGCTCGATTTTCTCGTAAAGCTTGAAGACGTGATCCCAGATGTCCTTGGCGTCTAGCTTGTGCTCATGGGTAAACTTCGCGATCATCATGTAATTGGCATTGAGTCCTCGTTCCACCATCCCTTGACACTTGAAGACTTGTTGCTCCATTGCTTCGAGCCTTGTCTCCATGCTTCCGGTCTTCTTTGGCCCCTCAACATCACGGATGTGCAGCACCCCCTCATGCATCTCAATGGTTTGAGGGTGTTGCAGCACCTCCGCAAGGTAGGGGTTGATGACCCTCTCTAAGAACTTGTCCTTCAAAGCAATTGAAGACGTCATGTTGATCTAAATATGCTGTAGAAACAGCTCAAAATGAAAACAAGACATATTGTCGTGATACAAAGGTCAAAACCTTCGAGAGATTATATAATGAGTTTATATTGACCTGAAAGAGTATACCACAAGAAAACGGAGTCCGGAGGGTACACGGGGTGGCCACAAGCCTTCAGGGCGTGCCCGGGGGGTAGGCCACGCCCCCCTGTCTTGTCACCTCCTTGTGCACTTTTCGGACTACTTTAAATTTTCCAAAATTTTTAAATATTCCAAAACTGATAAAAAATGCCATAGGAAAAGTTTTGGAGTCGATTTGCTTACCGTAACACATACCTATTCCTTTTCAGAGTCTGAAACATTTTGATAGGTCTCCCTAATGTATTCATCCGGAGTTATGGTATTGATAATATTGGTTTCAACATTTATGGGAGTGCGTGAGATATAATGTTTGATTCTTTGCCCATTTACCACATTCGGATTTGTGCCTTCGGCGTTATTGATCTTGATGGCACCAGAACGATATACTTCCTCAATAATGTAAGGCCCTTCCCATTTAGAAAGAAGTTTTCCTGTAAAAAATCTTAATCGAGAGTTGGATATCAAGACATGATCACCTACATTGAATTCACGCTTTTGTATCCTTCTATCATGCCATCTTTTAACCTTTTCTTTAACAACTTAGCATTCTCATAGGCTTGGGTTCTCCATTCATCATGTAAGCTAATGTCAAATAACCTCTTCTCACCAGCAAGTTTGAAATCATAGTTAAGCTCTTTAATTGCCCAATAAGCTTTATGTTCTAGCACTAGAGGTAAATGACATGCTTTACCATAAGACATTTTATACGGAGACATACCCATAGGGTTTTTGTAAGCGGTTCTATAAGCCCATAATGCATCATCAAGTTTCTTAGACCAATTCTTTCTAGACCTATTAATGGTCTTTTGCAAGATCAATTTAATTTCTCTATTGCTCAATTCTACTTGACCACTAAACTGAGGATGATAAGGAGATGCAATTCTATGATTAACATCATACCTAACAAGCAATTTACGGAAAGCACCATGAATAAAGTGTGAACCACCATCAGTCATTAAATATCGAGGGACTCCAAATCTAGGGAAAATAACTTCTTTCAACATTTTAATAGAAGTGTTATGATCAACACTACTAGTTGGAATAACTTCTACCCACTTAGTAACATGATCAACAACAACTAGAATATGAGTATACCCATTGGAGTTTGGAAAAGGTCCCATATAATCAAAACCCCAAACATCAAATGGTTAAATAAAAAGAGAATAGTTCATAGGCATTTCCTAACGTCTACTAATATTACCAATTCTTTGACATTCGTCACAAGACAAGACAAACTTACGAGCATCCTTGAAGAGAGTAGGCCAATAAAAACCAGATTGTAATACCTTGTGTGTAGTTGTATCTCCACCGTGATGTCCTCCGTAGGCCTCGGAGTGACACTTGTGTAGGATATGTCCATGTTCATGCTCAGGCACACAACATCTAATAATACCATCTACTCCTTTATAAAGGTGTGGATCGTCCCAAAAGTAATTTCTTAAATCATAGAAAAACTTTTTCTTTTGTTGGTATGTGAAACTAGGCGGTATAAATTTAGCAACAATGTAGTTATCATAATCAGCATACCAAGGAGCACTGCATGAAGCATTTATGACAACTAATTTTTCATCAGGAAAGCTATCATCAATAGGTAGTGGGTCATCAAGAAAATTCTCTAATCTAGACAAGTTATCTACTACGGGGTTATGAGCACCCTTTCTGTCAATAATATGCATATCCAATTCTTGTAGCAGAAGAACCGATCTAATAAGTCTAGGTTTAGCATCTTTATTTTCCATAAGGTATTTAATAGCAGCATGATCAGTGTGAACGGTTACTTTGGAATCAACAATATAAGGTCTAAACTTATCACAAGCAAACACATCTCCTAAAAATTCCTTTTTAGTGGTAGCGTAGTTTATTTGAGCATTGTCTAGAGTATTACTAGCATAATGGATAACATTTAATTTCTTATCAACTCTTTGTCCTAGGACAACACCAACAACATAATCACTAGCATCACACATAATATCAAAGGGTAGGTTCCTATTAGGTGGTTGAACAACATGTGCAGTCATCAAGGCTCTCTTAAGAATTTCAAATGTTTCTACACAATCATCATAAAAACGAATGGAACATCCTTTTGTAAAAGATTAGTGAGGGGCTTAGTAATCTTAGAGAAGTCTTTAATAAACCTCCTATAGAAACCAGGATGACCAAGGGAACTTCTTATTTTTGGAAATATGCCCTAGAGGCAATAATAAATTGGCTATTATTATATTTCATTGGTCATGATAATCGTTTATTATCCATGCTATAACTGTATTGATTGGAAACTCAAATACATGTGTGGATACATAGACAAAACACTGTCCCTAGTAAGCCTCTAGTTGACTAGCTCATTGATAAAAGATGGTTAAGGTTTCCTAGCCATAGACAAGTGTTGTCACTTGATAACGGGATCACATCATTAGGAGAATGACGTGATGGACAAGACCCAAACTATAAACGTAGCATATGATCGTGTCAGTTTATTGCTACTGTTTTCTGCATGTCAATGTATCGGTTCCTATGAACATGAGATCATGCAACTCCCAGACACCGGAGGAATACCTTCTGTGCATCAAACATCGCAACATTACTGGGTGACTATAAAGGTGCTCTACAGGTATCTCTGAAAGTGTCTGTTGGGTTGGCGTGAATCGAGACTGGGATTTGTCACTCCGTGTGACGGAGAGGTATCTCGGGGCCCAATCGGTAATACAACATCACAATAAGCCTTGCAAGCAATGTGACTAAGGAGTTTGCCACGAGATCTTCTATTACGGAACGAGTAAAGAGACTTGCCGATAACGAGATTGAACTAGGTATAGAGATACCGACAATCGAATCTCGGGAGTGTACCGGGAGTGCCAAGAGGGTACCGGGGACCATCAGGAGGGGTGTCATGCCCCGAGGGGTCTTATGGTCTGTGGGAGGATACAAACCAGCCCCTGTTGGGCTGACATAAGCTCCCACTAAGGCCCACGAGGTTTGAGAAGGAAAGAAACCCAAAGGTGGAAAAGGTGGAAATGGTTTCACAGTGGAGAGGAGGAATCCTACTCCTAGTAGGATTGGAGTAGGACTCCTCCAAATCCAATTTCGGCCAAACCTTGAGGGTTTGAGGCTGCTTCCTCCCCTCCATCCCTCCTATATATACTAGAGGTATTGAGGGTTTTTGAAACACAGAAAAACAGCCACGTGTTGCCCTCTCTCTCTCTCTAGATCTATTTCTCCTCTAGTATAGTTTCAGCGATGCTTAGGCGAAGCCCTGCTGGAATAGCTCCACCACCACCACCACCACCATGCCACCGTGCTGGAGAACTCATCTACCTCTTTGCCCCTCTTGCTGGATCAAGAAGGCGGGGATCGTCATCGAGTTGTACGTGTGCTGAACGCGGAGGTGTCGTTCGTTCGGCACTAGATCGAGATGGATCGTGATGGGATCGCGGGATGGATCGTGGGACGGGCTGCGATTTGGATCGCGAAGACGTTCCACTACATCAACTGCTTTATATACGCTTCCGCTTAGCGATCTACAAGGGTATGTAGATTCACTCTCCCATCTCGTAGATGATCATCACCATGGATAGGTATTGCGTGTGCGTAGGAAAAGTTTTGTTTCCCATGCAACGTTCCCCAACAGTGTCATCATGAGCTAGGTTCATGCGTAGATGATATCTCGAGTAGAACACAAAAGAGTTTTTGGGCGTTGATGTTCAATTTGCTGCCCTGCTTAGTCTTTTCTTAATTCGGCGGTATTGTTAGATTGAAGCGGCCCGGGCCAACTTTACTCGTACGCTTACGAGAGACCGGTTTCATCGACTAACATGCAATTTGTTGCATAAAGATGACTAACGGGTGTCCGTTTCTTCAACTTTAGTTGATTCGGATTTGACCGAGGCGGTCCTTGGAGAAGGTTAAATAGCAATTTGCATATCACCATTGTGGCTTTGCGTAAGTAAGATGCGATCATACTAGATATCCATAGCAGCCACGTAAAACATGCAACAACAAATTAGAGGACGTCTAACTTGTTTTTGCAGGGTATGCATGTGATGTGATATGGCCAAAGACATGATATGATATATTGGGTGTATGAGATGATCATGTTGTAATAGTTAAATATCAACTTGCACGTCGATGCTACGGCAACCGGCACGAGCTATAGGGTTGTCCTTAAACTAACGTTTGTGCTTGCAGATGCGTTTACTATATTGCTAGGTAGTAGCTTTAGTAGTAATAGCATAGATAGCATGACAACCTCGATGGCGACATGATACGTCTCAAACGTATCTATAATTTTTGATGGTTTCACGCTGATATCTTGTCATCTTTGGATGTTTTATGTACCTTTTATTCAGTGCCTGATAGGACGAACTTAGTAATTCAGTGTCAAGTGCCAGTTCCTGTTTTTCTGTGTTTTTGGCTCTTTTCACATCTGATTTTGGAACGGAGTCCAAATGAAATAAAATCCCCGAAATGATTTTTCCCGCACGGAAGAAGATCAGGGGGCCTGTGGGCCAAGCCAGGAGGGCTCCAGGGAGCCCACAAGCCCCCACTCCGCCACCAGGGGAGGCGGCGGTGGTAGCGCTGGTGGCCTCCCTGAGCGCCCCCTGACCTAGATCTTGCGCCTATATATTCCCTAAAAATCAGAAAAAAATCAAGGGAGCCTCGAAAATACTTTTCCGACGCCGCAAGCTTCCGTTTCCGCGAGATCTCATCTGGAGACCCTTCCTGGCGCCCTGCCGGAGGGGACTTTGGAGTTGGAGGGCTTCTTCATCATCATCATCGCCCCTCCAATGACTCGTGAGTAGTTCACTTCAGACCTACGGGTCCGTAGTTAGTAGCTAGATGGCTTGTTCTCTCTCTTGGATCTTCAATACAAAATTCTCCATGATCTTCATGGAGATCTATTCGATGTAATCTTCTTTGGCGGTGTGTTTGTCGAGATCCGATGAATTGTGGATTTTTGATCAGATTATCTATGATATATATTTGAGTCTTTGCTGATTTCTTATATGCATGATTTGATATCCTTGTAAGTCTCTCTGAGTCTTGGTTTTTGTTTGGCCAACTAGATCTATGATTCTTGCAATGGGAGAAGTGCTTGGTTTTGGGTTCTTACCATGTGGTGACCTTTCCCAGTTATAGTAGGGGCAGCAAGGCACACATTGAGTAGTTGCCATCAAGGGTAACAAGATGGGCTCTGTCGTCGATATGAGATTGTCCATCTACATCATGTCATCTTGCTTAAGGCATTACTCAGTTCTTTTGGACTTAGTACACTAGATGCTTGCTGGATAGCGGTCGACGTGTGGAGTAATAGTAGTAGATGCAGAAAGTATCGGTCTACTTGTTTTGGACGTGATGCCTATAGATATAATCACTGCCATAGATATCGTCACGACTTTGCGTGGTTCTATCAATTGCTCGATAGTAGTTTGTTCACCCACCGTCTACTTGCTTTCATGAGAGAAGTCACTAGTAAACACTACAGCCCCCGGGTCTATTCACATCTATCGTTTACACCTCCGCTTTTACTTTGCTTTGTTACTTTGTTGCTTTCAGTTCTCACTTTGCGAACAATCTATAAGGGATTGACAACCCCTTCATAGCGTTGGGAGCAGGTTCTTTGTGTTTGTGCAGGCACTTGTGATACTCCTTCACTGGATCGATACCTTGGTTCTCAAAACTGAGGGAAATACTTACCACCACTGCTCTACATCACCCTTTCCGCTTCAAGGGAACACCAAAGCAAGGCTCCAAGGCCACGGGGCAATCCTTTGCATATTTGCCTAGGAAGTCCCTAAAGGCGTAGCCGTAGCAGAAGGATTCCTGATGCCGTTGCTGAGGAGAATCAAGACAAGAACAGTCTCTCGTCAGCACGTGTTTCTGGCGCCGTTGGAAGGTCTTTTGTTGCAGTAGCACAGCACAATGATGGAGATCATGATGATGGAGATCACGGTGTGGCGTCGGTGACAATGGAGATCATGTCGGTGCTTTGGTGATGGAGATCAAGAAGCACAAGTTCATGGTCATATCATGTCACTTATGATTTACATGTGATGTTAATCCTTTTATGCACCTTATTTTGCTTAGAAGGACGGTAGCATTATAAGGTGATCCCTCACTAAAATTTCAAGATAAAATTGTGTTCTCCCCGACTGTGCACCGTTGCAACAGTTCGTCGTTTCGAGAAACCACGTGATGATCGGGTGTGCTAGACTCAACATTCACATACAACGAGTGCAAAACAGTTGCACACGCGGAACACTCTGGTTAAACTTGACGAGTCTAGCATGTACAGACATGGCCTCACAACACAAGAGACCGAAAGGTCGAGCATGAATCATATAGTTGATATGATCAACATGGAGATGTTCACCATTGAAGCTAAACTCAACTCACGTGATGATCGGACTTGAGTTAGTGGATTTGGATCATGTGCCACTCGAATGACTAGAGGGATGTCTATTTGAGTGGGAGTTCTTAAGTAATATGATTAATTGAACTCATTATCATAAACATAGTCAAAAGGTCTTTACAAATTATGTTGTAGCTTGCGTTGTAGCTCTACTGATTTAGATATGTTCCTAGAGAAAATTTAGTTGAAAGTTGATAGGAGCAATTATGCGGACTAGGCCTGTAAACTGAGGATTGTCCTCATTGCTACATAGAAGGCTTATGTCCTTAATGCACCGCTCGGCGTGCTAAACCTCGAGCGTCATCCGTGGATGTTGCGAACATCTGACATACACGTTTTTTATGACTACGTGGTAGTTCAGTGCAAAATTCTTAACGGCTTAGAATTAAGGCGCCGAAGACGTTTTGAACGTCACGAAACACATGAGATGGTCCTAGAGATAAAATTAGGATTTCATGCTCTTGCCCTTGTTGAGAGGTATGAGACCTCTATCAAGATTCTTTGTCTACAAAGTAAAGGAGAAAATCTCAATCATTGATCATGTGCTCATATTGTGTGAGTGCTACAATCGCTTGAATCGAGTGGGAGTTAATCTTCCACATGATATAGTGATGGTTCTCCAAAGTCACTGCCACCAAGCTACTAGAGCTTCGTGATGAACTATAACATACCAGGGATAGATATGATGATCCTTGAGCTATTCGCGATGTTTGACACCGGGAAAGTAGAAATGAAAAAGGAGCATCAATTGTTGATGGTTAGTAAAACCACTAGTTTCAAGAAGAGCAAGGGCAAGAAGGGATACTTCATGAAATGGCAAACTAGTTGCTGCTCTAGTGAAGAGACCCAAGGTTGAACCCAAACCCGAGACTAAGTGCTTTTGTAATGAGGGGAACAGTCAATGAAGAGGAACTACCCTAGATACTTGCTGGATGAGAAGGCTGGCAAAGTCGACAGAAGTATATTGGATATACATGATATTGATGTGTACTTTATTAGTACTCCTAGTAGCACAAGAGTTTTAGATACCGGTTCAGTTGCTAAGTGTTAGTAACTCGAAATAAAAGCTACGGAATAAATGGAGACTAGCTAAAGGCAAGGTGACGATATGTGTTGGAAGTGTTTCCAAGGTTGATGTGATCAAACATCGCACGCTCCCTCTAAAATCGGGATTAGTCTTAAACCTAAATAATTGTTATTTGGAGTTTGCGTTGAGCATGAACATGATTACATCGTGTTTATTGCAATACGATTATTCATTTAAAGAGAATAATGGTTATTCTATTTGCTTGAATAAATACCTTCAATGGTTTATTGAATCTCGATCGTAGTGATACTCATCTTCATAATATTGATGCCAAAAGATACAAAGTAGTAATGATAGTACCACTTACTTGTGGCACTGCCGCTTGAGTTATATTGGTATAAAATGCTTGGAGGAGCTCCATGTTGATGGATCTTTGTACTCGCTCATTTTTGAAACGTTTGAGACATGCAAACAATGCCTATTGGAATAAACGCATGAAGAAACTCCATGCAGATGGATCGTTTGGACTCACTTGATTTTGAATCACTTGAGGCATGCAAATCATACCACATGGGCTAGATGACCGAAGGCCTCGTTTTTCAGTGAGATGGAACAGGAAAGAAACTTGTTGGAAGTAATACATTTTGATGTGTGCAGTCAAATGAGTGCTGAGGCACACAGTGGATATCGTTATGTTCTTACTTCACTGACGATTTGAGTAGATACAGGGGTATTTGCTTGATGAATCACAAGTCTAAAATATTGAAAAGTTCAAGCTATTTCAGAGTGAAGATCGTCGTGAGAAGAGGATAAAATGTCTACAATATGACCCTAGAGATGAATATCTGAGTTGCGAGATTGGTACACAATTAAGACAATGTGAAAATTGTTTAACATCGCATGCCACCTAGAACACCATAGTGTGATGGTGTGTTCGGACGTCATAGCCGCGCCCTATTTGATATGGTGCATACTATGATGTCTCTTATCGAATTATCACTATCGTTTACGGGTTATGCATTAGTGTAACACCCTATGTTTAGCTTTCCTGACTAATTAACTTGTTTCAAAAATTAGAACCAATTAAAAAAAATTGTGAATGCTTGTGATGCTTGGAGTGACTATTCTTTGCCTGCTTGCTTGGATGCATGTGATTGCTCCCCAATAATTCTTTTCATCCTCCAACTCACCTCCTCATCCCATGTTCCCCTGCCTAATGATCATGCCATGTGTTTAGGACCAATATCTATTTTTACCAAATATTATTTTCACCAAAAGGCATTTCCTTGAATTGAACTTTCAAACCCCTGAGACGAGACTTGTATTACAAGTCCTCAAATTAGGGAATTTATTTTGCACCAATTATTTTATTTAAAACCTATTATCAAAATGTCTTCCAAAAACCACAATATTTTTATTTTAAAAGTTATTTTATTATTTTATTAAAAGCCTTTCTGTGAGGCCCGAAATGGTCTCTTATGAAGAAAGTTATTTTTATTGCTTTCAAAATATTTAAGAAAATTTAGGGAAACTCAGTGGATATATTTATTCCATATATATGAGTTTCAACACATGGTCATGTTCAAAATATTGGGCAAAACCCTCCAAAACCATACCTGCCTATTTCAAGCTTTTGGAATATTTATATAAGAAATATTCTCAATAAATTCCAGTAAAATTCTAGCATGTAATCTATGATATTATTGATGATCTTGCCAAGTTTCATCTCAACCCAAGTTGATTTGACTCTCCTAACTATCCTAAAACCCTATCTGTCCATATTCAAATTTGAGCAACTCTACATTGTGAAATGTCTCCAATTGTGATCAAATTTAGTGGACATGTTCTAATACTCCAATAAGGCATCCACACCAAGTGG
This sequence comes from Hordeum vulgare subsp. vulgare, assembly GCF_904849725.1. Classification (NCBI taxonomy): domain Eukaryota; kingdom Viridiplantae; phylum Streptophyta; class Magnoliopsida; order Poales; family Poaceae; genus Hordeum; species Hordeum vulgare. Next base: position 378,241,167 of record NC_058524.1, on the reverse strand, counting down.
TACATCAAGGAGAATAGAAGAACTTGTCCTAATACCCTCAAAACCCTCTCTGTTAATTTCTGACTTTGGTAAACTTTACATTATAAAGTTTCTCCAATTGACCTCAAACTTTTTGTGCATGCCTTATTGCTCAAATAATGCCCCTACACCAAATATTGGATTTGTGGTAATTGATTTTAATAGGGTTGTAAGAAGAAAGCCATTTCTGCCCATTTCATGGGTTTTCTAAGTCTACATTAGAAAACTTCTCCAGCAAATCCCAAATTTGGTCTGCAATCTTATTTTCATCTATTATTTGATCTTGTTAAATTTCATAGCCAAATTAGAAAACTTCCCTTTTACCCTTGAGCTCAACTTTTTTCCACAGCCTCAGATAGTTACATTTACCTCCAGTAACATTCCCATGGCCACTGGTCAATTATTGGAGAAGAACCCTTTGTAACTACTTCTCATTTTCACCTTGGCAACACTATTTTACCTCTCTTCCCATACTTCTGCTTAACCCAAGTCTCCAAATTCTTTCCAGAGCATCTCTAGTATGCCAATGCTTCATTTAAAACCTAGAGATGGCATGCTCATGTGGAGAAAATGAGCAGCACATCCACAAGTTCATTTCTGGCTAAAAGGGTAGCTTTGTACACCAAGTGCTAGCTACACTTATTTGCTTGAGCTGAATTTTTGCATATGTGTAGTCCTTCCATACCACATACTCCAGGACATGGTTTCACCTCCCATCTCTGCCTGTGAAAACCACTTGTATCAGCCTCTAGTTTCCTCCTGAAATGTTTACCTCAGTCAACAGCCGTTCAAACCAACTCCACTTGAAGCAAAACTCCTCACTCACCTACCAGGTAGCATGCCCCACCTCCCAGACATGTTTGACTGGTCATTTGGACCATGTAGGCACAGGTGGTCGTGGTGACCACCACTCTGGCGTGCAGTATGGGTGTTGTGCGCCTTGTCTCCTTCTTCCAGACCTCTTTCGACCGTTGCAGCACGTCTCAGAGCACCGGGGTATCCCATTTGACTGGTCCAACCTCCTCCCGACATTGGCTAGCCTCCAAGACGCCCCAGGGACGCGTGTCTTCTCCGTGCCCTCGGAGCTCCGGGAGCTCCCAAGCTTTTCCTTCGGTTTTCCCATCTCCATTTGAAGCCTCCCTGAGCCACTATTGCCTCGGCAGCTCTCCACCTCTCCGTGGGAGTCTCCTAGATCTCCTCCCCATCTCTCCCAAGCCTCCCTCCTCCTACCCCCAGCAATGGCCGAAGCCCTTCGGCGGCCTCCCTCGCTCTCGAGCTAACTAGCCTCCCCTGGCCTCCAGCCTTCCCTTCAGCTGCGTCCCCACAGCTCACCCGTCCTCCTAGACACCTCTAGGGCCCCTCCCCGAGGTCGTGCCACGCCCTCCGCAGCGGCCAGAGCAGTCAGCCGCCTCTCATGGCGGGGCGCTCACTCCGGCCATTCCCCGCGGCCGCCAAGACCGCCCCCGGGCTCAACAGGGAGCTAGGCACCTGCCCACACCCTCGGCTCGACGGCTGAGCCAGCAGGCGTCGAAACCCGCGGCACCTAGCACCCCCCATCTACCCCCGTCGCGAGGTAGAAGAAAGGCAGGGGAGAGAGAAGCAGTCGGGCGGGTCCCAGGTGTCGGCGACCTGCAAGCCGGGCCTGACAGATGAGTGGAAGCGCACTAGCGCTTTGCGCCTTTGCCGAGCCAAAGGCGTATCCGAAGGAATACGCCTCCTGCGTGGCCAGCCCGTCGGTGGCCATGGCAGTTGGGTAGGCCCGAAGGCCTATCTGGCGCTTGGTAGCAAGATAACCCCCACAGGCTGAGCCTTTCCCCTTTTTCATTTTACTCCTAACTTCAAAAATCCATCATAAATCCATTCTAACTCCAAATTAGTTGATTCAAATTTCTACAGGTTCCTAAATTCAAGCTCTATCCACATATGTGCTTTGCACATTTTTCCAAGAAGATTCTTTGTAATGTTATTACTCAAAATCCAAATCTGGATATAAATGCCCCAACTTTCAAAATTCCTAGCAGATTCATATCAACTCCAAATGGAGTGATTCCAATTCCTAGGGCCTTCTAAAATCATTCCCTATTTTTAGAACCCTGGTCAACATTTTTGTGCGACTTGCTTCTGTTGCAATAAATAAATAGCTTCCTATTGCTATTTATTCCACTTTAGAAAACTCCTAGTATATTCTTCTCAACTCCAAATCCAGTCAGACCACTTCCTAAATATTTCTAAAATCATGCTCTATTTATTGAGTGCCTCCACTCTTTTTTAAGAGAATGATTTCTGTAGGCTTCTTCAATAATCACCTATTCCTCTTTCCATCCATTCAAAAATCCTTGATGATTCAAATCTCCTATGGAAGGCTTGAGGTTTTTTTCTTATGACCAGAGAAGTCCAAGAAAAATAAAACTTCTATTTATAGGACACTTTTATTTCTGCTTGCTGTGTGGCTTACCGTGGTTGTTTCCGACGATAGTTGACGGGTAGACGGAGTATTCGGAGTTGGAGCGGAAGACCTGGAAGACCCCGGATACTTAGCTAACCAAGGCAAGCAGCCCTTTGACCATGACTAAGCATATGTTACTTTGCATGTTAAAATAGCAAGTATTCCCGTTGCACATGATCATAAGTGTCGGTAATCATTTGATATGATTTTACCGAAGGCTCCCCCGGAGCACATGCATTGAGCTTGACCCTACCCCTTGAGGGTTCTGCTAATACCATGTTGACAAGTAAAGATAGAAGTAGTAATATCATGAGCATGTTGTTGACATAAAGCAAGAGTTTACTAAAACCCCGTCGGGTGCCACTAATGCCCGAGGGTGATGATGAGATAGGTGGTCACTTTTGGTGAAATGATGCACCCGGTATTTGTGTGAGTATGGTTTTGGAAATGGGAATAGATTTATGATGTGTCGACCGTCCCAACCTTACCAGTACGACCACGTTACCCCTTATGGGACAGGGCTATGTTAATTACTCTGGTCGGTGCTAGCAAAGAGCCACATTACCAGTGGCGGGAGTGATGTGTGATCACTCTCGTGATGGGGTCATGCCGGGTAGGACGACTATGCCATTCTTAGGAGTTCCAGTCACACTGTTGGTCCCCGCATGGGTGGTACTGTCCAGAGTTGGTTCTCGTAAGACGTACAACAAGTGGGCTGGGTACCAATCGAGTGGACCTCTTTGTCTAGTATCGTCAGGGGAAAGGCATTGATCGGGTACTTACCTCGGGTATGTGATATACCGCGAGTTGTGGATGACACGGAAGTTTCCCGAATCTCGTGGGTCCAGCGTACTACATCTGCAGAGTGTAAACTATTCGAATAGTCGTGTCAACGGTCAATGACAGTTGGGTAATCCTGCTTAAACTACGTCTAGTTATTTCCGCATAAATCAGGTGTGTGTGTGTGTGGTGTTGAGAAAGGTGTTGCTATGATAGCAATGATACGACCAGGTTCGGTGACTTGGCATATAGGGTGAACCCGGATGGTTCAGCCCTCGATAGATATATTGGTATCTGTAACCTGTTCTTCAAGAGTAGTTCTTTAAGTTGATGCATATTCATGATTATTCCACCAAGATGAGTTACACCAAAGATGCATGATATTGTTGTCCTTCCCTTTCATTGTTCATATCATGGGCTGTTTGCGAGTACATTCAAAGTACTCATTGGCTTGCCACTGGTTATTTCATTGACCAGGTGTGAAAGAACATGATATGGTGAGGATTAATTCGGAGACGTTCTTGTGAGATAGGACGCTTCCCAGTCAGAATGCCTGTAGGTTAAGGCTGATGGCATGGGTTCATGCTTTCAACCAATGATTCCGCTATTGGTCCAGTTTGGAGTGTAGGCCTTTAAGGCCCTATATTTGTAATACTCGACCGAGGTGGTCATTTACGGTATCAAACAGTATGTATGAATGTAAGACTCTTTCATTTGGTATCTGTGTTCGGTGAGCATTGATCTCTGGATCACTGAGCACGGCGATCTCGACTTGTGAGTCAGGGTCCCCACAATTAGAGACAACCGCATTCACTTTAAATAGGGCACCATTTAATTCCGTTGAGATGACACCATATGAACTATGGTTTGGAGAAACCAGAGCTGTCGTTTCTTAAAAGTTTGGGGCTGCGACGCTTATGTGAAAAAGTTTCAGCGTGATAAGTTCGAACCCAAAGCGGATAAATGCATCTTCATAGGACACCCAAAACAGTTGGGTATATCTCCTATCTCAGATCTGGAAGCAAAGTATTTGTTTCTAGAAACGGGTCCTTTCTCGAGGAAAAGTTTCTCTCAAAAGAATTGAGTGGGGGGATGGTGGAAACTTGATGAGGTTATTAAACCGTCACTTCAACCAGTATGTAGCAGGGCGCAAGAAGTTGTTCGTGTGGCGCCTACACCAATTGAAGCGGAAGCTGATGATAGTGATCATGAAGCTTCATATCAAGTTACTACAAACCTCGTAGGTCGACAAGGTCACGTACTGCTACAGAGTGGTACGGTAACCCTATCTTGGAGGTCACATTGTTGGACAACAATGAACCTACGAGCTATGGAGAAGCGATAGTGGGCCCGGATTCCGGCAAATGGTTGGAAACCATGAAATCCGAGAGAGGATCCATGTGACAGCCCGAGACCGACGTTCTAGAAGATTCCCCTTTTATTCCGTTTTCATCGTGTGGCTGATGTGTTTGTCGCGCTCATCATCGCATCATTCGCATCATCAGCATTGCATCGGCATCCCGTTGCCGCCAGTTTTCAAAACCTGCATCCGTTATTAGTTGTCGGTTCTCTCCGTGTTCGTCGTTGACCGTTTTGAGACCCGACCACACACGCACGCGCCCGCGGCATCGTCAAACCTTGTTTTTAAAGTGTGTATAAAATATTCTTGGATTGGTATGAAACTTGGCGTGCGGTCTTATTTTATTGTAGGTAGGCCGCGTGCCAATTTTCATCGCAATCGGAGTGCGTCTGGTACCCGAACGGTCGACCGTAGCGGCATCGTCTTTGGTTATTCGTCGGACGTGTTTCGGTGTTTTAAATCGCGTTGCTGGGTGCCCGTTTTCCCTCTATTCTCCGGATAGCCTACTCTACACGGCCACTTAGCCCGTCCCCGCGTGCGAGACCATTCGATTCCGATCGTACGGTTGAAACCGGGCTGAAAATAGCTAAACCTAGCCCCCCCTTCCCTATTTAAACAGCTCCCCTTCCTAATCTGGACCCTAACCCTTCTTCCTCCTCAAATCCCATGCCAAACCCTAGCAGCCGCCACCTCCCTGTTCCCCTCCTGCAGCCGCCGGCCCGCGGGGCCCGTTCTGAGCCCGCTCGAGCCCATCTGGGCCCGAGGCAACCACGAACCCCCGGCTCCCCGAGCTCCTGCCATGGCGTCCGAGGCAGAGCCCCCTCCTGCAGCGCCCGCGTCGGCTGGTCGCTTGAGGCGCGCCGCGGGCCCGCGTCCCCGCGCTGCTCACCGGAGTGCCGCCGCCGGCGAGCACCTCCCAAGGCCGGCGCCGTCGCTAACCCCCCTTTCTCTCTCTCTTTCCCCACCGGCTCCCTCTCCCTCTAATCCTTCTTCCTCCTTGCTTTTCCCCGCAGATCCCGCCGCCAGCCGCCGAAATGGGACCTTGCCGCCCGGATCTGGTCTCCTTCGGCCTCCCCGCACCAGATCTCAGCGTTGCCGGGCAACCGTCGGCCGCCGCCGCTCCCTCGATCCAATCGGGATCGGGAGGGAGGAGACGACGCGCCGCCAGGTGCCAGTGCGTGGGCCATAGCGCCCGACCCAGCTGGTTGCCTCGCCTGGCCTCCTCCAGGACGCCTCCTGTCCTAGGCCGGCCCAAGAGCCAAGGTGAGGCCCCCAGCCCCTCTACATTACGCATGGGCGTCTGATAGTTAACTTGCGCCCGCCAGTTCGGCCCGTGTAGGTATTTTATATAATTCCTGTGAGTTTAGCATTTTCTGGATATTGCTATATTTTCAAACGCTTGCAAATATTAAATCGTGTATCGGATCGCGATGTATTATATATGTAACTTGTGTAGAATTTCGCGTATATTACCATTTTACAACTTGCGTGCATGTTTGAAGTGGTTTGACCCGCTGTTTATCTAGTTTTGTGTGGTGTCCTAATACGGAATTATCCTATATTTATTTTTGTACATGTCCGGATTGCTCAAACCCCATAGATGAAATGTTCGTGTTGTTCGGGCCCCTTTTCCATGTATTTTAGAGTAGTTGCTTGCAATTTTGCATGTAGGTTTCGTCGCTAGTTTGTCATGTCGTGTTTAGGACATATTCTCGCATATACGTGCGACGCTATTTTTATTTTGCAACCACACATGTTATATATGTTTTCGGGGTAGAAAAATCCTAGAATTTAACTGTGCATTTAGTTTTAGTTTTTGAGCAAGTTAGTGCGCGTGATATTTTGTCATGTTGCCCTCTTGTTTATTTTATGGGATTTAATCCGTGCACGATATGAATGAGTCGTCAACTAGAGATATGCCCTTGGATGTGTAGGCTAGCCTCTGGTAATTTTGGTTGCAATAGAAATCCATGTTTAGGTGTTGTTTGCTTGTTGCCAACATGCTAGAAAATAGTGCTGATTTGGAGATGCTGAAATATTTCTAAGTCTGAAATCTGTTATATTTTGTTGTTGTCTTACCATGAGTTTATCTCGTGATCTATAGCTCTTTTGAGGTTGGTGCAATGGAGTTATTTGTAGTTATTAAGTTTCTCTAGCATGCTGTGAAATTTCATACCATTTGGAGCTTTGTAGAATATTGTTTTTCTGCTGTCAATATGCCTTCAGATCGAAAACTGCACTGTCAAAAACTGATATTTTCACTAAGTCTGAAACTGTGTGTGAGATGCCATTTTGTAAGTTCTTTTCCTTGTGATCCATGCTACCATGCTAGATGTTATTAATAGGGTGTTGAAGTGCATCTTGCCCTCTACTGTCTCATGCCTTGTTTGAGCATTTTAGATTTATGTAGCTCGTTGTTTTGGGGTGTAGAAAATGCCATGTTGCTGTTTTGGGCAGATTGTAGTGATTTCTTGTTTAGCTCGTAGTTGTTGAACCGTTGCTCCATTTTAGTCGTGTGCTACATGAAACTTGCTTAGAATCTTGTGTAGTTTCATAATATGTTGCTGCCTTCTTGGTTTGGGATGCTTGCGACTGTCGTTACACACATGTTGCATTCATGCCATCATATCTTGCGGTGTTCGTATCTTTTGAACCGTAGCTCCGTTGGAGATGTTCTCTATATGTAAATTGATTGGAACGACGCGTATAATCACGTGAACCTATTTATTTTTATGTTTAATAAACATTTAAACATGTTAGTTCAGATCTGGTTAGAATTGTAAATTAACATATGAGGTCATCTCGGAGATGCTATCTGTCGTTTCCGACCTCATTTAAAATGCCTAGATAGGTAGTTTAATTACGCTTCATGATACGTCCATTTTTCATCATGTTTTCATGTTGATATTTATTGCTTCTTGGGCTGTTATTTCACTTCACGGTACAATTCTTATGCCTTTTCTCTCTTATTTTGCAAGGTTTACATGAAGAGGGAGAATGCCGGCAGCTGGAATTCTGGCCTGAAAGTGGAGCAAGTTTGAGATACCTATTCTCCGCAACTCCAAACGCCGTAAAAATAAACGAGGATTTTTTTCCGGATTTATAAAAAATACTGGGCCTAAGAAGCGCCAGAGGGGTGATGGCTGCTGTGTATCCCTTCCAACGGCGCCAGAAATAGTTGTGTTGACGGCACCAGGAATCCTTCAGCTGCGGCTACGCCTTAAGGGACTTCCTAGGCAAGTATGCAAAGGATTTCCCCCGTGGCCTTGGAGCCTTGCGTTGGTGTTCCCTTGAAGCGGAAAGGGTGATGTAGCACAGCGACGGTAAGTATTTCTCTCAGTTTGAGAACCAAGGTATCAGTCCGGCGGAAGAGTATCTCAAGATCCTGCACAAACACAAAAGCTTGCACCCAACGCTATGAAGGGGTTGTCAATCCCTTATAGATTGTTTGCCAAGTGAGAACTGAAAGCAACAAAGTAACAAAGCAAAGTAAAAGCGGAGTTGTAAACGATGGATGTGAATAGACCCGGGGGCTGTAGTGTTTACTAGTGGCCTCTCATGAAAGCAAGTAGACGGTGGGTGAACAAATTACTGTCGAGCAATTGATAGAACTGTGCAGAGTCGTGATGATATCTATGCAATGATTATTTCTATAGGCATCACGTTCGAAACAAGTAGACCGATACTTTCTGCATTTACTACTATTACTCCACACGTCGACCGCTATCCAGCATGCATCTAGTGTATTAAGTCCATAAGAACAGAGTAACGCCTTAAGCAAGATGACATGATGTAGAGGGATAATCTCAAATCAATGATAAAAACCCCATCTTTTTACCCTTGATGGCAACTACTTGATGTGTGCCTTGCTGCCCCTACTGTCACAGGGAAAGGTCACCACATGGCAGAACCCAAAACCAAGTACTTCTCCCATCGCAAGAATCATAGATCTAGTTGGCCAAACAAAACCCAAGACTCGGAGAGACTTACAAGGATATCAAATCATACATATAAGAAATCAGCAAAGACTCAAATATATATCATAGATAATCTCATCACAAGTCCACAATTCATCGGATCTCGACAAACACACCGCCAAAGAAGATTACATCGGATAGATCTCCATGAAGATCATGGAGAACTTTGTATAGAAGATCCAAGAGAGAGAGAATAAGCCATCTAGCTACTAACTACGGACCCGTAACTACTCGCGAGTCATTGGAGGGGCGATGATGATGATGAAGAAGCCCTCCACCTCCAAAGTCCCCTCCGGCAGGGTGCCGGGAAGGGTCTCCAGATGAGATCTCGCGGAAACGGAAGCTTGCAGCGGCGAAAAAGTATTTTCGAGGCTCCCCTCATTTTTTGCGGAATATTTGGGAATTTATAGGCCAAAGATCTAGGTCAGGGGGCGGCCAGGGAGGCCACAAGCCTGCCCACCGCCGCCTCCCCCTGGTGGCGGAGTGGGGGCTTATGGGCTCCCAGGAGCCCACCTGGCTTGGCCCAAAAGCTCCCTGGTCTTCTTTCGTTCGAGAAAAAATCATTTCGGGGTTTTTCTTCCGTTTGGACTCCGTTCCAAAATCAGATCTGAAAAGAGTCAAAAACACGGAAAAAACAGGAACTGGCACTTGGCACTGAATCAATAAGTTAGTCCCAAAAAAGATATAGAAGGTACATAAAATAACCAAAGAAGACAAGATAACAGCGTGAAACCATCAAAATTATAGATACGTTTGAGACGTATCAAGCATCCCCAAGCTTAACTCCTGCTCGTCCTCGAGTAGGGAAGTGATAAGAATGATTTTTTGATGCTTTCATGCTACCTAGCATAGGTGTCCTTTGTAATTCCTCTTATGTGACGTGAATGTTCAGATCCATTAGATTCAAAACAATAGTTTGCTATTGACGTGGAAACAATAATAATTCAAGCAAACTAGCGAAGTAATCATGAACTTTCAAAATAACAAGGCCAAAAGAAAGTTATCCCTACAAAAGCATATAGTCTAGCTATGCGCTATCATCATTGCACAACGAATTTAAATCATGCACAACCCCGGTATTGCCCAAGTAATTGTTTCACACCTTTACTTTCTCAAACATTTTCAACTCTCACGCAATACATGAGCGTGAGCCATGGTTATAGCACTATAGATGGTGTGGAATGTGGTGGAGGTTGCAAGACAAAAAAGGAGAAGATAGTCACATTAACTAGGCATATCAATGAGCTGTGGAGATGCTCATCAATAGATATCAATGTGAATGGTAGGGATTGTCATACAAATGATGCACTAGAGCTACAAGTATGTGAAAGCTCTTAAAGAAAACTAGTGGGTGTGCATCCAACTTGCTTTCTCACGAAGACCTAAGGCAATTTTGAGGAAGCCTATCATTGGAATATACAAGCCAAGTTATATAATGAGAATTTCCCACTAGCTATATGGTGGTGACAAAACGAGAGACTCTCAGTCATGAAGATCATGGTGCTCAATATGCACAAGTGTGGAAAAAGTGGTAGCATTGTCCCTTCTCTCTTTTTCTCTCATATTTTTTTTATTTTCCTAGGCTCTTTGGCCTCTTTTTTATGGGCTTCTTTGGCCTCTTCTATTTCCTCACATGGGACAATGCTCCGATAATGATGATCGTCACACTTTCAACTCAAAACTTAGAGCAACTATGACTCTATATGGAATGCCTTCGGTAGTGTACCGTGGCAATGATCTAGCATGGCATAGACATCAATGGAAACATCATGCTAGCTATATTACGATCATGCAATGGCAATGTAGACGTGGTGACACATGTCACGGTGGTAGTTGCATGGCAATATATCTCGGAATGACTTTGAAAAAGCCATAGTAGGTAGGTATGGTGGCTGTTTTGAGGGAGGCTAATGGTGGGTTTTGTGCACCGGCGAAAGTTGCACGGCACTAAGAACATAGTGATGGTGGTAGGTGAAAGTGCATCTAAACCATGGACTCAACATTAGTCATGAAGAACTCATATACTTGTTGCAAAAGTTATATTAGTATTCGAAACAAAGCATTCAATGCATACTCCTAGGGGAAGGGTTGGTAGGTATAAACCATCGCGCGATCCCGACCGCCACGCAAAGGATGACAATCAATATACTAATCATGCTCAGATTTCATCACATAGCGGTTCACCATACGTGCATGCTATGGGAATCACTAACTTCAACACAAGTATTTCTAGATCCACAACACCTTACTAGCATGACTTCAATATTACCATAACCACAACTCAAAACTAATTGAGATGAATCAAACTTCTCTAACTATTCAATGCACATGAAGGTGGAAGTTTTCGTATCCCTTTGGATAACTACCCCTTTTGAGACTACTTTCAAAGCATAGATCAACTACCAAGCCATGCACCGCTGCGCTCTAAAAGATATAAGTGAAGCACACAGAGCAAAAGTATCTAGCTTAAAAGATATTAGTGAAGCACATGTGAGCTGAATTGTCTACCAAAAGATATAAGTGAAGCTCGACAAAATCACGGTGCGTGCATGTCTCTCTCTCTAGGTGTGCAGCAAGGATGATTGTGACACAACAAAAATAAAACACTCCTACGCTACAAGACCCTCCAAGCAAAAACACATAACATGTGGTGAATAAAAATATAGCCCCAAGTAACGTTACCGATGGATTGAAGACGAGAGAGGGGATGCCTTCCCGGGGCATCCCCAAGCTCAGGCTTTTACGGCATCCTTGAATCTATTGGGGTGCCTTGGGCATCCCCAAGCTTGAGCTCTTGCCACTCTTTATCTTTTTGTCCATAAGAACTTCACCCAAAACTTGAAAACTTCACAACACGAAACTTAAACAGAAATTCGTGATAACATTAGTACAAGAAAGCAAACCACCACTTCCTTAGGTACTATAGCAAACTTAAATTCTACTTTTGCTGATGTTGGGTTACTGTACTTTCAATCTTCCATGGCTAATACCCCCCGATACTATCCATAGTTTCATCAAAATAAGCAACCAACACAACAAAAACAAAATATGTTAACAGCAGACCATTCTGTAGCAATCTGTATGTTTCGTATACCTATGTTACTTCAAAAATTCGGAACAATTCTGACACTCTGAAGAATTTTCGTAGCAATCAGAAAAAAAAAGAATCAACTCAAAAGCTCTTACAGAACAAAAATGAAAATTCTTTTCGTGAGCAGAAAGTTTCTGTCTTTTCCAGCATGACCAAACGATCATCCCCAAGACTAATCATAACGGTTTTGCTTGGCACAAACGCAAAAAGAAACACAACAAACACAATCATAACAGAATTATGAAAGTGTGGGAAACACAAAACAGAAAGAAAAATGATAGATTCGTTGGGTTGCCTCCCAACAAGCGCTTTTGTTTAACGCCCTTAGCTAGGCGAAGGTGATGAAATCACGTATAGTCATCTTTGGTGCTCAAACCATAAGTAGCGTGATCATTTATCATCTTAATATTTTCATCTTTATTATATGACTCACCAGTAGCTCTAGGAACAAAAACAGGCTTGACAGTCTTTTTGAGAGTAAGATTTGGAGTATTTTGCACAGCGGCAAAAGCGGAACCCAAGTTGGTTATGACATCTTCTAATTTGCCAATTCTAGAAGAATCATTAACTATAAGTTCCTTCTCCTTAAAAAATTTCAAAAAGTTTCCCACTTTGGATCCGTACTGAGTAATTTGATTGTGGATCTTTCTATCCAAACCCTTAATAAGTTCAACTGTGGCAATTTTGTTTTCAATAGCGTCAAGCCTTTGCATCACGTGTTCCATTAACCATGAGCGGGGGTGAGCCTGCCAAATTAATGATAGCTCTATAGGAGTCAACAGTATGGCTCCCCAAAAAGTTCCCTCCTACAATGGTATCAAGGATATACCTATTCCAAGGAGAAATTCCAACATAGAAACTGCGAAGGAGGACAGTAGTGGATTGCTTACGAGTAGATCTACTTTGAGCATTGCAAATCCTGAACCAAGCGTCCTTCAAATTTTCTTCCTCATTCTGCCTGAAATTGAGAACTTCATTTTCACGGGTGTCGTTTGGAGTGGTGGGTCTAGCCATTGATGGACTATCTCATGCACAAATGAGCAGGAAGAGAGAATGAAACGGGCAAAAGAAAACGGCGAAGGCGAAAGGCGAATGAAAACGTCAAATGTGAAGTGGGGGAGAGGAAAACGAGAGGCAACTGGCAACAAAAGTAAATGCAAGAGAAGAGTTTGTGAGACCTACTTGGATAGATCTTGATTTCTCCTCCCCGACAACGGCGCCAGAAATACTTCTGATGGCTGTTGTATATCCCTTGCAACGGCACCAGAAATAGTTGTGTCGACGGCACCAGAATCCTTCAGCTGCGGCTACGCCTTAAGGGACTTCCTAGGCAAGTATGCAAAGGATTTCCCTCGTGGCCTTGGAGCCTTGCGTTGGTGTTCCCTCGAAGCAGAAAGGGTGATGTAGCACAGCGACGGTAAGTATTTCCCTCAGTTTGAGAACCAAGGTATCAATCCGGCGGAAGAGTATCTCAACATCCTGCACAAACACAAAAGCTTGCACCCAACGCTATGAAGGGGTTGTCAATCCCTTATAGATTGTTTGCCAAGTGAGAACTGAAAGCAACAAAGTAACAAAGCAAAGTAAAAGCGGAGTTGTAAACGATGGATGTGAATAGACCCGGGGGCCGTAGTGTTTACTACTGGCTTCTCTCATGAAAGCAAGTAGATGGTGGGTGAACAAATTACTGTCGAGCAATTGATAGAACTGTGCAGAGTCGGGACGATATCTATGCAATGATTATTTCTATAGGCATCACGTCCGAAACAAATAGACCGATACTTTCTGCATCTACTACTATTACTCCACACGTCGACCGCTATCCAGCATGCATCTAGTGTATTAAGTCCATAAGAACAGAGTAACGCCTTAAGCAAGATGACATGATGTAGAGGGATAATCTCAAACAAATGATAAAAACCCCATCTTTTTACCCTTGATGGCAACTACTTGATGTGTGCCTTGCTGCCCCTACTATCACTGGGAAAGGTCACCACATGGCAGAACCCAAAACCAAGCACTTCTCCCATTGCAAGAATCATAGATCTAGTTGGCCAAACAAAACCCAAGACTCGGAGAGACTTACAAGGATATCAAATCATGCATATAAGAAATCAGCAAAGACTCAAATATATATCATAGATAATCTGATGACAAGTCCACAATTCATCGGATCTCGACAAACACACCGCCAAAGAAGATTACATCGGATAGATCTCCATGAAGATCATGGAGAACTTTGTATTGAAGATCCAAGAGAGAGAGAAGATGCCAGCTAGCTACTAACTACGGACCCATAGGTCTGAAGTGAACTACTCACGAGTCATTGGAGGGGCGATGATGATGATGAAGAAGCCCTCCACCTCCAAAGTCTCCTCCGGCAGGGTGCCGGGAAGGGTCTCCAGATGAGATCTCGCGGAAACGGAAACTTGCGGCGGCGGAAAAGTATTTTCGAGGCTTCCTTGATTTTTCTCAGAATATTTGGGAATTTATAGGCCAAAGATCTAGGTCAGGGGGCGACCAGGGAGGCCACAAGCCTGCCCACTACCGCCTCCCCCCTGGTGGCGGAGTGGGGGCTTGTGGGCTCCCTGGAGCCCACCTGGCTTGGCCCAAAAGCTCCCTGATCTTCTTTCGTTCGGGAAAAATCATTTCGGGGTTTTTCTTCCGTTTGGACTCCATTCCAAAATCAGATCTGAAAAGAGTCAAAAACACGGAAAAAACAGGAACTCGCACTTGACACTGAATCAATAAGTTAGTCCCAAAAAAGATATAAAAGGTACATAAAACAACCAAAGAAGACAAGATAACAGCGTGAAACCATCAAAATTTATAGATACGCTTGAGACGTATCAAGGGGCGCCAGGGGTTGGCCACATGCCTGCATGGTGTGGCCACCCCCCCTAGGTCGCGCCATGATGGCTTGTGGGCAACCTGCGGGCCCACTTGCCCTCCTCTTCTGCTATATGAAGGGTTTCGTCTGGAAAAAAATTAGAGAGGAGCTTTTTTGTGGATTCGCCGCCGCCACGAGGCGGCACTTGAGCAGAACCAATCTAGAGCTCCGGCAGGACGATCCCGCCAGGGAAACTTCCCTCCCGGAGGGGGAAATCGTCGCCATCGTCATCACCAACACTCCTCTCATCGGAGGGGACTCGTCACCATCAACATCTTCATCAGCACCATCTCATCTCCAAACCCTAGTTCATCACTTGTAACCAATCTCCGTCTCGCGACTCCGATTGGTACTTGTAAGGTTGCTAGTAGTGTTGATTACTCTTTGTAGTCGATGCTAGTTGGATAACTTGGTGGAAGAGTTTATGGTCAGATCCTTGATGCTAATCATTACCTCTCTGGTCATGAATATGATTATGCTTTGTGAGTAGTTACTTTTGTTCCTAAGGACAAGGGATAAGTCATGCTAATAGTAGTCATGTGAATTTGGTATTCGTTCAGTAATTTGATATGTTGTATGTTGTTTTTCCTCTAGTGGTGTTATGTGAACGTCGACTACATAACACTTAACCATTATTTGGGCCTAGAGGAAGGCATTGGGAAGTAGTAAGTAGATGATGGGTTGGTAGAGTGACAGAAGCTTAAACACTATTTTAATGATATGGTTAGACTTTGTCTTAATTCTTATTTCGTAGTTGCAGATGCTTGCGAGAGGGGTTAATCATAAGTGGGATGCTTGTCCAAGTAAGGGAAGTACCCAAGCGCCGGTCCACCCACATATCAAACTATCAAAGTAACGAACGCGAACCATATGAACATGATGAGACTAGCATGATAGAAATTCCCGTGTGTCCTCAGGAGCGTTTTTCCTCCTATAAGACTTTGTCCAGGCTTGTCCCTTGCTACAAAAGGGATTGGGCCACTTTGGTGCACCGTTGCTACGTTTGTTACTTGTTGCTTGCTACGAATCATCTCACCACACAATCACTTCTTACCGACAATTTCAGTGCCTGCAGATTTTACCTTGCTGAAAACCACTTGTCAAATCCTTCTGCTCCTCGTTGGGTTCGACACTCTTACTTATCGAAAGGACTACGATTGATCCCCTATACTAGTGGGTCATCAAGACTCTTTTCTGGCGCCGTTGCCGGGAGTGAAGCGCCTTTGGTAAGTGGAACTTGGTAAGGAAACAGTCATATAGTATGCTGAAATTTATTGTCACTTGTCACTATGGATACTAATCCTTTGAGGGGCTTGTTCGGGGTATCTTCACCTCAAACGGAAGCACAAAGAGTTTCTCCTCAACCTGCTGCACCTACTGAAAATATTTGCTTTGAATTTCCTTTGGGTATGCTTGAGAAACTGCTGGCTAATCCTTTTACACGAGATGGAACATCACATCCAGACTTGCATCTAATCTATGTAGATGAAGTTTGTGGTTAATTTAAGCTTGCAGGTTTGCCCGAGGATGAGGTAAAGAAGAAGGTCTTTCCTTTATCTTTGAAGGATAAGGCGTTGACATGGTATAGGCTATGTGATGATACTAGATCATGGGACTACAATCGGTTGAAATTGGAATTTCATCAAAAGTTTTATCCTATGCATTTAGTACATCATGATCGGAATTATATTTATAATTTTTGGCCTCGTGACAGAGAAAGCATCGCTTAAGCTTGGGGGAGGCTTAAATCAATGCTATATTAATGCCCCAATCATGAGCTCTCAAGAGAAATTATCATTCAGAACTTCTATGCTCGGCTTTCTCATGATGATCGCACCATGCTTGACACTTCTTGTACCGGTTCTTTTATGAAGAGAGATATTGACTTCAAATGGAATTTATTGGAGAGAATTAAACGCAACTCTGAAGATTGGGAGGTTGAAGAAGGTAAGGAGTTAGGTATGAATTTCTTGTTTGATTGCGTTAAATCCTTTGTTGAGACAAATACTGTTTGTGACTTTAGCGCTAAGTATGGACTTGACTCTGAGATAGTAGCTTCATTGTGTGAATCCTTTGCTGCTCATATTGATCTCCCCAAAGAGAACTGGTTTAAATATCATCCTCCTTTAGAAGTCAATGTAGTTAAACCCACTCTAGTTGAAGAGAAAGTCATTTCCTATAATGATCCTGTTGTTCCCAGTGCTTACATTGAGAAACCACCTTTCCCTGTTAGGATAAAGGATCATTCTAAAGCTTCAATTGTGATACGTAGAGGCTATATTAGAATACCTACACCCCCTGAGCAAATTAGAGTTGAACCTAGCATTGCTATTGTCAAAGATCTTGTGTCCGACGATGTTAAGGGACATAATATTCAGTTCTATGAAGATGCTGCTAGAATTGCTAAACCTCACTTTAGAGACAAACATAGGCATGTTGTTGGCATGCCTGTGGTTTCTATTAAGATAGGAGATCATTGTTATCATGGTTTATGTGACGTGGGTGCTAGTGTTAGTGCAATACCTCAATCCTTATAAGATGAAATCAAAGATGAGATTGCACCTGTTGAGATAGAGCCTATTGATGTCACTATTCAGCTTGCCAATAGAGATACTATCTGCCCTGTGGGAATTGTTAGGGATGTCGAAGTCTTGTGTGGTAAAATGAAGTATCTTGCTGATTTCCTTGTTCTTTCTACCGCACAAGATAGCTTTTGTCCCATCATATTTGGCAGACCCTTTCTCAATACCGTCAATGCTCATATTGATTGTGAGAAGCAAACTGTCACTGTTGGCTTTGAAGGTGTGTCAGATGAGTTCAATTTATCCAAGTTTGGTAGACAACCTCATGAAAAAGAGTTTCCTAGTAGGGATGAAACTATTGCCTTAGCTTCTATTGTCGTACCTCCTACTGATCCCTTAGAGAAATACTTGCTTGAGCATGAAAATGGTATGCATATGGATGAAAGGGATGAGATAGATAGAGTTGTCTTAGAACAATATCCTATCCTTAAGAATAACTTGCATGTTGAACTGCTTGGGGATCCACCTCCACCAAAGGGTGATCCTGTGTTTGATCTTAAACAATTGCTTGATACTCTTAAGTATGCTTATCTTGATGAAAAAGAGATATATCATGTTATAATTAGTGCTAGCCTCTCAAAGCATGAAGAAAAGAAGTTACTAAAAATTCTGAGAAAGCATCGTGCTGCTATTGGATATACTCTTGATGATCTAAAGGGCATTAGCCCCACTCTATGCGAGCACAAGATCAAAACTGATCCAGATTTGAAACCAGTTGCTGATCATCGAAGGATATTGAATCCTAAGATGAAAGAAGTAGTAAGAAAAGAAATACTAAAGCTCCTGGAAGCGGGTATTATCTATCCTGTTGCTCATAGCGATTGGGTGAGTCCGGTGCACTGCGTCCCTAAGAAGGGAGGCATTGCCGTTGTCCCTAATTATAAGGATGAATTGATCCCGCAGAGGATTATTACTGGCTATAGGATGGTGATCAATTTTAGGAAATTGAATAAAGCCACTAGGAAAGATCATTACGCTCTGCCTTTTATCGACAAAATGCTAGAAAGGTTGTCTAAACACGCACACTTCTGCTTTCTAGATGGTTATTCTGGTTTCTCCCAAATACCAGTTGCACAATTTGATCAGGAGAAAACCACTTTCACCTGCCCTTTCGGTACCTTTGCTTATAGACGTATGCCTTTTGGCTTATGTAATGCACCTGCCACCTTTCAAAGATGTATGATGGCTATATTCTCTGACTTTTGTGAAAAGATTGTTGAAGTTTTCATGGATGACTTCTACGTTTACGGGTCTTCCTTTGATGATTGCCTTAGCAACCTTGATCGAGTCTTACAGAGATGTAAAGACACCAATCTTGTCTTGAATTGGGAGAAGTGCCACTTTATGGTTAATGAAGGCATCGTCTTAGGACATAAAATTTCCGAAAGAGGTATTGAAGTTGATAAGGCTAAGGTTGATGCAATCGAGAAAATGCCATATCCCACAGATATCAAAGGTATATGAAGTTTCCTTGGTCATGCTGGTTTCTATAGAAGGTTCATTAAAGACTTCTCTAAGATTTCTAGGCATCTTAGCAATCTCTTGCAAAAGGATATTCCTTTTGTTTTTGCCGATGATTGTGAGGAAGCCTTCGAAATACTTAAGAGGGCTTTGATAACTGCACCTATTGTTCAACCACCTGATTGGAACTTGCCTTTTGAGATCATGTGTGATGCTAGCGATTATGCTGTTGGTGTTGTTCTATGGCAAAGAGTCGATAAGATGTTGAATGTTATTCACTACGCTAGTAAAACTCTAGACAGTGCCCAGAGAAACTATGCTACTACGGAGAAGGAATTTTTAACAGTCGTGTTTTCTTGTGAAAAGTTCAGGTCTTACATAGTTGATTCCAAAGTCACTATTCACACTGATCATACTGCTATTAAGTACCTCATGGAGAAGAAGGGCGCTAAACCTAGACTTATCAGATGGATTCTCTTGCTACAAGAATTTGATTTGCACGTTGTCGACAGAAAGGGTGATGATAACCCAGTAGAAGATAACTTGTCTAGGTTGGAGAACGTTCTTGATGACCCACAACCTATTGATGATAGCTTTCCCGATGAGCAATTAAATGTCATCAATTCTTCACGTAGTGCACCGTGGTATGTTGATTATGCAAACTATATCGTTGCCAAATACATACCACCTAGTTTCACGTACCAGCAAAAGAAGAAATTCTTCTTTGACTTGAGAAACTACTTTTGGGATGATCCTCACCTTTATAAGGAAGGAGTAGATGGTGTTATTAGATGTTGTGTACCTGAACATGAACAGGGACAGATCCTACAGAAGTGTCACTCTAAGGCCTACGAAGGACACCATGCGGGAGATAGAACTGCACACAAGGTATTGCAATCAGGTTTCTATTGGCCCACTCTCTTCAAGGATGCTCGTAAGTTTGTCTTGTCTTGTGACGAATGTCAAAGAATAGGTAATATTAGCAAACGTCAGGAAATGCCTATGAACTATTCACTTGTCATTGAACCATTTGATGTTTGGGGCTTTGATTATATGGGACCTTTTCCAAAATCCAACGGGTATACTTACATCTTAGTTGTTGTTGATTACGCCACTAAGTGGGCAGAAGCTATCCCCACTAGTAGTGCTGATCACAACACCTCTATCAGGATGCTGAAAGAAGTTATCTTCCCTAGATTTGGAGTCCTTAGATATCTAATGACCGACGGTGGTTCACACTTCATTCATGGTGATTTCCATAAAACGATTGCTAAGTACGATGTCAACCATAAAATTGTGTCTCCCTATCACCCTCAGTCCATTCGTTAAGTAGAGCTAAGCAACAGAGAGATTAAACTAATTCTGCAAAAGACTGTCAACAGGTCTAGAAAGAATTGGTCTAAGAAGCTCGATGATGCACTGTGGGCTTATAGAACTGCCCATAAGAATCCCATGGGCATGTCTCTGTACAAAATGGTGTAGGGTAAAGCATGCCATTTACCTCTTGAGCTAGAGCATAAAGCTTATTGGGCAATCAAAGAGCTCAACTTTGATTTCAAACTTGTCGGTGAGAAGAGGTTATTTGACATTAGCTCGCTTGAGGAGTGGAGAACTCAGCCATATGAGAATGCCAAGCTGTTCAAAGAAAAGGTTAAGAGGTGGCACGATAGGAAGATACAAAAGCGTGAGTTCAATGTAGGTGATTATGTCTTGCTATATAACTCTCGTTTAAGATTCTTTGCAGGCAAGCTTCTCTCTAAATGGGAAGGTCCCTATGTTGTTGAGGAAGTATATCGTTCCGGTGCTATCAAGATCAACAACACGGAAGGTATTTGTCCGAGAGTGGTAAATGGGCAGAGAATCAAGCATTATATCTCAGGTACTCCCATAAATGTTGAAAGCAATATTATCAATACCATAACTCCGGAAGAATACCTAATGGATATTTATCAGCCTGTTTAAGACTCCGAAAACGAAGAGGTATGTGATTCGGTAAGAAAACAGAGTCCAAAACTTTTCCAGTAGGAAATTTTCCCCGTTTTGGAATATTTGAAAAAATACAAAAATTGGAAGTAGTCCGGAAAGTGCACGAGGAGGCGACAAGCCTGCACGGTGCGGGCCCACCCCCTGGCTTCGCCGTGAGGGCTTGTGGCCACCTCGTGCGCCTCCCGAACACCGTTTTCGTGCGGGGTACTCCTTGTGGTCTGAAAAAATCATTATATATACTCTCGTTTGGTCTGACCCCTGCATCACGCAGATTTCCTTTGTTTTCGTTTCGAGCCTGTTTTCTACCGCAGATTTAGAGCAAGATGTCGTCCCAGGAATCTGTGGGGGAGAACAATCTCCGTCAAGTCTATGGAGAAGTACATGCTGATCTGAAAAGGATGGAGGTCACAGAGGCTAAGGAAAGGCTACCTAAAGAAACCAAGGGCAAAGCCGAGGGGAAGAATCAGGCATGGGACGAGGTGCAATCTGTGCTCAACAAGGAATAAGTTGAAGAAGTGGATTTCCTCCAACCCTACCTCCACCTACTGTCTCCGTCCTTGATTGAAGTCTTGAGGTTTTGTGAAACAACTCGTGCTCGCAATACTTGTCTCACTCATGAAGTTGTTTTGCTGGAAAAACATAAGCTGATCTCCAAGGTATAAATCAAAGATTAATGGCCCTCTTGGACTCAAAGATTGCAACAACTCCACCACCTTCACCACCAAAGGAAGACAACTGAGCATTGGTATGGGCAATCCCCTTGGCTTGTGCCAAGCTTGGGGGAGTTGCCCCGGTATCGTATCACCATCACATCTTTTGCCTTTACCTTTGTTTTATTTTTCCTTTTCAGTTTTCTCTTTCTCTAGTAGTTTAAAAGTCTTAGTGTTTTAGTCTTGAGTTTTGCGTTGTGTCACCCCCGATGTATTCGAGCTCGTGAGACATATAATAAAGAGTGTCTTAGTTGAAGAGCTTTGCCTCTTGCCATGATCAAAAGAGTGAGAATAGAACAAAAGCATGAAAGATCATGTAATGATCTTATGGGAAGTGATGGGTTCACATATAAAAAGAATGAGGATTGAAACTTGTTGAGGGTAGGCAAACGTAGACCTTGGTCATGGTTGCAATTAATAGGAAGTCATAAAGAAGGAGAGGTTCACGTATAAATATATCATCTTTGACACCATCTATGATTGTGAACACTCACTAAACTATTGCATGCCTAGAAGTAGATGTTGGACAAGGAAGACAACATAATAAATTGTGTTTGCTTGGTTCCGAACAATGTTATATGATTAGAGATCCCTTAGCATGTGACGAGTGCTTCCACCTCATATTAGCCAAAATTCCCACACTAAATAGAGATACTACTTGTGCATCCATAAACCATCAACCCAGTTTTGCCATGAGTGTCCACCATACCTACCTTTGGATTGAATAAGATCCCTCAAGTAAGTTTTCATCGGTGCAAGCAATAAAAATTGCTCTCTAATATGTATGATCTATTAGTGTGTGGAAAATAAGCTTTGTACGAACCTGTGATGAGGAAGACATAAAAGCGACAAACTGCATAATAAAGTTCTTTATCACAGGAGGCAATATAAAGTGACTTTCCCCCGCACTAAGAGGACACGCATCCAAACCTCAAAAGCGCATGACAACCTCTGCTTCCCTCTGCGAAGGGCCTATCTTGTACCTTTACTTTTTGCCCTTGAAAGAGTCATGGTGATCTTCACCAATTCCCTATCTCGCCTTTATCTTGGCTAATGTCATATGCTTGGGAAAGATATATATTCATATGTCAACTTGGAGGTAAGTATTCATGAATTATTATTGTTGACATTACCCTTGAGGTAAGCAGTGGGGAGGCAAAACTGTAAGCCCCTATCTTTCTCTGTGTCCAGATGAAACTTTGATCTCATGAGTACCACGTGAGTTGTAGCAATTGTAGAGAATGAAAGAATGATTGAGTATGTGGATTTGCTTTACAAGCACTTATTTGACTCTTTCTGATGTTGTGATAAATTGCAATTCCTTCGATGACTAAAGGCTATCGGTTGTTACTTCTCGGTAAGGTTCTTGATCCTTGCTTTACTTTGTGAAGGAATTATCACTTTAGCAGGAGAGATTATATGTTGGTATTGCTGTTCTGATCATGATCATGATGCATGCATGTTCGTATCTTGTTTGGTCGACACCTCTCTCCCTAAACATGTGGACATATTTATTGAGCTAGGCTTTCGCTTGAGGACAAGCGAGGTCTAAGCTTGGGGGAGTTGATACGCCCATTTTGCATCATGTTTTCATGTTGATGTTTATCGCTTCTTGGGCTGTTATTTCACTTCACGGTACAATTCTTACGCCTTTTCTCTCTTATTTTGCAAGGTTTACATGAAGAGGGAGAATGTCGGCAGCTGGAATTCTGGCCTGAAAGTGGAGCAAGTTTGAGATACCTATTCTGCGCAACTCCAAACACCGTAAAAATCAACGAGGATTTGTTTCCGGATTAATAAAAAATACTGGGCCGAAGAAGCGCCAGAGGGGCACCGGGGGTTGGCCACAAGCCTACACGGCGCGATCACCCCCCGAGGTCGCGCCATGAGGGCTTGTGGGCAATCTGCTGGCCCACTTGCCCCCCTCTTCTGCTATATGAAGGGTTTCGTCTGGAAAAAATCATAGAGGAGCTTTTTCGTGGATTCGCCGCTGCCACGAGGCGGAACTTGAGCAGAACCAATCTAGAGCTCCGGTAGGACGATCCTGCCGGGTAAACTTCCCTCCGGGAGGGGGAAATCATCGTCATCGTCATCACCAACACTCCTCTGATCGCAGGGGACTCGTCACCATCAACATATTCATCAGCACCATCTCATCTCCAAACCCTAGTTCATCACTTGTAACCAATCTTCGTCTCACGACTCCGATTGGTACTTGTAAGGTTGCTAGTAGTGTTGATTACTCTTTGTAGTTGATGTTAGTTGTATTAATTGGTGGAAGAGTTTATGTTCAGATCCTTGATGCTACTCATTACCTCTCTGGTCATGAATATGATTATGCTTTGTGAGTAGTTACTTTTGTTCCTGAGGACATGGGATAAGTCATGCTAATAGTAGTCATGTGAATTTGGTATTCATTCGATAATTAGATATGTTGTATGTTGTTTTTCCTGTAGTGGTGTTATGTGAACGTCGACTACATAACACTTCACCATTATTTGGGCCTAGAGGAAGGCATTGGGAAGTAGTAAGTAGATGATGGGTTGCTAGAGTGACAGAAGCTTAAACCCTAGTTTATGCGTTGCTTCATAAGGGGTTGATTTGGATCCACTAGTTTAATGCTATGGTTAGAATTTGTCTTAATTCTTCTTTCGTAGTTGCGGATGCTTGCAAGAGGGGTTAATCATAAGTGGGATGCTTGTCCAAGTAAGGGCAGTACCCAAGCGCCGGTCCACCCACATATCAAACTATCAAAGTAACGAACGCGAACCATATGAACATGATGAGACTAGCATGATAGAAATTCCCGTGTGTCCTCAGGAGCGTTTTTCCTCCTATAAGACTTTGTCCAGGCTTGTCCCTTGCTACAAAAGGGATTGGGCCACTTTGGTGCACCGTTGCTACGTTTGTTACTTGTTGCTTGCTACGAATCATCTCACCACACAATAACTTCTTACCGACAATTTCAGTGCCTGCAGATTTTACCTTGCTGAAAACCACTTGTCAAATCCTTCTGCTCCTCGTTGGGTTCGACACTCTTACTTATCGAAAGGACTACGATTGATCCCCTATACTTGTGGGTCCTCACTTCACCTCTTGCCTTTTTTAACCACATCTAATATTTCCGTGTACCTAATCGGGATAGAACTAAATAATCCATATGTGGAGTTTCGTCAATATGCAACTCGTTGCATATTGAACTTCACTTAATGTGTAGTGTTTGATTGTTGTGAATTCACATGCCATGTCTTGCATATATTCAACTGTTCATGCATCATATGTGGATTGTATCGTGTCGTGCATGTGCCGTGGTGAATTTCTGTATTGATGCTTGTTTCCGGTTTCCTTCGTCTTGCTAGAGTTCCGCAAGCATGTCGGAAAGTGAGGACCCGTTCAACTACATCAGTTCGTCTGCTTCACGGAGTCGTTCTTCTTCCAAGCGGGATCTCAGGCAAGATGATCATTTCCCCAGATACAATTACCATCATTGTCATGCTAGTTATTTTGATTCTATCGTTATGCCTCGCTACCTACCACTTGTTAAATATCAGCCTCCCAACATTGCCATGAAAACCTTCAACCTGATCAGAACCTAGAAATCCACTGATTGGCTATGTTACCGCTTGCTTAACCATGTGTTAGCGTTGCTAGTTGCAGGTGCAGTTGCTTCCATGTGATAACATGGGTTCCTTGTTATATCACCCTATTAATGCTATTTAATTTAATGCACATATACACTTGGCAAAAGGTGGAAGGCTTGGCCTTTCTAGCATGGTGTTTTGTTCCACCTTCGCCCCCCTTAGTTTCGGCTACCGGTGTTATGTTTCATAATTGAGCGCTCCTAACACGACCGGGGTTGTTATGGGGACCCCCTTGATAATTCGTCTTAGATTAAAACTGGTCTGGCAAGGCACAACTTTGGTACTACATTTGCCTAATAACCTAATAAAACGCATAGGGACCCGCCGGCACCCACAGAGTAATTAATCAACCCCCGGGCCAATCCTCCTCATGAGTGTTGGTCCAACCTGAGCGATGTCCGGCGCCCCCTGGTCACCCAGGGTTTAGCCAACCCGACATATAGCTCATCTGTCGTGTCCTAAGAACGAGATACGCGGCTCCTATCGGGATCGTCGACACGTTAGGTAGCCTTGCTGGATTAGTTTTACCTTTTACGAAATATCTTGTGCATCGGGATTCCGGTGATGCTTTGGGTAATCTCAGAGTTGAGATTTTCTACTAGGGAGTCTGACGAGATCGCGAGTCTCGTGATCGAGGATTTCTATGCGGCTTGTGGTAATTTGTGATGGACTAGTTGGAGCACCCCTGCAGGGTTAAATCTTTTGGAAAGCCATGCCCGCGGTTGTGTGGCAACGTGGAAACTTTGATTAACACTGGTTCTAGATAACTTGAAGATAACTTAATTAAAATATGCCAACTGAGTGCGTAACCGTGACTGTCTCTTTCGTGAGCTCCTTCTCCGATCGAGGACATGGTGGGGTTATGTCTGACGTAAGTAGGTGTTCAAGATCATTCATTTGGTCATTAATAGTTCACGTCCGTTGTGCGTAGATCATCCCCCTCTTTATTCTTGTACTCGTAAGTTAGCCACCAAATATATGCTTAGTAGCTTGTTGCAGCCTCACCACTTAACCATACCTCACCCATTAAGCTTTGCTAGTCTTGATACCTTTGGAAATGAGATTCCTGAGTCCCCTGTGGCTCACAGATTACTACAACACCAGTTGCAGGTACAAGTAAAAGGTTACTTGACGCGAGCGCGTTGATTGTTCATTTCGAGTTTCTTCTTCTTCATCATCGATCTAGGATGGGTTCCAGGCCGGCAGCCTGGGATAGCAAGGATGGACGTCGTTCTTTTCTCATTTGTTTTCATCCGTAGTCGGACCTTGCTCTACTTTGTGATATTTATGTATTGTACTGATGTGACTCTGATGTAGCTTGTGGAGAGTGTAAGCCAATTCCATATACTCTTCTCTTCAGTACATGTACTTGTAACGATATCCATTCTTGCGAAACGACGAGATGTGCTTCTATCCCTGTCGAGGCCCTCATGCCTAAATAAGGATAGGATCGCATCTTGGGCGTGACAAGTTGGTATCAGAGCAGTACCGACCTAGGAGCCCCCTTGATTGATCAAACTTGGTCGAGTCGAGTCTAGTGAAAACTATTTTGAGTCTTAGTTATATTGGAGAGTAGGATTCTTTTTTCTCCTCTTCTATGCTCTGGTGAGGAATCTTGACGTAATAACTTAATTCTACTCCTCTTCTCACTAAAAAATTTTAGGTTCACGCGGATATTTTTGGAATCTATATGATGTCGATGTGACGGAGTTTTGTCTTGGTGCCTCTTGTCTGACTTGATTTCTCCTGGGAAGTTCAGCTCCATGGGATTCTTGAGCACATCGTTATCATTCAGATTTCGTAGTATCTCACGACGGAGGATGTTCAAAATTGCTTCAATACTAGTAGTGGCGAGAGGAGTTCGGCTTCCCCAGTACTGATGCACATAGATCTGGATGTATCGACATACTTAGTATCGTTGTCATTACGAGGGTCTACGATAGATGAAGTTCCAGATTCTGGTTATGTGTTGACGGATGTGATACACTGCACGGGTTAGTATAGGAGTTGAGTGATATATTACTCCTTGTATCCGTGTACCAGATTGCATGACCAGAAGTTTCGGAAGTTCTTAGGTGGGAATTCAAGTAGTTCCTTATAGGACAGTCTTCCAACAAATGCTTGATGTTAGGTTGGGTTTCAACATCTAGTGGATTCTTTTGTTCACGGTCGACTTACAACGGTTCTCATTGTGTCTTAAAGAGTCCTTGTAGCTTGCTACGACTCGGGGACGCTTCGTATGTCATGTGCACTACCTTGTACAGCATGGCTACTGTAAGGATCGAGCCCGTGCGATCCTGTCCACGAAAATATCGGACGAAATCTCTCTCATGAATTTTTTCTGGCTTGTTTCGTACGCCTCACCCTTTGTTTTGTTGGAATATGGTAATTCGAGTTCCTTCGATGTCCAGCGGTGATTTCATATCTTCCCAAGAGGTGTTCTCATATTTTTATGGGAATGCTAATTCTTTTGCTCAAATCAGTTGTCTTGTCAATTCTTCTCAACCGGAGTCGTCATATCAATTCTTTTCCGACCGGTGTGCTTCTCTTCAAGTGAATCCAATCATCTCCAATTTTGCAAGATCAATCTCTCTTTTCTTTCCGGAGTTGTCTCATTTGTCCCAAGTTGTCTTTGTTTTTTCCCGCCCTCCCACCCTTTTCTTCAGTGATTCAATTCTCATCCAAGTGCCTTCTTTTCATCAATGCTTCCGCTCGCTTTTCTTCCATATTGTATGTGGTGATTCATTGTGAAGATTCTCACGAGCTTCGTGTTCATCTTATTCAAGCTTGTTATCTTTTTCGGTGAATTCAATTCAGTTATTCATGTTCATCATATCCTTTTCATCCTTTAAATTCTTTCCCATGTCGATTTTTTTTATCAAGTCTTCTTGTTGTCATTTCTCTCTATTCTATCCGGAGTGCTGAAGTTATCTCAGAAGTTTCTTGTTTTCAATTCTTTCAATTATTTCGAGGTGCTAACCTCATCAAGTTTTCCTTATACCAGTGCAATATCTCTCTTTCTGAGCAATCTTTTCAACGGTGTTTCTTTTGAGTGGGCCCGTAACCCACAGGTTCTTTCTGAGGATCTTATCTGGCTCTTGTAATCTTTCCGGAGTCCTGTAATTATTTTCAACTATGACGTAAGTACGAATTTCATCAGTCATACTCCTTCTTCAAGACCAATTTGAATTAATTCTCATATTTGGCTCAACCTTTCATTCTTCATTATTCCCGAGTGTCTCAGTTATTCTTGGTGGTGTTCTCCTCATCATTTTCAGCTTGGAAGACCGAAGGAGTGTTTCTCTCAAATCTTGGTCCATTCTCTTGAAGATTCATCATTTCAGCTTTGTGCCATCATCTTAATTATTCCCAATCATGAGAATCTATTTCTTGCTATCCGGTGCTTTTCTGAGTTGTTTTCATTCTTGATCCTCCGAAGGCCATCATTTCAAAAGATTCTTCGTTCTTAGCTTTCACCTTTCATCCTCAGTTCTTCTCAATTGTTATCTGTTCGTTCGTCTCTCAATTATCTCGGTGCCTTGTTCAGTTTTCTATTAGGCGGCTCAAGATCTCTTCGTTCTCAAGATGTTCTTCAAGATTCTTGTGGTAGTAGTTCTCATTTTCTTCTTCGTTCCTTCTAGCCTAGAGCTAGTTTCTATTCTTCCTAACGGAGGCTTTGTGATGTTGCTCTCTTCAATCTATCATCTTGTTCTATCAAGATCATGTTCTTTCCTTGTTTTCAATTTAGTTAGTTTGTTGTGAATCTTCTCAGGATTTTTTTCCTTGTATCGAAATTTTCTCCCCTTTTCCGACCGAAGTGCTGCCGAAATTTTGTGTGAATTCTTGCTTGTTTCTCTTATCATTCTTCCTCTCTTTGCAACCTCCAAGAGTCATTGGTTTCACTCATTTGTCAAAGAAGCGACTAATTTTTACCTCTTCTCTCTCATCCTCTCCCCCTTTCATTCTTGGATCTCGGGTCGAGATCCTCTTGTAGTGTAGGAGAGTTGTGACAGCCCGAGACCGACGTTCCAGAAGATTCCCCTTTTATTCCGTTTTCGTCGTGTGGCTGATTTGTTTGTCGCACTCATGATCGCATCATTCGCCTCATCAGCATTTCATCGGCATCCCGTTGCCGCCAGTTTTCAGAACCTGCATCCGTTATTAGTTGTCGGTTCTCTCCATGTTCGTCGTTGACGTTTTTGAGACCCCGACCACACACGCACGCGCCCGCGGCATCGTCAAACCTTGTTTTTAAAGTGTGTATATAAAATTGTTGGATTGGGATGAAACTTGGCGTGCGGTCTTATTTTATTGTAGGTAGGCCGCTTGCCAATTTTTATCGTAATCAGAGTCCGTCTGGTACCCGAACGGACGACTTCAGCGGCACCGTCTTTGGTTATTCGGCAGACGTGTTTCGGTGTTTTAAATCGCGTTGTCGGGTGCCCGTTTTCCCTCTCTTCTCCAGCTAGCCTACTCTACACGGCCACTTAGCCCGTCCTCGCGTGCGAGATGTTGAAACGGGGGCGAAAAATAGCTAAACCTAGCCTCCTTCCCTATTTAAACAGCTCCCCCTTCCTAATCTGGACCCTAACCCTTCTTCCTCCTCAAATCACGTGCCAAACCCTAGCACCCGCCACCTCCCTGTCCCCCTCCTGCAGCCGCCGGCCCGCGGGGCCCGTTTTGAGCCCGCCCAAGCCCATTTGGGCCTGAGGCAACCGCGAACCCCCGGCTCCCCGAGCTCATGTCATGGCGTCCGAGGCAGAGCCCCCTCCTGCAGCGCCCTCGTTGGTTGGTCGCCTGAAGCGTGCCGCGGGCCCACGTCCCCGTGCTGCTCACCGGAGTGCCGCCGCCAGCGAGCACCTCCGAAGGCCGGCGCTGCCACGAACCCCCCCCCCCCCCCCCTCTCTCTCCCCGCCGGCTCCCTCTCCCTCTAATCCTTCTCCCTACTTGCTTTTCCCCACAGATCTCGCCGCAAGCCGCCGGAATGGGACATTGCCACCCGGATCCGCCCGTGGCCGCCGGGATCTGGTCTCCTTCGGCCTCCCCGTGCCAGATCTCTTCTCCGCCGGGCAACCTCCGCAGCCGCCGCTCCCTCGATCCAATCGGGATCGGGAGGGAGGAGACGACGGGTCGCCAAGTGCCAGCGCCCGGCCCAGCTGGTTGCCTCGCCCGGCCTCCTCCAGGCCGCCTCCTCTCCAAGGTCGGCCCAAGAGCCAAGGTGAGGCCCCGAGCTCCTCTATATTACGCCTGGGCGTCTGATAGTTAACTTGCGCCCGCCAGTTCGGCCCGTGTAGGTATTTTATATAATTCCTGTGAGTTTAGCATTTTCAGGATATTGCTATATTTTCAAACGCTTGCAAATATTAAACCGTGTATCGGATCGCGACGTATTATATATGTAACTCGTGTAGAATTTCGCGTAGATTATGATTTTACAACTTGCATGCATGTTTGAAGTGGTTTGACCCGCCGTTTACCTAGTTTTGCGTGCTGTCCTAATAGGGAATTATCTCGTATTTATTTTCATGCGTGTCCGGATTTCTCAAACCCCATAGATGAAATGTTTGAGGTTTCGGGCCCCTTTTCCATGTATTTTAGAGTAGTTACTTGCAATTTTGCATGTAGGTTCCGTCGCTAGTTTGCCATGTCAAGTTTAGGACATATTCTCGCATATACGTGTGGCGCTATTTTTATTTTGCAACCACCCATGTTATATATGTTTTCGAAGTAGAAAAATCCATAGAATTTAATTGTGCATTTATTTTTAGTTTTTGAGCAAGTTAGTGCGCGTGATATTTTGTCATGTTGCCCTCTTGTTTATTTTGTGGGATTTAATCCGTGCACGATATGAATGAGTGGTCAACTAGAGATATGCCCTTGGATGTATAGGCTAGCCTCTGGTAATTTTGGTTGCAATAGAAATCCATGTTTAGGTGTTGTTCGCTTGTTGCCAACATGCTAGAAAATAGTGCTGATTTGGAGATGCTGAAATATTTCTAAGTCTGAAATCTGTTATATTTTGTTGTTGTCTTGCCATGAGTTTATCTTGTGATCTATAACTCTTTTGAGGTTGGTGCAATGGAGTTATTTGTAGTTCTTAAGTTTCTCTAGCATGTTGTGTACTTTCATACCATTCGGAGCCTTGTGGCATATAGTTTTGCTGTTGTCAACATGTCTTCATCGAAAACTGCACTATCAGAAACTGATATTTTCACTAAGTCTGAAACTGTGTGTGAGATGCCATTTTGTGAGTTCTTTTCCTAGTGATCCATGCTACCATGCTAGATGTTATTAGTAGGGTGTTGAAGTGCATCTTGCCCTCTACTGTCTCATGCCTTGTTTGAGCATTTTTTTACTTATTTAGCTCGTTGTTTTGGGGTGTAGAAAATGTCATGTTGCTGTTTTGGGCAGATTGTAGTGATTTCTTGTTTAGCTCGTAGTTGTTGAACCGTTGCTCCGTTTTGGTTGTGTCCTACATGAAACTTGCTTAGAATCTTGTGTAGTTTCATAATATGTTGCTGCCTTCTTGGTTTGGTATGCTTGTAACTATCGTTGAACACATGTTGCATTCATGCCATCATATCTTGCGGTGTTCGTATCTTTTGAATCGTAGCTCCATTGGAGATGTTCTCTATGTGTAAATTGATTGGAACGATGCGTAGAATCACGTGAACCTATTTATTTTCTGTTTAACAAACATTTAAATGTGTTAGTTCAGATCTGGTCAGAATTGTAAATTAACATATGAGGTCATCTCAGAGATGCTATATGTCGTTTCCGACCTCATTTAAAATGCCTAGATAGGTAGTTTAATTACGCTTCATGATACGTCCATTATGCATCATGCTTTCATGTTGATATTTATCGCTTTATGGACTGTTATTATACTTTGTGGTACCATACTTATGCCTTCTCTCTCTTATTTTGCAATGTTTATTTGAAGAGGGAGAATACCGGGAGCTGGAATTCTGGACTGGAAAAGGAGAAAGTTTGAGTGCTCTATTCTGCGCAACTCCAAATGCCCTGAAAATCAACGTGGAATTTTTGGGAATATATAAAAAATACTGGGCGAAAGAAGTGCCAGAGGGGAGCTGCCAGGGGCCCACAAGCCTGGAGGCTGCGGCCTACCCCCTGGCCGCGGCAACAGGGCTTGTGGGCACCCTGGTGGCCCACTGGCGCCCCTGTTTTGCTATATGAAGGGTTTCGTCTGGGAAAAAATCAGGGTTGAGCTTTTTCGTGCATTCTTCGCCGCCACGAGGCGGAAGTTGAGCAGAAACCTATCTAGAGCTCCGGCAGGATTATCCTGCCGAGGAAACTTCCCTCCCGGAGGGGGAAATCATCGCCATCGTCATCACCAACACTCCTCTCATCAAAGGGGACTCGTCACCATCAACATCTTCATCAGCACCTTCTCATCTCCAAACCCTAGTTCATCTCTTGTAACCAATCTCCGTCTCGCGACTCCGATTGGTACTTGTAAGGTTGCTAGTAGTGTTGATTACTCTTTGTAGTTGATGCTAGTTGGATTACTTGGTGGAAGAGTTTATGTTCAGATCCTTGATGCTACTCATTACACCTCTGATCATGATTATGATTATGCTTTGTGAGTAGTTACTTTTGTTCGTGCGGACATGGAACAAGTCTTGCTATTAATAGTCATGTGAATTTTGATATCTTGTATGTTGTCTTTTCCTCTAGTGGTTTTATGTGAACGTCGACTACATAACACTTCACCATATTTGGGCCTAGAGGAAGGCATTGGGGATTAGTAAGTATATGATGGGTTGCTAGGGTGACAGAAGCTTAAACCCCAATCTATGTGTTGCTTCGTAAGGGGCTGATTTGGATCCACTAGTTTAATGCTATGGTTAGACGTTGTCTTAATTCTTCTTTCGTAGTTGCAGATGCTTGCGAGAGGGGTTAATCATAAGTGGGATGCTTTTCCAAGTAAGGGCAGTACCCAAGCGCCGGTCCACCCACATATCAAACTATCAAAGTAACGAACGTGAATCATATGAACATGACGAAACTAGCATGACAGAAATTCCCATGTGTCCTCGGGAGCGTTTTTTCTCCTATAAGACTTTGTTCAGGCTTGTCCCTTGCTACAAAAGAGAATGGGCCACTTTGCTGCACCGTTGCTACTACTTGATACTTTTTACTTTTCACTTCCTACGTTTCACCTCACTACACCATCACTTGTTACCGCTACTTTCAGTGCTTGCAGTTATTACCTTGCTGAAGACGGTTTATCAGAGCCTTCTGCTCCTCGTTGGGCTCGACACTCTTACTTATCGAAAGGACTACGATTGATCCCCTATACTTGTGGGTCATCAAGACTCTTTTCTGGCGCCATTGCCGGGGAGTGAAGCGCCTTAGGTAAGTGGAATTTGGTAAGGAAACATCTATATATTGTGCTGAAATTTATTGTCACTTGTCACTATGGAAACTTTTCCTTTGAGGAATTTGTTCGGGGTATCTTCACCAAGAACGGAAGCACGAGGAGTTGCTCCTCAACCTAAGGTACCTACTGAAAATATCTTCTATGAAATTCCTTCGGGTATGCTTGAGAAATAGCTCGCTAATCCTTTTACACGAGATGGATCTTCACATCCAGACTTGCATCTAATCTATGTAGATGAAGTTTGTGGTTTATTTAAGCTTGCAAGTTTGCTCGAGGATGAGGTAAAGAAGAAATTCTTTCCTTTATCTTTTAAGGATAAGGCGTTGACATGGTATAGGCTATGTGGTGATACTGGATCATGGGACTACAATCGGTTGAAATTGGAATTTCATCAAAAGTTTTATCCTATGCATTTAGTACATCGTGATCGGAATTATATTTATAACTTTTGGCCTCATGACAGTGAAAGCATAGCTAAGCTTGGGGGAGGCTTAAATCAATGCTATATTCATGCCCCAATCATGAGCTCTCGAGAGAAATTATCACTCAAAACTTTTATGCTCGGCTTTCTCATGATGATCGTACCATGCTTGACACTTCTTGTACTGGTTCTTTTATGAAGAAGGATATTGACCACAAGTGGAATTTATTGGAAAGAATCAAACGTAACTCTGAAAATTGGGAGCTTGAAGAAGGTAAGGAGTCAGGTATGAATTTCCAGTTTGATTGCATTAAATCTTTTGTTGAAACAAACACTTCTAGAGATTTTAGCTCTAAGTATGGACTTGACTCTGAGATAGTAGCTTCTCTATGTGAATCTTTTGCTTCTCATGTTGATCTTCCCAAAGAGAAGTCGTTTAAGTATCATCCTCCTGTAGAAGTCAACATAGTTAAACCCAATCTAGTTGAAGAGAAAGTCATTGCCTATAATGATCATATTGTTCCTTGTGCCTACACTGAGAAACCAGCTTACCCTGCTAGGAAAAAGGATTATTCTAAAGCTCCAACTGTGATACGTAGGGGTTACATTAGACCACTTGCACCCCCTGTGGAAATTGGAGTTGAAACTAGTGTTGCTATTATCAAAGATCTCTTAGCCGAAGACATAGAAGGGCATGTTATCAAATTCTGTGAGGACTCCGCTAGAATTGCTAAACCTCACGCGAAAGACAAATACGGGCCTGTAGTTGGCCTGCCCGTTGTTTCTATCAA
This sequence comes from Hordeum vulgare subsp. vulgare, assembly GCF_904849725.1. Classification (NCBI taxonomy): domain Eukaryota; kingdom Viridiplantae; phylum Streptophyta; class Magnoliopsida; order Poales; family Poaceae; genus Hordeum; species Hordeum vulgare. Next base: position 378,206,609 of record NC_058524.1, on the reverse strand, counting down.
GATAGGAGATCACTGTTATCATGGTTTATGTGATATGGGTGCTAGTGTTAGTGTAATACCCCTGTCCCTTTATGATGAAATCAAAGATGAGATTGCACCTGCTGAGTTAGAACACATTGATGTCACTATTATCCTAGCTAATAGACACACTATCTGCCCTGTGGGAATTGTGAGAGACGTAGAAGTCATGTGTGGTAAGATGAAGTATCCTACTGATTTCCTCATCCTTGCTACTGCACAAGATAGCTTTTGTCCCATCATATTTGGTAGACCCTTTCTCAACACTGTCAATGCTCATATTGATTGCATTAAACAGACTGTCACTGTTAGTTTCGAGGGTGTGTCTCATGAATTTAACTTCTCCAAGTTTGGAAGACAACCCCGTGAAAAAGAGTCGTCTGGTAGGGATGAAATCATTGCTCTTGCCTCTATTGCCGTACCTCCTACGGATCCTTTAGAGCAATATCTACTTGAGCATGAAAATGATATGCATATGGATGAAAGAGATGAGATAGATAAAATTGTTTTAGAACAATATCCTATTCTTAAGAATAATCTTCCTGTTGAATTGCTTGGGGATCCTCCCCCACCAAAGGGTGATCCTGTGTTCGAGCTAAAACAGTTACCAGATACTCTTAAGTATGCCTATCTTGATGAGAAGGAGATATATCCTGTTATTATTAGTGCTCACCTCTCGTATCACGAAGAGAAGAAGTTATTAAAAACTTTGAGGAAGCACCGTGCTGCTATTGGATATACTCTTGATAATCTTAAGGGTATTAGTCCCACTCTATGTCAGCACAAGATTAAAACCGATCATGATTCTAAGCCAGTTGCTGATCATCAACGGAGATTAAATCCTAGGATGAAAGAGGTCGTGAGAAAAGAAATATTAAAGCTTCTGGAAACAGGAATCATTTATCCTGTTGCTCATAGTGATTGGGTAAGTCCAGTGCATTGCGTACCTAAGAAGGGAGGTATCACCGTCGTTCCTAATGATAAGAATGAACTAATCTCACAAGGGATTATTATTGGCTATAGGATGGTGATAGACTTCCGGAAACTGAACAAGGCAACGAGGAAAGACCATTATCCTTTGTCGTTTATCGACCAAATGCTAGAAAGGCTATCTAAACACACACACTTCTTCTTTCTAGATGGTTATTCAGGTTTCTCGCAAATACCAGTTGCACAATCTGATCAGGAGAAAACCACTTTCACCTGCCCCTTCGGTACCTTTGCTTATAGACGTATGCTGACGGGGATACAGCCCTAGGGTAGGGTCATAGGCCTAACCTATATGTCCTACCCAAGGGCACCTCATTATTAGGACTACAAGGAAAATTCTGGCTGGATCACGACAACATCTAATCCACTCGGTATGGATCCACTCGGACAAGTACACACTATCCACTCCGACGACGGTAAACCACTCGGCCATATGTCTCACTCGGATATGCAAAGACCAACAGGGTAGTCGAAGCATCATACTCATAGTGGAGGTTTCATAGTGGGTTGGCATCATGGCACTAATGCTCCGTCTTGTAACATAGGAGCTGAGGTGGTGACACACTCTATATAAGCCACCCCCACCACATAGCTTAAGGGCTAGTTTCTTCTCCCCCGACGGGCTCATTCTTTCCCTAGAGCTCTGGCTCTCTCTATACCATGTAACTCATGTCCATGACAGATAAAACAAAGCCTCTCCGGAGCACGAGACGTAGGGTAGCTATCTCCACTATGAGAGGCCCGAACTCGCTAAAACCACCGTGTCACCCTTGTGCATCTTGATAGATCATGCTCCGTTATCCTACCCCCTTTCTATTGTCGGAATCGTTACCACGACAGTTGGCGCCCACCGTGGGGCATGGCATCTATCGAGGCATGATGCACATGATTATTTCTTCAATCACTGGCGTCATCCGTCTCATGGCCTTCACGCGCGGCCACCGGCGTCGTCCGCCTCATGGCCATCCCGTGCGGCCACCGACGTTGTCTACCTCATCGCCATCACACGCAGCCACCAGCGTCGTCCGCCTCATCGCCGTCACACGAGGCAGTCGGTGTCATCCGCCTCATCGTCTTCGTCTCCGACCGTCACGTCGTGCTCTGTCGCATGCAGTACAGCGGTAGAGCACGACAACTGGCCCATCGTCCTAGTTCTTGGAGCGACGAGGCCCATATGCTTGCTCTTCACTCGGCTTCACGGGCGACGAAGGGCTGCTTCGACCGGCGCCCAGCTCCGGCTCCCCGAGCGGCGAAACGCAACCACCAGTGCTCGTGTTGGCCTCGCCCTTGGCTGCGCTGCCTGCATCTCTGGCGCCTGAGCTATAGCCAACTACTCGTCCACCTCGTCGGCACCTCTCGGCTGTCGTCCGAGTCCTGTCAGACCGACAATTTTCGACGGAACAGAGCTCTCCTCCAAACCAACTGCCTCTATAACTCTGTCTCTCGTTTCAACTCACATCGCATGCAGATGTCGTCTTTAATTCTTGCTTAATTAACACTTACGTTTCCACTAACCATGCAAGATTCTGGACCTAAGGCAAGTCCTTCAATGCTTAGGGTTGTGGGACAAGCTTTTGAAGGAGTCAGCGCAAAAGCCAGGAAGGGCCACGCCTCCACGCGCGCAACGTTTTCTTTCCCGGTCGCTGGTTGCTGGACATGGCCATTTTTTCCTCTAACCATGGAAGGTATGTGGGACACCTCCTCCTGAATTAGGTGCATGCACGTAAATGCGTTCAAGCACAGAAAATGGAATGACGTGGCGCTCATAATATTTTGTGGGATGGGTTGACCGTTTCAACAAGGTAATTGCCTCATTCAACGTCTCATCAGGTGAGCGTTACCTGCACTCAATTAATTGTGCATGCATACAAGCTTAACCGTCAATTATCATGGAACGTCATCATTGTCATGCGTTTATCGTCTTCTATCATATATAACCAGACGTCTTTAATCGTTACAAATTAGCATATGTACAGGACACTTAATCCATCCAAAAATATTCACATCTACGTTTGCTACTAATGGCCACTCGTCCGTCATCGTCTCCGAACAATAGTTTATTGAGACGGAATGTCCATTCGAACTACTAACACAATGACAAACAGAAATTATTTCAGATGAATTTTGCATACAAATGACCAACATGCAGTCCTACATGTTGTCGCTCGGTCGGACGCGTCGTCATCACTCGGCCGCTCTACGCACCGTCGCTCAGTCGAACACGCATCGTTAGCACTCGGCCGCCCCGTACGCCGTCACTCAGTCGGACGCATCGTCATTACTCGGCCGCCCTACATGTCGTCACTCGGTCGGACGCGTCGTCATCACTCGGCCGCTCTGTGCACCGTCGCTCAGTCGGACACGCATCGTCAGCACTCGGCTGCCCCACGTGCCGTCACTCAGTCGGACGCGTCGTCATCACCTGGCCGCCCTACATGCCGTCACTCAGTCGGACGCGTCGTGAGCACTCGGTCGCCCCGCGCGCCGTCCCTTAGTCGGATGTCTCGTCATCACTCGGTCTCCCTGCATGCTGTCACTCAGTCGGACGCGTCGTCAGCGCTCGGCCGCCCTGCGCGCCGTCCCTCAGTCGGATCCATCGTCAGCACTCGGTCGCTCCGCGCATCGTCTCAGCTGCTCCGCGCATCGCCACTCGACCAGACGCTCCTTGGTCACATGGCCGCCCCGCGGGTCGCCCCTCGGCGACACAGACCTGCATCACTCGGTCGCTCTGCGCATCGTCACTCAGCTGGTCGCTACTTCGTCACTCGGCCGCTCTGCGCGTCGTTACTCAAACTAGACATTCCTTCGTCACTCGGTCGCTCTGTGCGTCGTCACTCAGCCAGACGCTCCTTTGTCTGCGCCATCAGACAGCTAAGTCATTCTCCATACGCTTCATTTAATTAAATAGTTGTTTCCGCATCACCGAGTGTCAAGGAAGTCGCACATGACGTTCACTCTGAGGCCACGCCACCGAGTGTACCTCTACACTTGGTTGTTTATTTTTATGTGGGAACACTTCACTTCCGCTTCGATTGGGTCCAGTACTCAAACGAGTTCAGTCGGATCCTTCACTCAAACGAGTACAGTCGGATCATGCACAAGTACAAGCACCTGGCACACCCACTTGGTGTCTTGGTGTCTATGGGTGTTATTTACACAAACTATTTCAGAAAAGATCAAATTACTTTGATAAAATTTTATGGTGGCTTGTGCTATTTTTAATACACAGGTTACTCGACGCATCCGTGTGCCATCCTCGTCGCTGCTCAGGCTCAGTCGCCACAACGATCATTCATGCGTTTTCACGTGTTCGAAAGCCCCTTCAATGACGTAGTGGACACGACCGCCCCGCGTGCCGTCAGTGGGTCGGACGCCTCCTCGACATACATCACTTGGCTGCCCCGCGCGTTGCCACTCAGCCAGAATCGTCTACCTCACTCGGATGCCATGCGCATCGCCACTCCGTGTGTCTCGTCTTCATCATTCGGCTGCCCCGCGCGCCACCGCTCAGCTTAGTTGTGATTCTGTATCACCTAAGTTAAAACTACTTCAAGTACGGACACGCTACACACTTGAGAACTTAGCTGCGACTCTGTATCGCCTAAGTTAAAGAAAACTCTGAGTGTGGACATGCTCCACACTCGGGGGCTTAGGTGTGACTCAGTATCACGTAAGTTAAAAGCAACTCCGAGTGCGGACATGCTCCACACTCGGGGACTTAGCTGCGACTCCGTATCGCCTAAGTTAAAAATAACTCCGAGTGCGGACATGCTCCACACTTGAGGACTTAGTTGTGACTCCGTATCGCCTAAGTTAAAAACAACTCTGAGTGCGGACATGCTCCACACTCGGGGGCTTAGCTGCGACTCGGTATCGCATAAGTTAAAAGCAACTCCGAGTGCGGACATGCTCCACACTCGGGGACTTAGTGCGACTCTATATCGCCTAAGTTAAAAATAACTCCGAGTGCGGACATGCTCCACACTTGAGGACTTAGTTGCGACTCCGTATCGCCTAAGTTCAAAACTACTCCGAGTGCGGACATGCTCCACACTCGAGGACTTAGCTATGACTCCGTATCGCCTAAGTTAAAAACAACTCTAAGTGCGTACATGCTCCGCACTCGGGGGCTTCACTGCGACTCTGTATCGCCTAAGTTAAAACTACTCCAAGTACGGACATGCTCCACACTTAGGGACTTAGTTGCGACTCCGTATCTCCTAAGTTAAAAACTACTCCGAGTACAGACATGCTCCATACTCAGGAACTTAGTTGCAACCCCGTATCGCCTAAGTTAAAAAAATACACTCGGAGACTTGACTTTGATCCAGAAATCATATAATGCAGATTCTACAAACATTCAACATGACGAGCACTGGAAGTCTTAAACCCTCTGCCATACTCATCTAGTCCGACAGAGGCTCGGGGACTACACCCAGTGGGTGCACTGAGCGTGGCCCCACGGGAAGAGAAATACAAAAAAAAACATTCTGCTTGGTCAGGTCCAGCAACAACATTCAAGTTCAACAGATTCAATGGACTCCAACCGACTACCAGCAATCAGTTAGAGTCTCAAGATTAGTTGGTCACTCGGATCTACTTCAATTCTCAAGTTCACTCGAACATACTACTCAGCAGAATCGATCAGGGCGAATGATGGATACTTCAATTGACGCACAGTTCTGTAAAGTCCTGAAGCACGTTCAAGTTCGGTCTGCTGCTACAAGATTTACATTGACACCTTCACCACTTGGACCCTGATCCATGCGGGGGCTAATGATGGGGATACAGCCCTAGGGTAGGGTCATAGGCCCAACCTATATGTCCTACCCAAGGGCACCTCATTATTAGGACAACAAGGAAAATTCTGGCTGGATCGCGACAACATCTAATCCACTCGGTATGGATCCACTCGGACAAGTGCACACTATCCACTCGGACGACGGTAAACCACTCGGCCATATGTCTCACTCGGATATGCAAAGACCAACAGGGTAGTCGAAGCATCATACTCATAGTAGAGGTTTCATAGTGGGTTGTCATCATGGCACTAATGCTCCGTCTTGTAACATAGGAGCTGAGGGGGTGACGCACTCTATATAAGCCACCCCCACCACATAGCTTAAGGGCTAGTTTCTTCTCCCCCGGCGGGCTCATTCTTTCCCTGCAGCTCTGGCTCTCTCTATACCATGTCACTCATGTCCATGACAGATAAAACAAAGCCTCTCCGGAGCACGAGACATAGGGTTGTTATCTCCACTATGAGAAGCCCGAACTCGCTAAAACCACCGTGTCACCCATGTGCATCTTGATAGATCATGCTCCGTTATCCTACCCCCTTTCTATTGTCGGAATCGTTACCAAGACATATGCCTTTTGGCTTATGCAATGCACCTGCCACCTTTCAAATGTGTATGATGGCTATATTCTCTGACTTTTGTAAAAAGATTATTGAGGTTTTCATGGATGATTTCTCCGTTTATGGTTCTTCCTTTGACGATTGCCTCAGAAACCTTGATCGGGTCTTACAGAGATGCAAAGATACCAACCTTGTCTCGAACTGGGAGAAGTGCCACTTCATGGTTAATGAAGGCATCGTCTTAGGACACAAAATCTCTCAGAAAGGCATTGAAATTTATAAGGCTAAGGTAGATGCAATTGAGAAAATGCCTTGCCCCACAGATATCAGTGGTATACGAAGTTTCCTAGGTCATGCTTGTTTCTATAGAAGGTTCATTAAAGACTTCTCTAAGATTTCTAGGCCTCTTACCAACCTCTTGCAGAAGGATGTTCCTTTTGTTTTTGATGAGGATTGTGAGGAAGATTTTGAAATACTTAAGAAGGCCTTGATAACCGCACCTATTGTTCAACCACCTGATTGGAACTTGCCCTTTGAAATCATGTGCGATGCTAGTGATTACGCTGTTGGTGCTGTTCTAGGACAAAGAGTTGACAAGAAGTTGAATGTTATTCACTACATTAGTAAAACTCTAGACAGTGCCCAGAGAAACTATGCTACTACGGAGAAGGAGTTTTTAGCAGTCATGTTTGCATGTGAAAAGTTCAGATCTTATATAGTTGACTCCAAAGTCACTATTCACTCTAATCATGCTGCTATTAAGTACCTTATGGAGAAGAAGGACGCTAAGCCTAGGCTAATCAGATGAGTTCTCCTGCTACAGGAATTTGAGTTGCACGTTGTTGACCGAAAGGGTGCTGATAACCCTGTAGCACATAACTTTTCTAGGCTAGAGAATGTCCTTGATGACCCACGACCTATTGATGACAGCTTTCCTGATGAGCAATTGAATGTCATCCGCACTTCACATAGCGCACCGTGGTATGCTGATTACGCAAACTATATCGTAGCTAAATACATACCACCCAGTTTCACCTACCACCAAAAGAAGAAATTCTTCTTTGATTTGAGACACTACTTTTGGGATGATCCTCACCTTTATAAGAAGGAGTAGATGGTGTTATTAGACGTTGTGTGCCTGAACATGAACAGGGACAGATCCTGTAGAAGTGTCATTCCGAAGCCTACGGAGGACACCATGCCGGAGATAGAACTGCTCATAAGGTATTGCAATCAGGTTTCTACTGGCCCACTCTCTTCAAGGATGCCCGTAAGTTTGTCTTATCTTGTGACGAATGCCAAAGAATAGGGAACATCAGTAAACGTCAGGAAATGCCTATGAACTATTGACTTGTCATTGAACCATTTGATGTCTAGGGCTTTGATTATATGGGACCCTTCTCGAGTTCCAATGGGTATACTCACATCTTAGTTGTTGTTGATTACGTCACTAAGTGGGTAGAAGCTATCCCCACTAGAAATGTTGATCACCACACCTCTATTAAGATGCTTAAAGAAGTCATTTTCCCAAGATTTGGAGTCCCTAGATATCTGATGACTAATGGCGGTTCACACTTCATTCATGGTGTTTTCCGCAAGATGATCGCTAAGTATGATGTCAACCATAGAGTTGCATCTCCTTATCATCCTCAGTCTAGTGGTCAAGTGGAGTTGAGTAATAGGGAGATCAAATTGATCTTACAAAAGACTGTCAATAGATCTCGAAAGAATTGGTCTAGCAAACTTGACGATGCACTATGGGCTTATAGGACTGCTTATAAGAATCCCATGGGCATGTCGTCGTATAAAATGGTTTACGGTAAGGCTTGTCATTTACCTCTTGAGTTAGAACACAAAGCTTATTGGGCAATCAAAGAGCTCAACTTCGATTTCAAACTTGCCGGTGAGAAGCGGTTGTTTGATATCAGCTCATTAGATGAATGGAGGGCCCAGGCATATGAGAATGCCAAGTTGTTCAAGGAAAAGGTTAAGAGATGGCACGATAAAAGAATACAAAAATGTGAGTTCAATGTAGGTGATTATGTCCTGATATACAATTCCCGTTTAAGATTCTTCGCAGGCAAGCTTCTCTCTAAATGGGAAGGTCCCTACATTGTCGAGGAAGTATATCGTTCTGGTGCCATCAAAATCAATAACACGGAAGGTAATTTTCCTAGAGTGGTAAATGGGCAAAGTATCAAGCATTATATCTATGGTACTCCCATAAATGTTGAGACCAATGTCATCAATATCATAACTCCAGAGGAGTACATAAGGGATGTTTATCAGTCTGTTTCAGACTCTGCAAACGAAGAGATGTGTGTTTCGGTAAGTAATTGGACTCCAAAACTTTTCCAGTAGGAAATTTTCTCCGTTTTGGAATTTATGGAAAAATAGAAAAATAAAAGGCAGTCCGGAGAGCGCACGAGGCGGCCACAAGCTTGGTCGCCGCGGCCTACCCCCTGGCCACGGCGACAGGGCTTGTGGGCACCTCATGTGCCTCCCGGACTCCGTTTTCTTGCGGAGCACTCCTTCTCGTCCAAAAAATCATTATATATACGCCCAAGGGATTTGATCTCCGTATCACGCAGTTTTCCTCTGTTTCTGTAACATCCCAAAATTTTAAATTTTGGAATGTTAATATAATTATTAGATTGAATGTTTGTTTGTTTGCTGAGTGACTGAAACTTGTGTGAAAATTGAAAATTTTCGAAACTTTCGAAAGAGAGGGAATAAAATGACTTTCCCCTTCTCCGGTGAATTCAAATTCAAGCTTTTAAAAGCAACGAGAGAAGATGACATGACATCTTCGATTATAAAGAATTTGAACGGAGATATTTGCATTGATTCCTTTTGCATTTTCTCGCGCGAGAAAAGCCCGGAGAAAAATACTCTCTTACACGCAAGAGAGAGAGAGCGGAGGAAAATGACACTCAAAAACTGCGGGCAATTTATTGGAGTGGAGATAATATGACTTCTTCCCTCTCGAATTAAAGTGCATAATGTTTCGAATATTATTTGGAGTTATCTCACTGGGTTTGGAAACTTTATAATCTTTCAAATTATTTTTAGTGGGGTTTCTATTTTAAATGCGCTTTGTGTGGCCTATTGCATAAAAGCTATTTTCAAAAATATGCATTAGGTGGAACTAGGATTTCTTTATAATTTATTAAGGGATTTATTTTATACTTATATATATGTGTCTATATTAGCATTTTAATATATATATATATCTATATGTATACATATATATATATATATATTGCTATATGCATATGTATTACTTTTATATACATAAGTATATATATTTGTATACGTATATCGTTATTATTTTCTCTGTTTGTTTTTCTTTAAAAAAATTATATATATATTATTTTAATACTTGTTTTTTTGTGGTTTAAAAAAAATAGAGGGGACTGGCCAGGCCGAGCCAGGCTCTAACCCAGCCAGCCATGCAATCCCAAGCATGCACCGAGCCATGCATGCATGCAGATCTCCCCCACGTCCCCTTTTCTCTCTCTCTCCCAGCGATTCTTTCTTTCCTCTCTCTTCCCCACGTATTCTCTCCTCTCCTCCCTTATTCTCTCCTGATCTCCTTCCTTCTTTTTCTCTGGACCGAAACCTCCCCAGGGAACCGATTCTTCCCTACGGTCCCAGTACTCTCTCTCCTCCCTTGACTCTCCTTTCCTTTTTTTTCTCTGCCCAAGGGACGACCCCAACCGAAACTTCCCTCTCCCCACGTCACCTCCTCTTTCTCTTACCTTTCTTCCTCCTTCCTTTCCTGCCCAGTATCGAGCCGCAGCTCCTCCCCACCCAGCGATTCCTTTCCCCTCTGTCTCCCTCTCCCTTCCTTACTCCTCCTTCTCCCTCGTCCCTTCCTTCTTCTCCCAGCCAAAAACCGAGCCGCCCGAGACCAGCACGGGATTCTCTCCCCGTTTCTCCCTCTCCCTTCCATAGTTTCCCCTCCCCCATGGACTATATAAGAGCCACCTCCTCCACCTCGTTCCTACCCTACCGCCGCCGCCTCCCTCTCCCCTGCCGCCACTAGCCCCAGCACCACCCTGCCGTCGTTGCACCACGAGCAGCAGCAGCAGCAGCGAGCTGCACCACGCCTGCCACCCTTCGGCCTCGCCTCCAGGAGCAGCACCCGAGCCGCCCGACGCCTCCCAGCGGAGGAGAAGGACCCCGCCGCCGCCTCCCCATTTTCCTCACCGCCCCGGAGCCCCCCTTCCCCCTTCGCCGGTGACGTGCCTCGCCGGAGCACTGCCCAGCACCCAGCCACGGTGATCTCCCCCTCCATCTCTTTGTATTGCATGTTCAGATTGTTTACAACCGTTGGATCTAATAAGTAAGGCTTAGATTAGAACAGAGAATACCTCTTCGGTTTATCCCAGAAAACCAGTGGGTTTATTTTCACTTAGGAATTAACCAACACATTTGTTAGAGATAGGCCGTTTGCTCCAAACCAAGAAACAAACACCCCTCCGTAACTTGCCATGTGTACCCCAATAGCTAGCTAGTTATCTCCAGTTTTTTCCGTCAAAACAGCAAAAACAGCAACTTTCAATATTGTTTTGGCCACAACTTTTATCCCGAAGTCCAATGACATTGATTCTTTTTCCAGTAGCTCAAAAATTTCCTGTAGTTTTCAAAAACATATAATTTGTCTGTTTTGAAATTTTTAAATATAAGTTAGAGCATATTTGGTTTAAACACTGTTTTGCCTATTCCAGGAGTTTAAAAATAGCTTTTAATTTGATTCTATTTGTTACTGATCACTAGTGATCTTAAGTATCAGTCGTAAAACTTTCAGAGTTGTTTGAGTATTTTAACTCATTATTTCATGTGAAACAATTTCTGTTTCGCCGCTTTTCGGTTTTCGGCAAATTCTTTCTCTAGCTTTGTTTTAAAATATTTTATTTATTATTTCAGAAACATTATTATTGTTTTGTTATGTTAGTTAACAGTAGTTTTGCAACAAGTTTTTATTTTAGTTTTATTTGTTTTCATGAAATCAATTCTAGCTCCGTAGTAACGTGCAATTGTTTTCACCGTTGTTTCAAATCCCGTTTGGGAATACTTTCAAAAAGGTTTTGTGAAAAACACTTTATTTTATCTTAGTTAAACTTATATCTTAGTTACTTGTTATTATTTTCTGTTAGACAAAAAAACTATTTAGTGGTTGACGTAGTAGAAGACTCTTTAGTTCTATTTGAAGTTTCTTTCGGTTTTCCTATTCGCTCTCTCTTTTGCTTTGATTGTTAGAATGATTGCTAGTATGAGTGCTTATGTGAATGATATGTTTGCTATATAGATTTCATCGGAGAGTGACGAGTAGTCTATCAAGTTATTTTCTCGACAAATTCTTCTTCGTCAACATCACAGGCAAGTCACTTTGATCATACTTTCACCCATGTTTTATGCATTATAGTTCTACCATCCTATGCCCATTTGCATGCTGCCTAGGTACTTGGAAACTTTATTGTAAGTTGTAGTATCATGTGGTAGGAACACAACAACCCCGACACATGGCCCTGGGACGACAATGTTATATTTGCTATGCTTAAGTAGACGGGCTATCGGTTGAGTGTATTCCACGAGTGATGCGAGATTGATATAATAATCAAGACCGGACTAAGACAGGATCTTCAAGACCTCGGACGCAATGCAACACTGGGTGAAGGACGGTTGACCGGCTCGCTGGAAAACCCAGTGGATGCCCGGGATGCTGGAGAGGCCATGTCATCCTGCGGAAAGCTTCACCCAGGCTCAAAGAGACGGACGGATATTTTCAAGACCTAAGGCTTACCTGCACAGCCACAAGTCATTAAGGGCTCTGGCTTGGTCGGACAACGCGGCGACTCTGGACAGGCGGTGCTAGCAGATGTAGAAGAACGGTAGGAATGGATGGGCACCGACAGGGATTCAGAGGGACCCGTTGAAAGACCATGTTTTGATCATCCGGTCTTCAAACACCCAGAAGTGCGAGGACAAACCCGGAGGCGATCAAATCTTGTGGGGAACGTGTGCAAAACTCTGCAGAGTACTCAAACCTAATCGATTAGCCGTGTCCACGGTCATGGACAACTTGAGCCAAAGGAACTGAAGTTATCTGGATTTCTCAACACCATAAAATATATTTGATGAGGGTAATTATTGACAACTCGGGTACGAGAATTGGTTGGCGGAACCATCTCGTTAACAACAAACATTGTAGTAACATTTTGCTTTCAACCCCTCTTGTTGTAGGATAAAACTGGCTTTATGCAAAACTCAGCTCCACCGACCAAATATGCATGTAGAGATAGTTGATTTTTATTTTACCCCTCTCTTATGTGACTTGCCGGCATATTCAATATGCTGACCTACACGGCTGCAATGTCTTATGTTGCAGATATTTTTCTTCGACGAGTAAGAGTACGATCCAGGGTTACGGTCTACACTCAACTTGCCGTTGGTGTTTGTTGGGACTCCACTCCCTTGACTGCTTCCGCTGAGATATTTAAGGTATATATATCAGTTTTACGCTATTTTACATGTGATTGCACTTTGATATATACATTGATGTACAGTGTGTGCCAGCATACTGATCTAGGGATGGCACAGAAACACAGAGGCTTGACTCGTCTTGAGTCGGGTCGCTACAGAGATGGTATCAGAGCACATGTTGACTGTAGGACGTGACCCTAGAAACTGGAAACTTCTTAGGATAGGATCTCTCAAAAATCTTATTTTCGAGAACACCTTTTACTTCTCATCTCTTCTGAGTTCATCAAATGTTCTCTCTCACCTCCAATAGTTAGACAATACCCTTACCCCTACGACCTCATGAAGAATCAACGGAGTTCTACTTCAAAGTAAAGAGGATTTCACCACGCGTTTGAAGAATTGACGCTACACCAACAGAGGACTCCCAAGACCCGAAGAACTCAAAGACCCTGAAGTGTCCGAATAATTATATGACCATTAGAAGTCCAAAACCCCTGTTATATACCAACGTTAGATACGACGATTTGTGAGCCGTCTTTGGTGTGTGTTTTCCGACGGCCACAAATAAAACCCGTCCTCAAAAATATTGTTTGTATTGTGTGTATCTCCCTCCCTCTCTTACCCGTCTCATCCCCAAAACCTCAACCCTACCAGATGGAGTATGAAGCTGGACTTGTAGTCTCTGGACCAATGACCCAGCTGGAGGCTGAAATATGGATTCAGAACATGGAGAACCACTTCGGGAGCAACTTGATCTCAAGAAAGAATGAAGTGGAACACGCTCTCCAGTACTTTACCCAAAGTGCTGCTATCTGGTGGAAAATGCACCATGCCATACAAGGATTTAGTGGAGCAGAAAGTTGGGACGAATTCAAGAAGACTCTGTTAAGATCCCGTCTTATTCAGAAGTGCTATGATAATCCGAAGGAGAAGACTTGTGCATGCAAGATCTGTGGAGAAATAGGACACACCCAGGAAGAACACAAGGATGGATGCACTCATTGTGATGAAAATCACCCAGCTGAGGAATGCCCAACTAGTTAGGTGACTTGTTTCTTGTGTGAAGGAACCACCCACTACCCAGCTCAGTGTCACATTTACCCCAAGGTACAACAAGTTGTCAAGCAGCAGAAAGATGCAGTGAAGGAAACCCTCAAGAAGAAGATTCTAGAAGAACCGGTGATGAACGAAAATATTGAAGACCCTGATGGACAAGGTCTGACCAGATTTTTCTCCAATGCATGCTACTCATGTGGAGAAGAAGGACATTATTCACCGGACTGCACGAAGAGAAGCCAAGAGTATCTGGGAAACTTCCCGACGGAAGAAGTGGAGTTTGATCCACTTGAAATAGAAGAACTGGCCAAAATAAAGGTGTCCGGAAAGAAGAAAAAGTACCCTCGGAAGAACCAAATCTCTGCAGACAAAGACCTGAGTCATGTCAGATGTTACAAGTGTATGAAATTTGGCCACCACAAATACATGTGCTCAGGAAGGAAGCCGGGAATCCAAGGAGCAAAAGCAGAAGCTAAGAAGCCTCGAGACTGGTCAGAACTCATTTGCTTTTGTTGCAAGGAAGCAGGACATTTTGCTAGCGATTGTCCACAAAGGAAGAAAGCTAAGAAGGAGTAGTTAAGTTTTGGCCGTGGCAATAAGTATAATCTGAAGCACTCTTGTTTTTCTTGAGATCATGGAGTGAAAATTTTGTAACAGAAGTCCTCGAGATTGTAATAACATCATGAATAAATGGAATTTATTGTCTCATGATTGTCTATGTTGAAAATGTATGCGTGTTTCTCTACGAGCAAAGCTCTCTGAACAATTATGAGGATATGAGAAAATATGGTCTATGCAGGCATGAGTATAATTCATAGTAATTGGTAAACCCACAGGATCCATTGAGTAGGAGTGTACCATGATTACCAAGGAGACACATACATTCCTCTGAGTACCTATTTTACTGACACCTGCAGATGACAACTCTCTACGAGTCATTCCTCAAGGGCCCGGAAACGATCATGACCCTGACCAGTGATCATGATTACCCGAAAATCCTGAAGGACATGATGAAGCGCATTCATCTTGAAGGAGATGCAGTCTACAAAGGCTACCCATTCATGGAAAGTGGAGTAGAACTTTGGTATGTGGAAGTACACCTCCATCAGGTGAAAGGAGTTTGTTCTAAGACTATGGGGCAATACTTTTTCATTTCACGTGTACCACGAGCAACCTTCTTTGATGCTGTTCGTGAAGCTGCCATGGAAGCCATCCGTCAGATCGGAGAAATACTATAAGCAAGACTCCGTCATACCCAGGTACCTGAGTGAGGTACGTGCGGAGATGATGGAGATGAAGCTCATGACCACCGTGATGAAGCAAAAGATGGATGATTTCAAGGAGCACCTCGGAAAGTTCGAGTGGAACTAAAGTACCTCCAAGAGAGGCAGATGAATAAAGTTGGCAGAAATGCTCGACCATACCGAACCATGTGGATGGCAGCAATTGTAATAGAGTACTTTTCAATTGGAGTTTTTGATAAGAAATTAAGGATGTAATAAAGGATTGATTATGAAATGAATATGATTTATGGAAGAAGTTATGATGGATCAGCAAACGTTTTCTTAGGATCATACGAAAACCTGAGAGTTGTGAAGATACGATAGACATTTTGTTCAGCTTGCAGAACCAATGGATTATCCGAACTTCGTTCGTGGACAAGAGAAATTCTGCAACGCTTGTGAGGATGCCCAAGTGTTAGAATGCGAGATTCGCTAAACCTTATACAGAGAAATGATTTGGGTGCGGAATGGATTGATCACCATGACGACTTACTCTTATCATTTATCTTGCTATTCGGAATGGTAAATATGAGAGACTTACCCATAGTGAGAGACGACGTTCTTTGAAGCTTTTGTTTAAACCTTAGAGTGGTATAATAAAAGCCCATGTACATGGCACTTGTTGTCACGCGTAGGAAATTTTACGGTGAGGTTGAAACCAAGACCCCTCTCTCTACAGGATAACCACAAATGGTAGACCACCATGAGAACCATCGATATGTTATTTAGAATTGACCACGAGACTGTCAGTTAAGAAGACCAAGTGACGAAAGAAGCTTATATAACGGAAGATATGAAGACTGTGCGATGTCAGTTGCCAAAACCCCAGAGGATCGTTAAAGCATTTTTTGAGGGACCAGTATCTCTCATTTTAAGTGTGGTAGCATCCCACCTTGCCGGAGATTGGATTTGTTAGAAGACCCCCAAACCCTAACCTTTCTTTCTAGCCTCTTCGAATCTCGAGGACGAGATTCATTTTAAGTGTGGTAGTTTGTAACATCCCAAAATTTTAAATTTTGGAATGTTAATATAATTATTAGATTGAATGTTTGTTTGTTTGCTGAGTGACTGAAACTTGTGTGAAAATTGAAACTTTTTGAAACTTTCGAAAGAGAGGGAATAAAATGACTTTCCCCTTCTCCGGTGAATTCAAATTCAAGCTTTTAAAAGCAACGAGAGATGATGACGTGACTTCTTCGATTATAAAGAATTTGAACGGAGATATTTGCATTGATTTGTTTTGCATTTCCTCGCGCGAGAAAAGCCCGGAGAAAAATACTCTCTTACACGCAAGAGAGAGAGAGAGCGGAGGAAAATGACACTCCAAAACTGCGGGCAATTTATTGGAGTGGAGATAATATGACTTCTTCCGTGTCGAATTAAAGTGCATAATGTTTCGAATATTATTTGGAGTTATCTCACTGGGTTTGGAAACTTTATAATCTTTCAAATTATTTTTAGTGGGGTTTTTATTTTAAATGCGCTTTGTGTGGCCTATTGCATAAAAGCTATTTTCAAAAATATGCATTAGGTGGAACTAGGATTTCTTTATAATTTATTAGGGGATTTATTTTATACTTATATATATGTGTCTATATTAGCATTTTAATATATATATATATATATATATATGTATACATATATATATATATTGCTATATGCGTATGTATTATTTTTATATACATAAGTATATATATTTGTATACGTATATCGTTATTATGTTCTCTGTTTGTTTTTCTTTAAAAAAATTATATATATATATATTATTTTAATACTTGTTTTTTGTGGTTTAAAAAAAATAGAGGGGACTGGCCAGGCCGAGCCAGGCTCTAACCCAGCCAGCCATGCAATCCCAAGCATGCACCGAGCCATGCATGCATGCAGATCTCCCCCAAGTCCCCTTTTCTCTCTCTCTCCCAGCGATTCTTTCTTTCCTCTCTCTTCCCCACGTATTCTCTCCTCTCCTCCCTTATTCTCTCCTGATCTCCTTCCTTCTTTTTCTCTGGACCGAAACCTCCCCAGGGAACCGATTCTTCCCTACGGTCCCAGTACTCTCTCTCTCCTCCCTTGACTCTCCTTTCCTTTTTTTCTCTGCCCAAGGGACGACCCCAACCGAAACTTCCCTCTCCCCACGTCACGTCCTCTTTCTCTTACCTTTCTTCCTCCTTCCTTTCCTGCCCAGTACCGAGCCGCAGCTCCTCCCCACCCAGCGATTCCTTTCCCCTCTGTCTCCCTCTCCCTTCCTTACTCCTCCTTCTCCCTCGTCCCTTCCTTCTTCTCGCAGCCAAAAACCGAGCCGCCCGAGACCAGCACGGGATTCTCTCCCCGTTTCTCCCTCTCCCTTCCATAGTTTCCCCTCCCCCATGGACTATATAAGAGCCACCTCCTCCACCTCGTTCCTACCCTACCGCCGCCGCCTCCCTCTCCCCTGCCGCCACTAGCCCCAGCACCACCCTGCCGTCGCTGCACCACGAGCAGCAGCAGCAGCGAGCTGCACCACGCCTGCCACCCTTCGGCCTCGCCTCCAGGAGCAGCACCCGAGCCGCCCGACGCCTCCCCGCGGAGGAGAAGGACCCCGCCGCCGCCTCCCCATTTTCCTCACCGCTTCGGAGCCCCCCTTCCCCCTTCGCCGGCCACGTGCCTCGCCGGAGCACTACCCAGCACCCAGCCACGGTGATCTCCCCCTCCATCTCTCTGTATTGCATGTTCAGATTGTTTACAACCGTTGGATCTAATAAGTAAGGCTTAGATTAGAACAGAGAATACCTCTTCGGTTTATCCCAGAAAACCAGTGGGTTTATTTTCACTTAGGAATTAACCAACACATTTGTTAGAGATAGGCCGTTTGCTCCAAACCGAGAAACAAAGACCCCTCCGTAACTTGCCACGTGTACCCCAATAGCTAGCTAGTTATCTCCAGTTTTTTCCGTCAAAACAGCAAAAACAGCAACTTTCAATCTTGTTCTGGCCACAACTTTTTATCCCGAAGTCCAATGACATTGATTCTTTTTCAGTAGCTCACAAATTTCCTGTAGTTTTTAAAAACATATAATTTGTCTGTTTCTGAAATTTTTAAATATAAGTTAGAGCACATTTGGTTTAAACACTGTTTTGCCTATTCCAGGAGTTTAAAAATAGCTTTTAATTTGATTCTTTTTGGTACTGATCGCTAGTTATCTTAAGTATCAGTCGTAAAACTTTCAGAGTTGTTTGAGTATTTTAACTCATTATTTCATGTGAAACAATTTCTGTTTCGCCGCTTTTCGGTTTTCGGCAAATTCTTTCTCTAGCTTTGTTTTAAAATATTTTATTTATTATTTCAGAAACATTATTATTGTTTTGTTATGTTAGTTAACAGTAGTTTTGCAACAAGTTTTTATTTTAGTTTTATTTGTTTTCATGAAATCAATTCTAGCTCCGTAGTAACGTGCAATTGTTTTCACCGTTGTTTCAAATCCCGTTTGGGAATACTTTCAAAAAGGTTTTGTGAAAAAACACTTTATTTTATCTTAGTTAAACTTATATCTTAGTTACTTTTTATTATTTTCTGTTAGACGTAAAAACTATTTAGTGGTTGACGTAGTAGAAGACTCTTTAGTTCTATTTGAAGTTTCTTTCGGTTTTCCTATTCGCTCTCTCTTTTGTTTTGATTGTTAGAATGATTGCTAGTATGAGTGCCTATGTGAATGATATGTTAGCTATATAGATTTCATCGGAGAGTCACGAGTAGTCTATCAAGTTATTTTCTCGACAAATTCTTCTTCGTCAACATCACAGGCAAGTCACTTTGATCATACTTCCACCCATGTTTTATATATTATAGTTCTACCATCCTATGCCCATTTGCATGCTGCCTAGGTACTTGGAAACTTTATTGTAAGTTGTAGTATCATGTGGTAGGAACACAACAACCCCGACACTTGGCCCCGGGACGACAATGTTATATTTGCTATGCTTAAGTAGACGGGTTATCGGTTGAGTGTATGCCACGAGTGATGCGAGATTGATATAATAATCAAGACCGGACTAAGACAGGATCTTCAAGACCTCGGACGCAATGCAACACTGGGTGAAGGACGGTTGACCGGCTCGCTGGACAACCCAGTGGATGCCCGGGATGCTGGAGAGGCCATGTCATCCTGCGGAAAGCTTCACCCAGGCTCAAAGAGACGGACGGATATTTTCAAGACCCAAGGCTTACCTGCACAGCCACAAGTCATTATGGGCTCTAGCTTGGTTGGACAACGCGGCGACTCTGGACAGGTGGTGCTAGCAGATGTAGAAGAACGGTAGGAATGGATGGGCACCGACAGGGATTCAGAGGGACCCGTTGAAAGACCATGTTTTGATCATCCGGTCTTCAAACACCCTGAAGTGCGAGGACAAACCCGGAGGCGATCAAATCTTGTGGGGAACATGAGCAAAACTCTGCAGAGTACTCAAACCTAATCGATTAGCCGTGTCCACGGTCATGGACAACTTGAGCCAAAGGAACTGAAGTTATCTGGATTTCTCAACACCATAAAATATATTTGATGAGGGTAATTATTGACAACTCGGGTACGAGAACTGGTTGGCGGAACCATCTCGTTAACAACAAACATTGTAGTAACATTTTGCTTTCAACCCCTCTTGTTGTAGGATAAAACTGGCTTTATGCAAAACTCAGCTCCACCGACCAAATATGCATGTAGAGATAGTTGATTTTTATTTTACCCCTCTCTTATGTGACTTGCCGGCATATTCAATATGCTGACCTACACGGCCGCAACGTCTTATGTTGCAGATATTTTTCTTCGACGAGTAAGAGTACGATCCAGGGTTACGGTCTACACTCAACTTGCCGTTGGTGTTTATTGGGACTCCACTCCCTTGACTGCTTCCGCTGAGATATTTAAGGTATATATCAGTTTTACGCTATTTTACATGTGATTGCACTTTGATATATACATTGATGTACTGTGTGTGCCAGCATACTGATCTAGGGATGGCACAGAAACACAGAGGCTTGACTCGTCTTGAGTCGGGTCGCTACAGTTTCGTTTCGAGCCTGTTTCTGCTGCAGATCTAGACTGCTATGGCGTCCCCAAAAGCTCTGAAGGACAAGGTCTTTGAGAAGGTTATCAATCCTTACATCGCGGAAGTGTTGCAGCACCCTCAATCTATCAAGATGAGTGAGGGGATGCTGCACATCTGCGATGTTGAGGGGCCTAAGAAGACCGGAAGCGTGGAGACGAGGCTCGAAGCAATGGAGCAACAAGTCTTCATGTGCCAAGGGATGGTGGAGCGTGGACTCAACGCCAACCACATGATGATCACGGAGTTCACCAACAAGCACAAGATGGATGCCAATGACATTGGGAAGCACCTCTCCAGGATCTATGACAGGGTTGATCAACTCCAAGGCCAGATCTATGACCAGCAGAACCAAAACTGTGAGTATGACTATAGATTTAAATCAATATGGTTGGCTGCAGATTTGAGGATTCCGACTACTCATTCATCCTGCCATGATGGAGCACCTATGCCTTGGAAGGCGGAGGATCAGACTCATGTTGCAACTCCTCCATCACCACCAAAGGAAGACAACTAAGCATTGGTATGGGCAACTCCCTTGGCTTGTGCCAAGCTTGGGGGAGTTGCCCTGGTATCGTATCACCTTTATATCTTTTGCTTTTACCTTTGTTTTAGTTCTTTCCTTTTCAGTTTTTATTTCTTCTCTTAGTGGAATAAGTCTTTAGTGTTTAGTTTGAGTCTTTTGCCTTGTGTCTCCCCCGATGTATTCGAGCTTGCAAGCTATATAATAAAGAGTATCTTAGTCAAGGGCTTTGTTTTGTGCCGTGATCAAAAGTATGAAAAGAACGATAGCATGAAAGATCATGAGATGATCTTATGAAAAGTGATAGCTTCACATATAAAAATTGTAAGCCCCTATCTTTCTCTGTGTCCAACTGAAACTTTGGTACCATGAGTACCACGTGAGTTGTAACAATTGTGGAAAACAAAAGAGATGATTGAGTATGTGGATTTGATTTACAAGATCTTACTTGGCTCTTTTTGATGTTATGATAAATTGCAATTGCTTCAATGACTAGGGACTGTTGTTGACTACTTCTCGGTAAGGTTTTTGTTTCATACGTTGCTTTGTGAAGGAATTGTTACTTTCCCATAAGAATCTTTATGATGTATTGTTGTTCTATGTGTGATCATGATGCCCTCATGTCTGTATTATGTTTTATCGACACCTTCATCCCTAAACTTGTGGACATGTTTATGGATCTTGGTTTTCGCTTGAGGACAACCGAGGTCTAAGCTTGGGGGAGTTGATACGTCCATTTTGCATCATGCTTTCATGTTGATATTTATCGCTTTATGGACTGTTATTATACTTTGTGGTACCATACTTATGCCTTTTCTCTCTTATTTTGCAAGGTTTATTTGAAGAGGGAGAATACCGGTAGCTGGAATTCTGGACTGGAAAAGGAGCAAGTTTGAGTCCTCTATTCTGCGCAACTCCAAATGCCCTGAAAATCAACGTGGAATTTTTTGGGAATATATAAAAAATACTGGGCGAAAGAAATGCCAGAGGGGAGCTGCCACGGGCCCACAAGCCTGGTGGCCGCAGCCTACTCCCCTAGGCACGGCAACAGGGCTTGTGGGCACCCTGGTGGCCCACTGGCCCCCCTCTTTTGCTATATGAAGGGTTTCGTCTGGTAAAAAATCAGGGCGGAGCTTTTTCATGGATTCTTCGCCGCCACGAGACGGAACTTGAGCAGAAACAATCTAGAGCTCCGGCAGGACGATCCTGCCAGGGAAACTTCCCTCCCAGAGGGGGAAATCGTCGCCATCATCATCACCAACACTCCTCTCATCGGAGGGGACTCGTCACCATCAACATCTTCATCAGCACCATCTCATCTCCAAACCCTAGTTCATCTCTTGTAATCAATCTTCGTCTCGCGACTCCGATTGGTACTTGTAAGGTTGCTAGTAGTGTTGATTACTCTTTGTAGTTGATGCTAGTTGGATTACTTGGTGGAAGAGTTTATGTTCAGATCCTTGATGCTACTCATTACACCTCTGATCATGATTATTATTATGCTTTGTGAGTAGTTACTTTTGTTCCTGAGGACATGGGATAAGTCTTGCTATTAATAGTCATGTGAATTTGGTATTCGTTCGGTATTTTGATATGTTGTATGTTGTCTTTTCGTCTAGTGGTGTTATGTGAACGTCGACTACATAACACTTCACCATATTTGGGCCTAGAGGAAGGCATTGGGGAGTAGTAAGTAGCTGATGGGTTGCTAGAGTGACAGAAGCTTAAACCCCAGTCTATGTGTTGCGTTGTAAGAGGCTGATTTGGATCCACTAGTTTAATGATATGGTTAGACGTTGTCTTAATTCTTCTTTCGTAGTTGCAGATGCTTGCGAGAGGGGTTAATCATAAGTGGGATGCTTGTCCAAGTAAGGGCAGTACCCAAGCGCCGGTCCACCCACATATCAAGCTATCAAAGTAACGAACGCAAATCATATGAACATGATGAAACTAGCATGACAAAAATTCCCGTTTGTCCTCGGGAGCGTTTTTCCTCCTAGAAGACTTTGTTCAGGCTTGTCCCTTGCTACAAAAGGGATTGGGCCACTTTGCTGCACCGTTGCTACTACTTGTTATTGTTACTTTTCACTTGCTACGTTTCAGCTCACTACACCATCACTTCTTACCGCTACTTTCAGTGCTTGCAGTTATTACCTTGCTGAAAACCGTTTATCAGAGCCTTCTGCTCCTCGTTGGGTTCGACACTCTTACTTATCGAAAGGACTACGATTGATCCCCTATACTTGTGGGTCATCACTTCACCTCTTGCCTTGTTTAACTACATCTAATATTTCCGTGTACCTAATCGGAATAGAACTAAATAATCCATACGTGGAGTTTTGTCAATATGCAACTCGTTGCATATTGAATTTCACTTAATGTGTAGTGTTTGATTGTTGTAAATTGACATGCCATGTCTTGCATATATTTGCTAGCAGTCCCAGCAACGACACTAGAAAAATGTTGTTGACGTGTTCCTGACTTGATGCCTCCACGGCAATGGAGCCAGAAAAGAACTCCTCCCAGTTGCTCAACAATTAGCAATTGTCTTGCAATGGCCCACCAGCGCGTGGGATCACGGCAGTTTTCGAGGGTAGAATATTCAACCCAAATTTGTTGGTTCGCCCAACGGGAAGTGAAAGAATATTCTCAAGTATTAGCAGCTGAATGTGTCAGATTCAACCACACCTGAAAGATTAGTATCTGCAAGCAAAGTGTCAGCAGCAAAGTAGTATGATAGCAACGGTGCCAAAAAATACCTGTTGACGGCAGACTATTCCTAACTGTTGTATCAATGGCGCCAGAAGTTGCCCGTGGACGGGAAATATTCTTTCCCATCAACGGCGCGAGAAAAAGTATTGTAGCAGGTTGCAGCAGGGTAACGGGTAACAGCAGTGGCAAGGAACAGCAGTAGTGACAACAGTAGCAAGTAGCAACAGTAGCAAGTAGCAGCAGTAGCAAGCAACAGTAGTAACAGCAGCAGAGCAAAACAAGTAACAGCAGCAGTGAGACAAACTCGTAGGCAATGGGTCGGTGATTTGTTTGGATGACATTCATCATGCAACAATTATAACACGGAGAGATATGTGGCTAGCTCTCGTTCGTCAATGTGATGTAGGCATGCATTCCGTGTGTCGTCATTCGTGCTTAGGGAAAAGAACTTGCATGACATCTATTGTCCATCCCTCCCGTGGCAGCGGGGTCCAAAAGGATACTACGGGATATTAAGGTTCTCCTTTTAATAAAGAATTGGACCAACGCATTAACACTTGGTGAACACATGAACTCCTCAAACTATGGTCATCACCAGGAGTGGTTCCGGTTATTGTCACTCCGGGGTTGCCGGGTCATAACACATAGTAGGTAACAACAACTTGCAAGATCAGATCTAAAACACACATATATTGGTGACACATAATAATTTCAGATCTGAAATCATGGCACTCGGGCCCTAGTGACAAGCATTAAGCATGGCAAAGTAGTAGCAACATCAATCTCAGAACATAGTGGATACTATGGATCAATCCCCGTCAAAACTAACTCGATTACATGATAGATCTCATCCTACTCATCACCGTCCAGCGAGCCTACGAGTAGATTACTCATGAACGATGAAGAGCTTCATGGAATTGGAGAGGGAAGAAGGTTGGTGATGACGATGGCGACGATTTCCCCTCTCCGGAGCCCAAAACAGACTCCAGATCTGGCCTCCAGATGAAGAAGAGGATGTGGCAGCGCCTCCGTATCGCAAACGCGATGAAATCTTCTCTTCTGATTTTTTCGGGATGAAAGTGAATTTATAGAGCTGAGTTTGGGGGTGGTAGTGCCACATGGGCCCCACAAGCTTGGTTGCCGCGGCCAGGGGGGCGCGGCAACAGGGCTTGTGGCCCACTGGCCCATCCCCTCTGGTGGATCTTTGCGCAGGTATTTTTCATATTTTCTAGAAATATTCTCCGTAAATTTTCAGGACATTCCGAGAACTTTCATTTCTACACAAAAACAACACCATGGCAATTATGCTGAAAACAACGTCAGTCCGGGTTAGTTCCATTCAAATCATGCAAATTAGAGTCCAAAACAAGGGCAAAAGAGTTTGGAAAAGTAGATATGATGGAGACATATCAACTCCCCCAAGCTTAAAACCTTGCTTGTCCTCAAGAAACTCAGTTGACAAACTGAAAGAGAAAGAAATACTTTGACAAACTCTGTTTGATCTTGTTGTTGCAACTATGTCTAACTCATAACCAGAATTTCAGCAAGATCACAAGTTAACCACATAAGCAAGTGACACATAGGTCTCACGGTAAACTAATATCAATGGCATAAACAGCTAGCAAGCAAATAATAATGAGTTTCAGATACCAACAATTCAATCAAAACAAGCATGAAGCAATATGAATAGGTGGTATCTCGCTAGCTCTTTCTGAGACCGCAAAACATAAATGCAGAGCACTTTCAAAGATCAAGGGCTGACTAAACATTGTAATTCATAGCAACGAAGATCCAGTCATGGTCATACTCAATATCAATCAAAAGCAAAGCATAAAAATGACAGAGGTGCTCTCTAATTGGTGCTTAAATAAGAAGAGGATGACTCAATAGGAAAATAAATAGACAGGCCCTTCGCAGAGGGAAGCATTGATTTGAAGAGGTGCCAGAGCTCAAGCTTTGAAAACAGAGATAATAATTTTGGGTGGCATGCTTTCAGTGTCAACGCCATGACCAAGAGTTCTCAATATCTTCCATGCTATTCATGCTATAGGCGGTTCCCAAACAGAAAAGTAAAGTTTTAACTCCCCCACCACCAATCAATCACACTCCATGGCTAGCCGAATCCTCGGGTACCGTCCATACTAACATCAATCCGGGGGGAGTCTTGTTTTACAGTTATGTTTTTGATTTAAGCGTGGAACTGGGCATTCCAATTACCGGCCCCTTTCTCATGAATGACAGTGAATAAACACATGTCGAGGATAACAAGCCTAACATGGAAGATACCAATAGCCCCCTGTCACCACATGAGCGGTTCGGGCATGCAAAACAGATTATTTCTTGAAGGTTTAGAGAATGGCACATGCAAATTTACTTGGAACGGCAGGTACATACCGCAAATAGGTAGGTATGGTGGACTCTCATGGGAAACTTTTGGGTTTATGGAAGTGGATGCACAAGCAGTATTCCGCTTAGTACAAGTGAAGGCTAGCAAGAGACTGGGAGGCGACCAACTAGAGAGCGACAACAGTCATCAAGATGCAATGAGTTTGACTAACATGGAGTGCAAGCATGAACAGGATATAAATCACCATGAACACGAACACCATAGAGGTTATGTTGATTTTGTTTGAACTACATGCATGAACATGAGCCAAGTCAAGCCACTTGAATCATTCAAAGGAGAATACCATCCTATCATACTACATCATAGTCATCTCAAAATCTATGTTGGCATTCAAGACAAACCTTATAACCTCCTAGCTAATTAAGCATGGCATCAGAAACTATGATCTCTAAGTTGTCATTGCAAACATGGTTCTCTCAAAACAAAGCTGAATCTGGAACGAGAAGCTAGTCATATTTACAAAAACAAAATAGATAGAGTTCATACCAGCTTTTCCAATCTCACTCACTTCATCATATATCGTCATTATTGCCTTTCACTTGCACGATCGAACGATGTGAACAATAATAAGGGTGCTCGTGCATTGGACTAAGCTGAATCTGCAGGCAAACACAAAGGAGAAGACAAAGTAATATGGCTCTTTGAAAGCTACACAGGTATGCATGCAAGAGCCACTAAACATTGTAACCAATATCTTCTACCTTGACCCAAAAAGAAAACTATTTACACGAAAGCTCCCAACAAGCAAAAGAAGAAAGGAAAATCTTTTTGGGTTTTCTCAAAAGGACACAAAACAAGAAAACAAGAAAACGAAAATAAACTAGCATGGATACTACAGTGGGAAAGTGTAAACACCGGCTAACAAAGTGAAAGCATAAGCATGAATGTAAAGTTGGTGAGAACACGTACTCCCCCAAGCTTAGGCTTTTGGCCTAGCTTGGTCTACTCCCAAGGATGGTCCTGGCGAAACCCAAAATCATAATCGGGGTTATACGGGAGCGCTGCAGTCACTGCCTGAATAGCTGCCTCACGAAGACGAGCAGTTGTCGCATCCCTCTCATACTCCTCTGCCTCTCCTATGGTTATGTAGTATCTCCGTTTTACCTGAAAGTCAAAGAAAGCAGGAGCAGGAATGGTAATATGGAAAACACGTTGCCGGTTAAATATCAATCGGTATAGGAGGGATTCATCATCCCTCTCAAGGAACTGGTAGCGTGTCAAAGCGACGCGGTCAAGGAAAGCTGTATGGAGCGGGGGATCTCCTGCGCGGATGGGTACTCCAAGAAAATTTGCTATGCGAGTGGCATAGCTGCCGCCAAAGAAATCCCCATCGATAGCATTCTTATTCAGCCTCCTTGCTATAATAGCTCCCATTTTGAAGCTTTTGTCACCCGTCACTGCGCTCTTAAGGATACTAAGGTCGGAGGCGCATAGGTGACAATGTTCAACCTTGCCGTTAATGCATCTACCTATGAAGAGGGCAAAGTAGTGCAAGGCAGGGAAATGAATGCTTCCTATGGTAGCTTGCATGATGTCTCTAGTTTCTCCAACAGTTATACTAGAGACAAAATCTCTAACCGAAGACTTAGCAGGATCTTTAAGATTACCCCCATCAGGTATTTTGCAAATCCTATTGAAATCCTCCAAATCCATGGCGTATGATTTATCATACAGATCAAACAGTATGGATGAGTCACGGCCAACTGAAAATTTAAATCTACGCACGAAAGAGGTAGTGAGCAAAGCATATTGTTCACATTTATCTGAGAGGAATTCTTCTAACTCGGCATTGCGGACAAGTGTATCAAACTCATCCTTGAAGCCTGCTTCGATCATGAACTCATCAGAAGGCCATTCACATGGTTGTACCGGTGCGTCCCTTAGTTGATAAGGTTCGGGCTCCCGAATAGAAACACGGGGACCCTTCTTACTTGAGGAACCACCATGAAATTTCCTCCTGAACATAATTTCTTTTTGCTGAAATTTTGAAGTTCAAGAGAAAAGTGAATAAAGACCAACCACACCTTGTAGCAACTACTCCTAGTAGTGCCTAGAGACCGTATCACGCGCTAAAACTACTTGGGACAAGCTAAAATCAACATTTCAAGCTCAAGAATAGGGTCACCATGGTAGCAATAATACACGAAGGATAAAGCACTAGAGCAAAAACTAATTGGACCAATGGAGGAGACACTTACCACGGCGTAATTTCCCCAAAACGGTTCGGAGAATGGTGCTTTGAGCAAGGAGATCGAAAATCACATCCAAATGAGCAAGAACACGGGTTTGAGCTGCGAAACAGTTTTTTCTAGAGGTAGAAGAAGAGGATGGGAGCTGTAATGAGTGGAGGGGGTCCCTATGGGCCCCACAAGCTTGCTTGCCACGGCCAGGGGGGTAGCCCGCGGTGACAGGGCTTGTGGCCCACTCGTGTGGGCCCCAGGCGAGCTCTCAGTCCCAGTATTTTTCAAATATTCCAGAAAAAATCATACTAGATTTTCAGGACCATCGGAGAACTTTTATTTTCGGGGTATTTTTCTCCGGGACGCTAAAATAGGAAACAGGGAAAACTAAACTAAATCTATCATTTTTCTTCCAAGCAACAAAAGGTGAAAGCTTAAAACAGAGGTATGTGACTTCTTGATTCATCCATTTCATGGTCATCAAAAGAAATCCGTCAATGGGGTTGATCAAATCCTCGTGGCAAAACTTTTTCGAATCACAAAAGAGAACGGAGAATTTTTGAATAGCCACTAAGTCACCTCAATGGGGATATGAATCTCCCCAACAAGAAAATCATACTTCATCTTGACACGAGGAATAGGGCATTCAAAGCTCCCAATAAGAATCGATGAAGTTTTTTCGATAGCATTGATGCAATGTACTTGATATCGTTTCTTCGGAAAGTGCACGGTATGCTCATTACCGTTGACATGGAAAGTGACATTGCCTTTGTTGCAATCTATAACAGCCCCTGCAGTGTTTAAAAAGGGTCTTCCGAGGATGACAGCCATGGCATCATCCTCGGGAATATCCAAGATAACAAAGTCTGTTAAGATAGTGGTGTTAGCAACCACAACACGCACATCCTCGCAAATACCGACAGGGAAAGCAGTTGATTTGTCGGCCATTTGCAGAGAGATTTTAGTGGGTGTCAACTTATCCAGTTCAAGTCTAGGATAAAGAGAGAGCGGCATAACACTAACACCGGCTCCAAGGTCACATAAGGCAGTTCTTACGTAGTTTCCTTTAATGGAGCAAGGTATAGTGGGCACTCCAGGATCACCAAGTTTCTTAGGAGTTCCACCTTTGAAAGTGTAATTGGCAAGCATGGTGGAGATCTCAAGATCTGGTATCTTCCGTTTATTGGTCACGATATCTTTCATGTACTTGGCATATGGAGACATTTTGAGCATATCAACTAACCGCATCTGCAGAAAGACGGGTCTTATCATTTCAATAAAGCGCTCAAAATCCTCATCATCCTCTTTCTTGGATGGCTTAGGAGGAAAGGGCATATGTCTCTGAACCCATGGCTCCCTTTCTTTACCATGCTTCCTAGGAGTGAAGTCATTCTTATCGTATCTCTTAGGTTGTGGGTTATCAGGATTAACCGTAGGTTCAATCTCCACATCCTTATCATTGCTAGGTTGAGCATCATTATGAACATCGCCGTCCATATTGTCACGAGGTTCATGTTCATCACCAGATTGTGTTTCTGCATCACACGCAGAAATATCATTTGATTCTTCAGGTGTGACAGTATTTGGTGAACTGTCATGTAGGTTTCTATCATCCTTCTTCTTCTCCTTAGGATGACTGGGTGTATCAGCATTAATTCCTTGAGAATCTTGATCAATTCTCTTAGGATGGCCTTCAGGATACAAAGGTTCCTAAGTCATTTTGCCTCCTCTAGTAATGACTCTGACGGAGTTGTCATTTAATTCATTGAGCAAGTCATTCTGAGTTTTAAGTACTTGTTCTACCTGAGTAGTAATCATAGAGGCATGTTTACTCAAAAGCTTCAGATCATTGACATTTCTCTCTACACAAGCACTTAAATGACTAAGCATACGAGTACTTTGTTCCAAATGTCTGCTAACATAATCATTGAAACTCTGTTGTTTAGCAACAAAGTTGTCAAATTCATCAAAGCATAGGCTAGCAGGTTTGTCAAAAGGAATATCACTCTCATCAAACCCACGCAGAGAATTTACTTCTACTACCTGTATCGGGTTATCGAGACCATGGATCTCTTCGATAGGTGGTAGATTTTTGACATCTTCACATCCAATGCCTTTCTCTTGCATAGATTTCTTGGCTTCTTGCATATCTTCGGGACTGAGGAATAGAATACCTCTTTTCTTAGGAGTTGGCTTAGGAGGTGGTTCAGGAATAGTCCAAGCATTATCGTTGATCAAGATGTTATTCAGTAGGATCTCAGCTTGTTCTAGAGTTCGTTCCCTAAAAACACAACCGACACAACTATCTAGGTGGTCTCTAGAAGCATCGGTAAGTCCGTTATAGAACATATCAAGTATTTCGTTCTTCTTAAGAGGGTGATCAGGCAAAGCATTCTGTAGCTGGATGAGCCTCCCCCAAGCTTGTGGGAGACTCTCTTCTTTGAGTTGAGCAAAGTTGTATATTTCCTGCAAGGCAGCTTGCTTCTTATGGGCAGGGAAATATTTCTCACAGAAGTAATAGACCATATCCTGGGGACTACTCACACATCCAGGAGCAAGAGAAATGAACCAGGCTTTAGAGTCATCCTTTAGAGAGAAAGGAAACAGCTTAAGGATATAGTAGTAGCGGATCTTCTCCTCACTAGTGAAAAGGGTGGCTATACCGTGTAGTTTGGTAAGATGGGCTACGACCGTCTCAGACTCATAACCATGGAAAGGATCAGACTTGACTAGAGAGATTATCTCAGGATCGACAGAGAATTCATAATCCTTATCGGTGATAAAGATAGGTGAAGTGGCAAACTTCGGGTCGTATTTCATCCTAGCTTTCAGACATTTTTCCTTCCACTTGAGAAGTAATTTCTCAGCGCCATAGGCATCCTTACACGCAAGAAAATCCTCAGCTATCTCTCCCTCCATAACATAACCCTCAGGTATATCAGGCAATTCATATCTAGGAGAGATAGATCTAGCAGGAGCAAAAGCAGGTTCTATCTCAATAGTATCGGCAGTTTCAGAAGCATCACGAGCATTGGCAGTAACTCTAGCAATATGAGCATCAAGGAATACCCATAGTGGCATATCAGGAAAAGTAGTATCTCTAGCAGTATCAAGCATAGCATCTCTAGCAGTATCAGGCATAATAACTCTAGCAGTATCAGGCATAGCATCATCAGGCAAAATAGCATCTCTAGCAGTATCAAGCATAGCATCTCTAGCAGTATCGGGCATAGTATCTCTAGCAGTAGCATCATAAGCATCATCAAGCACATGCGACAAATCAAGATTTCTAGTAGGAGGTGATGTCGCAAACTTACTCATACCTGAAGGTGAATCAAGTGCAGAGCTAGATGGCAGTTCCTTACCTCCCCTCGTAGTTGAGGGCAAGACTTTGGTTTTTGGATCTATCAGATTCTTCATAGTGATCAGCAGATATAAATCCCAAGTGACTCAGAGAATATAGCAATCCCCTCCCCGGCAACGGCGCCAGAAAAATGCTGCTAGCAGTCCCCGGCAACGACACTAGAAAAATGTTGTTGACGTGTTCCTGACTTGATGCCTCCACGGCAACGGAGCCAGAAAAGAACTGCTCCCGGTTGCTCAACAATTAGCAATTGTCTTGCAATGGCCCACCAGCACGTGGGATCACAGAAGTTTTCGAGGGTAGAGTATTCAACCCAAATTTGTTGGTTCGCCCGACGGGAAGTGAAATAATATTCTCAAGTATTAGCAGCTGAATGTGTCAGATTCAACCACACCTGAAAGATTAGTATCTGCAAGCAAAGTGTCACCAATAAAGTAGTATGATAGCAACGGTGCCAGAAACTATCTGTTGACGGCAGACTATTCCTAACTGTTGTATCAATGGCGCCAAAAGTTGCCCGTGGACGGGAAATATTCTTTCCCATCAACGGCGCGAGAAAAAGTATTGTAGCAGGTAGCAGCAGTGTAACGGGTAACAGCAGTGGCAAGGAACAGCAGTAGTGACAGCAGTAGCAAGTAGCAACAGTAGCAAGTAGCAGCAGTAGCAAGCAACAGTAGTAACAGCAGCAGAGCAAAACAAGTAACAGCAGCAGTGGGACAAACTCGTAGGCAATGGGTCGGTGATTTGTTTGGATGACATTCATCATGCAACAGTTATAACACGGAGGGATATGTGGCTAGCTCCCGTTCGTCAATGTGATGTAGGCATGCATTCCGTGTGTCGTCATACGTGCTTAGGGAAAAGAACTTGCATGACATCTATTGTCCATCCCTCCCGTGGCAGCGGGGTCCAAAAGGATACTACGGGATATTAAGGTTCTCCTTTTAATAAAGAACCGGACCAACGCATTAGCACTTGGTGAACACATGAACTCCTCAAACTATGGTCATCACCGGGAGTGGTTCCGGTTATTGTCACTCCGGGGTTGCCGGGTCATAACACATAGTAGGTAACTACAACTTGCAAAATCGGATCTAAAACACACATATATTGGTGACAACATAATAATTTCAGATCTGAAATCATGGCACTCGGGCCCTAGTGACAAGCATTAAGCATGGAAAAGTAGTAGCAACATCAATCTCAGAACATAGTGGATACTAGGGATCAATCCCCGTCAAAACTAACTCGATTACATGATAGATCTCATCCTACTCATCACCGCCCAGCGAGCCTACGAATATAATACTCACGAACGATGAAGAGCTTCATGGAATTGGAGAGGGAAGAAAGTTGATGATGACGATGGCGACGATTTCCCCTCTCCGGAGCCCAAAACGGACTCCAGATCTGCCCTCCAGATGAAGAACAGGATGTGGCGGCGCCTCTGTATCGCAAACGCGATGAAATCTTCTCTTCTGATTTTTTTCGGGACGAAAGTGAATTTATAGAGCTGAGTTTGGGGGCCGCAGAGCCACGTGGGCCCCACAAGCTTGGTTGCCGCGACCAGGGGGGCCGCGGCAACAGGGCTTGTGGCCCACTAGCCCATCCCCTCTGCTGGATCTTTGCACAGGTATTTTTCATCTTTTCCAGAAATATTCTCCGTAAATTTTCAGGACGTTCCAAGAACTTTCATTTCTGCACAAAAACAACACCATGACAATTATGCTGAAAATAGCGTCAGTCCGGGTTAGTTCCATTCAAATCATGCAAATTAGAGTCCAAAACAAGGGCAAAAGAGTTTGGAGAAGTAGATACGATGGAGATCTATCAATATTCAACTGTTCATGCATCATATGTGGATTGCATCTTGTCGTGCATGTGCCGTGGTGAATATCTTTGTTGATGCTTGTTTCCGGTTTCCTTCGTCTCACTAGAGTTCTGCAAGCGTGTCGGAAAGTGAGGACCCGTTCGACTACATCGGTTCGTCTGCTTCACGGAGTTGTTCTTCTTCCAAGCGGGATCTCAGGCAAGATGACCATTTCCCCATATACCATTACTATCATTGCCATGCTAGTTATTTTGATTCTATCGTTATGCCTCGCTGCCTACCACCTGTTAAATATCAGCCTCCCAACATTGCCATGAAAACCTTCAACCTGATCACAACCTAGCAATCCACTGATTGGCTATGTTAGCGCTTGCTTAACCATGTGTTAGCGTTGCTAGTTGCAGGTGCAGTTGCTTCCATGTGATAACATGGGTTCCTTGTTATATCACCCTATTAATGTTATTTAATTTAATGCACCTATACACTTGGCAAATGGTGGAAGGCTCGACCTTTCTAGCCTGGTGTTTTGTTCCACCTTTGCCCCCCCCCCTTAGTTTCGGCTACTGGTGTTATGTTCCATAATTGAGTGCTCCTAACACGATCGGGGTTGTTATGGGGACCCCCTTGATAATTCATCTTAGATTAAAACTGGTCTGGCAAGGCCCAACTTTGGTACTACATTTTCCTAATAACCTAATAAAATGCATAGGGACCCGCCGGCACCCGCTGAGTAATTAATCAACCCCCGGTCCAGTGCTCCTCATGAGTGTTGGTCTAACCTGAGCGATGTCCGGCGCCCCCTGGTCACCCAGGGTTTAGCCAACCCGACGCCTAGCTCATTCGTCGTGTCCTGAGAATGAGATACGCGGCTCCTATTGGGATCATCGACACGTCGGGCAGCCTTGCTAGATTAGTTTTACCTTTTACAAAATATCTTGTGCATCGGGATTCCGGTGATGCTTTGGGTAATCTCAGAGTTGAGGTTTTCCACTAAGGAGTCCGACGAGATCGCGAGTCTCGTGATCGAGGATTTCTATGCGCCTTGTGGTAATTTGTGATAGACTAGTTGGAGCACCCCTGCAGGGTTAAATCTTTTGGAAAGTCGTGCCCACGGTTATGTGGCAACATGGAAACTTTGTTTAACACTGATTCTAGATAACTTGAAGATGACTGAATTAAAACATGCCAACTGAGTGTGTAACCGTGACAGTCTCTTTCGTGAGCTCCTTCTCCGATCGAGGACACGGTGGGGTTATGTCTGACGTAAGTAGGTGTTCAGGATCATTCATTTGGTCATTAATAGTTCACGTCCGTTGTGCGTAGATCATCCCCCTCTTTATTCTTGTACTCGTAAGTTAGCCACCAAATATATGATTAGTAGCTTGCTGCATCCTCACCACTTAACCATACCTCACCCATTAAGCTTTGCTAGTCTTGATACCTTTGGAAATGAGATTCCTGAGTCCCCTGTGGCTCACAGATTACTACAACACCAGTTGCAGGTACAGGTAAAAGGTTACTTGACGCGAGCGCGCTGATTGTTCATTTGGAGTTTCTTCTTCTTCATCATCGATCTAGGATGGTTTCCAGGCCGGCGGCCTGGGATAGCAAGGATGGACGTCGATCTTTTCTCGTTTGTTTTCATCCGTAGTCGGACCCTACTCTTCTTCGTGATATTTATGTATTGTACTGATGTGACTCTGATGTAGCTTGTGGCGAGTGTAAGCCAATTCCATATAGTCTTCTCTTCAGTACATGTACTTGTAACGATATCCATTCTTGCAAAACGACGAGATGCGCTTCTATCCCTGTCGAGGCCCTCGTGCCTAAATAAGGATAGGATCGCATCTTGGGCATGACAATCCATGTATGAAAACAAAGTGTAGACTTTGGAATAACTACTTGATGGTCGTAAAACTATTTAGTACAGATGGATCTTTAAAAGAAAGACAGACGATGATGGTGAAAGGTGACCATTTAAGAAAGCTTGACTTGTTGCAAAGAGGTTTCCGACAAGTTCAAGGAGTTGACTGCGATGAGACTTTCTCTCTCGTAGCGATGCTAAAAGTCTGTTGGAATTATGTTAGCAGTTGCTGCATCTTGCAGATGGATGTCAAAACATTGTTTCCTCGACGGTTTCCTTGAGGAAAGGTTATATGTGATACAAATAGAAGGTTTTGTCGATCCTAAGGATGCTAACAAGTATGCAAGCTCTAGCGATCCTTCTAAGGACTGGAATAAGCATCTCGGAGTTGGATATGCACTTTGATGTGATGATCAAAGCTTTTGGGTTTATACAAAGTTTGTAAGAAGCTGTATTTCCAAGGAAGTGAGTGGGAGCACTATAGGATTTCTGATGAGTATATGTTGTTGACGTATTTTTGATCAAAAATGATGTAGAATTTCTGGAAAGCATATAGGGTTGTTTGAAAAGGTGTTTTTACAGGAAAACCTGGATTGAGATACTTGAACATTGAGCATCAAGATCTATAGAGATAGATCAAGACGCTTGATAAAACTTTCAATGAAATGCATGACTTGACAAGTTTTTGAAGGAGTTCAAAATAGATCGGCAAAGAAGGAGTTCTTGGCTGTTTGTAAGATGTGAATTTGAGTAAGACTCAAAGCTCGACCACGACAGAAGAAAGAGAAAGTATGAAGGTCGTCCCCTATGCATTACCATAGGTTCTATAGTATGATATGCTCTGTACAGCACCTGATGGGTGCCTTGCCCTAAATTTGTCAAGGGGTACGAAAGTGATCCACGAATGGATTACTGGACAGCGATCAAAAGTTATCCTTAGTAACTAGTGGACTAAGGAAATTTTTCTCGATTATGGAGGTGTTAAAAGAGTTCGTCGTAAAGGGTTACGCGGATGCAAGCTTTGACACTAATCCGGAAAACTCTGAGTAGTAAACCGGATTGGTATAGTGGAGCAGTCATTTGGAATAGTTCCAAAATGGCACGTTGGTAGCTCCACCTAAAGGATGCCATAAATATTTGTAAAGAACACTCAGATCTGAGAGGTTCAGACCCGTTGACTAAAACCTCTCTCACAAGCAAGACATGATCCAACCCCAGAACTATATGGGTGTTAAATTCATCAAAATCACGTAGTGACGTGGACTAGGTTATTGACTCTAGTGCAAGTGGGAGACTGTTGGAAATATGCCCTAGAGGCAATAATAAATTGGTTATTATTATATTTCCTTGGTCATGATAATCGTTTAATATCCATGCTATAATTGTATTG
This sequence comes from Hordeum vulgare subsp. vulgare, assembly GCF_904849725.1. NCBI lineage: Eukaryota > Viridiplantae > Streptophyta > Magnoliopsida > Poales > Poaceae > Hordeum > Hordeum vulgare. The sequence continues at coordinate 378,170,067 of NC_058524.1, read as the reverse complement.
ATTGGAAACTCAAATACATGTGTGGATACATAGACAAAACACTGTCCCTAGTAAGCCTCTAGTTGACTAGCTCGTGGATCGAAGATGGTTAAGGTTTCCTAGCCATAGACAAGTGTCGTCACTTGATAATGGGATCACGTCATTAGGAGAATGACGTGATGGACAAGACCCACTATAAATGTAGCATATGATCGTGTCAGTTTATTGCTATTGTTTTCTGCATGTCAATGTATCTGTTCCTATGACCATGAGATCATGCAACTGTCGGACATCGGAGGAATACCTTGTGTGTATCAAACGTCGCAACGTAACTGGGTGACTATAAAGGTGCTCTAAAGGTATCTCCGAAAGTGTCTGTTCGATTGGCCTGAATCGAGACTGGGATTTGTGACTCCGGATGACGGAGAGGTATGTCGGGGCCTGGTGACAAGAGATGAACTAGGGTTTGGAGATGAGATGGTGTTGGTGAATATGTTGATGGTGACAAGTCCCCTCCGATGAGAGGAGTGTTGGTGATGACGATGGCGACGATTTCCCCCTCCGGGAGGGAAGTTTCCCCGCCAGGATCGTCCTGCCGGAGCTCTAGATTGGTTCTGCTCAAGTTCCGCCTCATGGCGGCGGCGAAACCACGAAAAAGCTCCCTCCTGATTTTTTCCTGGACGAAACCCTCCATATAGCAAAAGAGGGGGGCCAGTGGGCCAGTGGGCTGCCCACAAGCCCCAATGGCGTGGCCTGGGGGGTGGCCGCACCGTGCAGGCTTGTGGGCACCCCCTGGTGCCCCTCCGGCACTTCTTTGGCCCAGTATTTTTTGTAAATTGGAAAAAAAATCTCCGTTGATTTTCACGGCGTTCGGAGTTGCGCAGAATAGGTATCTCAAACTTGCTCCACTTTCAGGCCAGAATTTCAGCTGCCGACATTCTCCCTCTTCATGTAAACCTTGCAAAATAAGAGAGAAAAGGCATAAGAATTGTACCGTGAAGTGAAATAACATCCCAAGAAGCGATAAATATCAACATGAAAACATGATGCAAAATGGATGTATCAACTCCCCCAAGCTTAGACCTCGCTTGTCCTCAAGCGAAAGCCTAGCTCAATAAATATGTCCACATGTTTAGGGAGAGAGGTGTCGACAAAACAAGATACGAACATGCGTCCATCATAATCATGATCAGAACAGCAATACCAACATATAATCTCTCATGCTAAAGTGATAATTCCTTCACAAAGTAAAGCATGGATCTTGAACCTTACCGAGAAGTAACAACCGATAGCCTTTAGTCACTGAAGCAATTGCAATTTATCACAACATTAGAAAGAGTCAAATAAGAGCTTGTAAAGCGAATCCACATACTCAATCATTCTTTCGCTCTCTACAATTGCTACAACTCACGTGGTACTCATGAGATCAAAGTTTCAGCTGAACATAGAGAAAGATAGGGGCTTATAGTTTTGCCTCCCAGCTTCTTACCTCAAGGGTAATGTCAACAATAATAATTCATGAATGCCTATCTCCAAGTTGACATATGAATATAGATCTTTCCCAAGCATGTGACGGTAGCCAAGACAAAGGCTAAATAAGGAATTGGTGACGATCACCATGACTCTTTCAGGGGCAAAAAGTAAAGGTACAAGATAGGCCCTTCGCCGAGGGAAGCGGAGGTTGTCATGCGCTTTTGAGGTTTGGATGCGTGTCCTCTTAGTGCGGAGGAACGTCACTTTATATTGCCCCTGTGATAAAGAACTTTATTATGCAGTCTGTCACTTTTATGTCTTCCTCATCACAGGTTCGTATAAAGCTTATTTTCCACACACTAATAGATCATACATATTAGAGAGCAATTTTGATTGCTTGCACCGATGACAACTTACTTGAGGGATCTTATTCAATCCGTAGGTAGGTATGGTGGACACTCATGGCAAGAATGGGTTGAAGGTTTATGGATGCACAAGTAGTATCTCTACTTAGTGCGGGAGTTTTGGTTAATATGAGGTGGAAGCAATCATCACATGCTAAGGGATCTCTAATCATATAATATTGTTCAGAGCCAAGCAAACACAATTCATTACGTTGTCTTCCTTGTCCAACATCTACTTCTAGGCATGTAATAGTTTAGTGAGTGTTCACAATCATAGATGGTGTCAGAGATGATATATTCATATGTGAACCTCTCCTTCTTTATCACTTCCTATTAATTGCAACAATGACCAAGGTCTACGTTTGCCTACCCTCAACAAGTTTCAGTCCTCATTCTTTTTATATGTGAAGCCATCACTTCCCATGGGATCACTACATTATCTTTCATGCTTTTGTTCTATTCTCACTCTTTTGATCATGGCAAGAGGCAAAGCCCTTCAACTAAGACACTCTTTATTATAAGGCTCACGAGCAAGAATACATCAGGGGTGACACAAAACTAAACTCAAGACTAAAACACTAAGACTTTTACACTACTAGAGAAAAACAAAACTGGAAAGGAAAACTAAAATAAAGGTAAAGGCAAAAGATGTGATGGTGATACGATACCGGGGAAACTCCCCCAAGCTGGGTTTGACCATACCAATGCTCAATTGTCTTCCTTTGGTGGTGATGGAGGAGTTGTTGCAGAGGTCTTGAGCTTGTCTAATTTCCACTTGAGCATAAAGTTCTGCTCCCTGAGATCATCATTTTCCTCCTCAAGCTTCAACACTCTTTGGCATAATTCCAGCTTACTCTCCTGCAAGAAACGAGAAGGAATAAACAAGGTCTTAGGCTTCTTCCTTGAGTCAGAGAGGATCGACTTCTTGAACTCCACATGAGTGCGTCCACGTTGAGGTAGAGGAGCCTCCTCTTCATCGGAACTCGTTGGTTCCTTCCCCTTAGGATCATAGTATTCTTCCTCATGAGTGGTCCAGCCATATGGTTCCAAGTCCCCATAGACCTTGGGGTTAGCAAGGTAATCTGCCACATAGCTCTCCCCCTATGAATCCTGAGAAGACATCTTGACCTAGATCTGCAGCAGAAAACATGCTCGAAACAAAAACAGAGGAAATCTGCGTGATGCAGGGGTCAGACCAAACGGAAGTATATATAATGATTTTTTCCAGACCAGAAGGGGTCCCCTGCACGAAAACGGAGTCCGGGAGGCGCACGAGGTGGCCACAAGCGCTCACGGCGCGGCCAAGGGGTGGGCCCACGCCGTGCAGGCTTGTCACCTCCTCGCACACTTTTCGGGCTACTTCCAATTTTTGTATTTTTTTCAAAAATTCCAAAACGGAGAAAATTTCCTATTGGAAAAGTTTTGGACTCTGTTTTCTTACCGAATCACATACCTCTTCGTTTTCGGAGTCTGAAACAGGCTGATAGATGTCCCTTAGGTATTCTTCGGGAGTTATGGTATTGATCATATTGCTTTCAACATTTATGGGAGTACCTGAGATATAATGCTTGATTCTCTGCCCATTTACAACTCTCGGACAATAACCTTCCGTGTTGTTGATCTTAATAGCACCGGAACGATATACTTCCTCAACAACATAGGGACCTTCCCATTTGGAGAGAAGCTTGCCTGCAAAGAATCTTAAAGGAGAGTTATATAGCAAGACATAATCACCTACATTGAACTCACGCTTTTGTATCCTCTTATCATGCCACCTCTTAACCTTCTCTTTGAAGAGCTTGGCATTCTCATATGCCTGAGTTCTCCACTCATCAAGCGAGCTAATGTCAAATAACCTCTTCTCACCGGCAAGTTTGAAATCAAACTTGAGCTCTTGGATTGCCCAATAAGATTTATGCTCTAGCTCAAGAGGTAATGACATGCTTTAACGTACACCATTTTGTACGGAGACATGCCCATGGGATTCCTATAGGCAGTTCTATAAGCCCACAGTGCATCATCGAGCTTCTTAGACCAATTCTTTCTAGACCTGTTGACAGTCTTTTGCAGAATTAGTTTAATCTCTCTGTTGCTTAGCTCTACTTGACCACTGGACTGAGGATGGTAGGGAGACGCAATTCTATGGTTGACATCGTACTTAGCAAGCGTTTTACGGAAAGCACCATCAATGAAGTGTGAAGCACCGTAGGTCATTAGATATCTAGGGACTCCAAATCTAGGGAAGATAACTTCTTTCAGCATCTTGATAGAAGTGTTGTGATCAGCACTACTAGTGGGGAAAGCTTCTACCCACTTAGTGACGTAATCAACACCAACTAAGATATGCGTATACCCGTTGGATTCTGGAAAAGGTCCCATATAATCAAAGCCCCAAACATCAAATGGTTCAATGACAAGTGAATAGTTCATAGGCATTTCCTGACGTTTCCTAATATTACCTATTCTTTGACATTCGTCACACGACAAGACAAACTTACGGGCATCCTTGAAGAGAGTGGGCCAATAGAAACATGATTGCAATATCTTGTGTGCAGATCTATCTATCGCATGGTGTCCTCCGCAGGCCTCGGAGTGACACTTCTCTAGGATCTGTCCTTGTTCATGTTCAAGTACACAACGTCTAATAACACCATCTACTCCTTCCTTATAAAGGTGAGGATCATCCCAAAAGTAGTGTCTCAAGTCAAAGAAGAATTTCTTCTTTTGCTGGTACGTGAAACTGGGTGGTATATATTTGGCAACGATATAGTTCGCACAATCAGCATACCACGGTGCACTACTTGAAGCATTGATGACATTCAGTTGCTCATCGGGAAAGCTATCATCAATAGGTTGTCGGTCATCAAGAACGTTCTCCAACCTAGACAAGTTATCTGCTACCGGGTTATCAGCACCTTTTCTGTCAACAACGTTTAAATCAAATTGTTGTAGGAAGAGAACCCATCTGATAAGTCTAGGTTTAGCGTCCTTGTTCTCCATGAGGTACTTAATAGCAGCATGATCAGTGTGAATAGTGACCTTGAATCATTTATGTAAGACCTGAACTTTTCACATGCAAACACAACTACTAAAAATTCCTTCTCCGTAGTAGCATAGTTTCTCTGGGAACTGTCTAGAGTTTTACTAGCATAGTGAATAACATTCAATTTCTTATCGACTCTTTGCCCTAGAACAGCACCAACAACATAATCACTAGCATCACACATGATTTCAAAAGGTAAGTTCCAATCAGGTGGTTGAACAATAGGTGCAGTTATCAAAGCCCTCTTAAGTATTTTGAAGGCTTCCTAACAATCATCGTCAAAAACAAAAGGAATATCCTTTTGCAAGAGATTGGTAAGAGGCCTAGAAATCTTAGAGAAGTCTTTAATGAACCTTCTATAGAAACTATCATGACCAAGGAAACTTCTTATAGCTTTGATATCTGTGGGGTATGGCATTTTCTCGATTGCATCAACCTTAGCCTTATCCACTTCAATACCTCTTTCAGAAATTTTATGTCCTAAGACGATGCCTTCATTAACCATAAAGTGGCACTTCTTCCAATTCAAGACAAGATTTGTGTCTTTACATCTCTGTAAGACTCGATCAAGGTTGATGAGGCAATCATCAAAGGAAGACCCGTAAATGGAGAAGTCATCCATGAAAACCTCGACAATCTTTTCACAAAAGTCAGAGAATATACCCATCATACATCTTTGAAAGGTGGCAGGTGCATTACATAAGCCAAAAGGCATACGTCTATCGGCAAAGGTAGCGAAAGGGCAGGTGGAAGTGTTTTCTCCTGATCAGATTATGCAACTGGTATTTCGGAGAAACCAGAATAACCGTCTAGAAAGCAGAAGTGTGTGTGTTTAGACAGCCTTTCTAGCATTTGGTCGATAAAAGGCAAAGGGTGATGATCTTTCCTAGTGGCTTTATTCAACTTCCTAAAATCAATCATCATTCTATAGCGAGTAATAATCCTCTGTGGGATCAATTCATCCTTATGATTAGGGACAACGGTGATGCCTCCCTTCTTAGGAACACAATGCACCGGACTCACCCAATCGCTATGAGAAACATGATAGATAATAACCGCTTCCAGGAGCCTTAGTATTTCTTTTCTCACTACTTCTTTCATCTTAGGATTCAATCTCCTTTGATGATCAGCAACTGGTTTGAATTCAGGATCAGTTTTGATCTTGTGCTGGCATAGAGTGGGACTAATGCCCTTAAGATCATCAAGAGTATATCCTATAGCAGCACGGTGCTTCCTCAGAGTTTTTAGCAACTTATTTTCTTCATGCTCCGAGAGGCTAGCACTAATAATAATAGGATATATCTCTTTTCATCAAGATAGGCATACCTAAGAGTATCAGGCAACTGTTTAAGCTCGAACACAGGATCACCCTTTGGTGGGGGTGGATCCCCAAGCAGTTCAACAGGCAAGTTATTCTTAAGGATAGGATATTGTTCTAAGACAACTCTATCTATTTCATCCCTTTCATCCATATGCATATCATTTTCATGCTCAAGCAAGTATTGCTCTAAGGGATCAGTAGGAGGCACGGCAATAGAGGCTAAGGCAATAGTTTCATCCCTACTAGGCAACTCCTTTTCATGAGGTTGTCTACCAAACTTAGAGAAAGTGAACTCATGTGACACACCTTCAAAGCCAACAATGACAGTTTGCTTCTCACAATCAATACGAGCATTGACAGTATTGAGAAAAGGTCTTCCAAATATGATGGGGCAAAAGCTATCTTGAGCGGTAGCAAGAACGAGGAAATCAGCAGGATACTTTTTTTTACCACACAAGACTTCAACATCCCTAACAATTCCCATAGGGCAGATAGTATCTCTATTGGCAAGGTGAATAGTGACATCTATAGGTTCTATATCAACAGGTGCAATCTCATCTTTGACTTCATCGTATAAGGATTGAGGTATTGCACTAACACTAGCACCCAAGTCACATAAACCATGGTAACAATGATCTCCTATCTTAACAGAAACCACACGCATGCCAACAACAGGCCTATGTTTGTCTCTAACGTGAGGTTTAGCAATTCTAGCAGCATCTTCAGAGAAGTGAATATTATGCCCCTCAACTTCTTCAGACAGAAGATCTTTGATAATAGCAATGCTAGGTTCAACTCTAATTTGCTCAGGAAGTGTAGGTGTTCTAATATAGCATCTACGTATCATAGTTGAAGCTTTGGAATGATCCTTTATCCTAACAGGGAAAGGTGGTTTCTCAATGTAAGCACTGGGAACCACATGATCATTATAGGCAATGACTTTCTCTTCAACTGGAGTGGGTTTACCTACATTGACTTCTAAAGGAGTATGATATTTAAACCACTTCTCTTTGGGGAGATTAATATGGGCAGCAAAGGATTTACACAATGAAGCTACTATCTCAGAGTCAAGTCCATACTAAGCGCTAAAGTCACAAAAAATATTTGTCTCAACAAAGGATTTAACGCAATCAAAAGTGAAATTCATACCTGACTCCTTACCTTGTTCAAGCTCCCAATCTTCAGAGTTGCGTTTAATTCTCTCCAATAAATTCCATTTGAAGTCAATATCTCTCTTCATAAAAGAATCGTACAAAAAGTGTCAAGCATGGTGCGATCATCATGAGAAAGCCGAGCATAGAAGTTCTGAATGATAATTTCTCTCGAGAGCCCATGATTGGGGCATGAATAGAGCATTGATTTAAGCCTCCCCAAGCTTGAGCGATGCTTTCTCTGTCACGAGGCCAAAAATTGTAAATATAATTTCGATCATGATGTACTAAATGCATAGGATAAAACTTTTGATGAAATTCCAATTTCAACCGATTGTAGTCCCATGATCTAGTATCATCACATAACCTATACCATGTCAACGCCTTATCCTTCAAAGATAAAGGAAAGACCTTCTTCTTGACCTCATCCTCGAGCACACCTGCAAGCTTAAATAACCCACAAACCTCATCTACATAGATTAGATGCAAGTCTGGATGTGATGTTCCATCTCCTCTAAAAGGATTAGTCAGCAGTTTCTCAAGCATACCCGAAGGAAATTCAAAGCAAATATTTTCAGTAGGTGCAGCAGGTTGAGGAGCAACTCTTTGTGCTTACGTTTGAGGTGAAGATACCCCGAACAAGCCCCTCAAAGGATTAGTATGCATAGTGAGAAGTGGCAACAAATTTCAGCACACTATATGAATGTTTCCTTACCAAGTTCCACTTACAAAAGGCGCTTCACTCCCCGGCAACAGTGCCAGAAAAGAGTCTTGATGACCCACAAGTATAGAGGATCAATCGTAGTCCTTTCGATAAGTAAGAGTGTCAAACCCAACGAGGAGCAGAAGGATCTGACAAGTGGTTTTCAGCAAGGTAAAATCTGCACGCACTAAAATTGTCGGTAACAAGTGATTTTATGGTGAAATGATTCGTAGAAAGCAACAAGTAACAAAAGTAGCAACAGTGCAGCAAAGTGGCCCAATCCCTTCTGTAGCAAGGGACAAGCCTAGACAAAGTCTTATAGGAGGAAAAACGCTCCCGAAGACACACGGGAATTTCTGTCATGCTAGTTTCATCATGTTCATATGATTCGCATTCGTTACTTTGATAGTTTGATATGTGGGTGGACTAGCGCTTGGGTACTTCCCTTACTTGGACAAGCATCCCACTTATGATTAACCCCTCTCGCAAGCATCCGCAACTACGAAATAAGAATTAAGACAAAGTCTAACCATAGCATTAAACTAGTGGATCCAAATCAGTCCCTTACGAAGCAACGCATAAACTAGGGTTTAAGCTTCTGTCACTCTGGCAACCCATCATCTACTTAATACTTCCCAATGCCTTCCTCTAGGCCCAAATAATGGTGAAGTGTTATGTAGTCGACGTTCACATAACACCACTAGAGGAAAAACAACATACAACATATCAAAATACCGATCGAATACCAAATTCACATGACTACTATTAGCATGACTTATCCCATGTCCTCAGGAACAAAAGTAACTACTCACAAGGCATAATAATAATCATGATCAGAGGTGTAATGAGTAGCATCAAGGATCTGAACATAAACTCTTCCACCAAGTAATCCAACTAGCATCAACTACAAAGAGTAATCAACACTACTAGCAACCTTACAAGTACCAATCGGAGTCAAGAGACAGAGATTGGTTACAAGAGATGAACTAGGGTTTGGAGATGAGATGGTGTTGATGAAGATGTTGATGGTGACAAGTCCGCTCCGATGAGAGGAGTGTTGGTGATGATGATGGCTACGATTTCCCCCTCCGGGGGGGGGGGGGGAGTTTCCCCGGCAGGATCGTCCTGCCGGAGCTCTAGATTGGTTCTGCTCAAGTTCCACCTTGTGGCGGCGGAGAAACCACGAAAAAGCTCCCTCCTGCTTTTTTTTCCTGGACGAAACCCTCCATATAGCAAAGGAGGGGGGCAATGGGCCAGTGGGCTGCCCACAAGCCCCCATGGCGCGGCATGGGGGTGGTCGCGCCGTGCAGTCTTGTGGGCACCCCCTGGTGCCCCTCCGGCACTTCTTCGGCCCAGTACTTTTTATAAATTGGAAAAAATATCTTCGTTGATTTTCACTGCGTTTGGAGTTCCGCAGAATAGGTATCTCAACTTTGCTCCACTTTTAGGCCAGAATTCCAGTTGCCGGTATTCTCCCTCTTCATGTAAACCTTGCAAAATAAGAGAGAAAAGGCATAAGAATAATAACGTGAAGTGAGATAACAGCCAAAGAAGCGATAAATATCAACATGAAAACATGATGCAAAATGGACGTATCAGGGCATACTCGGCAATACAACATCACAATAAGCCTTGCAAGCAATGTGACTAAGGAGTTAGCCACGAGATCTTGTATGACGGAACGAGTAAAGAGACTTGCCGATAACAATATTGAACTAGGTATAGAGATACCGACGATCGAATCTCGCACAAGTAACATATCGACGGACAAAGGGAATAGCATACGGGATTAACTGAATCCTTGACATAGAGGTTCAACCGATAAACATATTCGTAGAATATGAAGGAGACAATATGGGCATCCAGGTCCCGCTATTGGTTATTGCCCGTAGAGGTGTCTAGGTCATGTCTGCATAGTTCTCGAACCCGCAGGGTCTTCACACTTAAGGTTCGGTGATGTTTCGGTATAGTTGAGTTATAGGTGTTGGTAACCGAAAGTTGTTCGGAGTCCCGGATGAGATCCCAGATGTCACGAGGACCTCCATAATGGTCCGGAGGTAGAGATTGATATATAGGAAGTCCTGTTTTGGTCACCGGAAAAGTTTCAGGTTCATTGGTAGTGTACTGGGAGTGCCGGGAGGGTACTGGGGACCATCAGGAGGGGTGTCACGCCCCGAGGGGTCTTATGGGCTATGGGAGGATACAACCAGCCCCTAGTGGGCTGACATAAGCTCCCACTAAGGCCCATGAGGTTTGAGAAGGAAACAAACCCAAAGGTGGAAAAGGTGGAAAGGGTTTCCAAGTGGAGAGGAGGAATCCTACTCCTAGTAGGATTGGAGTAGGACTCCTCCACCTCCAATTTCGGCCAAACCTTGAGGGTTTGAGGCTGCCTCCTCCCCTCCGTCCCTCCTATATATACTAGAGGTATTGAGGGTTTTTTAGACACAGAAAAATAGCCACGTGTTGCCCTCTCTCTCTAGATCTGTTTCTCCTCTAGTCTAGTTTCAGCGGTGCTTAGGCGAAGCCCTACTGGAATAGCACCACCACCACCACCACCATGCCGCCGTGCTGGAGAACTCGTCTGCCTCTTCGCCCCTCTTGCTGGATCAAGAAGGCGGGGATCGTCATCGAGCTATATGTCAGGGGGATAACCCCGGGGTAGGCTCATTGAGCCTACTCCTTTGCCTTCTACCATGAAGGAACATCATGGAACATTCTACAAAGCCCAAGTCCCCCTGGCCAGCTAGGAAGCACCTGCCGGCTGGGGGCAAGACGGCCAATTCTCTGGCCAGCCAGGAAGCTCCTGTCGGCTATAGGCGAGGCGGTTACCTCCCTCTAGCCGTCTAGGCCAAGCCGGCCGTCTAGAGGCGAGGCGGTCGTGCCGAGGCTGGCTAGTTAAGCGACTAGCCGGCTAGGGAGCTCAATTCACATCAGACCATAGGTTTTGACAAGACCCTACGGTTAAAGGTGGCTACGCGTCAGCCAAGGTATTGGATTGGGGTGCACGGCAGGTATAGCGTCGGCGGACATGCCGCTGACCTACTCCGGCTCCGATCCATCATCCTGCATAGTGTCGACCCGTCAAACTCCCACTCCATTACTGCCCTCGACGTGGGAACAGTGGAGACGGCCGTACTAACAGCCCATGACGAATCTCACCGGACATACCACACGTGTCCCGCATCAACCTTACGTGAGAGCCTTACTGGCTAGCCGGCAGGTCCCACAGCCGAACGAGACCTCGCAGCCGGCGGGCCCCTCCAGTGACAAGATAAGACTCCCATGGCCCCCCTGGCCAGCCGGCGAGGCTGCCAGCCGGGCCCCACTCCTGTACTTTTATCATTATTGTAGGTCGGTGGGTTCGTCTATAAAACCCCTCGGCCCCCCTCCATGCAGAGGGTCGGTCAACTCCATACACACACACACCATACAGGAGAGGTAGACACGAGCCGGCTGCTCCTTCTTCCTCCTCCGCAGAACAGCTCAAGGAGCACATTGTAGCCTCATTGATACATCATACACTCCGACGGGATTAGGGGTGTTATCTATACGGAGAGCCCTGAACCTGGGTACATCGTGTGTTCCATGCTTGTACCATCCTCGTTCCCAGCACCCTCCGGTGCCACTTCGGCTCCCAGCATATGTAGCCTACACATGGCTTATGTTGTGAGTAAACACCGACATTTGGCGCCCACCGTGGGGCCGTTCGCGGCATCGGCTGGGTTTACGTGCTGGGCGGGGCCCTACGCTTACACTGTCGGATACATCACATCCAGACCAATCAGCATTCCCGTGGAGCCTGCTATGGAGGAGGCTTCGTCGATGTTGATCGACGTCCCAGACCGTCATACGGATTCTGATGGAAGTCACTCCACAGTGTCGTCATCACTACTGTTGAGAACCTCAGTGTTCTCTTCACCGACTTGTGCCTCAACGATGGCCCTCGCTACCCTGGCGAGGACATCAACGTTGACGCGTTGTGCGCCAGCTTCAATAGGCTCTCCCTCGCGGAGATGCCTACATTTGATGAGTATCCCAGTAACGTGCTCATCTTCGACGGTCCACCGTCGTCTGTGGGGTTCCTTACCCCATATCACGTCGTCGTCGTCTCCAACGTCGTGGAGGTGATGGTCATTGGTGCCGGTAGCAGCACGACTCACGGCAAGACGTCAGCTAACGCTGGTGATCCTGCTATTGTATCCGCCGACACGCTTCATGCCGCCCTTACCGGCTCGAGGACGCCCATCGCCACCTCCACAAACCCCACCGATGCATGGGCCTCGCTAGAGGAGGCTCGCAGGCAGATCTTGGAGGAGGGCATTGATGACCCACAAGTATAGGGGATCAATCGTAGTCCTTTCGATAAGTAAGAGTGTCAAACCCAACGAGGAGCAGAAGGCTCTGATAAACGGATTTCAGCAAGGTAATAACTGCAAGCACTGAAAGTAGCGGTAACAAGTGATTGTGTAGCGAGGTGAAACGTAGCAAGCAAAGAGTAACAAGTAACAAGTAGTAGCAACGGTGCAGCAAGTGGCCCAATCCCTTTTGTAGCAAGAGACAAGCCTGAACAAAGTCTTATAGGAGGAAAAACGCTCCCGAGGACACACGGGAATTTCTGTCATGCTAGTTTCATCATGTTCATATGATTCGCGTTCGTTACTTTGATAGTTTGATATGTGGGTGGACCGGCGCTTGGGTAGTTCCCTTACTTGGACAAGCATCCCACTTATGATTAACATCTCTCGCAAGCATCCGCAACTACAAAAGAAGAATTAAGACAAAGTCTAACCATAGCATTAAACTAGTGGATCCAAATCAGCCCCTCACAAAGCAACGCATAGACTGGGGTTTAAGCTTCTGTCACTCCAGCAACCCATCATCTACTTACTACTCCCCAATGCCTTCCTCTAGGCCCAAATATGCTGAACTGTTATGTAGTCGATGTTCACATAACACCACTAGAGGAAAAACAACATACAACACATCAAAATATCGAACGAATACCAAATTCACATGAATACTATTAGCATGACTTATCCCATGTCCTCAGGAACAAAAGTAACTACTCACAAAGAATAATCATATTCATGACCAGAGAGGTAATGAGTAGCATCAAGGATCTAAACATAAACTCTTCCACCAAATAATCCAACTAGCATCAACTACAAGGAGTAATCAACACTATTAGCAACCTTACAAGTACCAATCGGAGTCGTGAGACGGAGATTGGTTACAAGTGATGAACTACGGTTTGGAGATGAGATGGTGTTGATGAAGATGTTGATGGTGACGAGTCCCCTCCGATGAGACGAGTGTTGGTGATGACGATGGCGATGATTTCCCCCTCCGGGAGGGAAGTTTCCCCGGCAGGATCGTCCTGCCAGAGCTCTAGATTGGTTCTCCTCAAGTTCTGCCTCGTGGCGGCGGCGAATCCACGAAAAAGCTCCTCCTTGATATTTTTTTCCTCGACGAAACCCTTCATATAGCAGAAGAGGGGGCAAGTGGGCCAGCAGGGTGCCCACAAGCCCTCATGGTGCGGCCTGGGGGTGGTTGTGCCGTGCAGGCTTGTGGCCATCCCGTGGCGCCCCTCTGGCGCTTCTTCGGCCCAGTATTTTTTATAAATCCGGAAAAAAATCCTCGTTGATTTTTACGGCGTTTGGAGTTGAGCAGAATAGGTATCTCAACTTTGCTCCACTTTCAGGCCAGAATTCCAGCTGCCGGCATTCTCCCTCTTCATGTAAACCTTGCAAAATAAGAGAGAAGAGGCATAAGAATTGTACCGTGAAATGAAATAACAGCCCAAGAAGCGACAAATATCAACATGAAAACATGATGCAAAATGGACGTATCAACTCCCCCAAGCTTAGACCTCGCTTGTCCTCAAGCGAAAGCCTAGCTCAATAAATATGTCCACATGTTTAGGGAGAGAGGTGTCGACAAAACAACATACGAACATGCATGCATCATGATCATGATAAGAACAGCAATACCAACATATAATCTCTCATGCCAAAGTGATAACTCCTTCACAAACTAAAGCATGGATCAACAACCTTACCGAGAAGTAACAACCGGTAGCCTTTAGTCATTGAAGTAATTGCAATTTATCACAACATCAGAAAGAGTCAAATACGAGCTTGTAAAGCAAATCCACATACTCAATCATTCTTTCGGTCTCTACAATTGCTACAACTCACGTGGTACTCATGAGATCAAAGTTTCAGCTGGACACAGAGAAAGATAGGGGCTTATAGTCTTGCCTCCCAGCTTCTTACCTCAAGGGTAATGTCAACAATAATAATTCATGAATGCTTACCTCCAAGTTGACGTATGAATATAGATCTTTCCCAAGCATATGACGTTAGCCAAGATAAAGGCGAGATAAGGAATTGGTGAAGATCACCATGACTCTTTCAAGGGAAAAAAGTAAAGGTACAAGATAGGCCCTTCGCAGAGGGAAGCAGAGGTTGTCATGCGCTTTTGAGGTTTGGATGCGTGTCCTCTTAGTGCGGAGGAACGTCACTTTATATTGCCCCCTGTGATAAAGAACTTTAGTATGCAGTTTGTCGCTTTTATGTCTTCCTCATCACAGGTTCGTACAAAGCTTATTTTCCACACACTAATATATCATACATATTAGAGCGCAATTTTTATTGCTTGCACCGATGACAACTTACTTGAGGGATCCTATTCAATCCATAGGTAGGTATGGTGGACACTCATGGCAAAACTGGTTTGAAGGTTTATGGATGCACAAGTAGTATCTCTACTTGGTGCGGGAGTTTTGGCTAATATGAGGTGGAAGCAATCGTCACATGCTAAGGGATCTCTAATCATATAACATTGTTCAGAGCCAAGCAAACACAATTCATTACGTTGTCTTCCTTGTCCAACTTCTACTTCTAGGCATGCAATAGTTTAGTGAGTGTTAACAATCATAGATGGTGTCAGAGATGATATATTTATATGTGAACCTCTCCTTCTTTATCAGAAAAGGAAAACTAAAACAAAGGTAAAGGAAAAAGATGTGATGGTGATACGATACCAGGGCAACTCCCCCAAGCTTGGCACAAGCCAAGGGGATTGCCCATACCAATGCTCAGTTGTCTTCCTTTGGTGGTGATGGTGGTGGAGTTGTTGCAATCTTTGACTCCAAGAGGGCCATTAATCTTTGATTTATACCTTGGAGATCTGCGATATGTTTTTCCAGCAAAACAACTTCACGAGTGAGACAAGTATTGCGAGCACGAGTTGTTTCACAAAACCTCAAGAGTTCAATCAAGGATGGAGACAGTAGGTGGAGGTAGGGTTGGAGGAAAGGCACTTCTTCAACTTCTTCCTTGTTGAGCACAGATTGCACTTCATCCCATGCCTGATTCCTCTCCTTAGTTTTGCCCTTGGTTTCTTTAGGTAGCCTCTCCTTCGCCTCCATTCTTTTCAGATCAGCATTTACTTCTCCATAAACTTGAGGGAGATTGTTCTCCCCCGCAGATTCCTGAGAGGACATCTTGCTCTAAATCTGCGGCAGAAAATAGGCTCAAAACGAAAAACACAGGAAATCTGCGTGATGCAGGGGTCAGACCAAACGGGAGTATATATAATTATTATTTTCAGACCAGAAAGAGTACCCCGCACGAAAACTGAGTCCGGGAGGAGCACGACGTGGCCACAAGCCCTCACGGCGCGTCCACGGGGTGGGCCCGCGCCGTGCATGCTTGTCGCCTCCTCGCGCACTTTCCGGACTACTTCCAATTTTTGTATTTTTTTCAGATATTCCAAAACGGAGAAAATTTCCTACTCGGAAAATTTTGGACTCTGTTTTCTTACTGAATCACATACCACTTTGTTTTCGGAGTCTGAAACAGGCTCATAAATATCCCTTAGGTATTCTTCCGGAGTTATGGTATTGATGATATTGCTTTCAACATTTATGGTAGTACCTGGGATACAATGCTTGATTCTCTGCCCATTTACAACTCTCGGACAATTACCTTCCGTGTTGTTGATCTTGATAGCACCGGAACGATATACTTCCATTTAGAGAGAAGCTTGCCTGCAAAGAATCTTAAACGAGAGTTATATAGCAAGACATAATCACCTACATTGAACTCACGCTTTTGTATCCTCTTATCATGCCACCTCTTAACCTTCTCTTTGAACAACTTGGCATTCTCATATGCCTGAGTTCTCCACTCATCAAGCGAGCTAATGTCAAATAACCTCTTCTCACTGGCAAGTTTGAAATCAAAGTTGAGCTCTTTGATTGCCCAATAAGCTTTATGCTCTAGCTCAAGAGGTAAATGACATGCTTTACCGTACACCATTTTGTACGGAGACATGCCCATGGGATTCTTATAGGCAGTTCTATAAGCCCACAGTGCATCATCGAGCTTCTTAGACCAATTCTTTCTAGACCTGTTGACAGTATTTTGCAGAATTAATTTAATCTCTCTGTTGCTTAGCTCTACTTGACCACTGGACTGAGGATGGTAGGGAGACGCAATTCTATGGTTGACATCGTACTTAGCAAGCGTTTAACGGAAAGCACCCTGAATGAAGTGAGAAACACCCTCGGTCATTAGATATCTAGGGACTCCAAATCTAGGGAAGATAACTTCTTTCAGCATCCTGATAGAGGTGTTGTGATCAGCACTACTAGTGGGGATAGCTTCTACCCACTTAGTGACGTAATCAACAGCAACTAGGATATGAGTATACCCGTTGGGTTTTGGAAAAGGTCCCATATAATCAAAGCCCCAGACATCAAATGGTTCAATGACAAGTGAATAGTTCATAGGCATTTCCTGACGTTTGCTAATATTACCTATTCTTTGACATTCGTGACAAGACAAGACAAACTTACGGGCATCCTTGAAGAGAGTGGGCCGATAGAAACCTGATTGCAATACCTTGTGTGCAGTTCTATCTCCCGCATGGTGTCCTCCGTAGGCCTCGGAGTGACACTTGTGTAGGATCTGTCCCTGTTCATGTTCAGGTACACAACGTCTAATAACACCATCTACTCCTTCCTTATAAAGGTGAGGATCATCCCAAAAGTAGTGTCTCAAGTCAAAGAAGAATTTCTTCTTTTGCTGGTACGTGAAACTAGGTGGTATATATTTGGCAACGATATAGTTTGCATAATGAGCATACCACAGTGCACTACGTGAAGCATTGATGACATTCAGTTGCTCACCGGGAAAGCTATCATCAATAGGTTGTGGGTCATCAAGAATGTTCTCCAACCTAGACAAGTTATCTCCTACGGGGTTATCAGCACCCTTTCTGTCGACGATGTGCAAATCAAATTCTTGTAGCAAGAGAACCCATCTGATAAGCCTAGGTTTAGCGTCCTTCTTCTCCATGAGGTACTTAATAGGAGCATGATCAGTGTGAATAGTGACTTTGGAATCAACTATGTAAGACCTGAACTTTTCACATGCAAACACGACTCCTAAAAATTCCTTCTTCGTAGTAGCATAGTTTCTCTCGGCACTGTCTAGAGTTTTACTACCGTAGTGAATAACATTCAACTTCTTATCAACTCTTTGCCCTAGAACAGCACCAACAGCATAATCACTAGCATCACACATGATTTCAAAAGGTAAGTTCCAATCAGGTGGTTGAACAATAGGTGCAGTTATCAAAGCCCTCTTAAGTATTTCGAAGGCTTCCTCACAATCATCGTCAAAAACAAAAGGAATATCCTTTAGCAAGAGATTGGTAAGAGGCCTAGAAATCTTAGAGAAGTCTTTAATGAACCTTCTATAGAAACCAGCATGACCAAGGAAACTTCTTATACCTTTGATATTTGTGGGGTATGGCATTTTCTCGATTGCATCAACCTTAGCCTTATCGACTTCAATACCTCTTTTAGAAATTTTATGTCCTAAGACGATGCCTTCATTAACCATAAAGTGGCACTTCTCCCAATTCAAGACAAGATTGGTGTATTTACATCTCGATCAAGATTGGTGTAAGACTCGATCAAGGTTGCTGAGGCAATCATCAAAAGAAGACCCGTAAACGGAAAAGTCATCCATGAAAACCTCGACAATCTTTTCACAAAAGTCAGAGAATATAGCCATCGTACATCTTTGAAAGGTGGCAGGTGCATTACATAAGCAAAAAGACATACGTCTATAAGCAAAGGTACCGAAAGGGCAGGTGAAGGTGGTTTTCTCCTGATCAGATTGTGCAACTGGTAATTGGGAGAAACCCGAATAACTGTCTAGAAAGCAGAAGTGTGTGTGTTTAGACAGCCTTTCTAGCATTTGGTCGATAAAAGGCACAGGGTGATGATCATTCCTAGTGGCTTTATTCAGTTTCCTAAAATCGATCACCATCCTACAGCCAGTAATAATCCTCTGTGGGATCAACTCATCCTTATCATTAGGGACAACGGTAATGCCTCCCTTCTTAGGGACACAATGCACCGGACTCACCCAATCGCTATGAGCAACATGACAGATAATACCTGCTTCCAGGAGCTTTAGTGTTTCTTTTCTTACTACTTCTTTCATCTTAGGATTCAATCTCCTTTGATGATCAGCAACTGGTTTGAAATCAGGATCAGTTTTAATCGTGTGCTGGCATAGAGTGGGACTAATGCCCTTAAGATCGTCAAGAGTATATCCAATAGCAGCACCGTGCTTCCTCAGAGTTTTTAGTAACTTATTTTCTTCATGCTGTGAGAGGCTAGCACTAATAATAACAGGATGTACCTCTTTTTCATCTAGATAAGCATACTTAAGAGTATCTGGCAACACTTTGAGCTCGAATACAGGATCACCCTTTGGTGGGGGTGGATGCCCAAGAAGTTCAACAGGCAGATTATTCTTAAGGATGGGATATTGTTCTAAGACAACTCTATCTATCTCATCCCTTTCATCCATATGCATATCATTTTCATGCTCAAGCAAGTATTGCTCTAAGGGATCAGTAGGAGGCACGGCAATAGACGCTAAGGCAATAGTTTCATCCTGACTAGGCAACTCCTTTTCATGAGGTTGTCTACCGAACTTGGAGAAATTGAACTCATGTGACACACCTTCAAAGACAACAGTGACAGTTTGCTTGTCACAATCAATATGAGCATTGACAGTATTGAGAAAAGGTCTGCCAAATATGATGGGACAAAAGCTATCTTGTGTGGTAGCAATAACGAGGAAATCAGCAGGATACTTTGTTTTACCACACAAGACTTCAACATCCCTAACAATTTCCACATGGCAGATAGTATCTCTATTGGCAAGCTGAATAGTGGCATCAATAGGCTCTATCTCAACAGGTGCAATCTCATCTTTGATTTCATCATATAAGGATTGAGGTATTGCACTAACACTAGCACCCACGTCACATAAACCATGGTAACAATGATCTCCTATCTTAACAGAAACCACATGCAAGCCAACAACTGGCCTCTGTTTGTCTCTAACGTGAGGTTTAGCAATTCTAGCAGCATCTTCACAGAAGTGAATATTATGTCCCTCAACATCGTCGGACAGAAGATATTTGATGATAGCAATGGTAGGTTCAACTCTAATTTGCTCAGGGGGTGTAGGTGTTCTAATATAGCCTCTACGTATCACAGTTGAAGCTTTAGAATGATCCTTTATCCTATCAGTGAAAGGTGGTTTCTCAATGTAAGCACTGGGAACCAGAGGATCATTATAGGCAATGACTTTCTCTTCAACTGGAGTGGGTTTAACTACATTGACTTCTTAAGGAGGATGATATTTAAACCACTTCTCTTTGGGGAGATCAATATGGGCAGCAAAGGATTCACACAATGAAGCTACTATCTCAGAGTCAAGTCCATGCTTAGCGCTAAAGTCACAAAAAGTATTTGTCTCAACAAAGGATTTAACGCAATCAAACGTGAAATTCATACCTAACTCCTTACCTTCTTCAAGCTCCCAATCTTCAGAGTTGCGTTTAATTCTCTCCAATAAATTACATTTGAAGTCAATATCTCTCTTCATAAAAGAACCGGTACAAGAAGTGTCAAGCATGGTGCGATCATCATGAGAAAGCCGAGCATAGAAGTTCTGAATGATAATTTCCCTCGAGAGCTCATGGTTGGGGCATGAATATAGCATTGATTTAAGCCTCCCCCAAGTTTGAGCGATGATTTCTCTGTCACGAGGCCAAAAATTATAAATATAATTCCGATCACGATGTACTAAATGCATAGGATAAAACTTTTGATGAAATTCCAATTTCAACCGATTGTAGTTCTATGATCCAGTATCATCACATAGCCTATACCATGTCAACGCCTTATCCTTCAAAGATAAAGTAAAGACCTTCTTCTTGACCTCATCCTCAGGCAAACCTGCAAGCTTAAATAAACCACAAACTTCATCTACATAGATTAGATGCAAGTCTGGATGTGATGTTCATCTCCTGTAAAAGGATTAGCCAGCAGTTTCTCAAGCATACCCGAAGGAAATTTAAAGCAAATATTTTCAGTAGGTGCAGAAGGTTGAGGAGCAACTCTTTGTGCTTCCGTTCGAGGTGAAGATACCCCGAACAAGACCCTCAAAGGATTATTATCCATAGTGACAAGTGACAACAAATTTCAGCACACTATATGAATGTTTCCTTACCAAGTTCCACTTTCCAAAGGCGCTTCACTCCCCGGCAACGGCACCAGAATAGAGTCTTGATGACCCACAAGTATAGGGGATCAATCGTAGTCCTTTCGATAAGTAAGAGTTTCGAACCCAACGAGGAGCAGAAGGTTCTCACAAGTGGTTTTCACGAAGGTAAAATCTGCAGGCACTAAAATTGTCGGTAACAAGTGATTGTGTGGTGAGATGATCCGTAGCAAGCAACAAGTAACAAAAGTAGCAATGGTGCAGCAAACTGGACCAATCCCTTTTGTAGCAAGGGACAAGCCTCGACAAAGTCTTATAGGAGGACAAATGCTCCCGAGGACACACGGGAATTTCTGTCATGCTAGTTTTCATCATGTTCATATGATTCGCGTTCGTTAATTTGATAGTTTGATATGTGGGTGGACCGGCGCTTGGGTACTGCCCTTACTTGGCAAGCATCCCACTTATGATTAACCCCTCTCGCAAGCATCCACAACTATGAAATAAGAATTAAGACAAAGTCTAACCATAGCACTAAACTAGTGGATCCAAATCAGCCCCTTACGAAGCAATGCATAAACAAGGGTTTAAGCTTCTGTCACTCTTGCAACCCATCAGCTACTTACTACTTCCCAATGCCTTCCTCTAGGCCCAAATAATGGTGAAGTGTTATGTAGTCGCCGTTCACATAACACCACTAGAGGAAAAACAACATACAACACATCAAAATATCGAACGAATACCAAATTCACATGACTACTATTAGCATGACTTATCCCATGTCCTCAGGAACAAAAGTAACTACTCACAAAGCATAATCATATTCATGACCAGAGAGGTAATGAGTAGTATCAAGGATCTGAACATAAACTCTTCCACCAAATAATCCAACTAGCATCAACTACAAGGAGTAATCAACACTACTAGCAACCTTACAAGTACCAATCGGAGTCGCGAGACGGAGATTGGTTACAAGTGATGAACTACGATTTGGAGATGAGATGGTGCTGATGAAGATGTTGATGGTAATGAGTCCCCTCCGATGAGAGGAGTGTTGGTGATGACGATGGCGACGATTTCCCCCTCCGGGAGGGAAGTTTCCCCGGCAGGATCGTCCTGCCGGAGCTCTAGATTTGTTCTGCTCAAGTTCTGCCTCGTGGCGGCGGCGAATCCACGAAAAAGCTCCTCCTTGATTTTTCCCTGGACGAAACCCTTCATATAGCAGTAGAGAGGGGCAAGTGGGCTAGAAGGGTGCCCACAAGCCCTCATGGTGCGGCCTGGGGGGTGGCTGTGCCGTGCAGGCTTGTGGCCATCCCGTGGCGCCCCTCTGGCGCTTCTTCGGCCCAATATTTTTTATAAATTCATAAAAAAAATCCTCGTTGATTTTTATGGCGTTTGGAGTTGCGCAGAATAGGTATCTCAACTTTGCTCCACTTTCAGGCTAGAATTCCAGCTGTCGGCATTCTCCCTCTTCATGTGAACCTTGCAAAATAAGAGAGAAAAGGCATAATAATTGTACCGTGAAGTGAAATAACAGCCCAAGAAGCATAAATATCAACATGAAAACATGATGCAAAATGGACGTATCACGCGCCCCAAGTGATTCAAGAGCAGAAAAAGAAAAAGCCAAAACCAAGGCAATGAAGGACTCACCTTGGCGCGCTCTTCCAGGCGCTCCAGATTGTTGTGGGCCACCCGGGCCGCTTGCTTCACCTTGTCCCGGCTACTGGTGAACAGAGCCACCAGTTCCGGGACATCGCTGAGCTTGGTGCCTGGGGTCAGCGTTATGCGTTCAGTGTTGGCCACGCGCCAAGTCTTCATGGGCCGGCTCCCAGCGATGGAGCCGGCTCCTGGAGCAGCTGGGCCAAAGTTGGCCACGATGATGGTGTTGTCTCCACGTGGTTGGTTGGTGGCCGGCTCCAGGGACGTTCCGGTCGGCGTCGTCTCTGCAGCTAGGGATGGATCGGCCACCTCCGACGCATCCATGGTCACCTCCGGCGCCTCCAGGTTCATCTCCGGCGCGCCGCCTACGTCAGCCTCCGGCGTATCGGGGACCACCTCGAGGTCTGCAGGTGTGGAGGTGGCCGGCTCGGGAGGCTTGGCCGCCTCAGCTCCCTGGGCGCGCCTCGGGGCCGCCTCGCTAGCTGGCTCCTCCACGTGCGTTCGCCTAGAGGGATCACGCTTGGCCTTCGAGCGCTTCTCCTTGGGCTTCTCAGCCTGGCTGGGCTTGGGTTGGCTCGCGGACATCTTGTTCGCTGCCACTTCCCAGCGAAGGGCGGATTCGTCCTCCGACGCCTTCTGGGCAGCGTCGGCAGCTGCCCAGCCGGCTCGCTCGACGGCGGAGGCGGTTTCTTCCTCCATGTCTTCTGCCTCCCTGCCAAGCACTATTTGAGGAACCCATCCTCGCACACAAAACAAAAAGAGATAACAAAAGACTCTTACCCCGCCACGACAGGCACCTGCTTCCTGCTCGCGCCGCCTGCTCGTCCTCCGGCTGGAGGTCCTGTCGTGGCGCGTTTGGGGGCCGGCTTGGAGGT
Source organism: Hordeum vulgare subsp. vulgare (assembly GCF_904849725.1). Classification (NCBI taxonomy): domain Eukaryota; kingdom Viridiplantae; phylum Streptophyta; class Magnoliopsida; order Poales; family Poaceae; genus Hordeum; species Hordeum vulgare. The sequence continues at coordinate 378,146,854 of NC_058524.1, read as the reverse complement.
TGTGGCACCCTTGCCCTTGTTCCTGGCCGCCTCGCCAGGCAGGACCGTCTCGCCAGCATGGCGGCGGCCTCGTGTCAGGGGAGGGTTGGTGACTTCCTCCACCTCCTCGGAGTCCTTCCCGAAGGCTGCATCATATGAAGAAGGCGGCGTCTCATCATCGTCCGTCCAGTCAACAAGGGGAGGCCTCAGGTGCTCAACGGATGGCTCGGAGCCCTCCGACTCCAGCGCTTCCTCCGAGACGGCATCCCGCGTCTCAATTATCCCCTCATCCTCAGTTTCCGAGGGGTCTGACGTCTCCACGTCGATGGCTGGTGGGTTGAGCACTTGCAGGTTCTCAAATAGCTAAAGCAATAGAGTTGGCAGCCGGCTCAGTAGAGGAAACAGCAATTTCAAAGACAAGAAAAACAAGATTCGTGAAGATGCTTACCACTCGGGGAGGATGGGCTCTGTCGTAAGGGACTATCCCCCATTCCCACTCTCCACCTTCATCCATGTTGGCAAAGGAGATATGGTTCATGTTCTTAGCCACCGCGTTGGCATGGAAGTTTTTGCTGGAGATCCGGCAGGGGTCGCGCCGGCCGCTCATCTGGCAAATCAGATGAGGCCGTCTCTGCAGAGGCAGGATCCGGCGGGTCATCATGGTGGTGAGCAGGTCGCGGCCCAGGAGGCCGCGAGCCTTCAGGCTTTCGAGGTAGGCGCATATCTACGCTACCTCGGTAAACGGCTTCGGGTATTTGGCCTGCCAGTTCTTCGCCGTCGGAGGCTCGATGGTGAAGGGGGGCATGTTGATGGCAGCGTGGGAGGGGTTGGCATTATTCACGTAGAAGAATCCCCTCTACCATTGCATGATGGAGTCATGAAGCGGCATCTCAGGGAAGCCACACTTCGTCTGATGATGCACTAGTGCTGCGCCGCACGGGGTCATCGGGCGAGGGCCCATGAGCTTCTCCACCTCGGCCTTGTCCATTTTTATGGACTGTTGCTTGAAGAAGAAGAGACTTTGCCAAAGGTCGAGGCGGGGCTCGATCCCCAGAAAGCCCTCGCATACGACGACGAAGGAGACGAGCTGAAGAATGGCGTTCGGCGCCAGATGGTGCGGCTGCAAGCCGAAGAAAGTAAGAAAGTTGGCGAAGAAGTTGCTCGTCGGGAGCCCGAAGCCTCTGTAGAAGTGTTCATCAAACACGACTACTTCTCCCTCCTTCGGCGTCGGAGCGGTTTCGGCTCCGGGAATCCGCACGGCCACGAGGGAGGCCGGAGGCAACATACGGCGATGGTGGAGCGCATCGATATGGCATGTGTAGATGTCACTGCCGAGTCAGGCACCATTGTGCTGGCCCTTCTTGGAGGAGCCGCTCGACATGACGGCGGGCGACGAGAGCTCGAAGGGGTTGGCGGCGATGGTCTGCGCGACGGCGAAGATGAAGACGAAGGCGAGTCTCTCTCTTTCTCTAGGATCAAGGAAGGAGGGGGCGCAAGTGCGGGGCGAGAAGGGGGTGAATGGCCTCCTCGGTACCCCCGCACCCCATTTAAACCCCACAATGGCCCGTGGGAACGGGATCCAGTGCGCACAGGACCCACCATCCCCGATTATTACGGGGACATTACGACTCCCGAAACCCAACCCTCGCGGAGTAAATCCGCACAGGATCCTCCGCGTGGGGGCCGAGGGGGCGACGTGGCGGGAACCAGGGCTCACACCCAGTCCCGTCATCTGAGCAATCCATCATCACGTTAGGCTGGGGCCTGGCATGTGGCGCAATCTGCACGACTTACGACGAAGCTGAGGCGTCTCTTGGAAGCCAGCTGGCTTTCAAGCAGGCGTCTCCTGCCCCAGGCGGCGACAGGAATTCAACAGCAAACAACTCTAGCCGGGAAGGCCACCCGCTCCAAGACGGCGGGCCTCCCCTGCTTCGGGGACTAGTGTCGGGGGGATAACCCCGGGGTAGGCTCATCGAGCCTACTCCTTTGCCTTCTACCATGAATGAACATCATGGAACATTCTACAAAGCCCAAGCCCCCTGGCCGGCTAGGACGCACCTGCCGGCTGGGGGCAAGACGGCCAACTCTCTGGCCGGCTAGAGGCGAGGCAGTTACCTCCCTCTGGCCATCTAGGCCAAGCCGGTCGGCTAGAGGCAAGGCCGTCGTGCCTAGGCCGGCTAGTTAAGCGACTAGCCGGCTAGGGAGCTCAAGTCACATCAGACCGTAGGTCTTGATAAGACCCTATGGTTAAAGGTGGCTACGCGTCAGCCAAGGTACTGGATCGGGGTGCACTGTAGGTACAGCATCGGCGACCATGCCGCTGACCTACTCCGGCTCCAATCCATCATCCTGCACAGTGTCGGCCCGTCAAACTCCCACTCCATTACTGCACTCGGCGTGGGAAAAGTGGAGACGGCCGTACTGACGGCCCATGATGAATCTCACCGGACGTACCACACGTGTCCCGCGTCAACCTTACGCGAGAGCCTTACTGGCTAGCCAGCGGGTCCCATAGCCAGACGGGACCTCGCAGCCGGCGGGCCCCTCCAACGACAAGACAAGACCCCCATGGGCCCCCTGACCAGCCCGCGAGGCTGCCAGCCGGGCCCCACTCGTGTACTTTTATCCTTATTGTAGGTCGGTGGGTTCGTCTATAAAACCCCCTGGACCCCCTCCATGCAGAGGGTCGGTCAACTCCATACACACACACCATACAGGAGAGGTAGACGCGAGCCGACTGCTCCTTCTTCCTCCTCCACAGAACAGCTCAAGGTGCACATTGTAGCCTCATTGATACATCATACACTCCGGCAGGATTAGGGGTGTTATCTCTATGGAGAGCCCTGAAGCTGGGTAGATCATGTGTTCCATGCTTGTACCATCCTTGTTCCCAACGCCCTCCGGTGCCACTTCGGTTCTCACCATCTTTAGCCTACCAATGGCTTATGTTGTGAGTAAACACTGACACTGTTTGTGTGCTGAATGTGGAGGTGCCGTCCGTTTGGCACTAGATCGGGATGGATCGTGATGGGAACGCAGGACGGATCGCGATGAGATCACGGGACACGCTGCAATTTGGATCGCGAAGATACATCAACCGCGTTATATACACTTCCGCTTAGCGATCTACAAGGGTATGTAGATTCACTCTCCCTCTCGTAGATGATCATCACCATGGATAGGTATTGCGTGTGCGTAGGAAAAGTTTTGTTTCCCATGCAACATTCCCTAACACTTATATCTTTGATATCTGTTGGACACGGCATTTTTTCAATAGCATAAACTTTAGCTTTATCAACTTCAATACCTCTTTCGGAGATTTTGTGTCCCAAGACAATGCCTTCATTAACCATAAAGTGGCACTTCTCCCAATTCAAGACAAGATTAGTTTCTTCACATGTGTGCAAAACTTGATCAAGGTTGCTCAAGAAATCATCGAAAGAAGTTCCGTAAATGGAAAAATCATCCATGAAAACCTCAACAATCTTTTCACAAAACTCACAGAATATAGCCATCATACATCTTCGAAAGGTAGAAGGTGCATTGCATAAACCAAAAGGCATATGTCTATAAGAAAAGGTACCGAAAGGGCAAGTAAAACTGATCTTATCTTGATCTTCTTTTGACACATGTATTTGAGAGAAACCAGAATAACCGTCTAGAAAGCAAAAAATGTGTATGTTTGGATAATCTTTCTAGCATTTGATCAATAAAAGGTAGCGGGTAATGATCTTTCCTAGTAGCTTTATTTAATTTCCTAAAATCAATTACCATTCTATATCATGTAACAATTCTTTGCAGGATCAAATCATATTTATCATTAGGAACAACAGTAATACCTCCCTTTTTAGGGACACAATGAATGGGACTAACCCATCTACTATCACAATAGGATAAATTATACCTACCTTCAGAAGCTTTAGTATTTCATTTCTTACCACTTCCTCCATTTTAGGATTTAACCGGCGTTGGTGATCAACAACTCATTTAGCATCAGGCTCCATATTAATTTTGTACTGACAATAGAGTGGGACCAATGCCCTTAAGATCATCAAGAGTATATCCAATAGCAGCATGGTGCTTCCTCAAAGTTTTCAATAATCTCTTTTCTTCATGCTCTGAAAGTTTAGCACTAATAATAACAGGATATATCTCCTTTTCATCTAGATAAGCATACTTCAGAGTATCAGGTAATTGTTTAAGCTCAAACACGGGATCACCTTACACGATATATCTCCTTGTCTGCAAAACTTGTGGGACAAAAATCATCTTGTGGGGAACCAAGAACAAGAAAAACAGTAGGATACTTTATTTTCCCACACAAGACTTCAACATCTCTAACAATCCTAATTGGTGCAATAGTATCTCTATTAGCAAGCTTGATGGTAATATCAATTTCTTCTAATTCAGATGGTGCAATATTATTCATAATTTCTTGTTATAAGGTAAAGGGAATTGCACTCACACTAGCACCCACATCACATAAGCCATGATAACAATGTTCTCCTATTTTAACAGAAACGACAGGCACGCCAACAACAGGTCTATGTTTACCTTTAGTATCAGGTCTAGCAATTCTAGCACCTTCATCATAGAAATGAATGGCATGCCCATCAATATTATCAACCAAGATATCTTTAACCATAGCAATATTAGGTTCAACTTTAATTTGTCCAGGAGGTATAGGTGTTCTAGTACAACTGTTATGAACCACAGTTGAAGCTCTAGCATGTTCCTTTATTGTAACAGGAAAGGGTGGTTTCTCAATAAAAGCAGTAGGAATAACATGATCAACATTATAAATAATTGTTTATTCTTCAACTTTAATAGGTTCAACTACTTTATCTTCAATGGGAGGATGATATTTAAGCCACTTCTCCTTGGGGAGATCAACATGAGTAGCATAAGATTCACAGAATGAAGCTACTACCTCAGAGCCAATTCCATATTTAGTGCTAAAATTACGAAAAGCATCGGTGTTCATAAAGGTTTTAACACAATCAAACTTAAGGATTATACCTGACTCATTACCTTCGTCGAGTTCCCAATCTTTAAAGTTGCGTTTAATTCTCTCCAATAAGTCCCATTTGAATTCAATATCTTTCTTCATAAAGCAACTAGCACAAGAAGTATCGAGCGTGGATTGCTCATTACGAGAGAGTCGAGCATAAAACTTCTGAATAATAATATCTCTCGGGAGCTCATGATTGGGGCATAAATATAACATTGACTTAAGCCTCCCCCAAGCTTGAGCGATTCTTTCTCCTTCACGAGGCCAAAAATTATAAATATATTTCCGATCACGATGAACCAGATGCATAGGATAAAACTTTTGATGAAATTCCAATTTCAATCGGTTGTAGTTCCATGATCAAATATCATCACATTGTTGGAAATATGCCCTAGATGCAATAATAAATTATTTATTATTATATTTCCTTGTTCATAATAATTGTTTATTATCCTTGCTAGAATTGTATTGATTGGAAACTCAAATACATGTGTGGATACATAGACAACACACTGTCCCTAGTGAGCCTCTAGTTGACTAGTTCGTTGATCAAAGATGGTCAAGGTTTCCTGACCATAGGCAAGTGTTGTCACTTGGTAACGAGATCACATCATTAGTAGAATCATGTGATGGACAAGACCCAAATTATATACATAGCATATTGATCGTGTCATTTCATTGCTATTGTTTTCTGCGTGTCAAGTATTTATTCCTATGACCATGAGATCATATAACTCACTGGCACCGGAGGAATACCATGTGTGTATCAAACGTCACAACGTAAATGGGTGACTACAAAGGTGATCTACAGGTATCTCCGAAGGTGTCCATTGAGTTAGTATGGATCAAGACTGGGATTTGTCACTCCGTGTGACGGAGAGGTATCTCGGGGCCCACTCGATAATACAACATCACACACAAGCCTTGCAAGCAATGTGGCTAAGTGTAAGTCACGGGATCTTGTATTACGGAACGAGTAAAAAGACTTTTCGGTAACGAGATTGAAATAGGTATGCAGATACCGACGATCGAATCTGGGGCAAGGAACATACCGAAGGACAAAGGGAATGACATACGAGATTATATGAATCCTTGACAGTGAGGTTCAACCGATAAGATCTTCGGAGAATATGCAGGATCCAATATGGGCATCCAGGTCCCGCTATTGGATATTGATTGAGGAGTACCTCGGGGCATGTCTAAATAGTTCTCGAACCCGCAGGGTCTGCACACTTAAGGTTCGATGATGTTTTAGTATAGTTGAGTTATATGTGTGATTACGGAATGTTGTTCAGTGTCCTGGATGAGATCATGGACGTCACGAGGGTTTCCAGAATGGTCCGGAAACAAAGATTGATATATAGGATGGCTTCATTTGGTTACCGGAAGGTTTTCGGGCATTACTGGGAATGTACTGGGAGTGACGATTGGGTTCTGAAAGTTCACCGGGAGGGGGCAACCCACCCGGGGGAAGCCCAATGGCCCTAGGGGTGGAGCACCAGCCCTTAGTGGGCTGGTGGGACAGCCCAAGAGGGCCTTGGTACCAAGGAAATAAAACCAAAGAAAAAGAAAATAAAAAAGAGGTGGGAAGGAAGAGAAGGACTCCACTTTCCAATCCTAGTTGGACTAGGATTGGAGTAGGACTCCTCCTCTCCCTTGGCCGGCGCACCCTTGAGGGCTTGGCCCTCAAGGCAAGCCTCCTCTCCCTCCCTCCTATATATAGTGGTGATTTAGGGCTGATTTTAGACAATTTTGCCACGTGCAACTCAGATCTACACACCATAGTTCTTCCTCTAGATCTTATTTCTACGGAGCTCGGGCGGAGCCCTGGAGGAGTAGATCGTCATCACCACCAGAGCGCCATCACGCTGCTATATAACTCATCTACTTCTCTGTCTTGCTTGCTGGATCAAGAAGGCCGAGATCATCGTCGAGCTGTACGTGTGCTGAACGCGGAGGTGTCGTCCATTCGGCACTAGATCGGAACGGATAGTGGGACGGATTGCAGGACGGTTCGTGGGACGGTCCGTGGGGCTGATCAAGGGACGTGAAGACGTTCCACTACATCAACCGCTTTTCTTAACACTTCCTGCTGTGCGATCTACAAGGGTATGTAGATCCAAATCTCCTCTCGTAGATGGACATCACCACGATAGGTTTTCGTGTGCGTAGAATTTTTTTGTTTCCCATGCAACGTTCCCCAACAATGGTATCATGAGCTAGGTTCATGCGTAGATGTTATCTCGAGTAGAACACAAAGGGTTTTCTGGACGGTTATGTTCGTTTTGCTGCCCTCCTTAGTCTTTTCTCGATTCGGCGATATTGTTGGATTGAAGCGGCTCGGACCGACATTATTCGTACGCTTACGAAAGACTGGTTTCATCGATTGACATGCAACCTCGTTGCATAAAGATGACTGGCGGGTGTCGGTTTCTTCAACTTTAGTTGAATTGGTTTTGACCGAGGCGGTCCTTGGAGAGGTTAAATAGCAATTTGCACATCTCCGTTGTGGTTTTTGCGTAAGTAAGATGCGATCTAGTAGATACCCATAGCAGCCACGTAAAACATGCGACAACAATTAGAGGACGTCTAACTTGTTTTTGCAGGGTATGCTTGTGATATCATATGGCCAATGACGTGATGTGATATATTGGATGTATGAGATGATCATTTTGTAATAGTTAATATCGACTTGCACGTCCATGGTACAGCAACCGGCAGGAGCCATAGGGTTGTCTTTAAACTAACGTTTGTGTTTGCAGATGCATTTACTATATTGCTAGGACGTAGATTTAGTAGTAATAGCATAAGTAGCAAGACAACCCCGATGGTGACACGTTGATGGAGATCATGGTGTGGCGCCGGTGACAAGAAGATCATGTCGGTGCTTTGGTGATGAAGATCAAGAAGCACAAGATGATGGCCATATCATGTCACATATGAATTGCATGTGATGTTAATCCTTTTATGCATCTTATTTTTCTTAGAACGATGGTAGCATTATGAGGTGATCTCTCACTAAAATTTCAAGATGAAATTGTGTTCTCCCCGACTGTGCACCGTTGCTACAGTTCATCGTTTCGAGACACCACGTGATGATCGGGTGTGATAGACTCAACATTCACATACAATGGGTGCAAAACAGTTGCATGCGCGGAACACTCGGGTTAAGCTTGACGAGCCTAGCATGTGCAGACATGTCCTCAGAACACATGAGACCGAAAGTTCGAGCATGAATCGTATAGTTGATATGATTAGCATAGAGATTCTTACCACTGAAACTATTCTCAACTCACGTGATGATCGGACTTGAGTTAGTGGATTTGGATCATGTACCACTCAAATGACTAGAGAGATGTACTTTTTGAGTGGGGGTTCTTAAGTAATATGATTAACTGAACTAATTATCATGAACATAGTCTAATGGTCTTTGCAAATTACGATGTAGCTTGCGCTATAGCTCTACTATTTTTATAAGTTCCTAGAGAAAATTTAGTTGAAAGTTGATAGTAGCAACTTTGCGGACTAAGTTCGTAAAACTGAGGATTGTCCTCATTGCTGCACAGAAGGCTTATGTCCTTAATGCACCACTCGGTGTGCTGCACCTCGAGCGTCGTCTGTGGATGTTGCGAACATCTGACATACACGTTTTTATGACTACATGATAGTTGAGTATGTAATACTTAATGGCTTAGAAGCAAGGCGCTGAAGACGTTTTTGGAAACGTTGCGGAACATAAGAGATGTTCTAAGAGATGAAATTGAGATTTCATGCTCGTGCCCTTGTTGATAGGTATAAGACCTCCCACAAGATTCTTTGCCTACAAAGTAAAGGAGAAAAGCTCAAATCGTTGAGCATGTTCTCAGATTGTCTGAGTACAACAATCGCTTGAATCAAGTGGGAGTTAACCTTCCAGATGAGATAGTGATGGTTCTCCAAAGTCACTGCCACTAAGCTGCTAGAGCTTCGTGATGAACTACTACATATCAAGGATAGATATGATGATCCTTGAGAGATTCGCAATGTTTGACACTGCGAAAGTACAAATCAAGAAGGAGCATCAATTGTTGATGGTTAGTAAAACCACCAGTTTCAAGAAGGGCAAGGGCTAGAAGGGATACTTCATGAAACAGCAAACCAGTTGTTGCTCTAATGAATAAACCCAAGATTGAACCCAAACCTGAGACTAAGTTCTTCTGTTATGAGGGGAACAGTCACTGAGATGGAGCTACCCTAGATACTTGGTAGATAAGAAGGCTGGCAAAGTCAAAAGATGTATATTTGATATACAAGATATTGATGTGCGCTTTACTAGTACTCCTAGTAGCATGAGGTTATTAGATACCGGTTCGGTTGCTAAGTGATTAGTAACTCGGAATAAAAGCTACGGAATAAACGGAGACTAGCTAAAGGCGAGGTGACGATACGTGTTGGAAGTGTTTCCAAGGTTGATGTGATCAAACATCGCATGCTCCCTCTACCATCGGGATAGGTGTTAAACCTAAATAATTGTTATTTGGTGTTTGGGTTGAGCATGAGCATGATTGGATCGTGTTTATTGCAATACGATTATTCATTTAAAGAGAATAAGTGTTATTCTATTTGATTTAATAATTACCTTCAATGGTTTATTGAATCTCGATAGTAGTGTTACACATGTTCATAATATTGGTGGCAAAAGATACAAAGTAATAATGATAGTACCACTTACTTGTGGCACTGCAACTTGAGTCGTGTTGGTATAAAACGCATGAAGAAGCTCCATGCTGATGGAACTTTGTACTCACTCATTTTGAAACGTTTGAGACATGCAAACCATACTTGTTGGTATAAATGCATGAAGAAGCTCCATAGAGATGGATCGTTTGGACTCAGCTGATTTTGAATCACTTGAGACATGCAAATCATGCCACATGAAACAAGAGAGTAACTTGTTGGGAGTAATACATTTTTTATGTGTGCAGTCCAATGAGTGCCAAGGCACGCAGTGGATATCGTTATGTTCTTAGTTCACTGACGATTTGATTAGATACAGGAGTATTTACTTGATGAATCACAAGTCCGAAATATTGAGAAGTTCAAAGCTATTTCAGAGTGAAGATCGTCATGACAAGAGGATAAACTATCTACGATATGATCATAGAGATGAATATCTGAGTTGTGAGTTTTTGGTACACCGTTAAGACAATGTGGAAGTTGTTTCACAATTTACGCCACCTAGAACACCATAGTGTCATGATGTGTCTAAACGTCATAGCCTCACCCTATTTGATATGGTGCATACTATGCTGTCTCTTATCGAATTACCACTATCGTTTATGGGTTATCCATTAGAGACAACCGCATTCACTTTAAATAGGGCACCGCGTATTTCCGTTGAGATGACATTGTATAGACTATGTTTGGAGAAACCTAAGTTGTCGTTTCTTGAAAGTTTGGGGCTACGACACTTATGTGAAAAAAAATCAGTCTGATAAGCTCGAACCCAAAGCGGATAAATGCATCTTCATAGGATATCTAAAACAGTTGGATACATCTCCTATCTCATATCCGGAAGCAAAGTGTTTGTTTCTAGAAACGGGTCCTTTCTCGAGGAAAGGTTTCTCTTGAAAGAATTGAGTGGGAGGGTGGTGGATTGTAAGAGGTTAGTGAACCGTCACTTCAACCAATGTGTAGCAGGGCGCAGGAAGATGTTCCTGTGGCGCCTACACCAATTGAAGTAGAAACTGATGATGGTGATCATTGAGCTTCGGATCAAGTTACTACAAACCTCGTAGGTCGACAAGGTCGCGTACTACTACAGAGTGGTACGGTAACCCTATCTTAGAGGTCATGTTGTTGAACAACAATGAACCTACGAGCTATGGAGAAGCGAGGGTGGGCACGGATTCCGACAAATGGCTGGAGGCCATGAAATCCGAGAGAGGATCCATGTATGAAGACAAAGTGTAGACTTTGGATGAACTACTTGATGTTAGTAAGACTATTAATTAAAGATGGATCTTTGGAAGGAAGACAAAAGATGATGGTGAAAAGTCACCATTAAGAAAAGCTCGACTTGTCGCAAAGATGTTTCCGACAAGATCAAAGAGTTGACTATGATGAGACTTCCTCACTCGTAGCGATGCTAAAAGTATGTTGGAATTATGTTAGTAGTCGCTGCATTATTTATGAAATATTACACATAGGATGTCAAAACATTGTTTCCTCGATGGTTTCCTTGAGGAAAGGTTGTATGTGATACAACCAGAAGGTTTTGTCGATCCTAAGGATGCTAACAAGTATGCAAGCTCCAGCGATCCTTCTATGGACTGGTGCAAGCATCTCAGAGTTGGAATATACGCTTCGATGAGATGATCAAAGCTTTTGGGTTTGTACAGGGTTTATGAGAAACTTGTATTTCCAAAGAAGTGAGTGGGAGCACTATAGAATTTCTGATAAGTATATGTGGTTGACATATTGTTGATCGGAAGTAATGTAGAATTTCTGTAAAGCATAAATATTGTTTGAAAGGGGTTTTTCAAAGGAACACCTGGATAGAGCTACTTGAACATTGAGCATCAAGATCTATGGAGATAGATCAAAATGCTAAACAGAACTTTCAAATGAAATGCATGCCTTGACAGTTTTTGAAGGAGTTCAAAATAGATCAGCAAAGAAGGAGTTCTTGGCTATGTTGTAAGGTGTGAATTTGAGTAAGACTCAAAAGCCCGACCACGGCAGAAGAAAGACAAAGTATGAAGGTCGTCCCCTATGCCTTAGTCGTAGACTCTACAGTATTCCATGCTGTGTACCGCACCTGAGGTGTGCCTTTCCACAAGTCTGTTAAGAGGTACAAAGAGTGATCCAAGATTGAATCATTGAACAGCGGTCAAAGTTATCCTTAGTAAATAATAGACTAAGGAATTTTTCTCGATTATGTAGGTGGTTAAAGAGTTCGTCGTAAAGGGTTACGTTGATGCAAGCTTTGACACTAATTCGAATAACTATGAGTAGTAAAACGGATTCGTATAGTAGAGTAGATATTAGGAGTATTTTTGAATAGCACGTAGTAGCAGCATCTATAAGACGACATAAAGATTTGTAAAGCACACACGGATCTGAAAGATTCAGAACCTGAAAGTGTGTTATATCGACTAGACGGGGAGTGAATAGGAAATTTTTAGAATTTCATCACTGAGGAAATTCCTTTTGAGGAAATTCCTCACTAATGACTAACTTGCAGCAGAAACAACAAAGGATCAGGGGTGCAAAGTATCATTACAGCAGTTTTCAAGATGAAGAATATGAAAAGAAGTTTGCTCAGTATGCAGGCATAGAGAAAACAGTTGAGGATTAACTCGCGTGAAGAATTTGGGGTTGAGGAATTTCAGAGAGAAAGTCTTCAGCAAATTCTTCAAAGAGTGACAATGAAAATCTTCAACATACAATATGAGGAATTAAAAGAGTTGAAAAAATAGAACCCGTTTCACAATGAAGACAATGGTTGATGACCCAGTTCCAACTGTTGTGACAGTTGTACGTCTGGTTTGGAGCGGCTTGGTATTGAAACCAAACGACACACAGTCCCTACCGTATTCTCCTTGAGATAAGAACACATAGTCCTCGCCCAACACTCGTGGTAAGTCTTTAGGGCAAACTTCCAAACCCTCACAAACTTGGTCACCAGGTGATCCACAATTGACTTCTAGATTGCTCTAGACCTTGACGCCTAACCGTCTGGAGGATGCACAGTCCTCAAAGGTAAAAGGCTTCAGTCCCACATAGGAACAACTTCTTCAGTGATGCTCAATCACTTGGTTTTTGGTTTGTGGTTTGGTGTTTGGGGTATTTCCTCACTGATGATTTACTCTCGAAGAGTCTGAGGAATTTGGGTTGCTCTTATGGCAAGTGTTAGTTTCTAACGGAGCAGCCAACCAGCTAATGGTTGTGTGGGGCGGCTATTTATAGCCTGGGAGCATACCAACATGATTTGACATTAATGACCTTAAATAATATGACAGTTGGTGTGGATAAGATTGGTGATGTGGCGCGAATGCGGCAACGGTCACGACCCTCAACTGTGAGAGTCCTCATGTCTCTCATATTCCTCACTTGAGGCTTTTGGTACGATTAGGCTTGGGTTGAGCATCATCAGTAAATTCATTCCGAAGTGTTACTTCGACCCCCTTTAACAATACGGTGTTCCCATGACTCAAGAGTGAATAAAACAAATAGAAAGAATAAATCTTCATGCTCCGAAGTCTTCGGATTGATTTTCTTCAGGACACACTGAATTCCTCATCTTCAATATCTTCATGAGGAATATCAATTTCATCACAATTTCTTCGCGATTCAATTCTTCAACAGAAGACCAATTTCTTCAGCCGAAGATATACATTTTTAGGGGTCCATATTCATCAAATATTTCAAACACCTCTGGGACTTATAGATCTTGTGTACACTCATGAACACATTAGATACTTAACCTATAAGTCTTCAAACCACCAAAATCACTAAGGGGCACTAGATGCACTTACAATCTCCCCTTTTTTGGTGGTTGATGACAATTAGGTTAAGTCTTCAATGGGGATAAAAATATGAAGTGTAAATACTCATTTGAGGAATTTGAAATCAAGATACAGAGAGACTCCCCGTGAAGATGTGCATATCTTGAGGATTTTGCTTTTCACAGCAAATGCACATTGATGATTTATATCATGGAGATCTCCCCCTGAGTCTTGTAAATCATGCATACATATAATCATATAATATGAAGAATTTGAGAATGCATGATGAGAAATGGTATCTGATGAATTCCAGCATGCGTGCATTAATATTTTGAGGAATAAGCATGCGAAGAAAAATGTTCAAAAGCGTCAGAGTACCACCGGGCTTAAGTTACAACTCATTACATAAAACACTTCAGAAGAGCCAAGAGTTTGTAAGTTAATAAAGTTCATAAGCCCCAAAATATATCCCGCGTGAAGACTAACTCTTAGATTTCTCCCCCTTTGTCATCAAGTGACGAAAAGGGACAAACTGAGGACTAATGCCCCTTGAATACTTTCGCTTCTTGGCAGTTGAGGAAGACGGGTGAGGATTCTTGGGTGTGGGCTTCCTCCTTGGACCAGTGGCAGTATGTTCTTGGTCTTCATTAGGTTCTGCAGTGCGGAATGAAGAAAAGGAACTGTCCTCAATGTCTGGAACTGGAATTGGCTTGAATTTCTTCTTTGGTGGCCATGACCAGTCAAAGTCCTGTGTAAACTCCAATACTTCAAGTTCTGCTGGAGTCTTCAAATGAGCCAGTGTGGTCTAGGTGCGATCAAAAACCTCATGAAGATAGTACTGATTAATCTTCACTGCATTCTGAGTCTCATTGAGGGTTTTCACAATGGCACCGAATTGGCGTTTGACCCATTTGCGATTGCGATTGACCTTCTGATGAAGACTGAGGAGTAGCTCCCTCTTAGTCATCACCCTTGGGGCAACTGGGCTTGGCGGCTGTGTTTCACTATCATCCCATGAAGAATATGCATCTGGTTCACGAAACTGGCCATCAAGGGGCCGACTTCCTTCGTCGATCACAGACTTGCCGTTTCCTTCAACTGGCTCGAAAGTCTTCTTGTTGACTCTGATTGGAGGCATATATCCAAGGTGATTATTGAAATCAGCATGATAGTTGATGCCTGACCTACGTTTGATGAATCTCGTGATCCATGGAGCGTAAATCTTCAGGTCAAAAGGTGACATAGCATTGTCAGCCAGAGTCCTCAGGAAGAAGTCGTGAAGGTTTATGGGCATGCCATGGATGATGTTGAAGAGGATATTCTTCATGATGCCTACAACATCTTCTTCATCATCATGGCCCTTGATTGGAGCAAAAACACTGCATAAAATCGTGTAGACAGTCCTCGGTTCATACTTCAGATCTTGGACCAGGAAAGTCATTCTTGGTGGTTGATCCTTGGCCAAATTCTTCATGAGGACTACCATCAGCTTATTGCACAGCTCCCGTTCATCATACATCTTCACAGCATGTTCTGAAGGAATTGAAACAGGAAGTACTCGCAGCAGCTCATTTGCAGGGGCCTTGAAGTGTGTGTGTTGCGTCATCCAATCCAGCACCCAAGTGTTGATATCTGTTGGATCTCCAGAGATGTGCAAAGTTGCATAGAATTGAAGAACGATGTTGTTGTTCCAATCATAGATATCAATGCAAAGTGGCAGCAGTCCGGCTTCATGAAGAACGTTGAGGACTGGGGCGAAGCAAAGAATTTCTTTAAGCTCCACATGAGGAATATGCGTGTGCTGAAATATTTTGTTTCTTCCACAAAGCACAGATGCATAATAGTTGGGCTGAGTCCTTGTCCAAAGCTTCATGTGCCTAATGCGAGGCTTTTCATAAGGATTGTCTCCGATGAAATACATGCGTTCTTCATAGAATGCTTCCTTCTGAAACTTTGGCCTCTTTGAGAAGGGCTGATGTTGCATAGGCTGAAGATTTTGCTGCTTCTCTTGAGGATAGACGATCATAACAGTCTCCGTGTTGACAACCACAATAGCAGTTTCTGTATTTGGCGCACGAGCATTTTCTTCAGCATGTTCCTCGGGATGAGGAATTTCATCAGCATGTGCCTCAGGTTGAGGGTTTTGCTCAGGGTGAGGAGTTTCTTCAGCCTGAACCTCAGGTTGAGGGTTTTACTCAGGGTTAGGATTTTCCTCGTGCTGAGGATCTTCTCCTTGATTTTCCTGAGCTTGAGGAATTTGCTTGGAGGAGGAGCCAAATTCTTCAGTTGTTGCAGCTGATCCTTGAGCAGGTTCTTCAACAGGAATGAATGTCTGAGGACTATCATCAATTTGAATTTCCTCATTTGTGTGTTCCTCAGACTCAACAGTTTTCATTTCCTCATCAGTCAGATGCTCCTTATCTTCGCTCTCGGAGGGAATCATAGCGTAGGATGGAGCAATCTTGAGAGTCACAGCATCCAAAGGAGCATTTTCGTCAAGAGATTTGAGGCGCTTGGCCTCTGTTGATTCTGGTGTTGAAGAAGCTTTTTTTCTTAGCTTCCTTTTCTGCAGCCCTAGTTTTCTTCACGTCTAATGCAGACGGAGTCATTTTCTTCACCTTTGAGGATTTTGGTGAAGGCATTTTCTCTTCAGGAGGCGGAGTCGTATCCTTCCTGGCAGTTTCCTCAGCTCGAGCATTTTCTTCAGGTGGAGCAGATTCATCAGCTGGCTTAGATGCATCAGCTGGAATATCCTTAGCTATTTCCTCAATAGCTGGTGCATCAGCACGGCTTTCTTGAGGCATTTCCTCAGCAGGGGTTGTTTGTTCTTCCTCTACTTCAGGTTGTTGTGGTTTTGCTGGAGGGGCGGCCTTTTGTTGTAATCGTCAACTGCGCTGGTTGCAAACTTGATGAAATTTTTCTTGAGACTTTGACGATCAGATAGCTTGGTATACTTGTCTGTCAAAGTCTTCAGTTCTGCCTGGGTTGACACAAGAGCATCAGGCGTCAGGCTAAGGAGATTCTGTCTGTGGAATTTCTCCTTCTTCAGCTTTGCAGCCTTTGCTTGTTTGGCTTGCGTCTCCTTCCATTTGGCCTCATTGATGAATGTGGCCACCATATGGTTGATGCCCGGGAGAAGCTTCAAGTCATCAATGGGTGTGTTAGGGTCATCATACCAAACATTGATGTAGTCCAACAGGACTTTTGGGTCCATGGCAAGAGGAATGGCGCTGCCTGAAGCTTGAGCGACCCGTTCCTGCTTGTTTCTGATGATTGCTTGCAGTGTCTGTTCATCATATTCATCACTTCCTCCGGATGCAGAAGGGACTTTGATGACTTTGCTTGGGCTGGGTCTGGTTCCTCTTCTAGAAGTCATCTTAGTCTTCAATGGTGTTGGTGAATACTTTGTCTCTGAGCTCGTGGCAGATGGAATAGAGGAGCTGGAGACAGTAGGCAGTTGCTTCACCATCTGCTTGTGTTCAGGCTTTGAAGCCTGTGTGGTTGTTGAGGGTTTTGGCGCAGACGCAGGCGCAGCCTTCTGAAGCAATTTCTCTTGAGGCTTTGAAGCCTTTGATTTCTATGGCACAGGCTTCACTTGAGGAATGGTCGTGCTAGAAGTTTTAGTAGCTGAGGAGGTGGCTGTGGCAGCAGCAGCATCAGATTCTTCATTGAATTTTTTCACAGCAGGTTCTGCTTGCTTCTGAAGCTTTGACAAGTGTTTGGTCTTTTCCTCGAGATAATCATCAATCGTCTTGAGGCTTGAAGGATGGGCATTCTGATGATCCTCGAGAGGAGGCCTTTTGCGAGGTGGCTTAAGAGCAAATTTCTTCGCGTACTTTGGAATACGAATCGGTATTCCTTCCACTCCTTAGCCCACCTGCGTTCTATCTTTTGGAGCCTTATTTTCCTCTTGGGCATTGATTCTTGCTCATGTCGTGTGCAATAGTCCAATTATATATCCTTAGGGATATCAATGGCAGTGTTCTTCAGCTGAAGCTGAAGCTTTTGTTGAGGAAATTGAGCTCTTGAGGATTCTGATGACACTGGCAGATTTTCTTCAAGAAACGATGCAAATGAGTTAAGCTGATGAGAACCTAGAGATTCATCAGCTCGCATTTTTGTACCTATGAACAGAGTATAGTTGCGAGGAATTTGCAGAGGTCATATGCGTTCTCAGATTTGAAGAAATTGAAAAAAATTAAAGTTGAGGAATTTGACTAGTGGGTTGAGGAATTTGTCTAAGCACTCTGATCTTGGGTTCCAGAGTTGTACAGATTCGAAAAATTGCACAATTGAGGAATCTCGTGAAGAATTTTAGTTTCTTAGTGAAATTCATCAACAGCTTGAGTAATAAGGAGTGTTTGAGGAATAGAGACTGATAGACACTGAGGAAAAACAGATTCCACGAATCTAAGGTAAAATAGTAGATTGAAAGGGACTGAAAAATAGGATTTTATTTACCTTATATAGAAGCACGAAGAACAGAAGAAGTAGCAGTAGATGCTCTTCGATGCGAGTCCACTTCGCCCTAACTTGGCGATAGCAGAGGCTACGGCGGCGGCGGACGAAGAAGTTCCGGTTCCGGCGTGATTTCGGCGACGGAGAGGTCGAGGCAGTGAAGCTATTCCTCGTCGGCAATGAAACTTCTAGCGGTGGGGCTAGGTCTTTGCTGTAGCGGAGAGGAGGTCGAGAGAGAACGAAGAGTTTTGACCGGAGGGGGTAAGGACGTATTTATAGCTCAGGTGAAAACTGTCCGGCCGATTCTTTTGGACCGAACTGCCCTTGCCCTTTCGTCTCCGCATGACACGTGTAGATACAGTTTAAAGCGGTGGAGATCGTGCTTATCTGATCGTGGGAAGTGGGGTTCGGTTACTGTGTAACAATATATAAAAAAAACATTTTTGAGGATCTGAGGATTTTGTTTCAAAATCATCAGCTGACAAGGACGCAATGAGGATTTTGAACAAAGTTTCAAGTAGAACGCATATGAAGAATTGAATAGACTGGTTGAGTATAGCGTAGAGGGGAGTAGGGACCGATCACATTCACTTAGATGAAATATCAAGTTGAAGAAATAGCTATAATTTAATGATGTTGAGGACTTTGAAATCACAGCCTATATATGTATATATATATATAGGCAAATAAAAATCATCAAATGTTTTCGAAGATTTTGATTAACTTGAGGATTTTGTGACAAAGCGTCATGTTGATGAATTTCAGCTTTGAAGAAAAACAAGTTTGAAGAACAACAACTTTGAAGAAAATCAACTTTGAGGAAAAATAACCTTTAAGAAATTCAACTTGAGGAATTTCGAAGTTGGGTGGTGGCGTGACCCACCGTATAAGAATGATGATTTCAGGCGCCGCGTACAATTGTCGTAGGGCCATGAGAATCAATTTCTTCATTAATTTCCTCACACTAAGAGTGACATTCTTCATTGGTTGAAGAAAATCGATTCTTCGTGTGTTGCACATCTAAGTCATCAATTTTGCATAAGTGTTAGGATGTGTGCATGTTTTTACAAAACATTTGAAGATTCTAAGATATTTAGCTCACACCGCAACTTGCAAAACCTTTTCTCATCCAAGGGCTTAGTGAAGATATCTGCTAGTTGATCGTCAGTCTTCACATGGTCAATGAGGATGTTGCCCTTGAGGACATGGTCCTGAAGAAAATAATGACGAATTTGGATGTGCTTGGTCTTCGAGTGTTGTACTGGGTTGTATGCAATCTTGATTGCACTCTCATTGTCGCAGTAGAGAGGCACATTGTTCATGTTGATGTTGTAGTCCTTGAGGGTTTGCTTCATCCATAGCAATTGAGCACAACATGAACCGACAGCAATGTACTCAGCTTCGGCAGTGGAGAGAGAAACGCAGTTCTACTTCTTTTGAGGACCAGCAGACTAATGATCTTCCGAGGAAATGACATGTGCCACAAGCTGACTTGCGATCCACACGGCCACCAACATAGTCAGAATCAGAATATCCCACAAGATGAAGATTTGAGCCCTTGGGGTACCATAATCCTAGTGTTGGTGTGTGAGCTAAGTATCGAAGAATATGCTTCACAGCCTTATGGTGTGATTCCTTCGGTTTTGCTTGAAAACGTGCACATATGCAAACACTAAGCATTATATCTGGCCTAGATGCACACAAATACGGTAAAGAGCCAATCATGGAGCGATATACCTCCTGATCGAATTCTTTACCATTTTCGTCAGTGCAGAGGTGGTCGTTGGTAGGCATGGGAGTCTTGGCACCTTTGCATTCATGCATGTCGAATTTCCTCAGAACATCCTTGAGGTATTTCTCCTGTGATATGAAGATCCCATTGCGTTGTTGACGAATTTGAAGACCTAAGAAGAATTTCAGCTCCCCCATCATAGACATCTGATATTCTTCACTCATCAAGTAAGCAAATTCACCACTGTAAAGTTTGTCAGTACAGCCAAATATGATGTCATCGACATATATCTGGCACACAAATAGTTCATTATCATAGGATTTTGTGAAAAGAGTTGGATCGAGTGAACCAGGTTTGAAGACTATCTTCATGAGGAATTCCTTCAATGTATCGTACCACGCCCGAGGGGCTTGCTTGAGACCATAGAGCGCCTTTTTGAGTCTGAAGACTTTGTCTGGATTCTTTGGATCCTCAAAACCTAGGGGCTGAGCAACATATACTTCTTCCTCAAGCTTACCATTGAGGAATGCACTTTTCACATCCATTTGATATAAGATAATGTTATGATGATTAGCATAAGCAAGTAGTATTCAAATAGCTTCAAGTCTGGCAACAGGTGCAAAAGTTTCATTGAAATCAATTCCTTCAACCTGTGTGTAGCATTGGGCTACAAGTCGTGCCTTATTCCTCACCACTTGACCATCCTCATCTTGCTTGTTTCAGAAAATCCACTTGGTGTCGATGATATTGTGCTTGCGAGGATCTGGTCGTTTGACGAGCTATCATACGTCATTCAGCTTGAATTGAAGAAGTTCGTCTTGCATGGCTTGAATCCACTCCGGTTCCATGAAAGCCTCAGCAACTTTTGAAGGTTATGTGATAGACACAAAAGAAGAATGCCCACAAAAGTTAACTAAGTGTGAAGCTTTTGAGCGAGTCAGAGGACCTGGCGCGTTGATGTCATCGAGGATTTTGTCAAGTTCCACTTCATTTGCAATCCTCGGATGAGCTGGTTGAGGATTTCATCTGGGCTGAGGAATTGGTTCTAGAGCAATTTCCTCATGAGCATCTTCTTGATTTTCATCAGTGTTGGGAATGATTTCTTCAGCAATTTCCTCAGTAGGAACAGTGTCTTCAATAGCTTTGAGCTTTATTGCTTCCTCAGGAGACAGCTTATCTGGATAGGAGGCAATTGCTCTCTTTGCGAGCCATTAGTTTCATCGAACCGCACATCTACAGTTTCAACAACCTTGTTGTGATAGGTATTGAAGACTCTATAGGTGTGCGAGTCCTTTCCATAACCAAGCATAAAACCCTCATGTGCCTTAGGTGCAAACTTTGAGCTATGGTGAGGATCTCTAATCCAGCATTTTGCATCGAAGACTTTGAAATAACTTACATTGGGTTTCTTGTCAGTGAGGAGTTCATATGAGGTTTTCTTGAGGAATTTGTGAAGATATACCGTGTTGATGATATGGAAAGCAGTGTTGATTGCTTCAGGCCAAAAACGACAAGGAGTCTGATATTCTTCAAGCATGGTTCGTGCCATCTCAACCAGAGTCCTGTTTTTCCTTTCGATGACGCCATTCTGTTGAGGAGTATAAGGAGCAGACAATTCATGAGTAATACCAAGTTCATCAAGATAATTATCAAGATCAGTGTTTTTGAATTTTGTTCCATTATCACTCTTGATGTGTTTGATCTTGACGCCGAAGTTCATCGAGGCCCTTGAGGAAAATCGTTTGAAGACTACTTGCACTTCAGTTTTATACAGAATGATATGCACCATGTGTATCTGGAATAATCATCAACTATGACAAAGCCATATAAAGATGTTGCATTTGTTAGAGTGGCATAAGGAGTAGGTCCAAACAGATCCATGTGAAGCAATTCAAATGGACGAGTAGTGGTCATGATAGTCTTCGATGGGTGTTTGGATCTGGTCATTTTTTCAGACTCACAAGCACCGTAGAGGTGGTCCTTGAGGAATTTGACTGATTCGATGCCGATGACATGCTTCTTCTTTGCAAGCGTGTGCAAATTCCTCATGCCTGCATGACCAAGTCTTCGATGCCATAGCCACCCTTCTGAGATTTTTGCTAGTAAGCAAGTGGTTGGTTGAGGACCTGTAGAGAAATCAACAATGTACAAACCCCTCTTCTAACACCTTCGAAGACTTTGGATCTGTCACATTCCATGATGACAACACATCTATATTTTCCAAAGATAACAACCATATCAAGATCACATAGCATTGAGACTGACATGAGGTTAAACCCAAGGGATTCAGCAAGCATCACTTTGTCCATGTGCCTGTCCTTGGAAATAGCCACTTTGCCAACTCCCAATACCTTGCTTTTACCTTTGTCAGCATAAGTGATTTGCTTCAGGGGTGATGGAGTTAGTGGCACATTCATCAGCAAGCTTTTGTCACCAGTCATGTACTGTGTGCAGCCACTATCAAGAACCCACTCAGTACTCTTGGGTTTGTCATCCTGCAAATGAATTAGTACAGCTTACCATCTCATATGGTTCAGACTTGAAGAATATGATATCAATTTCATCATATAGGAATTTCATCATAAACAGTAATTATGGGGACGTGTGAAATATTTTCATTTCATCAATATTAGCTTGCGTCCTATCAAGCATTTTCTTCAGGTCTCCAGCAAATTCTTCAGATGATGATTTTCATCTGGAGACCTGACCTGCATAATTGATTAGTTCAATTTCTTCACCACCCACATCTGAAGGGGTGGTAAAGCATTCATCATCCTGCGAGCACCATATGAGAAAGGGGGCATTGAGGCTAATGCACTTCTCTTTACAGTAGGGGGTTAAAGTACTCAAACGAATCTGCAGAGAATTTCTTTGAGGATTTATGAACATAATGATTTGAAGAATAATGCTCATATTCATATTGCTTGTACTTTCCCTGCATGTTAGAAGCATTAGCACGGGTAGGAGCATAATTTTGACCAGTTGAGGATTTTGATCCTCTTGAAGACTTTGGTCCTCCTGAGAAATTTGATCTGGGGTTCAAATTCTTCACAAGTGGTGTCATGAGGACATTCCCCTGAAGATTTTCAAGGCAACTTTTGGGGACCCAGATTTTCCTCAGGGGTGGTCCATTCCTACAGTTAGTTCCAACATATCGAGCAAATACTTCACCAGATTGATTTTTGAACAGTCTATAGTTGGAGTCAAATGACTCATCTGAGGAATAGGATAATTCACATGCAAAGCATGTTAGATTGGATGGATCAACATGAGGCCCTTTAGCAACAACCCATGAGGTTTTGGGATACTGCTCATGTTTCTAGTATGATCCATCTGCATTCAATTTCCTCTCAAAGGCAATTCCTTCTTTCCTCGGGTTCTTGTTCAAAATCTGCTTTTTGAGCACATCGCAAAGGGTTTGGTGCCCTTTGATATTTTTGTACATGCCTGTCACATACAATTCCTTCAGCCCTGCATTTTCATCAGTGACATTTGTGGTTTCCTCAAGTGAGGAATTTGATACCACGAGAGCAGTTGAAGAATTTGTAGCAATAGAAGCATTTGATGATTCTGGTGAAGAATTAGCAGTTTCACGTTCGATGCATTTAAGACATGGAGGAATGAATTCAGCTTGAGCGGCACTAATCTGTTGAGCGAGTAATGAATCATTTTCCATACGAAGATCATCATGAGAAATCCTCAGCTTCTCAAGATCAAGTTTTGTTTGAAGAAATTCATAGGAAAGTTTCTCATGATCAGCGAGGAGTGTGACATGACGATCTTGAAGATTATCAAATCTGGACTGAAGACTTTTCATATCTTCAATGAGGATTTGAGTATGATTCATTTCATCATTCAACAGGTCATCGCTTCTGTCTAGCAGTTTCTGAAGCTTTTTTAGGGCAGTTTGTTGTTTAGTTGCAATGATATCAAGTTTAGTGTAACTGGGTTTTTTATAGTCATCAGGTTCACAGTCACTTGAATCAGAGGAGGAAGCATCATTCGGTACCTTTGAACCTTTTGCCATGAAGCAATAGGTTGGAGTGAAGTCATCAACATAGTCATCACTGTGGATGTTGTTATCATTTTCTTCAAGGTTGAATATTGACTTGCTGACGAATGTGGTTGCAAGTGCAAGACTAGCCTGTCCAGATTTTGAGTATTCATGAGAACCCTCCTCTTCATCACATTCCTCGGATTCTGCCTCAGAATCCATTTCCTTGCCAATAAGTGCCCGAGCCTTTCTGAAACTAGTCTTCTTGTGCGATGAGGACTTTGAGGATGAGGATTTTGAAGATTTCTTTTTTTTCTTCGAGTCATCAGAACTTTCATCCTGGCATTTCTTCTTCTTTGATTCCTTCACCCAACGAGGACAGTCAGCAATGTAGTGACCTGATTTCTTGCATTTGTGGCAGGTTCTTTTCTTGTAGTCCTCAGATGAAGATCCTGATTTCCTCATATCTCTCCTTGAAGATTTACCAAACTGACCACGTCTTGTAAACTTCTGGAATTTCCTCACGAGCATTGCAAGCTCCTGTCCAAATTCCTCAGGATCACCAATGCTGCCATCCGAGTCTTCTTCTTCACATGAAGAAATTGCTTTGGCCTTCAGTGCACGAGATCTAGAATAGCTTGGTCCATATAGATCTCTCTTTTCTTCTTGTTGGAATTCATGAGTATTGAATCTTTCGAGTATATCAGCAGGATCAGGCATCTTGCAGTCTGGTCTTTCTTGAATCATCAGAACTAAAGTATCAAATGAAGAATCCAAAGATCTTAGCAGTTTCTTCACAACTTCATGGTCAGTAATGTCTCGAGCTCCTAGTGCTTGCAGTTCATTTGATATGTCAGTGAGGCGATCAAAGGTATCTTGGCAGCTTTCGTTGTCAAGCCTCTTGAAGCGATTGAAGAGATTGCGAAGAACATTGCTACTGCAACAACATACCTTCCCTGGTACGGCGCCAGGAATCCTGCTGCTACGGCTACGCCTTTAGGGACTTCCTTGGCAAATATGCAAAGGATTTCCCCGCGGCCTTGGAGCCTTGCGTTGGTGTTCCCTTGAAGAGGAAAGGGCGATGTAGCACAGCGGCGGTAAGTATTTCCCTAAGTTTTGAGAACCAAGGTATCGAACCAGTGGAAGATCTCGTCAAGTCACAAGTACCTGCACAAACACAAAGAGCTTGCACCCAACGCTATGAAGGGGTTGTCAATCCCTTATAGATTGTTTGCAAAGTGAGAACTGGAAGCAAAGAGTAAACAGAGCAAAGTAAAAGTGAAAGTGGAAACGATAGTTGTCAATAGACCCGGGGGTCGTAGTGTTCACTAGTGGCTTCTCTCATGAAAGCAAGTAGACGGTGGGTGAACGAATTACCGTCGAGCAATTGATAGAACCGCGCAAAGTCATGACGTTATCTAAGGCAATGATTATATCTATAGGCATCACGTCCAAAACAAGTAGACCGATACTTTCTGCATCTACTACTATTACTCCACACGTCGACCGCTATCCAGCATGCATCTAGTGTATTAAGTCCAAAAGAACAGAGTAACGCCTTAAGCAAGATGACATGATGTAGATGGACAATCTCATATCTACGATAAAATCCCATCTTGTTACCCTTGATGGCAACAACATGATGCATGCCTTGCTGCCCCTTCTGTCACTGGGAAAGGTCACCACACGGTATGAACCCAAAACCATTGCACTTCTCCCAAACCCAAAACTAATTGAGATGAATCAAACTTCTCTAACTATTCAATGCACATGAAGGTGGAAGTTTTCATATCCCTTTGGATAACTACCCCTTTTGAGACTAATTTCAAAGGATAGATCAACTACCAAGCCACACACCATCGTGCTCTAAAAGATCTAAGTGAAGCACATAGAGATAAATCAACTAGCTCAAAAGATATAAGTGAAGCACATATGAGCTGAATTGTCTAACCAAAGGATATAAGTGAAGCTCGACAAAATCACGGTGAGTGCATGTCTCTCTCTCTAGGTGTGCATCAAGGATAATTGTGACACACAAAAAATAAAAGACACCTACGATACAAGACGCTCCAAGCAAAACACATAACATGTGGTGAATAAAAATATAGCCCCAAATAATGTTACCGATGGATTGAAGACGAAAGAGGGGATGCCTTCCCGGGGCATCCCCAAGCTTAGGCTTTTACGGCATCCTTGAATCATCTTGGGGTTCCTTGGGCATCCCCAAGCTTGAGCTCTTGCCACTCTTTATCTTTTTGTCCATAATAACTTCACCCAAAACTTGAAAACTTCACAACACGAAACTTAAACAGAAACTCGTTGTAACATTAGTATAAGAAAGAAAACCACCACTTCCTTAGGTACTATAGAAAACTTAAATTATACTTATGTTGATTTTGGGTTACTGTATTTTCAATCTTCCATGGCTAATACCCCCCGATACTATCCATAGTTTCATCAAAATAAGCAACCAACACAACAAAAACAGAATCTGTTAACAGCAGACCAGTCTGTAGCAATCTGTACACTTCGTATACTTCTGGTACTTCAAAAATTCTGAAAAATTACGAAAGTCTGAAGAATTTGCATAGCAATCAGCAAAAAAAGAATAAACTCAAAAGCTCTTACAGAAAAAAAAAATGAAAATTATTTTCGTGAGCAGAAAGTTCCTGTCTTTCCCAGCATGACCAAACGATCATTCCCAAGACTAATCATAACGGTTTTGCTTGGCACAACGCAAAAGAAACACAAAAAACACAATCATAACAGAATTATGAAAGTGTGGAAAACACAAAACAGAAAGAAAAAGGATAGATTCGTTGGGTTGCCTCCCAACAAGCGCTATTGTTTAACACCCTTAGCTAGGCATTGATAATTCAATGATGCTCACATAAAAGACAAGAATTGAAGCACAACGAGAGCATCATAAAGCATGTGAAAATCACATCTAAGTCTAACATACTTCCTATGCATAGGCGTTTTATAGGAAAACAGATTGGCAAGACAACCAATAGTTACCAAATGCAAGGAAGAAGAAAGAGGCGAAGTCAATCTCAACATAACGAGAGGTAATTTAGTGATATGGAAGTTTCTACCACAATATTTTCCTCTCTCATAATAATTACATGTGGGATCATATTCGAATTCAACAATGTAACTATCACATAGGATATTCTTTTCATGATCCACATGCATGCTAAGTTGACACCCTTCAAAAATAGTGGGATTATCATCAAATAAAGTCATGACTTCTCCAATCCGACTTTCAATATTGTTGCAAATATCATACTCATCATGAGGCTTAAACAAATTTTCAAGATCATAAGAAAAATCATCGCCCCACCCATGATCATTGCAACAAGTAGTGGACATAGCAAAACTAGCATCCCCAAGCTTAGGGTTTTGCATAATTTTAGCATGATTGTCACTAATAGGATTTATAGTGAAACCATTGCAATCATGATTTTCATCCAAAGAGTCCTCGTGAATCACTTCATGAATTTCTTCATCACGATTTTCAGATTCACGCATCTCAAGCAAAACTCCATAGAGAAAGTCAAGTGCACTCAACTCACTAGCACTTGGTTCCACATAAGTGGATCTCTTAAAGAGATTAGCTAGTGGATGAGGATCCATATCACTAGATTTTCAGCAAGCAAAGATGCAAGCATATTGAAGGCACATGGCACACAAGCGAACAGAAAGCAAGCAAGAGAAAAGGGCGAAAGAGAACGGCAAAAAGGCAAAAGAAAATGGCAAAGGAGAAAGGCAAATGAAAACGGCAAATGTGAAGTGGAGGAGAGGAAAACGAGAGGCAACTAGCAAAAAAGGTAAATGCAAGAGATGAGTTTGTGACACCTACTTGGATAGATCTTGACTTGATCTCTCCTCCCCGGCAACGGCGCCAGAAATCAGCACGTTGAAGACAGACTATTCTTGACTTGATCTTACCTGGCAAGCGATCCTCTTCCCCGGCAACGGCGCCAGAAATCCTTCTCCTAGTGCGACAACAAACCTTCCCTGGTACGGCGCCAGGAATCCTGCTACTACGGCTACGCCTTTAGGGACTTCCTTGGCAAATATGCAAAGGATTTCCCTACGGCCTTGGAGCCTTGCGCTGGTGTTCCCTTGAAGAGTAAAGGGTGATGTAGCACAGCGGCAGTAAGTATTTCCCTCAGTTTTGAGAACCAAGGTATCGAACCAGTGGAAGATCTCGTCAAGTCACAAGTACATGCACAAACACAAAGAGCTTGCACCCAACGCTATGAAGGGGTTGTCAATCCCTTATAGATTGTTTGCAAAGTGAGAACTAAAAGCAAAGAGTAAACATAGCAAAGTAAAAGTGAAAGTGGAAACGATAGTTGTGAATAGACCCGGGGGCCGTAGTGTTCACTAGTGGCTTCTCTCATGAAAGCAAGTAGACGGTGGGTGAACGGATTACTGTCGAGCAATTGATAGAACCGCGCAAAGTCGTGACGTTATCTAAGGCAATGATTATATTTATAGGCATCACGTCCAAAACAAGTAGACCGATACTTTCTGCATCTACTACTATTACTCCACACGTCGACCGCTATCCAGCATGCATCTAGTGTATTAAGTCCAAAAGAACACAGTAACGCCTTAAGCAAGATGACATGATGGAGATGGACAATCTCATATCTACGATAAAAGCCCATCTTGTTACCCTTGATGGCATCAACATGATGCGTGCCTTGCTACCCCTTCTATCACTGGGAAAGGTCACCACACGGTATGAACCCAAAACCAAGCACTTCTCCAATTGCAAGAATCATAGATCTAGTTGGCTGACGACCCACAAGTATAGGGGATCAATCGTAGTCCTTTCGATAAGTAAGAGTGTCGAACCCAACGAGGAGCAGAAGGCTCTGATAAACGGATTTCAGCAAGGTACTAACTGCAAGCACTCCAAGTAGCGGTAACAAGTGATTGTGTAGCGAGGTGAAACGTAGCAAGCAAAAAGTAACAAGTAACAAGTAGTAGCAACGGTGCAGCAAGTGGCCCAATCCCTTTTGTAGCAAGGGACAAGCCTGAACAAAGTCTTATAGGAGGAAAAACGCTCCCGAGGACACACGGGAATTTTTGTCATGCTAGTTTCATCATGTTCATATGATTCGCGTTCGTTACTTTGATAGTTTGATATGTGGGTGCACTGGCGCTTGGGTACTTCCCTTACTTGGACAAGCATCCCACTTATGATTAACCTCTCTCGCAAGCATCCGCAACTACAAAAGAAGAATTAAGACAAAGTCTAACCATAGCATTAAACTAGTGGATCCAAATCAGCCCCTCACGAAGCAACGCATGGACTGGGGTTTAAGCTTCTATCACTCAAGCAACCCATCATCTACTTACTACTTCCCAATGCCTTCCTCTAGGCCCAAATATGGTGAAGTGTTATGTAGTCGATGTTCACATAACACCACTAGAGGAAAAGACAACATACAGCATATCAAAATACCGAACGAATATCAAATTCACATGACTATTATCAGCATGACTTATCCCATGTCCTCGGGAACAAAAGTAACTACTCACAAAGCATAATCATAATCATGATCAGAGGTGTAATGAATAGCATCAAGGATCTGAACATAAACTCTTCCACCAAGTAATCCAACTAGCATCAACTACAAAGAGTAATCAACACTACTAGCAACCTTACAAGTACCGATCGGAGTTGCGAGACGAAGATTGGTTACAAGAGATGAACTAGGGATTGGAGAGGAGATGGTACTGATGAAGATGTTGATGAAGATGCCTCCCCTCCGACGATAGGAGTGTTGGTGATGACGATGGCGATGATTTCCCCCTCCGGGAGGGAAGTTCCCCGGCAGGATCGTCCTGCCGGAGCTCTAGATTGGATCTGCTCAAGTTCCGCCTCGTGGCGGTGGCGAAACCACGAAAAAGCTCACGAATGATTTTTTTTTCTGGACCAAAACCCTTCATATAGCAAAAGAGGGGGGCTAGTGGGCCGTCAGGCAGCCCACAAGCTTGCCCTCCGCCACCAGGGGGTGGCGGTGGCAGGGCTTGTGGAGCCCTGGTGGCCCCCCTCTGGTACTTCTTTCGCCCAATATTTTTTATACAATCCCAAAAAAATCCACGTAACTTTTCAGGGCATTTGGAGATGTGCATAATAGTGGACTAAGATTTGCTCCTTTTCCAGTCCAGAATTCCGGCTGCCTGAATTCTCCCTCTTCAAATAAACCTTGCAAAATAAGAGAGAAAAGGCATGAATATGGTACCACAAAGTAATATAACAGCCCATAAAGCAATAAATATCAACATGAAAGCATGATGCAAAATGGACGTATCAACTCCCCCAAGCTTAGACCTCGCTTGTCCTCAAGCGAAAACCAAGTTCCATAAACATGTCCACATGTTTAGGGACAAAGGTGTCGATAAAACATAATACGGACAAGAGGGCATCATGATCACACAAAGAACAGCAATACATCATAAAGATTCTTATGGGAAAGTAACAATTCCTTCACAAAGCAAAGTATGAAGCAAAAACCTTACCGAGAAGTAACCAGCAACAATCCATAGTCATTGAAGCAATTGCAATTTATCACAACATCAGAAAGAGTCAAATAAGAGCTTGTAAGGCAAACCCACATACTCAATCATCTCTTTGTTTTCCACAATTGTTACAACTCACGTGGTACTCATGGTGTCAAAGTTTCAGCTGGACACAGAGGAAGATAGGGGATTATAGTTTTGCCTCCCAACGGTTTACCTCAAGGGTAAAGTCAACAACAATAAAGCATAAGTACTCAACTCCAAGTTGATATATGAATATAGATATTTCCCAAGCATGTGACGGTAGCCAAGACAAAGGCAAAAATAGGGAATTGGTGAAGATCACCATGACTCTTACAAGGGCAAAAAGTAAAGGTACAAGTTGGCCCTTCGCAGAGGGAAGCAGAGGTTGTCATGCACTTTTGAGGTTTGAATGTGTGTCCTCTTAGTGCGGAGGAACGTCACTTTATATTGCCTCCTGTGATAAAGAACTTTATTATGCAGTCTGTCGCTTTTA
The DNA here is from genome assembly GCF_904849725.1 of Hordeum vulgare subsp. vulgare. NCBI lineage: Eukaryota > Viridiplantae > Streptophyta > Magnoliopsida > Poales > Poaceae > Hordeum > Hordeum vulgare. Next base: position 378,116,131 of record NC_058524.1, on the reverse strand, counting down.
TGTCTTCCTCATCACAGGTTCGTACAAAGCTTATTTTCCACACACTAATAGATCATACATATTAGAGAGCAATTTTTATTGCTTGCACTGATGACAGCTTACTTGAAGGATCTTATTCAATCCATAGGTAGGTATGGTGGACTCTCATGGCAAAACTGGGTTGAAGGTTTATGGACGCACAAGTAGTATCTCTACTTGGTTCGGGAGTTTTGGCTAATATGAGGTGGAAGCAATTGTCACATACTAAGGGATCTCTAATCATATAACATTGTTTGGAACCAAGCAAACACAATTCATTATGTTGTCTTCCTTGTCCAACATCTACTCCTAAGCATGTAATAGTTTGGTGAGTGCTCACAATTGTAAAAAGTGTCTAAGATGATATATTTATATGTGAACCTCTCTTTCCTTATTACTTCTTATTAATTGCAACAATGACTGAGGTCTATGTTGTTTTATTCTCAACAAGTTTCGATCATCATACGTGTCATACGAGAAGCTATCACTTTCCATAAGATCGTCTCATGATCTTTCATGCTATCGTTCTTTTCATACTTTTGATCATGGCACAAAGCAAAGCCCTTGACTAAGAAACTTTTTATTATATAGCTCGTAGGCTCGAATACAACGGGGGAGAGACAAAAGCAAAAGACTCAAACTAAACAATAAAGACTTATTCCTCTAAGAGAAGAAATAAAAAATTGAAAAGGAAAGAACTAAAACAAAGGTAAAAGCAGAAGATATAAAGGTGATACGATACCAGGGCAACTCCCCCAAGCTTGGCAGAAGCTAAGGGGATTGCCCATACCAATGCTTAGTTGTCTTCCTTTGGTGGTGATGGTGGTGGAGTTGTCGCCTTTGATTCCAAGAGAGCTATCAATCTTTGGTTTATACCTTTGAGATCTGTGACATGGTTTTCTAGCAAAACAACTTCACGAGAAAGGGAAATATTGCGAGCACGAGTTGTTTCTCAAAACCTCAAGAGTTCAATCAAGGATGGAGACAGCACGTGGAGGAAGGGTTGGAGAAAGTCTACTCCTTCAACGTATTCAATGTTGAACATAGGTTGAACTTCCTCCCTAGCTTGGGTTTTCTCCTTAGCTTGGTCCCTGGCTTCCGTGACTTCTACTCTTTCCAGATCAGCATCTACTTCCTCATGAACTTGGTGAAGATCATTCTCCCCAACAGATTCCTGAGACATCTTTGCTCTAAATCTGCGGCAGACAACAAGCTCGAAACGAAAACAGAGGAAAACTGCGTGATACGGAGATCAAAACCTTCGGGCGAGTATATATTGATTTTTTCTGGACCAGAAGGAGTGCTCCGCAAGAAAACAGAGTCCGGGAGGCACACGAGGAGCCCACAAGCTTGCCCTCCGCCACCAGGGGCGTAGGGGGCGGTGGCAGGGCTTGTGGCTGCCTCGTGCGCTCTCCGGACTGCTCTTTATTTTTCTAATTTTCCACAAATTCCAAAACGGAGGAAATTTCCTATTGGAAAAGCATCAGAGTCCAATTTCTTACCAAAACAGATACATCTTCGTTTTCAGGGTCTGAAACAGGCTGATAAACATCCCTTATGTACTCCTGTGGAGTTATGACATTGATGATATTGGTCTCAACATTTATGGGAGTACCAGAGATGTATTGCTTGATTCTTTGCCCATTTACCACTCTAGGAAAATTTCCTTCCGTGTTATCGATTTTGATGGCACGGGAACGATATACTTCCTCGATAACATAAGGACCTTCCCATTTAGAGAGAAGCTTGCTTGCAAAGAATCTCAAACGAGAATTGTATAGCAAGACATATCACCTACATTGAACTCTCGTTTCTGTATTCGTTTGTCGTGCCATCTCTTAACCTTTTCCTTGAACGACTTGGCATTCTCATATGCCTGGGCCCTCCATTCATCTAACGAGCTGATATCAAACAACCGCTTCTCACCGACAAGTTTGAAATCAAAGTTGAGATCTTTGATTGCCCAATAAGCTTTGTGTTCTAGCTCAAGAGGTAAATCACAGGCTTTACCGTAAACCATTTTATACGGTGACATGCCCATGGGATTCTTATAAGCAGTCCTATAAGCCCATAGTGCATCGTCAAGTTTGCTAGACCAATTCTTTCGAGATCTATTGACGGTCTTTTGTAGGATCAATTTGATCTCCCTATTACTTAACTCCACTTGACCACTAGACTGAGGATGATAAGGAGATGCAACTCTATGGTTGACATCATACTTAGCGAGCATCTTGCGGAAAACACCATGAATGAAGTGTGAACCGCCATCAGTCATCAGATATCTAGGGACTCCAAATCTTGGGAAATGACTTCTTTAAGCATCTTAATAGAGGTGTGGTGATCAACATTTTTAGTGGGGATAGCTTCTACCCACTTAGTAACGTAATCCACAGCAACTAAGATGTGAGTGTACCCATTGGAACTCGGGAAGTGTCCCATATAATCAAAGCCCCAGACATCAAATGGTTCAATGACAAGTGAATAGTTCATAGGCATTTCTTGACGCTTACTGATATTCCATGTTCTTTCGCATTCGTCACAAGACAAGACAAACTTACGGGCATCCTTGAAGAGAGTGGGCCAATAGATACCTGATTGCAATACCTTATGGGCAGTTCTATCTCCAGCGTGGTGTCCTCCGTAGGCTTCGAAATGACACTTCTGCAAGATCTGTCCCTGTTCATGTTCAGGCACATAACGTCTAATAACACCATCTACTCCTTCCTTATAAAGGTGAGGATCATCCCAAAAGTAGTGTCTCAAATCAAAGAAGAATTTCTTCTTTTGCTTATAGGTGAAACTGGGTGGTATGTATTTGGCTACGATATAGTTCGCATAATCGGCATACCGGGTTATCAACACCCTTTCGGTCAACGACGTGTAAATCAAATTCCTGTAGCAGGAGAACCCATCTGATCAGCCTAGGCTTAGCGTCCTTCTTCTCCATAAGGTACTTAATAGCAGCATGATCAGAGTGAATAGTGACTTTGGAGTCAACTATATAAGATCTGAACTTTTCACATGCAAACACGACTACTAAAAACTCCTTTTCCGTAGTGGCATAGTTTCTTTGGGCGCTATCTAGAGTTTTACTAGCGTAGTGAATAACATTCAACTTCTTGTCAACTCTTTATCCTAGAACAACATGTTAGGGCATATTTTATGCCTAAGTAATTTTGGTGATTGATGACAGTACCGCAAAGGACTAATCGTGTGTGTTAAGATTTCAGATAACACATGTCAACGGCACAAGACGACTCGCCCCCTCTTTCCATGGAATAGAAGCACGGTGTACTCCACAATTCTCCTTCTTTGATTCATAGGAACGCCGTACTATTAAGAGGGGACCCGTAGTGGAAAGGTTTGGGTGGAATCAATTTTGCACGCACACACTTTATCTCCTTTCCCTTTACCTGCAACTTTGGAGTGGCTCCCGCCTCTATTTTTATCTCATCTAAGCAAAAAGTCTCTCAGCGGTAGCGGTAGTACCGCTATGCCTAGCGGTAGTACCGCTGGGCCTAGCGGTGTTACCGTTGGAACTGGCGGTAGTACCGCTCGCCCTAGCGGTAGTACTACTAGTGCTGGCGGTAGTACCGCTGTGTTGGCGGTAGTACCGTTGTGCTGGTGGTAGTACCGCCCCTGGTCAGTGGTAGTACCGCCCCTGGTCAGCGGTAGTACAACTCCAGGAGCTTAGTACCGCCTTCCTAGCGGCTGTACTTCGTCGGACCTTTTTGCGAAGACTTTCTTGGCGGTGGTTGGCCCGGTAGTGCTTCTGCACTACCATGGGCCCAGCGGTAGTACCGCTGCAGCTAACGGTAGTACCGCTGGAGTACCAGCGGTAGTACCGCTGGAGTGTCAGCGGTAGTACCGCTGCAGCGAGCAGTAGTACCGCTAGGATCGGGCTGTGAGTGGGAAAACGGTTGGATTTCCCCCCCCCCACTATATAAGGGGTTCTTCTTGCTGTAGAACCCTTGCTTTGACCCTCCCAAGCTCCATTGTTGCTCCCTAAGCTCAAAAGTGCCCGATCTCTCTCCCTAGCCAATCAAACTTGTTGATTCTTTAGGGATTGGTTGAGAAGGCCTAGATCTACACTTCCACCAAGAGAAAAGTTGATTCCCCCACCAATCCCTTGCGGATCTTGTTACTCTTGGGTGTTTGAGCACCCTAGACGGTTGAGGTCACCTCGGAGCCACATTCCATTGTGGTGAAGCTTCGTGGTCTTGTTGGGAGCCTCCAAGCTTTGTCTGGAGTTTGCCCCAACCTTGTTTGTGAAGGTTCGGTCGCCGCCTTCAAGGGCACCTATAGTGGAATCATGGTACCTTGAATCGTGTGAGGGCGTGAGGAGAATACGGTGGCCCTAGTGGCTTATTGGGGAGCCTTGTGCCTCTACACCGCTCCAACGGAGACGTACTTCCTGTCGAAGGGAAGGAACTTCGGTAACACATCCTCGTCTTCATTGGTTCCACTTGTGGTTATCTCTAACCTTTACTTTGTGTATGCTTATGTTGTTGTCTAGCTCTTATGTGTCTTAGTTGTTCTTGTTGTTAGCATCATATAGGTTCACCTCGTTGTTGCTATTTTAGTGAACCCGTATGTTGCTTACCCTAACTTGTTAAGATTAATTAAAAAGTGGTCGTTGCCTATTCACCCCCCCCCCCTAGTCAACCATATTGATCCTTTCAATTGGTATCAGAGCCACGTCTCTTTATTAAGGGTTTAACCACCCGAAGATTATGGAAGATGGTGAGGGAGTTCCCCGTGCACAAACCGAGGGCATGGACTTGACTTCGATCACAAGGGACGACTTGAATACGGCTATGGCCGAACTCAAGACGTCCATGACGAACGAGGTCAAGACCATGCTTAAAGAGTTAATTGAGGGAATTAAAAACTCTCCCGAACCGACATTGGTGGTTAAACCCACCACCGCTGATTCGGAGGCCAATTCTGTTAGGGAAACGGCTAAAGGTATGCAACCTCCTCCTCCTCTCGAAAATGATGGGAATGGGACGTATGCATCTGTTCCTCCACCCTTAGTCTATGGAGGACCGGTTCCCACACCGCGTCTTAATCCTGTTGGTCCTCCTCCTAAGCTTGTAAAAGGTGATTTTGCTAACTAGGTATTTTCTATTAAGTCTCATTTCAATCACAGCTCAACAAATTTGTGGAGAATCATCGAGAAAGGCTATTATCCCCATGATCCAAGCAACCTCACTCCAAGAGAAGAAGCGGACAATCAATATAATCACTCTGCTTTGTTTATTATCCAGTCCGCAGTGCCACCTGAAGATCTTCCTCACTTGCTTCCCTTCACTTTGGCCAAGGACTGTTGGGAGCACATTATGGTGTTGTACAAGGGAAGCTCAAGCATTCAACGGTCCAACTATGAAGTGGTACTTGATAAGGCTGATTAGTTTGTGATGAAGGAAGACGAGGACCCTCGTGATCTCTATCGGAGGGTGACTGTTATTGCTGTGGCACTCAAGGACCATGCGAGCAAGGATGTGGATGATACATGGGTCAAGCGCAAGTTTCTCAAAGCCATCATGCCTTTTAATAAAGCCATGTCATCTGTCATTCGCCAGCGACCAGACTTCCACTCCTTGTCTTCCAGTGAGGTGTTGGATGAATTCATTGCAATGTCAATCATGAACGAGCAGCTGACAATGCACTTGCTCGTGTTCGCTCAAAGACATCTTCACCCGACCTTGCGTTAAAGGCAAAAGCAAATTTTGAAGAAGAAGAAGAGGATGAGGAAGAGGAGAGCTGCCCTGAAGACATGAAGTATGCTTATCATGAGCACATGGATCTTGCGTCAAGGCAATTCTGGGGCAACAAGAGGAACTCAAGACCCACCTTCACCAAGAACAACTCAAGTGGGTTCAAACCCAAGCAACGAGTGAGGACATGCTATAACTGTGGTAACGTGAGTCACTTCGTGGCCGAATGTCCCTATGAGAAAAGGGAAGACAACGGGGGCAAGCTCATTCGCAAAGACAAAACCAAGTCATTCCCAATCAAGAACAACTTTGTGAAGAAACCCCACCCAAAGGGCATGGTGGCCCTTGAAGAGTACCCTTCCGATGATGAGGATGATGATATGGTGGCAACGGAAACTGTTGCTATTGCCACCCTCTCTCCCAAGAAGGTGTCTCTCTTCAATGCCCCCAACGAGAACCACATCGCCAAGTGCCTCATGGCAAAAGGTATCAATCAGGTAACCCCCATCATTAAGACCAACATTGCTACTACTCCTTCATTGTTAAATTGTGTTGATGATAGTGATGTTGGGGAACTTAATGAGCATGATCTTGACAAATTTCTGTGCACTATTAAGGGAGAATCCAAGAAGAATTTTGTTGCTCTCTTGGAACAACTGGGTGAGGCCAATGACCTCATCGAGTCTCATGAGGAGACCATCTCCGAGCTTCAGGGACATAGTCGTGACTATGCCGATGAAATTGCTGAATTATCTATTGCACTAGAAAAAGAGCGCACTCTTCGGTTGGCTCTTGAGGATTCATACAACGATGACTGCGCTAAAATGCAAAAGAAACTAGATCATGATAATGTTCTTACTCGTATGCTTAAGTCTGAAAAGAATGCTCTTGGGGTTGGCCATGACAGACTCAAAGTGGAGTTTGACACACTTGACAAGGCTCACAAGGTCTTTAAAGGTGTTCGTTTCTCTCTGAAAGAGTCTCATGATCAACTCCAAGCAAAGCTTACCAAGGAGATCTCTACTTGTCCTCCCTTTGTGTTAATTGATAATGCTTGTACAACTAATCCTTTTTGTGAGCATGTACATCTTGTGGAGGAAAATGCCAAGTTAAAGGAGAAACTTGAGAAGGGCCTTGTGGCATGCATACAAGGTGAGAAGAGCCTGAACGACCTCTTGAGCAATCAAAAGGGTGTTGTAGGAAAGGAGGGACTTGGACTTACCTCCAAGTCAAAAGGAAAAAGGAGGAACAGAAACAAACGATCCCCTACCCTCATGGACATCTTTGTCAAAGAGGGCGAAGGGACCCAGGAGGTGAACAGGAACAAGGTGGACGATGGTAACATCAAGAAGGGCAAAACCATTCCTACTAACACAGCCGGCAAACTCAATCCTTCCTATGTCTTATGTCGTGCTGGTGATGGGCATGTTTATGCCAGATTTGTTGGTTCTTACTATGAGTCCATTGAATGGGCTATCTGGGTTCCTAAGACCCTTGTCTCTGACATTAAAGGACCCATTAAAAAATGGGTACCTAAAACCAAGCCTTGATCTATTGCAGGAGTTTGCTTCCGGCGGGGTGTCATGGTTGCTCGATAGTGGAGCAACAAATCATATGACCGGAAGCAAGGACTTAGTGGTGGATGTGCATCCTTCTCCATCTATGCCCACCCATGTCCAATACGCCGATGCATCCTCGTCAAAGGTATTGGGATTTGGTAAGGTGGTCATCTCTCAAGAGTTATCTATAGAGAAGGTCATGCTTGTTGAGTCTCTTGCCTACAATTTACTTTCGGTTCGTCAACTTGCAATTATGGGTTTTTCCACTTTCTTTAATCTCGATACCGTGGTCCTCTTGTGGAGCAAGACTCTTAAAGTAGCCTATGTTGGATATGTCGAAAATGGTCTTTATGTGGCGAACTTCTCAAAGCGACCCACTAAGACTGCGACATGTTTAATGGCTAAAGTTGATGTGGGCTGGCTTTGGCATCGCCGACTAGCCCATGTCAATATGAGGTCTTTGCAAAGTCTTCTCAAAGGGGACCATATTCGTGGACTAACAAATGTGAGTTTTGCTAGAGATCGTGCTTGCAGTGCCTGCATTGAAGGAAAGATTCATGAAACTGCACATCGTCCAACGACTCTCATTTACACTAAGAGGCCATTGGAGCTCCTTCATATGGATCTTTTCGGTCCTCCATCATTTGATAGTCTTGGAGGCAGAAAGTACTGCTTGGTGATTGTTGATGACTACTCAAGATACACCTGGGTATATTTATTCAAAAGGAAGAGTGAGACTCAACAAACTGTCATCAACTTTGCTAATGAAGCTCAACGTCAACATGAAGCAAAGATCTTGATGATTAGAAGTGACAACGGCACCGAGTTTAAGAACTACACCTTGGATGATTTTCTAGGTGATGAGGGAATAAAGCATCAATATTCAGCACCATATAACCCTCAACAAAATGGCATGGTAGAAAGGAAGAACCGGACTTTGATGGATGCTGCAAGAACAATGATGGCGGAATTCAAATCTCCACATAACTTTTGGGCTGAGGCCATCAACACAGCATGTCATGCGTCCAATCGGCTCTATATCCGCAAAGGCTTGAACAAGACTCCATATGAGATTCTCACTGGGAACAAACCCAATCTCAAGTACTTCCGCATATTCGGTTGTAAGTGTTTCATTCTCAAGAAAGGTGCACGTTTAGCTAAATTTGATTCTAGAGCACAAGAGGGCATCTTTGTTGGTTATGCTACAAACTCTCATGCTTATCGTGTCCTCAACAAGTCCATCGGACTCATTGAGGAGACGTGTAACGTGGAGTTTGATGAAAATAATGGCTCCCAAGTGGAGCAAAGTGGTCTTTGTGATGTAGGTGGTGAAATTCCTCCCCAAGCCATAAGAAGAATGAGGATTGGTCAAATACTCCCCATTGAGGAACCCCTTGTGGCCGAAGGAGAAGGACAATGATCTACTCAAGTGGAGCCATCACCCCCACAAGCCCCACACGCTTTCGATGAACAAAGAGAAGACTCTCAACAAGTTGAACAAGCTCAAGGTCAAAATCAATTGCCCAACAATGGTGATGTGTCCCATGATATTCAAGCACTTACCCAAGGTTCCGAACCTGCTCACGATCAAGATCAAGTGCAAGCACAAGATCCAGACCAAATAGAAGCACAAGATCAAGATCAAGAGCAACCACAAGTACAAGGACAAACAAGTGAACCTGCCCAAGTCGAAAGTCAAGATGATCAGGATACTGTCTCGCAATTCCCTTCTGCAGCACCAACATCCAGTGCCAAGGGAGGTTCAAGACGCAAGGGCAAGCAAAGTAAACAAGTCGATGCTCCCCAGTTATCCAATGAAGAACTCTTGGAGCATCGAGCAGCCAAGATTGCAAACAAGCTGAGAGTCAAGTCACATCTTATGAAGAATGTACTTGGCAGTTTTAAAAAGGGAGTATCCACCCGTCAACAGATTTGGAATTATTGTGAGCATCACGCGTTTGTTTCGTATTGTGAACCTCAACAGGTACAGGAAGCGCTCGATGATGAGGATTGGCTTATGGCCATGCATGAAGAACTTAACAACTTCGAGCGTAATCAAGTCTGGGATTTAGTGCCAAGACCAGAGGAGGAACATAATGTCATCGGGACCAAATGGATTTTCAAAAACAAGCAAGATGCCAATGGGATTGTGATTCGAAACAAGGCAAGATTGGTGGCTCAAGGCTACTCCCAAGTCGAGGGTATCGACTACGGTGAAACCTTTGCCCCTGTTGCTCGTATAGAATCTATTCGCATGTTGCTTGCATTTGCTTCTCATCATAATTTCAAATTACAGCAAATGGATGTGAAAAGTGCCTTTCTTAATGGTCCTTTAAATGAGTTGGTCTATGTCAAACAACCCCCGGAATTCGAACATCCCAAGCTCCCCAATGATGTGTACAAACTTAATAAGGCACTCTATGGCCTTAAACAAGCCCCACGTGCGTGGTATGAGTATCTTGCTGAGTTGTTACAAGATCATGGGTTTGAAATTGGGAAGATAGATCCCACTCTTTTTACTAAGAGGGTTAAAGGGGATTTGTTCATATGCCAACTATATGTTGATGATATCATTTTTGGTTCTCCTAACATTTTCTTCAATGAAGAATTTGCTGCACTAATGACCGAGAAATTTGAGATGTCCATGATGGGAGAGTTGAAGTTCTTCCTCGGATTCGAGATTAAACAAGGCCTAGAAGGGACCTTCATCAAACAAGCCAAGTACACTCAAGACATGCTCAAACGGTTCGAGCTTGAAGATGTCAAGCCGGTCAAGTTCCCCATGCCAACAAGATGCAAGCTTGACAGTGATCCCAATGGTAAAGCAGTGGATCAAAAGGTATATCGCTCCACGATTGGATCCCTCCTTTACCTTTGTGCATCTAGACCAGATATTATGTTGAGTGTAGGGATATGTGCACGGTTTCAATCCGCACCAAAAGAAAGTCATTATATGGCTGTTAAGCGAATCTTTCGATATTTGGCTCATACCCCAAACTTTGGTCTATGGTATCCCAAAGGAGCAAACTTCAACCTAGTGGTCTATTCTGACTCAGATTGGGCAGGAGATTGTGTGGAAAGGAAGTCAACTTCTCGAGGATGCCAATTCCTTGGTCGCTCACTAGTAAGTTGGTCTTCAAAGAAGCAGAATTGTGTCTCACTATCATCCACCAAAGCTGAGTATGTGGCAGTTGCAAGTTGTTGTGCACAATTGCTATGGATGAGGCAAACTTTAAAGGATTACGGTGTCACTTGTGACAAAGTTCCTCTTCTATGCGACAATCAAAGTGCTATCAAGATTTCCCTCAACCTAGTGCAACATAGCAAGACCAAGCATATTGATATTCGCCATCACTTCATTCGTGAACATATCAAGCTTGGTGATATTGAGGTTCACTTCATCCACACTGAAGAGCAACTTGCAGATATTTTCACTAAGCCCCTAGATGAAGCAAGGTTCCGGGAGTTAAGGCATGAGCTAAATATCATTGATTCAAGTAATGTGGATTGAAGCTAGGAACTTTGCACCTCACTGTGCATTCGATCTTGTTCTAGATGTAGGCATGGACATAGGGGGAGTGTTGTTCTCTCAATGAACTCTTCCTCCCCCCATTATGCATAAATTGATCTAGTCTTTCACTTTAGCCATTACCAAATGGCACTTGTGCTTCAAAGACGAGCGTTGGTCATGAACCCAAGGATAATTCTTCGTGGTGTCATACCTTTGTCTCAAACATAGGTGGCCTCGGCCACCGCCCCACCTTTCTCTCATATGGAAGAAAGGATACAAAATGACGAGTCAGAATATCTTGCTGGTGCTATCTTCTTATTCACTGACTTGTCGTTTGCCCACGTCTTTCTCATGCAATCCTATGTCTCGTTGTGCCATTTGGAGCGGTACTACCGCCACGGCCCCCGCAGTACTACCGCCAGGGGTAGCGGTACTACCGCCAGGACCCCAGCGGTACTACCGCTCGGGATAGCGGTACTACCGCGAGGACCCCAACCTACCACGACCTGACTAGGGCTTTTAGGGCTGTCTCAAGGGGGAGCGGTACAACCGCCAGGGGGAGCGGTACTACCGCTAGGACCCTAGCGGTACTACCGCTACAAGCAGCGGTACTACCGCCAGGGGGAGCCGTACTACCGCCACGACCCGAGCGGTACTACCGCCAGGACCCCAGCGGTACTACCGCTGGCCCGTACCCCTTGGACTACATAAAGGAGGGGCCCGTTTTTCCTGCCCTCTTTCTTCTTCCTCGTGGCTCTCCCTTCCCCAACCCCAAACTCCCCCTATTTGGATCTCTATCTGTGGAGCCCCTTCTCTCCGTTGAGTTGGAGGGTTTGCTCCACTCCTCCTTCCTCCACCAAGTGCCATGGACTCCGGTAAAGCTCCTCCCTTTATTCTCTTGATTAGTATTTTCTTGTTCTAGGGGTAGGAGCATCGGTGATTTGGATCCATGACTAATGTTTTGTGATTCGTTCTTGGTTGGAACGAAGGAGATATTCTAGGGGAGTGTAGGGCCTATGATTAATTGCGTTTATATTGACATGCTCAAGATTCTTCATGGTTTAGATCAAGCACTTTTTCTCTTATTTTGGATTAGATCTAAAACTTGGATCCTCTTGACTAGGCATGCCTTTATCTAGATGATTCTTGAGATCCTCATGTGTTTAGGGCTATGGTGGTTTTTGTAGTGATTCTATGCAGTACCCATGGCCCTCGTAAATCCAATCTAGTCGTTTCTATGTGTCTTTTTCTATTTCAGATCAGAAAGTCAACCCCCTAGCGGTACTACCGCCCGGCTGGCGGTACTACTGCTAGGACCCCAACAGTACTACCGTCAGGGGTAGCGGTACTACCACTAGGACCCGAGCGGTACTACCGCTAGGACCCCAGCGGTACTACCGCCAGGTGTAGCGGTACTACCACCAGGAGGATATTTTTTTTCTTCTTTTCCATTTTCTTGGCAATGTGTGTTTACTTTTATGCCTCTTTTTGTTCATTGCCTTGACTCCTCCTGTTGCTCTTTTTTGGTGTGTGTCTTGTGTGTCATAGGTGGTGCTCGCCGCTCGAATCCCCACGGGACACCCAGCCGAAGCAGTATCGCGATCCAGATGCTCTAGAGGGCTCCGCCACTTCCGGTCTGAATCCCAAGAAGAAGTCTTTCAAGAAGACAGCTCACAAGACCAAGGGGATCAACGTTCGCAATATGCCCCCTAAGTATTTTCTGCGGTTCAGCACCCGCAATCACTATCTAGAAGAGAAGGTTCAGATCAAGAATGTCGAGCATGTTTGGTCACGGGATCACTGCATGATCTATCGCGACATCATCAAGCACTTCAAGAAGATGTTTGTTCCAGTTCAGTGGATTTACTTGGCTCACCTTTAGCGGAACCCGGATTACTTTGGTGAGGCTCTCTCTTTGATTGACAAGCTTGGCATTAAGGAGATCATCACCTTCAAGCACGACTTTGATCTAGATGTTGTGGCCCAATTCTATGTCACTGTTCACTTCTCACCTGATGAAGAGCGCACCATGACTTGGATGACTGGTACTCAGAAGATGATAGGTTCCTGGTCAGGATTCATGAAGTTTCTCAAGGTCGACTTTCAGGGAGGTAACAATCCGCTTGGGTTGCGTCCTCATGCTCCATCTTCATCTACTACCACCCCCAAGGACAGGTTGCAACAACTTTATGTGAAGAAAGTTGTGCTCCACAAGCATTTGTATATCATGCATCGGATCTTCCGCAACACTCTCTTTCCTCGCATTGGCAACTTTGACGAGGTGCATGGTTGTCTAGCTGAGATGCTTCTGCTTTGTGAGGAGGCTAGGACTAAGGAATTTGCCCCTCTCGATATTTCTGATGTGATGTTCAATGAGCTCTGGAACTGCATCATGAACTGCAAGATTCCCATCTACGGGCCCTACTTGTTTGCCTATATTCGCCAAAGGTGGCACGACGTCTATTTGATTGAGGAGTTCCACCTTCAGGCTGATTACTTTGTGCATGATCCTATCAGGCTCCGCATCAAAGACAAATGGGCCAACCCATCCACTTCGTCTCAGCACATGGACACTGACACAGAGACTGCTGCTGACAGAGGCCCCGCTTCTCAGTCCCACTCTTCTGCTATGCCATCTTGGGCAGTGAAACTGAAGGATAAAATGAAGACTCTCTTCTGTATGCAGGCCAAGGGACAGTATCAGACTCATGTGGCCCAGAAGGAGAACCGTTAGAGGCACAAGCGTGTCCTGAGGACACTTTATGTTGATATCTCCAGCGGCTCAGAGGACGACATCACTCCAGAGTCTGATTGGATGTGGGCTCAAGGTTATCAGTGGTCTGATGCAGAGGAGGAGGCGTCTGAGGAGGACAATGAGGAGGAGCAGGACGATCCGGATGCCACGGACGAGTCTAGGGCTGATGAGGATGAGGAGTGACCACCTGTGTCATTAGGTGTGCCCCTTTTTGGTGTCTTGTGCCAAAGGGGGAGAGAGTCTAGGAGCTGGATTTGAGATTTGAGCTTTGCTTATCTTATCGTGTTTTCTTTGAACTTGGTTTGCTCTTATTTGCTATCTTTGCTTTGTGTGATGTGAGACTTGAACTAGTGTGAGATTTATTTCTATCATATGTTGTGAGTCATATGCTCCTTAATTTTCTATACCACTATCTTTATGTTCACATGCTATTCACTGTGCAAATCTGGTATTGTCATCAATCCACCAAAAAGGGGGAGATTGTTAGGGCATATTTTATGCCTATGTAATTTTGGTGATTGATGACAGTACCGCAAAGGATTAATCGTGTGTGTTAAGATTTCATATGACACATGTCAACGGCACAAGACGACTCGCCCCCTCTTTCCATGGAACAGAAGCACGGTGTACTCCACGATTCTCCTTCTTTGAGTCATAGGAACGTCGTACTATTAAGAGGGGACCCGTAGTGGAAAGGTTTGGGTGGAATCAATTTTGCACGCACACACTTTATCTCCTTTCCCTTTACCTGCAACTTTGGAGTGGCTCCCGCCTCTATTTTTATCTCATCTAAGCAAAAGGTCTCCCAGCGGTAGCGGTAGTACCGTTGTGCCTAGCGGTAGTACCGCTAGGCCTAGCGGTGTTACCGCTGGAACTGGCGGTAGTACCACTAGTGCTGACGGTAGTACCGCCCCTGGTCAGCGGTAGTACCGCTAGTGCTGGCGGTAGTACCGCCCCTGGTCAGCGGTAGTACCGCTCCAGGAGCTTAGTACCGCCTTCCTAGCAGTTGTACTTCGTCGGACCTTTTTGCGAAGACTTTCTTGGCGGTGGTTGGCCCGGTAGTGCTTCTGCACTACCATGGGCCCAGCGATAGTACCGCTACAGCCAGCGGTAGTACCGCTGGAGTGCTAGCGGTAGTACCGCTAGGCTCGGGCTGTGAGTGGGAAAACGGTTGGATTCCCCCCCCCCCACTATATAAGGGGTTCTTCTTGCTGTAGAACCCTACCTTTGACCCTCCCAAGCTCCATTGTTGCTCCCTAAGCTCAAAAGTGCCCGATCTCTCTCCCTAGCCAATCAAACTTGTTGATTCTTTAGGGATTGGTTGAGAAGGCCTAGATCTACACTTCCACCAAGAGAAAAGTTGATTCCCCCACCAATCCCTTGCGGATCTTGTTACTCTTGGGTGTTTGAGCACCCTAGACGGTTGAGGTCACCTCGGAGCCACATTCCATTGTGGTGAAGCTTCGTGGTCTTGTTGGGAGCCTCCAAGCTTTGTGTGGAGTTTGCCCCAACCTTGTTTGTAAAGGTTCGATCACCGCCTTCAAGGGCACCTATAGTGGAATCACGGTACCTTGCATCGTGTGAGGGCATGAGGAGAATACGGTGGCCCTGGTGGCTTATTAGGGAGCATTGTGCCTCCACACCTCTCCAACGGAGATGTACTTCCTGTCAAAGGGAAGGAACTTCGTTTAACACATCCTCGTCTTCATTGGTTCCACTTGTGGTTATCTCTAACCTTTACTTTGTGTATGCTTATGTTGTTGTCTATCTCTTACTTGCTTAGTTGTTCTTGTTGTTATCGTCATATAGGTTCACCTCGTTGTTGCTATTTTAGTGAACCCGTATGTTGCTTACCCTAACTTGTTAAGATTAATTAAAAAGTGGTCGTTGCCTATTCACCCCCCCCCCTCTAGTGAACCATATCGATCCTTTCACAGCACCAATAGCATAATCACAAGCGTCGCACATGATTTCAAAGGGCAAGTTCCAGTCAGGTGGTTGAACAATATGTGCGGTTATC
The DNA here is from genome assembly GCF_904849725.1 of Hordeum vulgare subsp. vulgare. NCBI lineage: Eukaryota > Viridiplantae > Streptophyta > Magnoliopsida > Poales > Poaceae > Hordeum > Hordeum vulgare. Next base: position 378,100,548 of record NC_058524.1, on the reverse strand, counting down.
AAAGCCTTCTTAAGTATTTCAAAGGCTTCCTCACAATCCTCATCAAAAACAAAAGGAACATCCTTCTGCAAGAGGTTGGTAAGAGGCCTAGAAATCTTAGAGAAGTCTTTAATGAACCTTCTATAGAAACCAGCATGGCCTAGGAAACTTTGTATACCTCTGATATCTGTGGGGCATGGCATTTTCTCAATTGCATCAACCTTAGCCTTATCAACTTCAATGCCTCTTTCAGAAATTTTGTGTCCTAAAACGATACCTTCATTAACCATAAAGTGGCACTTCTCCCAATTCAAAACGAGGTTGGTATCTTCGCATCTCTGTAAGACTCGATCAAGGTTGCTGAGGAAATCGTCAAAGGAAGACCCATAAACGGAGAAGTCATCCATGAAAACCTCGACAATCTTTTCACAAAAGTCAGAGAATATAGCCATCATACATCTTTGAAAGGTGGCAGGTGCATTGCATAAGCCAAAAGGCATACGTCTATAGGCAAAGGTACCGAAGGGGCAGGTGAAAGTGGTTTTCTCCTGATTAGATTGTGCAACAGGTATTTGCGAGAAACCTGAATAACCGTCTAGAAAGCAAAAGTGTGTGTGTTTTGATAGCCTTTCTAGCATTTGGTCGATAAACGGCAAAGGATAATGATCTTTCCTGGTTGCCTTGTTCAGTTTCCGGAAGTCTATCACCATCCTATAGCCGGTAATAATCCTTTGTGGTATTAGTTCATCCTTATCATTAGGAACGACGATGATACCTCCCTTCTTAGCTACGCAATGTATTGGACTTACCCAATCACTATGAGCAACAGGATAAATGATTCCTGCTTCCAGAAGCTTTCATATTTCTTTTCTAACGGCCTCTTTCATCTTAGGATTCAATCTCCTTTGATGACCAACAACTGGTTTGAAGTCAGGATCAGTTTTAATCTTGTGCTGACATAGAGTGGGACTAATACCCTTAAGATCATCAAGAGTATATCCAATAGCAGCACGGTGCTTCCTCAGAGTTTTTAGTAACTTCTTCTCTTCGTGCTCTGAGAGGAGAGCACTAATAATGACAGGATATATCTCCTTCTCATCAAGATAGGCATACTTAAGAGTATCACGCAACTGTTTAAGCTCGAACACAGGATCACCCTTTGGTGGGGGAGGATCCCCAAGCAGTTCAACAGGCAGATTATTCTTGAGAATAGGATATTGTTCTAAGACAATTTTATCTATCTCATCTCTCTCCTCCATATGCATATCATTTTCATGCTCAAGCAGATATTGCTCTAAAGGATTCGTAGAGGTACGGCAATAGAGGCAAGAGCAATGATTTCATCCCTACCAGACGACTCTCTTTCATGGGGTTGTCTTCCAAACTTGGAGAAGTTAAATTCATGAGACACACCCTCGAAACTAACAGTGATGGTCTGCTTAATGCAATCAATGTGAGCATTGACAGTGATGAGAAAGGGTCTACCAAATATGATGGGACAAAAGCTATCTTGCGCAGTACCAAGGACGAGGAAATCAGTAGGATACTTCGTCTTACCACACAGGACTTCTACGTCTCTCACAATTCCCAGAGGGCAGATAGTGTCTCTATTAGCTAGCGTAATAGTGACATCAATGGGTTCTAACTCAGCAGGTGCAATCTCATCTTTGATTTCATCATATAAGGAACGGGGTATTGCACTAACACTAGCTCCCATATCACATAAACCATGGTAACAGTGATCTCCTATCTTGACAGAAACAACGGGCAAGCCAACTACAGGTCCGTATTTGTCTTTCGCGTGAGGTTTAGCAATTCTAGCGGAGTCCTCACAGAATTTGATAACATGCCCATCTATGTCTTCGGCTAAGAGATCTTTGATAATAGCAACACTAGGTTCAACTCTAATCTCCTCAGGGGGTGCAAGTGGTCTAATGTAACCCCTACGTATCACAGTTGGAGCTTTAGAATAATCCTTTATCCTAGCAGGGTATGGTGGTTTCTCAGTGTAAGCACAAGGAACAACCGGATCACTAAAAGCAATGACTTTCTCCTCAACTAGATTGGTTTTGGCTATGTTGCTTTCTACAGAAGGATGATATTTAAACCACTTCTCTTTGGGAAGATCAACATGAGCAGTAAAAGATTCACACAGAGAAGCTACTATCTCAGAGTCAAGTCCATACTTAGCGCTAAAATCTCTAGAAGTGTTTGTCTCAACAAAATATTTAACGCAATCAAACTGGAAATTCATACCTGACTCATTTCCTTCCTCCATCTCCCAATCTTCAGAGTTGCGCTTGATTCTTTCCAATAAATTCCACTTGTGGCCAATATCCTTCTTCATAAAAGAACCGGTACAAGAAGTGTCAAGCATGGTACGATCTTCATGAGAAAGCCAAGCATAAAAGTTTTGAGTGATGATTTCTCTCGAGAGCTCATGATTGGGGCATGAATATAGCATTGATTTAAGCCTCCCCCAAGCTTGAGCTATGCTTTCCCTGTCACGAGGCCAAAAGTTATAAATAAAGTTCCGATCACGATGTACTAAATGCATAGGATAGAACTTTTGATGAAATTCCAATTTCAACCGATTGTAGCCCCATGATCCAGTATCATCACATAGCCTATACCATGTCAACGCCTTATCATTCAAATATAAAGGAAAGACTTTCTTCTTTACCTCATCCTCGGGCAAACCTGCAAGCTTAAATAAACCACAAACTTCATCTACATAGATCAGATGCAAGTCTGGATGTGAAGATCCATCTCGTGTGAAAGGATTAGCCAGCAGTTTCTCAAGCATACACGAAGGGATTTAATTAAAGATATTTTCAGTAGGTACCTCAGGTTGAGGAACAACTCCTCGTGCTTCCGTTCGTGGTGAAGATACCCCGAACAAACTCCTCAAAGGAACAGTTTCCATAGTGACAAGTGACAATAAATTTCAGCACAGTATAAAAATGTTTCCTTACCAATTTCCACTTACCAAAGGCACTTCACTCCCCGGCAACGGCGCCAGAAAAGAGTCTTGATGACCCACAAGTATAGGGGGTCAATCAAAGTCCTTTCGATAAGTAAGAGTTTCGAACCCAACGAGGAGGAGAAGGCTCTGATAAACAGATTTCAGCAAGGTAATAACTGCAAGCACTGAAAGTAGCGGTAACAAGTGATTGTGTAGCGAGGTGAAACGTAGCAAGCAAAAAGTAACAAGTAACAAGTAGTATCAATGGTGCAGCAAGTGTCCCAATCCATTTTGTAGCAAGGGACAAGCCTGAACAAAGTCTTATAGGAGGAAAAACGCTCCCGAGGACACACGGGAATTTCTGTCATGCTAGTTTCATCATGTTCATATGATTCGTGTTCGTTACTTTGATAGTTTGATATGTGGGTGGACCGGCGGTTGGGTATTGCCCTTACTTGGACAAGCATCCCACTTATGATTAACCTCTCTTGCAAGCATCCGCAACTACAAAAGAAGAATTAAGACAAAGTCTAACCATAGCATTAAACTAGTGGATCCAAATCAGCACCTCACGAAGCAACGCATAGACTTGGGTTTAAGCTTTTGTCACTCCAGCAACCCATCATCTACTTACTACTTCCCAATGCCTTCCTCTAGGCCCAAATATGGTGAAGTGTTATGTAGTCGACGTTCACATAACACTACTAGAGGAAAAAACAACATACAGCATATCAAAATACCGAACGAATATAAAATTCACATGACTATTATGAGGATGACTTATTCCATGTCCTTAGGAACAAAAGTAATTACTCACAAAGCATAATCATAATCATGATCAGAGGTGTAATGAATAGCATCAAGGATCTGACCATAAACTCTTCCACCAAGTAATCCAACTAGCATCAACTACAAAGAGTAATCAACACTACTAGCAACCTTACAAGTACCAAACGGAGTTGCGAGACGAAGATTGGTTACAAGAGATGAACTAGGGATTGGAGAGGAGATGGTGCTGATTAATATGTTGATGAAGATGCCTCCCCTCCAACGAGAGGAGTGTTGGTGATGACGATGGCGACGATTTCCCCCTCCGGGAGGGAAGTTTCCCCGGCAGGATCGTCCTGCCGGAGCTCTAGATTGGATCTGCTCAAGTTCCGCCTCGTGGCGGCGGCGAAACCATGAAAAAGCTCCCGAATGATTTTTCTCGACCAAAACCCTTCATATAGCAAAAGAGGGGGGCTAGTGGGCCGTCAGGCAGCCCACAAGCTTGCCCTCCGCCACCAGGGGGTGGCGGTGGCAGGGCTTGTGGAGCCCTGGTGGCCCCTCTCTGGTACTTCTTTCGCCCAATATTTTTTATATAATCCCAAAAAAATCCACTTAGCTTTTCAGGGCATTTGGAGATGTGCAGAATAGTGGACTAAGATTTGCTCCTTTTCCAGTCCAGAATTCCAGCTGCCTGAATTCTCCATCTTCAAATAAACCTTGCAAAATAAGAGAGAAAAGGCATGAATATGGTACCACAAAGTAATATAACAGCCCATAAAGCAATAAATATCAACATGAAAGCATGATACAAAATGGACCTATCATTGGCCAAACAAAACCCAAGACTCGGAGAGACTTACAAGGATATCAAATCATGCAAATAAGAAATCAGCAAAGACTCAAATATAATTCATAGATAATCTGATCACAAATCGACAATTCATCGGACACACCGCCAAAGAGGATTACATCGGATAGATCTCCATGAAGATCATGGAGAACTTTGTATTGAAGATCCGAGAGAGAGAAGAAGCCATCTAGCTACTAACTACGGACCCGTAGGTCTGAAGTAGACTACTCACGAGTCATTGGAAAGGCTATGATGTTGATGTAGAAGCCCTCCAACTCCAAAGTCCCCTCCGGCAGGGCACCGGGAAGGGTCTCCAGATGAGATCTCGCGGAAACGGAAGCTTGCGGCGGCGGCAAAGTGTTTTTGTGGATGCCCTTATTTTTTCTGGATTTTAGGGAATATATAGGCGAAAGAGCTAGGGCAGGGGGCTCCAGGGAGGCCAGAAGCCTGGTAGCCGCCCCCCTGGTGGCGGCTACAGCGCTTGTGGGCCCCCCTGTGGCTCTCCTGCCTTGGCCCTCAAGTCCCGTGATCTTCTTCCGTTCTGGAAAATTTTATTTCGAAGATTTTATTCCGTTTGGACTCCGTTCCAAAATCAGATCTGAAAAGAGTCAAAAACACAGAAAAAACAGGAACTGGCACTGAAATTAATAAGTTAGTCCCAAAAAAGATATAAAAGGTACATAAAACATCCAAAGTTGACAAGATAACAGCATCAAACCATCAAAAATTATAGATACGTTTGAGATGTATCAAACATCAACACGAGAATCACGTTGGGTTGATACTCCTTGTCGGTGAATACTCACAACATATGCCATAGGTAGGCTAAAGTTGGTGAGAACCGAAGGGACAAAGGTGGACGCTGGGAACGAGGTTGGTACACGCATGGGACGCACGATGTACCCAGGTTCAGGGCTCTTCGTAGAGATAACACCCCTAATCCTGCCGGAGTGTTTGATGTGTATGAACAGAGTACAATGTTGCTCCTGGAGCTGTGTTGGGAGGAGGAAGAGGGGAGTAGCCGGCTCATCTCTGCCTCTCTCTATGTGGTTGGTGAGCGTGTAGTGTTGTGTGACTATGGAATGATCGGCCTCCCTGCATGGAGGGCGACCGGGGGGTTTTATAGACAAACCCGCCGGCCTATAATATGGATAAAGGGTACAAGTGTGGGACCCGGCTGGCAGCCTATCCGGCTGGCCAGGGGCCCACGAGAGTCTTGTCTTGTCGCTTGAGGGGCCCGCCAGCTGCATGGTCTCGATTGGCAGTGGGACCCGCCCGCTGGCCAATGAGGCTCTCGCGTAAGGTTGACGTCAAGCACGCGTTGTACGTCAAGCGTCGCCCGCGAGATTCGTCATGGCCAGGTAGTACGGCCGCCTCCACTGTTCCCCACGCCGAGTGCAGTAATGGAGTGGGAGTGTGACGGTCCGACACTATGCGAGGTGATGGATCAGAGCCGGGGTAGGTCAGCGGCGTGGCCACCGACGCTCGTACCTGCCGAGCGCCCCGATCCAGTACCTTTTGCTGACGCGTAGCTACATTTAATCGTAAGGTCTCATCCTAACCTAAGATCGGATGTGACTTGTTATCTTTGGCCGTCTAGCCAGCTTGGCTAGCCGGCTTGGGCGCGACGCCTCCTTCCGAGCCTGGTTGGCGGGACCAGGCCGACTCGGGAGAGGTAGCTGCCACGACTCTAGCCGGCGGGGGTTGCCTGGCCGGCCAGAGGAACGACCGCCTCGTCCTCTAGCCGGTAGGTGCTGCCTTGCCGGTCGGAAGACTTGGGCCTTGGCAATCAGTATACGTTCATGTCCTTTGGGCTGGAAATGAAGGAGCAGGCTTGATGAGCCTACCCCAGGGTTATCCCCCCGACAGTAGTCCCCGAAGCTGGTGAGGCCTGCCGTCTGCGGGCGAGCGGCCTCATCGGCTTGTCGATTTGTCTTGATATTTTTCGCCGCCACTCGTGACGAAGGGTGCCGGCTTCGAGACCGATTGGCTTCGAAGCGACGCCTCGGCCTCGCAGTAATTTACTCGGAGACCGCCATGTGCCAGGACCCGCCTGGCGTAATGATGGCGATTACTGATGATGGGACCGGGCCTCGGCCCTGGGTCCCGCCACGACGCCCCCACGGCCTCCGCGCGGGAGATCCTCTGCGGATTTACTCCGCGACAGTTGGGCTTAGGGAAGCGTTACCGCGCGTAATACATGGGGTTAATGGGGGGTCCGACACGCACCGGATCCCCTCCCCACGACGCTTCGTGGGGGTTTAAATGGGATGCGGGGGTTCTGAGGAGGCCATTCGCCCCCCTCCTTGCTCCGCATCCGCGCTCTCTTCCTCCCTGCGCCTTGAGAGAAAGAGCTCGCATCCTTCGTCTTCTTCGTCCTCGTCGCCGCGAAGACGCTAACTCGCCAACCCCTTCGGGTTCCTGTCATCCGCAGCCATGGTCGATGGTTCTTCCTTGAAGAGGCCCTCGGCGTAGAAGGCGTCCTTGTAGGGAGCCTGGCTGGGTAGTGACGTCGGCGAGGGGCACATCGAAGCGCCCCGTCACCACCGACTACTGCCCCCGGCCTCCCAAGTGTTGGTGCGCCTCCCTCGCACCAAGACCGCTCCCGCACCCGCCGCGGGAGAGGTCGTAGTCTTTGTCGAGCATTTCTACCGGGGCTTCGGGCTCCCGCCCAGTGCTTTCTTCGCCGAATGGCTCCACTTCTTCGGCCTGCAGCCGCATCACTTGGTGCCGAACGCCATTCTGCAGCTGTCGGCCTTCGTGGTCCTCTGCGAGGGCTTCATGGGGATCGAGCCCCGCGTCGACCTGTGGTGCAACCTGTTTTTCTTCAAGCAGCAGTCTATCACCATGGAGAAATCCGAGGTGGAGAAGCTCCAGGGGCCGCGCCCGATGACGCCATGCGGGGCTGCGTTGGTGCACCACCGCTCGAAGTCGGGCTTCCCCCAGATGCCTCTGCAAGAATCCATCAAGCATTGGCATAAGGGTTTCTTCTATGTGAAGAGCGTCGACCTGGCCCAGGATGCCCTCAATATGGCCCCGTTCGATATCGCTCCACCAACGAGGCAGAACTGGGATGCGAAGACCCCCAAGCCGATTCTCGAGGTGGCGCTGATCCGTGCCCACCTCGATATTTTGGAGAAGAGCGGCCTCCTTGGCCGCGACCTTCTCACCACCATGGTGGCCCGTCGGATCCTGCCCTTGCAGAGGCGGCCGCATCCGGTCTGCTAGATGAGTGGCCGGCATGATCCATGCCGGCTATCCACCAAGAGGTTCACCCCCGATGCTGTAGCGTGAAGGGTGAACCTGATCTCCATCTCCCGCATGGATGAGAGCGGGGAATGGACGTGGGGGATGTCCCCCTTCAACAGGGCCCATCCGCCTCCGATGGTAGGTGGCTTCTTTATTCTTTGTTGTTTGCCTTGAAGTCGGTCGTGTTGCTGAGCCAACGATTGAATCCCTTTCCGCAGCTGTTTGAGAATCTGCAGGGGTCCCTCCGTCCGCCCGCTCCTGACGTGGATGTGTCCAACGCCTTGGAGATTGAGGACGAGGGCATGATTGAACCCCGCCCGGACTCCTCCGCCGGCTCGGAGAATCCCGTGGAGTCAGAAGGGACAGAGCCGTCTGGTGAGTACGCACGACCCTCCGTTGCGGACTGGACGGATGACGACAAGATTCCCTCATTCATTTCTGGTGCAGCCTTCGAGGAGGACTCCGATGGGGTGGAAGAGGTCACTAGCCCGCCACTGATGCGTGGCAGGCGCCAAAGGACCGGAGCGACCGCTGCTGACGAGGTAGACGGGAAGAAGGGCAAGGGTGCCACAGCTTCCCGACCGGTTCCTAAGCGGTCGGCGCCGGGTCCTCCAGCCGGACAGCGAGCAGGCGACACAAAGAGACGACGCGGTGCTGGCCGGAGGCAGGTCCCTGTGGTAGCGGGGTAAGATTTCCTCCCCCTTTTCTTCGTCTATCTTGCAAGGAGCTTTGTTACTTAAGAGTTTTGCTTGACAGGGAGGCGGAGGATGTGGATGAAGGCACCGCCTCCGCAGCCGAGCGGGCTGGCTGGGAAGCAGCCAATGCTGCCCAGAGGGAGCTTGAGACGGAGTCCAAGCGCCGGTGGGACACGGCTGCGGGGAAGGCCGCCGTGGGCCAGCCTCGCCCCAGCCGGGTCGAGAGGCCGGTGGAGAAGCGTGAGAAGGCTAGACATGACCCCTCCGCACATGCTCGCGCGGAGGAGCCAGCTAGCAAGGCCGCCTCAAGGCCGGCCCCAAGGGCTGAGGGGGCCCAACCTTCAAGGCCGGAAGCCTCGACGCAGGTGGACCTGGAAACGGTCCTTGACTCCCCCAGGGCCGAGGCGGCACCCGACGCGTCGGAGCTGGACCTGTCTGCGTCGGACACGGCCCCTGATGCCCCAGGGGCAACCATGGATGCGCCGGACGCGGCCCGTCCGCCTCCCGCGGAGGAGGCAGCGTCAGCCGGGACGGCGCCAGAACCGTCTGCCGAGCCGGCCCCAGGAGCCGGTGCCATCGTCAATCGTCATTCCCCAGCACGGCCCTATTGCGACGGGAGCTCGGGGCCGGGCTGGGAGCCAACCCATGAAGACATGGCGGGCGGCAAACCTGGCCCGCCTGTGACTGCCCGCCGGCACCGCGCTTTCCGGCGTCCCGGAGCTGGTGACGATGTTTACCAGCAGCCGGTCCAAGGTGGAGCAGTCGGCCCGCGTGGTGTGCAGCGACATGGAGCGTCTGGAGGCCCGCACCCAGGTAGGTGTTTCCTCTTTGACTTTTTGAACTTTTTTCTCTTCCTTTTGCGTTAGTGGGGGCGTGACAGCGCACCCACTGGGTGTAGCCCCCAAGAATTGGGTCGGTCGATCGCCGACCGGTCCGAATCCCTTGGAGGTCCTTTTCCCTGTATCGTTTCTTCAGTGGGGGCGCGCTAGCGCACCCACTGGGTGTAGCCTCCGAGAATCGGGTTGGTTAAGTCTTAACCAGGCCGAATCTTAATCCTGTTCCTTTTTGCTTTTTTTTGGCAGGAGCTTTATGACGCTCAGGCGCAGGCTTATAACGAGATGCGGACCCAACACCTGGGGGCTGATAGCCGGATCGCCGAGCTCGAAGTCCGGCTGGGCGAAGCTGCCACGGAGCGGGACGCCCTGCGTAACGCCGGCAACCAGCTCCAGGAGCAGCTGGTCCTTCTTTAGACGGAGAAGAAGGAGCTCGAGGCGGCCAGCCGGGTCGAGCTGGAGCAACTGCGCGCTACGCTGCAGGAGAAGGAGGCCTCCTACTCCGCCGACGTGGACCGCCTTGCGTCGCTTCATCTCAAGGAGATGAACCTCAAGGACGCTGCCTTGAGGGAGAAGGAGGAGGCCCTTGTCCAGAAGCACACGCAGCTGGCCAACGCCTTGGAGTCTGCGGTGACTCTCCAGGAGGTGGTTGCCTGCCTTGCTCATGCGAGGAAGGTGCTGGAGCGCGAGGTGCTCGAGAGCTCCCATGAGACCGATGGCACCTTCCATCGTGAGTCTCTTCCTTGTCTTGTTTTTGGTCTTTTTGGCCGTCTCCTCTTTTTGATGTGTTCTTACGTCATGACTACAGCCATTCCAGGTCTCTTTCCTGAGACCCAGATCGCGGCCGACACCGTCATTGAGGTGAGCCGCGAGGAGCACCGCGCAGCCGGGCAGGAGGTAGACACTACCTCCGGCTGGAGCGTGGAGGAGATCGGGGTGGGCCTTCGGGCCCGCCTGCGCGCCCTGAGCGAGTCTGTGGCTTAGCTCCAGATCGCAGGCTCGTCGATGGTGGCGGCCTTGTGACTGGAAGGCGTGGAGCCGGCGTCAATGAGCTGGCTCGCCCGCTGGCTTGCAGCAGGCGGAGAACGCCTGGATGCTTGTCGCACCTCTGTCGCGCGGTCTGGGGCTTACATGACCCTGCGCTTGGCCAAGTCCTGGTATCGGAACCTGGACTTGGGCAAGCTTGCCGCCCAGCGTGATGGCTCGGAGGCGGAGCTACATGGCATGGAGGAGGCACTTTGTGTGAGGGCCAGCGACGTCGCCGAGTACGCAGCCTGGGACGACTTCGTTTTGGAGCGGGGTGAAGATGGCGGTGTGATCGCTGAAGATCTGCACGGCCTTCAGCCCTATGACTCTGACGGCAGCTCCGACGAGGCGGCGCGAGCTATGGAATCTGCTGCCGCCTCCAGCGGTGTGGCATACGCCGACTCCGGTGCAGATGGAGTCAGGAGCCCTCGCGAGGGAGACGGTGCAACCTCCTCGGGAGCAGCCGGAGATGGTGATGCTACCACATTAGGAGCAACGGCCGAGGCGACCGATGAGGCTGCAACCCCGTAGCCGGTGTCCTTTTGTGTTTTGTTCTACCCCAGGAGGGATGTAATGAACATGGGCCATGGGCCAATGCTTTTGTGAATGTATATATTCAGCATTATACTCGTATTGCCAAGCGTGTTGTTTTATGATCTTGTCTTTTGATTCCTGGTTGACTCCTTTTTCTCTAATCCGCGTATTCCTAATCTTCCACCCCACCAACCCGACAGCCGGGAGCCGGTCTGTGGCTGGGTCGAGGTTTCTGACTTTAGAATACGAGACATAGATTTTTCAAAGCCATCAACACTTAAAGAACAAGACATAAACCAACAGAGGCCGGCTTGAATGAGATCGTATATATGATCGAGCCAGCCCGAGCCGGCGACCCTTTGTAGCCGAACTTTGCAAGTATCCGACCTGACCTGGCGTCACCTCGCAAACCAGGCAGCCGAAGCCATCCCGCAGGCTCGTATGAGGTGACCAGGGATGAGCCGGTTACACTATGTGTTCTTTTACAATAGGGAAGGCGTCCGAGCGGCTAGCGAGCCCCCGAGCTTGTTAAAGCCAGCAAGGGGCGTGCGCTTCGTAGCCTCCGAGCTTGATAAAGCCAGCAAGAGGTGTACGTGGTGTAGCCCCCGAGCTTATTGAAGCCAGTCAGAGGGCGTACATTGAGTGAAAACTCTCAATAAAAAGAAACATGAAGCATGCTCTTTTTATTGCATTTGTTGTTGTTCCCTGAAGAGGGAGAAAGATGCATGTGCATGCTCTTTTCCTTGCTTGATTCTTGCCTTTTAGTAGTAGAACGAACGAAGCAACGCCGCGTTCCATGGACGTTCCATTTCTTGGCCGGAGTCGTCCCTCTTGCGCTTCCTTGGCTTTTGGGCGTCGATCAAGTAGTAAGCGTTGTTGAGCAACGCCCTACTGATGATGAAGGGTCCCTCCCATGGGGATGAGATCTTGTGCTGGCCGGTAGTGCGCTGGATTCTTCTGAGGACCAAGTCTCCCTCCCTAAAAGAGAGAGGCTTGATCTTTTTGCTGTGGTAGTATCTCAGCTTCTGTTGATAGATGGCCATCCGGCTCAAGGCCAAGTCCCTTTTTTCTTCAAGGAGATCCACACCGTCTTCTCTTGCCTCCTTCGCCTCCGTTTCTGTGTATAGGGTGACCCGAGGCGAGTCGAACTCAATATCCGTGGGAATAATAGCCTCGGACCCGTATACCAGAAAGAATGGAGTGAAGCCGGTTGACCTGTTGGGCGTGGTGCGGAGGCTCCATAGCACAGCCGGCAGTTCTTCAATCCAGCAGCCGGCTGATTTGACCAGTGGTGCCACCAGTCTTGGCTTGATGCCGGCCAGAATCAGGCCGTTGGCCCTCTCTGCTTGGCCGTTCGAGTGAGCGTGTGCCACTGATGCCAAATCGAGCCGGATGCCTACCTTGCAACAGTAGAGCGCTAGAGCGCCCTTGGCGAAATTGGTGCCGTTGTCGGTGATGATGCTGTGGGGAATGCCATATCGGACAGATATGTCTGTGATGAACTTGACAGCGGTGGGCCGTCAAGCTTTTTGATAGGTCTGGCTTCGATCCACTTGGTGAACTTGTCAACGGCCACCAAAAGATGTGTCATCCCTCCGCGAGCCATCTTGAAGGGCCCTACCATGTCCAGTCCCTAGATGGCAAATGGCCATGATATGGGAATGGTTTTAAGGGCCGAAGGCGGCATGTGGCTCTGCGTGCTGAAGCGTTGGCAACCTTCGCACTTGTCGACCAGATCCACGGCCTCCTTGAGGGCCGTGGGCCAGTAGAATCCATGGCGGAATGCTTTGGCCACCAGGGTTCTGGAGGCGGCGTGATGCCCACACTCCCCCTGGTGAATGTCTCTGAGGATCTCTTGCCCCTTTTCTGATTCGATGCAGCGTTGGAACACGCCGGTCACGCTGCGCCGTACCAGTTCGCGATTGATGATGGCGTAGGCGGCGGACCTACGCTGGATCTGTCTCGCCTCCGCCTCGTTCTGGGGAAGTTCGCCGCAAAGAAGGAAGGCCAGAATGGTTTGAGCCCATGATGGAGCCGACACAAGGGTCGCCTCCGCTTCGTCTTGACTGTTGGGGGCTTCTGCAGCCCCCGAGCTTGATGGTGTCGTGGTTGTGGGCTCGAGACAAGGTGTCTCTAGTGCTGCCGCGGCAGCCGGCTCACCGTCTACCTCCATGATGTCCACCCACTGGGAGGATTCGAGTCCAGGCAGAGGCGGGGTTGTTGTCGTAGCCAGCGCCGCCTTTGGAGTCGTTGGGGCCAGTAGAGCCGGCATAGGAACTGCACCCGTCATAGTTGGTGGAGCCGACGGTGCTTGCACCATAGAGTCATCCGGTGCCACTATTGGAGTCGGCGTAGTAAGCGCAACCGACGTGGGAACCGCAGCCGGCGTAGATGATGGAGCCGACGACGCTTGCGCCGTAGAGTCAGTCGGCACAAAGATCGATGCCGACTCGGGAGACGGCTTGATAGACGGCTTATGGAGTTGCTCGAGGGAGACGTCAGCTGGAATGGCCTGTCTCGTGGAGCCGATCTTCACCAGTGTATCGGTCGCCTCATTTTCTGCCCTCGAAACGTGGTGGAACTCACAGCCCTCGAAAGGGCCGCTGAGCTATTGAATGAGGAAGCGGTAGCTTGCCATGTTGGTGTCCCTGGCGTCCCATTCGCCAGAGACCTGCTGCACCACTAAGTCTAAATCACCGAAGCATATGAGCCGCCGGGTGCCGATCTCCTTGCCGAGCCGGAGGCCATGAGCCAGTGCTTCCTACTCGGCGACATTGTTGGAGGCGGCGAAATGGATCTGGAGAGCGTACTTGAGCTGGTCCCCTTTCGGAGACGTCAAGACAATGCCGTCTCCCAGTCATGTCCGCATCTTCGAGCCGTCGAAGTGCATCCGCCAATGCGTGGAGTCTCGAGGCGGTGGCTCAAACTAGGTCTCGGCCCAGTCGACTAAGAAGTCGGCCACCACCTGAGATTTGATGGCGGTACGGGGCTCTTACCGGATATCGTGATCCGCCATAGCCATGGACCATTTGGCAATCCTTCCCGTGGCATCACGGTTTCCCATGATCTCTGAAAGTGGAGCAGTGCTTACCATAGTGATGGCATGCTCTTGGAAGTATTGCTTCAACTTCTTTGCAGCAAGGTAAACACCATAACACATTTTTTGATAATGTGGGTAGTTCTGCTTAGAGGCGGACAAGACCTCGCTAAGGTAATAGACAGGGCACTGCACTAGCAGTGCCTTGCCCTCCTCTTTACGCTGGACTACCAACACTACGCTAACCACGCGAGTGGTTGCCGCAATGTATATGAGTATGGGTTCCCTTTCAGACGGCGCTGCCAAGATTGGCAGGCTCGAGATTACCCGCTTGAGGTCGCGGAAGGCTTCGTCCGCCTGGTCGTTCTACTCGAACTTTGTTGTCTTCTTCATGAGCTGGTAGAGTGGAAGGGCCTTCTCGCCAAGCCGGCTGACGAACCGGCTAAGGGACGCCAAGCAGCTGGCGAACTTCTGGACGTCGAGGATTCGAGCCGGCCGCACCATCCGCTCGATGGTGCCGATCTTCTCGGGGTTCGCTTCGATACCGCGGGCGGACACGAAGAACCCCAGGAGTTTGCCGCCTGGAACCCCAAAGACGCACTTCTCCGGGTTGAGCCGGATCTTGTACTCACACAGATTGGCGAACGTCTCCCGCAAGTCGTCGAGGAGGCTGAAGTGATGCTTCATCTTGACGACGATGTCATCCACATAGACGTGGATGTTTCTACTAATCTGTGGCAGTAGGTACTGCTGCATGCAGCGTTGGAATGTCGCACCCGCGTTCTTCAGACCGAACGTCATGGTGGTGTAGCAGTAGGCTCCGAAGGGCGTGATGAAGGAGGTCTTCAGGCGATCAGCTGGATCCAGCTTGATTTGATGGTAGCCTGAATAAACATCCAGAAACGACAGCAGTTCGCAGCCTGCAGTGGAGTCGATCACTTGATCTATCCTAGGCAACGCGAAAGGGTCTTTCGGACAGACCTTATTCAGGCTTGTGTAGTCAATACACATTCTCCATGTGTTGTTCTTCTTCAGCACCAGGACTGGATTAGACAGCCAGTCCGGGTGGAAAACCTCCATGATGAAGCCGGCTGCAAGGAGCCGGGTGATTTCTTCTCCGATCGTGCGCCGCTTCCCCTCGGCGAAGCGGCGCAAGGGTTGTTTTACCGGCTTTGCATCCGGTCGCATGTGAAGTTTGTGCTCGGCGTACTTCCTCGGAACACCCGGCATGTCCTTGGGGGACCATGCAAAGATGTCCCGATTCTCACGGAGGAAGTCGACGAGCTTGCCTTCCTATTTGGGGCTGAGGCCAGCCCCGATGGTGACGCACTGCTTGGGGTTGGTAGGGTTGAGTGGGACCTGCTTGGTCTCTTTAGCCGGCTTGAAAGAGCCCTCGCCGACCGATTGGGACGGAGGAGAAGGAATCGCCAGCTGCTCGGTAGCCTGGGCCACGAGCTGGTCGATCTGCCGCTTCTCCTCAGCAATCACCAAGGCGCCAGCGAGGCGGCTGCTATCTTGGGCACACTCGAGCGACTTCTTGTAGTCGCCAACAATAGTGATGCTGCCCTTGGGTCCCGGCATCTTCATCTTTAGGTAGGCGTAATGCGGGATAGCCATGAACTTGGCCAGAGCCGGTCTTCCCAGCAGCGCATGATACGCGCTGCTCAAATCCACTACCTCGCACCATATGGACTCTCGGCGGAAGTGGGCTTTGTCGCCGAAGAGGACGTCCAGGTGGATCTTACCAATGGGCGAGTAGGACTGCCCCGGCATGATGCCATGGAAGACAGTACTGGTCGGTAGAACGTCCGTCCACTTGAGCCCGAGCTTGAGGAGAGTGTAGAGGTAGAGGATGTTGATACTGTTGTCGCCGTCGACCAACACCCGGGAGAATCGGTAGGTGAGCCTCTTGGAGGCGAAGGTGGGGTCGAGGACGAGTGCGTATGATCCCGGGTTGGGCATCACCGCAGGATGGTCCACCCGGCTCCATGTGATTGGCTTGTCGTACCAATGCATGTACTCGGGAACCGGGGGGACAGTGGCGTTCACCTCGCGCCGCCTCTGGCGCGGGCTGTGCTTGTCGTCGCCTTCACTAGTGAAGACGATGAACGCTCTGTCTTGATGAGGGTAGTCGTCTTGGTGGTGGCTGTCGTCGCGAGGCGGCGGCGGCGGATCACGAGGTGCCGCGTGCGCACCTGGAGGAGCCGGCACGCCATCCCTTGCGACAGCCGGCGTGCAAAGCTGCACTGTCGAAGGGTGTGGGAAGACGGCTGTGCCCCAGAATGTATCTTGCAGGGGGCGTCGAGTAGCTGCTCGAAGGACTGCTTGGGCAGCCAGTTGGCGTTGCTTCTGTTGGGGCACTTTCGCGGAGGGCCGGCTTGAGGAGCCGAAGTTTCGCCCTCCACGCTGGCCACCAACTTGTTGTTGGAGCGGGAGTGTGTCTGATCTGCCTTGCGCTTGTAGTTGTTCTGGCCGCCTCGGTTATCCCCAGCCGGCTTGGGAGTAGCCGGCGTAGGTACAACCTTGTCCGAGGTGGTTACCTTGACGCGCATCGCCGAGTCGGCCGTGGCGTATTTGTCCGCCTTGGCCATGAGCACGGCCAGAGAGGTGGGCTCGGAGCACATGAGCTTGTGCTTGAGGAGGGTGCCGTCTCGGCAACCGTCGATGAAGTACTGGATAGCTTGCACCTCATGCACCCCCTCGCAGGAGTTGCGGAGCTTAGTCCATCGGGTGACGTAGTCGCGAAGGGGTTCGTCGGCCTTCTGGATGCACATGGCCAGCTCGCGGGGCCGGCTAGGGCGCTTGTAGGTGCCAGTGAAGTTGCGGACGAACGCGTCCGCGAAGTCCACCTAGGAGTTGACACTGTCGGCCAAGATGTTGTTAAGCCAAGTCCGGGCCGAGCCGGTCAACATGAGTGGCACGTAGCGGACTGCTACGCGCTTGTTACCCCTGGCAATGCCCACGGCTGTGGTGTAGTCAATCATCCAGTCCTCTGGCTTGGCCGTGCCATTGTATTTTGGCGTGTCACGAGGCAGGGTGAAACCTCGGGGGAACGGCTCCCCTTGGATCCGGGGGCCGAAGAAGGCCGGACCAACGGGACCGTCTTCCTCTAGGAGGGCTGACTCGGCTAGGATGATGAGACGTCGGCGAGCGTCCCGATCATCCTGGGTGGCGTGGGCGCCAGCCCTAGTGGCGAGAGGGGAGGCGCCTCATGAACCAGAGACGTAAGTTCTTCGCGGGGGAAGAATCTCACACTCCAAATCGCCCTCGTCGCCTCCGCGACGCAAGCCCAAAGTGTGCTCGCTCTGGCGCTGAGAGCGCCGGTCTTGGCTTCCCTCGCCCCTCCAGCCAGAAGGGCGATGCGAGGAAGATCCTTCTGCATGATGCTGACCGCTTGGGTTGCGGCGTGCCCCGGGTTGGGTCCCGGGGACTCCGACTGAGCCTGACTGGGGTCAAGCCGAGCGTGTTGCTGGTTGGCGGCGTCAAGGAGGTCCTTGACCCGCTTCTCGTGGAAAGCGCGCTCCTCGCCTTCTAGGCTCGCCATCTCCTCCATGGCTGCCTGCGCCGCTCGCATGTTGGCCGCAGGAGTCTCGTAGGTGGGCAGATCGCCACCTAGGACTTCGGCGATGAACCGGCCGCGGCTGCGGACCGATCCAAGCCGGCTAGGGGCCTCGGAAATCGGAGTAAGGTCGTATGCGGAGTTATACTCGCGCTGCGTAGCCTCCAACCGACGTTTCGCCGAAGCTACAGCGATGCCCTCCTCCAGGATACGCTTGCGAGCCTCCTCTAGCGAGGCCCGAGCGTCAGTAGGGTTTGCAGAAGCAGTGACGGGTGTCTTCAGGCCGGCAATGACGTCCCGAAGAGTATCGGCGGCGGCAGCGGCGGGCTCACCAGCACCTGCTGAGGCCTTGCCGGGAGCTGTGCTGGTGCCGGCGCCGATAACCATCACTTCTACGGTGTTGGAGGCAGTAGCAACATGGTATGGGGTAAAGAACCCCACCGATGGCGGAGGGCCGTCAAAGATGAGGACGTTGCTGGGATACACGTCGTGGGCAGGCATCTCAGCGATGGAGAGTATGTTGAAGCTGGCGCAGAGCGCCTCAACGTCGAAGTCCTCGCCGAAGTAGCGCGGACCGTCGTTGAGACGTAGGTCGCTGAAGAAAACGCTGAGGTTCTCCATAGGGCGACGACGACGCTAGGGAGCGCCTCTTCATCAGAATCTTCGTCCGAATCCGCATGGCGGACGGGGACGTCGATCATCTTGGGTGTTGCCTCGTCGAAAGCAGGCTTCACACGCATGCAAACTGATCCGGACGTGATGCATCCAGTGGTGTAGGTGCGGGGCCCCGCGCCAGCGCGTAAAGCCAGACGATGCCGCGATCGGCCCCATGGTGGGCGCCAAATGTCGGTGAATACTCACAACATATGCCATAGGTAGGCTAAAGTCGGTGAGAACCGAAGGGACAAAGGTGGACGCTGGGAACGAGGTTGGTACACGCATGGGACGCACGATGTACCTAGGTTCAGGGCTCTGCGTAGAGATAACACCCCTAATCCTGCCGGAGTGTTTGATGTGTATGAACAGAGTACAATGTTGCTCCTGGAGCTGTGTTGGGAGGAGGAAGAGGGGAGCAGCCGGCTCGTCTCTGCCTCTCTCTCTGTGGTTGGTGAGCGTGTAGTGTTGTGTGACTGTGGAATGATCGGCCTCCTTGCATGGAGGGCGACCGGGGGGGTTATAGACGAACCCGCCGGCCTACAATATGGATAAAGGGTACAAGTGTGGGACCCGGCTGGCAGCCTCGTCGGCTGGCCAGGGGCCCACGAGAGTCTTGTCTTGTCGCTTGAGGGGCCCGCCGGCTACATGGTCTCGATTGGCAGTGGGACCCGCCGGCTGGCCAATGAGGCTCTTGCGTAAGGTTGACGCCGAGCACGCGTTGTACGTCAAGCGTCGCCCTGCGAGATTCGTCATGGGCAGGTAGTATGGCCGCCTCCACTGTTCCCCACGCCGAGTGCAGTAATGGAGTGGGAGTGTGACGGTCCGACACTATGCTAGGTGATGGATCAGAGCCGGGGTAGGTCAGCAGCGTGGCCGCCGACGCTCGTACCTGTCGGGCGCCCCGATCGAGTACCTTTTGCTGACGCGTAGCTACCTTTAATCGTAAGGTCTCATCCTGACCTAAGATCTGATGTGACTTGTGATCTTTGGCCAGCTAGCCTGCTTGGCTAGCCGGCTTGGGCGTGGCCGTCTCCTTCCGAGCCCGACTGGCGGGACCAGGCCGGCTCGGGAGAGGTAGCCGCCTCGACTCTAGCCGGCGGGGGTTGCCTGGCCGGCCAGAGGAACGACCGCCTCGTCCTCTAGCCGGTAGGCGCTGCCTAGCCGGCTGGAAGACTTGGGCCTTGGGAATCAGTATACGTTCATGTCCTTTGGGCTGGAAATGAAGGAGCAGGCTTGATGAGCCTACCCCGGGGTTATCCCCCCGACACTCCTTCATTTACTTTGGACAACCTTTCCCATATTAGTTTTGCTGAGCCCAAAGCACTCACTCTGCCATACTGACCTTTGCTCAGATGGCCACAAATGATATTCTTCGCTTGAGAATCAAGTTGCTTGAATTTCTTCACATCAACGCCAGAGACAGTAGTAGTGATGATAGGGACACCATGTTCCACAATATACCAGAGATCATTGTCAATAGCTTGTAGATGCATCTGCATCTTGGTCTTCCATAAGGGAAAGTCTTTTTCTTCGAAAGTACGACATCCTGCAGTCACCTTGATCATGCCTGCAGTTGACATAACTAAAACTCCAGGTGGTGAAACCAAAATCACACAAAACAAGGGATTATCTTGCTCTGATACCAATAGAAAGTGCGTTATATCGACTAGAGGGGGGTGAATAGGAGATTTTTAGAATTTCAACACTGAGGAAATTCCTTTTGAGGAAATTCCTCACTGATGACTAACTTGCAGCGGAAACAACCAAGGATCAGGGGTGCAAAGTATCACTACAACAGTTTTCAAGATGAAGAATATGAAAAGCAGTTTGCTTAGTATGCAGGCACAGAGAAAACAGGTGAGGATTAACTCGCGTGAAGAAATTTGGGGTTGAGGAATTTCAGATGAAGTCTTCAGCAAATTCTTCAAACAGTGACAATGAAAATCTTCAACATACAATATGAGGAATTAAAAGAGTTGAAGAAATAGAATCCGTTTCACAGTGAAGACAATGGTTGATGAGCTAGTTCCAACTGCTGTGACAGTTGTACATCTGGTTTGGAGCGACTTGGTATTGAAACCAAAAGACACACAGTCCCGGGACACACAGTCCCTACTGCATTCTCCTTGAGCTAAGAACACAAAGACCTCGCCCAACACTCATGGTAAGTCTTCACGGCAGACTTCCAAACCCTCACAAACTTGGTCACCCGGTGATCCACAATTGACTGTTGGATTGCTCTAGACCATGACGCCTAACTGTCTGGAGGATGCACGGTCCTCAAGGGTAAAAGGCTTCAGTCCCACACAAGAAAAACTTCTTCAGTGATGCTCAATCACTTGGTTTTGGGTTTGTGGTTTGGTGTTTGGGGTATTTCCTCACCGATGATTTACTCTCGAAGACTCTGAGGAATTTGGGTTGCTCTTATGACAAGTGTCAGTTTCTAACGGAGCAGCCAACCAGCTAATGGTTTTGTGGGGCGGCTATTTATAGCCTGGGAGCATCCCAATATGATTTGACATTAATGCCCTTAAATAATATGACCGTTGGTGTGGATAAGATCGGTGATGTGGCGCGAATTGCGGCAACGGTCATGACCCTCAACTGTGAGAGTCCTCATGTCTCTCATATTCCTCACTTGAGGCTTTTGGTACGATTAGGCTTGGGTTGAGCATCATGAGGAAATTCATTCCGAAATGTTACTTCGACCCCCTTTAACAGTACGGTGTTCCCATGACTCTAGAGTGAAGAAAATAAAACAGAAAGAATAAATCTTCATGCTTCAAACTCTTCAGATTGATTTTCTTCAAAGTCTTCATGCAATTTATTCGCGATTCAATTCTTCAACAGAAGACCAATTTCTTCAGCCGAAGATATACATTTTTAAGGGTCGATATTCATCGAATATTTCAAACTTCTCAGCGACTTATAGATCCTGTGTACACTCATGAACACATTAGATACTTAACCTATAAGTCTTTAAACCACCAAAATCACTAAGAGGCACTAGATGCACTTACACAACCGTTGACTAAAACCTCTCTCACGAGCAAGATGTGATCAGACCCCAGAACTATATGGGTGTTGGATTCGTCCAAATCACATGGTGATGTGAACTAGATTATTGACTCTAGTGCAAGTGGGAGACTGTTGGAAATATGCCCTAGAGGCAATAATAGATTAGTTATTATTATATTTCCTTGTTCATAATAGTCGTTTATTATCCATGCTAGAATTGTATTGATTGGAAACTCAAATACATGTGTGGATACATATACAACACACTATCCCTAGTGAGCCTCTAGTTGACTAGTTCGTTGATCAAAGATGGTCAAGGTTTCCTGACCATAGGCAAATGTTGTCACTTGATAACGGGATCACATCATTAGGAGAATCATGTGATGGACAAGACCCAAATTATATACATAGCATATTGATCGTGTCATTTTATTGCTATTGTTTTTCTGCGTGTCAAGTATTTGTTTCTATGACCCTGAGATCATATAACTCACTCGCACCGGAGGAATACCTTATGTGTATCAAATGTCACAACGTAACTGGGTGACTATAAAGGTACTCTATAGGTATCTCCGAAGGTGTCCGTTGAGTTAGTATGGATCAAGATTGGGATTTGTCACTCCGTGTGACAGAGAGGTATCTCGGGCCCCACTCGGTAATACAACATCACACACAAGCCTTGCAAGCAATGTGACTAAGTGTAAGTCACGAGATCTTGTATTACGGAACAAGTAAAGAGACTTGCCGGTAACGAGATTGAAATAGGTATGCAGATACCGACGATCGAATCTCGGGCAAGTAATATACAGAAGGACAAAGGGAATGACATACGAGATTATATGAATCCTTGACACTGAGGTTCAACAGATAAGATCTTCGGAGAATATGTAGGATCCAATATGGGCATCCAGGTCCCGCTATTGGACATTGACTGAGGAGTACCTCGGGGCATGTCTACATAGATCTCGAACCCGCAGGGTCTGCACACTTAAGGTTCGATGATGTTTTAGTATAGTTGAGTTATATGTGTGGTTACAGAATGTTGTTCGGAGTCCCGGATGAGATCACAAACGTCACGAGGGTTTCTGGAGTGGTCCGGAAACGAAGACTCATATATAGGATGGCTTCATTTGGTTACCGGAAGGTTTTCGGGCTTTACCGGGAATGTACCGGGAGTGACGAATGGGTTCCGGAAGTTCACCGGGAGGGGGCAAACCACCCGGGGGAAGCCCAATGGCCCTAGGGGTGGCGCACCAGCCTTTAGTGGGTTGGTGGGACAGCCCAAGAGGGCCTTGGCGCCAAGGAAAGAAAACCAAAAAAAAGAGAGGTGGGAAGGAACAGAAGGACTCCACTTTCCAATCCTAGTTGGACTAGGATTGGGGTAGGACTCCTCCTCTCCCTTGGCCAGCGCACCCTTGAGGGTTGGGCCCTCAAGGCAAGCCTCCTCCCCCTACCTCCTATATATAGTGGTGATTTAGGGCTGATTTGAGACAACTTTTGCCACGTGCAACTCAGATGTAGACACTAGGAGTAGATCGTCACCACCACGGGAGCGCCGTCACGCTGCCGGAGAACTCATCTACTTCTCCGTCTTGCTTGCTGGATCAAGAAGGTCGAGATCATCGTCGAGCTGTGCGTGTGCTGAACACGGAGGTGCCGTACGTTCGGCACTAGATCGAAATGGGTCGTGGGACGGTTCGTGGGGCTGATCGAGGGACGTGAAGACGTTCCACTACATCAACCGCGTTTCTTAACGCTTCCCGCTGTGTGATCTACAAGGGTACGTAGATCCAAATCTCCTCTTGTAGATGGACATCACCATGATAGGTCTTCGTGTGCGTAGGAATTTTTTTGTTTCACATGCAACGTTCCCCAACACAAATAGACTATACCACGTCAATGCCTTCTCCTTCAAAGATAAAGGAAAGGCCTTCTTCTTGACATCATCCTCGGGAAGACCTGCAAGCTTAAATAATCCACAAACTTCATCCACATAGATTAGATGCAAATCAGGATGTAGTGTTCCATCTCCCGCATAAGGATTACCTAGCAGTTTTTCTGTCATACCCGAAGGAATTTCATAATAAATATTTTCAGTAGGTGTAGCAGGTTGAGGAGCATCTCTTTGTGCTTCCGGTCGGGGTGAAGATACCCTGAACAAGCCCCTCAAAGGATTATTTTCCAAAGTGATAAGTGACAGTAAATTTTAACAAAATATATAAATTTTTCCTTACCAAGTTCCACTCACCAAAGGCGCTTCACTCGTCGACAACGGCTCCAGAAAAGAGTCTTGATGACCCACAAGTATAGGGGATCTATCGCAGTCCTTTCGATAAGTAAGAGTGTCGAACCCAACGAGGAGAAGAAGGAAATGACAAGCGGTTTTCAGTAAGGTATTCTCTGCAAGCACTGAAATTGTCGGTAATTCGTAATGGGTAGCAAGTAACAATTGTAATAAAGGTGCAGCAAGGTGGCTCAATCCTTTTTGTATCAAAGGAAAAGTCTGGACAAAATCTTATATAAAGCAAAGCGCTCACGAGGTGACATGGGAATTTCTGTCAATCTAGTTTTCATCATGCTCATATGGTGAAGTGTCGTGTAGTCGACGTAGGCCCAAATAATGGTGAAGTGTCATGTAGTTGACGTTCACATGACACCACCAGAGGAGAGACAACATACATCTCATCAAAATGTCGAACGAATACCAAATTCACATGATTACTCATATCAAGACTTATCCCATGTCCTCAGGAACAAACATAATTAGGCACAAAACATATTCATGTTCATAATTAGAGGAGTATTAATAATCATTAATTATCTGAACATATGATATTCTACCAAGTAAACCAACTAGCATCAACTACAAGGAGTGATCAACACTACTAGCAACCCACAGATACCAATCTGAGGTTTTGAGACAAAGATCGGATACAAGAGATGAACTAGGGTTTGGAGAGGAGATGGTGTTGGTGAAGATGTTGTTGGATATTGACCCCCTCTCGATGAGAGGATCATTGGTGATGACGATGGCTTTGATTTCCCCCTCCGGGAGGGAAGTTTCCCCGGCAGAATAGCTCTGTCGGAGCTCTAGATTGGTTCTAACAAAGTTCCGCCTCGAGACGGCGGCGTTTCGCCCGAAAAGTTCTGATATGATTTTTCCAGGTCAAAACCCTTCATATAGCAAAAGATGGGCATCGGAGGCCTGCCAGGGGGCCCGCAAGCCAGAGGGGCGCGACCAAGGGGTAGGCCGCACCCAACAGGCTTATGACCTCTTGGTGGGTCCTCTCTGGTATTTCTTTCGCCCAATATTTTTTATATATCCGAAAACAATTATCCCTAACCTTTCAGGACTTTTGGAGTTGTGCAGAATATGTCTCTAAGATTCGCTCCTTTTCCAGTCCGGAATTCCGGCTGCCGACATTCTCCCTCTTCATGTAATCTTTGTAAAATAAGAGAGAAAAGACATATGTATTGTACCATAATGTGTATTATCAGCCCATAATGTGATAAATATCGATATAAAAGCATGATGTAAAATGGATGTATCATGTAATATATCCCATCAGAATTTATCTCATGTAAACCATCTAGGGAAGAGCCTTACGTAGTGTGGTTGGTATTCGATTGCATGTTGTCGCTACACCCCATGGGGTGCGTTAGTTTATTGTTTCATGGTGTAACCGCTACACCTCTGATGCTTCTTGCACTCATGCCACTCAGGATGATTGTCATTTTATGTTTCACTGAATAGTTATTTGAGAGTGGCTTGCGGGTTTTCTAAACAAGATTGTAAGTGGGATTACACCTTTTTCCTTACAAGACTGCAACTGATGAAGCTCGAGCCAGCTCTATCTACTCCTCCGATGCATTTATCATTTTCTGAATATCTTGGAAACATAGCAAAAAAACAAGAAACAATCATATTACCACTGGATCTTCGGGCAATCACTTTTCTCGGTGAAATCAACAGTCTCCTTATCCCCCACAAAAAAACAATCTCCTTACAAATAGAGTCCTCACACGAAGGAGACGAACTATTTTAATGTGTTCAAACATCCAAGGTGAAACCAACTATTTCTTCCATTTGTTATGTTCGTGGCTCAGTTTTGTATATAAAAATTACACTGGTTTAAACAACTCATAATTGTTGATTTCAATTTAATGACATTGTGTGGACTCCTTTTTTTCCTTGCTGCTAGAATAAATGTTCTCCGTCGAAGACGTTAGGTTCCTTTCATTAAAATTCAACCATCCTGTCCATCTTCATTGATATATTACTCAAAGATAAATAGAACAAACCTTGTAATTCCTTTATTCGTTATGTATGATTGCTCAACCAATTACCTGTGTCCTAGGAATCCTAGCTTGTTCATCAATTGCAACACGAGTTAGGATTTTAGCCAAGTTCATTGTTAATCTTTTGGTATTTTTCATTTATAAACATTTTGAATTATTCGGTAGAAACAATACAAGCTCGCCGGTGCTCTCACTTGCTTTGAAAAAGATTTGTTTCGTTTTGATTGAGTTGATATTGATGTTGACCTCACAACAATTATCTTGAGCTTCATGCTAAATTACAGAAAGTTGGTTGCAATCGTAGTTCGTATTTTCAATGAAAGTTGGGAAAAACAATTTAGCAGTAAAGGAGAGTTCTATACTTCTCCCCTAATAATAAAGCGCGCAGCGTTTCTGTCGTCTGTCGTCGGTCATTTTGCAGAAAAGTCCTCGCAGTTTTAGGTAATTAACCACAATCCAATTTTAAGTCACAGCGAACCGTTTTTTGTCATTTTGGTATTTTGCAGAAACGTCCTCACAGTTTTAGATAATCAACCCACAGTCCATCTTTTAGTTACAGCCGAACCCTTTTTTTTTTGCATTTTTCAGAAAACTCCCTCATGTTTCAGGTAATCAACCCGCCCTCCCTATTTAAGTCATCCGAAACATTTTTTTCGTTTCAACAAAAAAACCCCTTACTTTTGAGTTAATCTATCCATATTTTATCTAAAACAAAATTATCCATATATTTTAAACCTTAACTCCGATTTTAACATGTTATATACGAATTTTGATTGAAAAAACGTGTAGAATCTAAATAGGATGTTATTTTTAGCCCTTGAATACTTCTTAAATATTATTTTTGGTGCAAACTTAATATGTAGTGCACGGTCCTTTTTTCTCTCTCTTTTCGACGACCATACGAATTGCAATAAACATCCATTAAATTAAAACCAAATTGAGAGGAAAGAAAACATTGGTAACTACACATGCACATCTTTGGAAAATCTCGTGGAGAGAAACAACATATTTCTCATCTTATTCCGAGTGACTGTACATTCAAACGCGTTTTCGTTGTGTGAGCACTGAAGCCATCGTCGGTAACACAAATGTGATACCATGTGAAAATATATTACGTTCAGAGCGTGTGTTATTTTTTCTTCCGTTACAACGCATGGATTTTTTTTGCTAGTGAAAATATAAAGTAGGCAGTAGAGAGGTGGTTCAGTGAGCAGTTTATAGTCGCTTCTAGGGACTAAAACGGTGAGTATAAGTGGTGAGTATTTTATAAATATTTTTCAGCGTGGGTGCATCCAGAGCAGACCGAGGTTCAGTTGGGTATTTTCAATATAAAAGCGGACTGGATTAATAATCATGAAAAACAAACAGAGAGCCGTCCGCTCACTTGATAAAGCATCCTCCACCATTGGATCTAGGTCACCCAGACCACGAACAGCCCTATAAAAGCTCTTCTTTCTCCCCTACCCTCGCTTCCCTTCGGCGCCGCCTCGTTACAGACAGCGGGAGCGAAAGAGCGAGCGGTGAGAGAACTCCGGGAGAGGGCGGCGAGATGGTGCAGCGGCTGACATACCGAAAGCGCCACAGCTACGCCACCAAGTCGAACCAGACTCGCGTCGTCAAGACCCCAGGTGAGGGAGATCAGAGGCGCCTGCTTTTGCTCGCTCATGTGTTTTTAGTCTTGCAACTGTCTGGATAGTATTGATGCCACTCGTGTATGTCTTGAATTTAGATGGATTTACGCTTGAATTTCGCATCCGTGTTTACCGCTCCCTTGACAGTTTATATTGAGTAAAATTTTGGGGGTCTTCTTCCAGGATCTCAACTCAAAGAGTTTTCTTGATGTATTACTGATTATTAGGTGGGAGGCTTGTGTACCAGTACACCAAAAAGCGGGCGAGTGGGCCAAAATGCCCGGTTACCGGGAAGAAGATCCAAGGAGTATGTGTTACATTCTCCCATTTTAACCTGTTATTTCATTAGATTTCATGCGTTGTATGCACCATGCGCTCAGACACGACCTGCATTTCAGTGAAGTGGTTGCCGATATAAACACACACAGTTGGACTCCAAACAAAAAAAACACTACATTTGAGTCCTGCCCTATGGAACGCGGCAATGTTTTCGTTCAGATTTTTTCGTTTCATGTTAATGTTTGAAGTGGGACTCGAAACACTACATTCGAGTCCTGCCCTACTATTGTTGAAGTAGTGCTAATTCTTGCTGAATCATGCTTTATACCTTTGGTTATGCTGAATTTGTCAACTCTGACCATACTGCAGGTGAATTTACCGTTCCTAGACTGATTTATTATAAATTGTCTATGTTTGCTACCCCCCCCCCCCCCCCCCCCCCCAAGCAGGAAATGGCATTGTAATGTCATATTTTATGCGTTTGCTTGTCTGGCCCTGAATTTGTATCCTTTGATCTGGCTCTCTTAACCGTGTGTTCTTGTCTGGTAATTCTTCTTGTGATATGAACATGTCTTCTGCTTATTTCCACTCTCTTCCAAGCCTGCAGTGTATAACTCTGTAATTTACGCTTACTGGGATATTATGCATTTGTATTTTGAATCTGAGCATGAACATTGCACTGTCAGTTCATCTTCATTTTTTTTCCTGAGCATTTTCTGTCGTATTAGTAGGGCTATGATTACAGTGGAACATGACAAGCATTTGCCCTAATTTTGTGTGGATTTAACCTAATATTCTGTTGTATTAGTAGGGCTATGTTATCATTTTCTTAGTTTTGATGTAGAGGCCTCATTATGATGTCTGTCTGGTTGCTCCTTTTGTTTTTTGCATTTGCACTCACAATGAAGTTGTACTACTCAGACTGTGTTCTTGTATAGTTCAATTGAGAATATTTGATTACTACTCCCTCCGTTCCTAAATATAAGTCTTTTTAGAGATTTCACTAGGAGACTACATACAAAGCAAAATGAATGAATCTACACTTTAAAATATGTCTATATACATCCGTATATTATCTTTTAGTGAAACATCTAAAAAGACTTATATTTAGGAACGGAAGGAGTATGATGTTGTCTCAAATTCTTCTGTTTTAACTGGCAATCTTTTGTTCAACATCTTTGTGATTTTTGACAATTTATAGGAGCTTGCTATTACGTTGTTTGACTTTTACTTCATATTTATCTGTATGTGGAATGGTCCATCTGCTTTTTGAAGGACTACATTCTTTGGGATTTGCTTACCCATGGGTGTCCACCATATTTGCATGACGTTTGTGCTTTGTGGAGATCATCATTACTATTTGTCAACTCTATGTGCCAGGTGCTTATGCTTGGTTGTAAAATTTATGTTGCCACAGGTGCTTAGCTATTTTACACCCATTCTTAACAACCCCCAATAGGTAGCATTGAGCCATTCACAAGTGAAATCATGTATGCATGTAATTGTGAAGTGCTGCTGGACTACTTTTTGCCACCGTAGTTCTATGCTTCTAGATAGTGATTGCTATATACATCAGATAGAAAAGTTCCCACTGAATCATAAGTTTATTCCTTGCTTTGTTGGTACATTATACTGCCTCAGTAACCACAATAGTAATTTCTCATTCTGATGGTAGTTCATATGCCAAACTGCAGATTCCACACCTGAGGCCTACTGAGTACAAGAGGTCCAGATTGTCAAGGAACCGGAGGACTGTAAACCGTCCTTACGGTGGTGTTCTGTCTGGTCCTGCAGTCAGGGAGAGGTAACCATCATTCATTCAAACAAGTGGTATTTCATAAATTTGCTGTTGAGCTAAGCTGATCTGTTCGTGCCGTGCAGGATCATCAGGGCGTTTTTGGTTGAGGAGCAGAAGATTGTGAAGAAGGTGCTGAAGATCCAGAAGACCAAGGAAAAGACCACCAAGAGCTAAACAATTGTGTGAGATAGGCGTCGTGGCGATGTTTTGTTTTTCTTCGAATTTGTTTTAAGCAATCAAGAATTTTTCTTGTCGGATTTGCAAAATCCTGATTCTAGCATGTGAGGTTGGTGTTGTTCTCTAGATTTTGCGAGATGGTTCTCTATGGATGCTTAGCCTTTGATGCAAGAGCTTTTGAACTCCAGTTTGGTTTGGATGCTATTGAGCTGCTCAGCCCAGTTAACACTGTCGGATTTATCTGTCCCATGAGAACAGTTTGATGCACCCAATTCTGCTTCAGGTACAAGTCCCAAACGGGTTAATACGTGATAACACAGATAACAGAATCGATTGCGCTTTTCTCAAATTGTGTCATACCCCCGAATGAATGTATTGACGTGTGTTCTTTCCATCACTAACTATTGCATGTCAGATGGCAAGAAACAGCCTTGTACTCCCTCCGTTCCTAACGTCATAATTACATAATCAAATAGTGTGTAAACGGGCCCCTGTTAAACCCCCTTCGTTGCCTCAAATCTGTTGAGTTTAATTACGGAAAAGATACGTGTGACACGAAGCAACATGACCTATTACCACCCATTTTGTCAGGTCAAAACAGATGACATCAACGAAAATCTTTTTTATTTTCGGCTTAAAAATATTGTATATATTAATTAAAAATCCAATTAAAAGAATCCGTTTTTACTATTAAATTCATCTCGATGAGATCTTCAAAACTGATCTCATGTTGATACGTTTCGGTGATTTCTTTTTCAAAACTTGCATGATGTTTATGCAGTAGTTGTCATAGTGTTTATACTAAAGTTTTTTCACATATTGTATCTATTTAACACTAAAGTTTTTTCACATATTGTATCTATTTTTTCTTCTAGATTTAAAGGTAACATTATATTTTCAACTACAATTTTTACGGCAATTTCTATTAATTGATCATGGCAAATTTTAGTAATTAACCATGAAAAATTTAATACATTAATCATGACAATTTTTAGTAATCCATCATGGCTATGTCATTTTTTTAAAGGTAAAAGAAATAGGTGAAACACATCATGGCAACTTCAATGTAAACACCATGACAATTCATGTGCAATAGACATGACAACTTTTAACCCTTAAAAAAAGTCATCGAAACATAATGATATGAGATCTAGTTTTGAAGATCTCGCCGCGATGGATTTAATGGTGAAAACGAATCTTCAATCGGATTTTTCATTTAAAAGATAAAATATTTTAAAAACTGGAAATCCAAAAAGATTCCCACATGCATGCACGCGATGACGTGAGTGCAATCTGTGTGTTATAGGCGTCTCGGCGGATGTTGCTCCCATCATATATATTGGCATTATATGAACTCTTTAATTAACCCATGCGTTAATTATGGAGAATCTCCACTATCCTAACCGCAATGTACGAGGGACACGATTGTTCGCTCGTGTCACTCCATCATCATAAAGACAACTGTTCACTTTACATCTTTCTCGATTCTTGTCTTTGTCTTTATTCTAACACGTTATCAGCACGCTCCGAGCGGAGCGATCTTGGCAGCCTGACGGCGCGACGCGGAATGAGCAGCAACGACGAGACGCTCATGACTGCACGCGCCATGACCACTTGAAAGCATATATGCTCCCTTGGTGGTTTGATGATTCATGACAACATACATTGTCTCTTAGACTAACACTTTTACCTAGTATATTTCAGGAATAGTCCATAGAGAGCATTGGCTAAAGGATTATGTGGAGATGCCCCTTGATGCAAGAAAGGAATAGTCCATAGAGAGCATTGGCTAATTGATGCATTGGGATCACAAGGTAGTGTGTTGATGTACTGCTGTGTAGATTATCACCACTACTGTTTAAGCCTACATTTTGTCATATTTGACATTATGATTGCTTTACAAGGTGCTCTCCCGCACATTTTACCAAGTCATGACATAAGGCATTATGGGTGAGTATCTGCTGATTGCATCAAATTATACTTCTTAATGCTATGAGATCTACTCCATTTTGGAGATTATCTTCAAGGTGTCATACTTTGCAGTTTAAGATCCACACTAATGGTTTCAAGCTAACTTCTTGAAATATCCATTAATTTTGCAAAATTCATTGCGACATTACCATGATGGTCTTTAATTTACTAGTCGTAAATTAACTATTTCTCGTAATTGATGGCTAGAGAATTTGAGGCATTCACTCTCAAGAGCCACCACTACCCTACATGGGCATGGACATCATGATCACTCTTGTGTCTCATGGGATAATGTGTGCAATCCAAGACTGTAGGATTCACCTCTGGTTGGAATCACATCGCTAACAGAAAAATATCGTCTTATATATATCATAAGGCATTATATTGATTTAGGTCTCCGCATATGGTTATTCTGTATCAACAATTCCTGGGACACAATGATCTCAAGGGCAAAGGTTTGAAGCTCATTTCAACCTCCAACCCAACAACACTAAGGAAGTAAATTGTTTGCATGATGTTCTTCCAGAAACATGCAACAACATGGCTATCCAGCAGTCACCATCCCCTTGAGCACGGAGAGCATGATGGTTGAATAGGACTCAACTAACATGTTTGGAGACTTAGACTAGTCTCTCAATCTCCCGAGTGATCAATATAATTTATGTCCATTTATGATGTTGTAATAACAACATAAGTATTGTTGTCACCATATATTGTATATCACAATATATTGTATCAACAATTTGGCACAAATACATTTTTATGTATTCTATATATCTCACATAGATTTTCATATTGAGAATCTTCAATTCTATATATAGATTTCTACGAGGGTCAATCTGATGAAATATGATATGTGTCTTGTGGACATATTGTAACTCCCAAGATGCGATCCTATCCTTATTTTGGCTTGAAGGCCTCGATAGGGATAGAAGCGCATCTCGTCGTTTTGCAAGAATGAACATTGTTACAAGTACATGTACATAAGAGATTAGTATATGGAATTGACTCACACTCGCCACAAGCTACATCATGAACATCTAAATGCAACAATACATTCAATCATCATATAGAAGAGCAAGGTTTGACAAGAGACGAAAACAAACATAAAAGAACGACGTCCATCCTTGCTATCCCAAGCTGCCGGCCTCGAACCCATACTAGGTCGATGATGAAGAAGAAGAAACTCCAAATAGAATAATCATCGTGCTCATGCCAAAGTATCACTTTACCTATATGTGCAAGTGTTGTTGTAGTAATCTGTGAGCCACAGGGACTCAACAATCTCATTTCCAAAGGTATCAAGACTAGCAAAGCTTAATGGGTGATGTATGGATAAGTGGTGTGCCTGTAGCAGGTAACTAAGCATTTGTTTGAGTGGCTAAGTTACGAGTACAAAAATAAGGGGGGGGGGTTGATCTACGCATAACATATGTGAACTAATACTGATCTCGAGGTGATCCTGAACACCTACTTACGCCAGACATAACCCCACCGTGTCCTCTCTCGGATACAGAGCTCACGGGAAGAGACAGTCATGGTTACGCACACAGTTGACATATTTTAATTAAGTTTACTTCAAGTTTGCTATGACCGGGTGTTAAACAAAGTTTCCAAGTTGCCACATAACCGCGGGCACGACTCTTAGAAAGATTTAACCCTGCAGGGCTGCTCCAACTTGTCCATCACAAACTACCACAAGGTGCGTCGGAAATATCGACCACGGAAAACTCGTGATCTCCTCGTATTCTTGGTGGAAAATCTCAACCTCGAGATAGCCCAAAGTATCCTCGAAATCCCTCGCACAAGACGTTCGAGAAAGATAAGACAAATCCAGCAAGGCCGCTCGACGTGTCGACGATCCCGGTAGTAGCCGCGTATCTCGTTCTTAGGACACGATGGATGAGCTATCTTTACCATGCCAAACACCGAGTTGCCCCGGGTAGCGTTAATGAGCTACGATGGATTGGACCAACACTCATGAGGAGCACTAGCCCGGGGGTTGATTAATTATCCACGGGGGTCAACGAGTCCCTATGCAAGTTTATTAGTTACTAGGAAAATGTACTACCAATATTTTTCCTTGCCACAAGAGTTTTATACCAAAACAAAAGTCAAGGGGGTCCCCATAACAACCCCAAGCATTTTAGGAGTGCTCAATTATGGAACATAACACTGGTATACAAGTAACTAGGGCGGCGAATGTGGAACAAACACCGAGCTAAAAGGCCAAGCCTTCCACATCTTACCAAGTATATATGTGCATTAAATTAAACAACAATAATACGGTGATATACCAAGGAACCCATGTTTTCACATGGAAGCACCTGCACCTGCAACTAGCAACACTATAAGAAGCCTGAGCAAGTGGTAACATAGCTAAACAGTGGCTGGGATGTGGAGGGGTTAGAGGCTTTCCATGGCAATGTTGGGAGGCTGACATTAACAAGTGGTAGGCAGTGAGACATAGTGATAGAAACGAAACAACTAGCATAGGAATGATAGTAGTGGTATATAGGGAAATGATCATCTTGCCTGTATCCCGCTTGGAGCAAGAACAAATCCGTGAAGTAGACGAAACAACGTAGTCGAACGGATCCTCACATTCTGAAGCGGTTCAAAACTCTATCGAGAAGAAACAATCCGGAAACAACAATCAACACACGATAAACACCACAACATATGCATGACATGATGCACAAACACATATGATGCATGTCCGGTTTGATATGCAAGGCATGCCAATCACAACAATAAATACTACACATTAAGTGAAGTTCAATATGCAACGAGTTGCATATTGACGAAACTTTACACTCAAATATTTCGTTCGTTGTCGTCTAGGTACATGAAAATATTAAATGTTGTTAAACATGGCAAGAGGTGAAGCATAAATAAACTACACTATCTAGGCATTTTAAATGAGGCCGGAAAGAACATATAGCATTCCGAAATGACCCCATATGTTAATTTCAAAATTTGTCCAGATCTGTACTAAACACATTCTATATTTATTAAACAGCAAAATAATGGAACATTTTAATCGGAGCTACGGTTAATTAATTATGAGATGAACCGTTTTAATACGACATTGTAGGATCGAAAGTATGTCTAGGGGGGGGGGTGATTAGACTACTTGGCAAGATAATTTTTTTGCTTTGTCCCAATTTTACTTGAGAGGCAACTACGACACTTATGACAAGTCAAATACACCCTACACATGCAGTTCTAATAGTATTGCAGCGGAAAACATGCAAGTGTAAATAGAAGGCTAAGGAAGGGAGATCAAACGCATGAGGTTGACACGACGATTTTTGGCATGGTTCCGATAGGTGGCGCTATCATACGTCCATGTTAATGGAGACTTGAACCCATGGAGGGTAACGGCTGCGACAGTCCACGGAGGACTCCACCCACGGAGGTCCACAAAGAAGCGACCTTGTCTATCCCACCACGGCTTTCGTCCACGGAGGACTAGCCTTACTCATGGTAGATCTTCACGAAGTAGACGATCTCCTTGCCCTTACAAACATCTTGGTTTAACTCCACAACACGAAGTTGGAGGCTCCCAAGCGACACCTAACCAATCTAGGAGGCACCACCCTCCAAAAGGTAATATATGGGGTAGATCAATGAACTCCTTGCTCTTGTGCTTCTAAAGATAATCTACTCAACACAAATCTCTCTCACACAGAATATGCATGGGTAGGAGAGGTTGATTTGGTGGAAAGCAGTTTGGGGAGGCTAGAGATCAAGTTTCAAATGATTGGATTGGAATATCTCGGTCTCAACACATGAGTAGGTGGTTCTCTCTCAAAAAATGAATCTGGAAATGAAGTGTGTGTGTTGTGAGTGCTTCTCCCACGAATGAGAGGTGGGTGAAGGGGTATATATAGGCAGCAAGTAAAATCCAACCGTTACACACAAAAGAGAAAACTCGGTGACACCGAAGTGGACAACCTAGTGGTATAGATTAGCACAAATTTGTGAAATTTTGAATCTCGGTGAGACCGATATATAGAACTCAGTAGCACCGAAAAGGTGACTAACGGTGAGATGGCCAAACTTGGTGGCACCGATACTCAAACTCGGAAATTCCGATTTTGTGTATCTTGGCAACAGAATGTTGGTCACACTGAACTCGGTAGCACCGATGCAGTTTTGGTTGCACCGATTTGGTGGGAATGGCTAGGGTTCTGTCTTGGGTTCAAACTCGGTGGTCCGATGTGGAAATGTTGGTTATGCCGAATTTTGGTATGTGGAACTTGACAGAGTGGATATGTGGAAAAAAATGAGTGAGTGTTTTGGTGGCTAACTTTGAGCATTTGAGCAATCAGTTCATTTTACTACCTCACCCCCTTTTAATAGTATTGGCTTTCCTATGGACTCAAAAGTGATTTCTCACAAATATAAAATGAAGAGTTTTCTAGCTTGAAGCTTTAGACAATATTATTCCTTTCTTGCATCCAGGGGCATCTCCACATAAACCTTAAGCCATAGCATCAATTATCAAAACCACCCTAGGGAGCAATTGTGCTTTCAATCTCCCCCTTTTTGGTAATTGATGACAAATATAGATCAAAGCTTCGACAAAAGATATAATCAATGATTAGCATCGAAGCTTTGAGAAGTATGTGAAAAGCAAGAGCTCCCCCTAAATTTGTGCATTATTTAAAATTTGCATTTGAATGCAAATGCACAATCGATTAGGATCATGGGTTACTCTTCTATGTCACATACATCTTGGTGGTGCGTAAAAAGAATAGCAATGCACATGACACCAACAAGACAAGTGAATGATCATCACATGGATAGCTAAAAGATAATACATATCATCACACAGGATAAAGCGTATGATCACACACAAATAGGATAAAGTCATCCAACAAACAAAGTTTTTTTTTAAAACCAAACGAGAGCAAATACTGTCAAAAGCTCTCTCTCACATGAAGTCTATGATCTATACATTTCTCCCCCTTTGGCAACAAGTTACCAAGAAGTTCAAAAGTATGGAACTACTCGTCTCTCTGGGCAAATGATGATGGAGTCGATAAAACGGCGTCTGCGAAGACTTCTCCTGACGTCCATGGAGCTGGAGGAGTTGATACTGAAGGAGCATGAGCCGGAGCTGGTGCTGAAGGTGCTGAAGCTTGTTATAATGACCAAGATGCGGTCCTTTCCGATCTGGGGATCAAGACCCCGAATTGGAAAGGAGCGCATCTAAGCGTCTCGCAAACAGGTAACACAACACATACATAATAATAAAGATAGACAATCAGGGGCTCAATTGCCTTCTCATAAATATCTCAGAGTACATCACGCATACAACCAAGGTAGTTCCGCTACGGACTACAAAACATAGAAAGGCTATGCTACCCTGCGTGCAGGCCCACGATCACGATCACGCCTCAATATTCTGGATAGTTCACGTACATGCGGTCTGTCTCCTCATCGTACTGCCACGCCAACTGCGTGCCGTCGGGATCATCTGTCTCTGGGGTACCTGAACCTGTTGGTATTGTGGAGGAATCCGTGAGCCACGGGGACTCAGCAATCTAAGACCTTGGTGCCAGAACTAGTCAAGTTACTAGGTAGGATAAGGAGAAGTGTTTGAGGTTGCAGCATCCTAAGCTTTATTTGGTGGCTAACTTATGTAGAACATTTATGAAGGTGGAATATACTAGCGATCGTGAATACTTGATCACTAAGTGATCCTGAACACCTACCTACGTCATACATAACCCCACCGTGTTCCCGATCAAAGAGAGATATTCGAGGGGACAGTCACGGTTACGCACACAGTTGGCAATTTTATTAGATTATGTTTAAGTTATCTAATATTGGATGTTAACAAAATATTCCAAGTTGCCACATAACCGCGGGCACGGCTTTCCGAAAGATTAAACCCTGCAGGGGTGCTCCAACTAGTCCATCACAAACGTACACAGGCCGCAAAGTAATCCTCTATCACGAATCTCGTGATCTCGTCGGATTCCTTAGAGGAAAACCTCAACTCTGGGGAGAACCAAAGCTTCACTGGGATTCCTATACGCAAGATATATCGCTAAGGTAAGGCAAGACTAGCAGGACCTCCCGACGTGTCGACGACCCTGATAAGAGCCGCGTATCTCAGTATCAGGACACGCCGGATAAGCGAAGCGTACAATGGCCAGAGAAATCTCCCGAGTTGCCCCGGGATGGCCCCGCACGGTGCTCTAGTTTGGACCAACACTCATGAGGAGCACTGGCCCGGGTTGTTGATTAAATTCCTCGGGGTAGCTACTCCGTATGCAAATTATTATTAAGTGATTAGCAAATTAACACCAATGTTGGGTCCTGCCGGACAAGCCTTAGCACTACGCGATTTATCGAGGGGGTCCCCATAACAACCCCGAACGTGTTAGGAGCGATCATTAGGGAATCAAACACCGGTAGCCGGTAACTAAGGCGGCGATAATGGAACAAAGCACCCGACAAAAGGCTAGGCCTTCCGTCATTTACCAAGTATATAGGTGCATTAATTAAATAACATAATTTAATATAATGATATCAAGCTCATGTTATCACATGAGTCAAAGCACCTGCATCTAGCAACGCTAACATTAGTAGCTGAGCAAAGCCTACTTAGCCATTCAAGTTTGCTAGGAAGGGATCATTATTTGGGTTCATGGCATCTCAAGAGGCAAATATTTCAGTGGTAGGCAGCTATCAATATGACATGGAAACTCAAACTAGCATAAAAAGTATAGAGATGGAATCAAGGTCATATCATCTTGCCTGTGATATCCTCAGCTTGGAATGGTTCTTGATCGTCCTGCACGTACTCTCCTGACTCCACGTATTAGTTCTCCGATCCCGGTGCTACCCAACATAAGAATAACATCCAATAAACAACAACACCTCAAGATGCAACAAGCACATGATGCATGAGATGAAAAATGAGCATGCATCACTATTTCTATCACTAGCACAAGCAAAAGAAGCTAATACAAGTTCCTGGACAGAACTGTACCCTAAGATATTTTGACATGCATGAGAATGACAAGATCTGTTGCGTCTCGTGAAAACGATGCAAAACCATATAAAGAACAATACAATCGGAGCTACGGATCAACGGGAATCAACGAAACAAGATATGAAGCCCTACGTGTCAAAATCTTCACCACACATTCAAATGGCACAAATCTGGTATTCCCAGGTTGCCAAGACATATAACAACCCAACATGAATGGATTGGAGCAAGGAAGAACACCACATCACCAACTAATCACTCACAAACAACAAAATGACAAAACTTCACAATCTGCCATAAACTGCATCTTAACACTTTGTGAGCTACATGCAAAGCACCTACAGCCACCCAACTATGACAAATAATATATGTGGCTGTAGCTAGCCAAGAATACTACCAGAAAAAGCAAGAATCACACAAAAAGGAATTATACACATGAAGATACAAGGCTGCAAACTTTTCCAAAACCATCAGATCTCAGGGACTTAGTGAAAATTCCTGCACCTGACTTTCTGTCTTTGCTCTGAAGCTTTTTTACAGCAGCCAAAACAATACCTACAGGGCTCCAAATGACATAATATTTTACAGGGAGATAGAAAAACATATCAGGTCCAACTTTCTAGTTGTAAGATAGGCCTAGATCACAACACAATGACCAACACAACCTCATCTACAGGAGAAGAAAATATAAACAGATTCTCAGACTTAGTGAAAATCTCAGATTTTCACTAATCTGGAATTTCAGCCACCAGCCTACTTTGGATGGGCACAACTTGCACACATGGACTCCAAATAATGAATTGAAACCAACATGTGGTAGAGGGGGTCACCCTCTACTACCACAATCAAGAAACAAATACAAGAGCACATCATAATCCATGGAACCAAGCTCTAAACTTAGAAGAAAATGCAAATATGACTTTCCAGAAAAATGCTCCAATGGAAAAAATGATTTCACCAATGGATTACTGGGATCTTTCTACCCCAAAGCCATATATAAAACATATGCACTTGCTTGGAGCAAGTGAGCTCAAACTAGGAAGGAAAAACTACATAGGATCCAACATAGTGAATAGTGCAACATTTCATGCAACTCTCACTAGAACAACTATCACATAGCTATGCTCATGTGCACAAAGACAATATGGACATGAGGGTTTGGACTCCATGTTGGTGTCATGCACCTCAACAACCCAAACACTACTACCACCTAGATCTTACACACACCTCATGTCCTCTTTCATATGAACATGAGGAGGAGCACAAGTGTTGCAAAGTGGGGCTGCCTCACCACACACTTATCACCACCACTACCTCAAGGCAAGCACTTACTCCCAAGAACCAAAATGAAGGGGATCTACTAAACAAGATAAAACATGGAACCATCATATCACCACACTATCTTCACATGCACATGTATCTACTAGAACAAACAACACAAGGCTCATCTCAAGTGCTTGTGCAATTGCACAAGCATGTGTGTAGAGCCACACACACACTTGCACACACACTCACCCCAAGCACTCACACACACATAATCACTCACATCTACCATAACACACATGAACACACATACATGCTCTCTGCCACTCCTCCATCAAGCAAAAGGAAAAAAATATAATGACACTTGTCACCCATTGATATAGGCAAAAGTATAGCAAACAAGGCAAGGGAAAAAATACTAGAAAGAAGGAAAAGATAATGGGGTCTCTCTGGGATTCAAACCCCAGAGCCCCTGGTGCAACACACCACAGCACCACCACTGTGCTACTGCTACTGCCTTTGACAGAGAGAGATGCCTAGACAGGGTAAGGCTTCCCTGTAGATTACTGTGCCGAAATCAAACAAACCAAAAAGGTGCCGAAGGGGGGAATCGAACCCGCGCCCTTCTCATCAGGCACACACACTTTCTACCAATGGGCTATGAATCGATGACTGAACAGAGGAGGGTTGTATTGAGAGGTAAACTACTTCTACTGCGTGGCTTGCTCTGCACAGCACAGGGAAGCGCCGGCGACAGGGAGGCCGCCGTGGCTTCTCTGCTGCTGCTGCTGCGCTACGACGGGAGAAGGCACTGCTGCCGATGCTGCTACGCGGGGGAAGGGAGCCCTCTCTGCACTACACACCCACATCCACTGCATGTCATCCATCTACTGCACCACTACACACACTTCTGCCGACTACCCGACAGAGACACGCGAGCACTACCAGATCCGACCGATCTACGGAGGGGGAAGGAAGGAGGGGTTGATCCTCACCTTGGGGAGGAAGAAGGGGTTCGGATCGGGGAAGATGGCGCCGCGGGAGAGGAAGAAGAAGGCTGGGGATGTCCCTGTAGCCGAACCAAAGGAGAGGGAGAAGGAACACCGTGGGCGCGCCCTTGACGAGCTCGGGGCCGTCGGTGTGGTCGATCCCCGGGGCTCCCAGCGCCGGGAATGGATCGCGGGGAACCACCCCGAGCTCCCGGACATGCTGGCCGGCGGTGGAGACGACGAACGTGCGGTGGACGACGGCAACGCTCTGCTGATCTCTCTCTGCTAACGATCTACAGAAGCTTACCTCAGGAGGAAGGAGAGATGGAGGGAGGTGGCGGCGCTAGGAGGGGAAAGGGAGGAACCCTAGGGAAAGGAGGCACGCACGCCGATGCTATAAGAGGGCCTCGACGTCCGTGAGCCCTCACGGCATGCTCGCTCTCCCTCTGATGCTGATGGAAAGTGTGCGCACTGGGGGTGACGTCGTCAAGAAGAAGGGGTTGTGCCGCTTGGGCTCTAGCTGGGGAGACAGCGAGGAATGATGGGCCTCGGGAGGAAGGAGGTGGCCCATTTGGCGCCTGGTAAGAGAAAAGACTCCTCGAGGTTTTCTATTTAGAAACAAACAGAGGAAGGAAAAATAATTACCTAGGCTAATCTGAAGAAGCTAAAAAATAAAACAAACATACCCCTGGTCATAAGGAATTATGACCTATTTAACAAAAAATAGAAAAGGGATTTTCGGAGCAACTAAATATTTGCAAAACAGAATTTGATCCTCTGTTTTGTGAATAATTGCACCTTACAAACCAAGTTCCAAAATAGCAAAAACACATCTTGACATTCACCACAAAATATACCAAAACATGGACATTTTTAAAACAAGGATGGGACAGGTGAATATAGAGCTTAAGATAAAACAGAGGGGGGAAGTTTTATAAACCTAGAGCAACCACATAGCTTCCTACTACCATTGCACCACTCCACAAGTCCACCTATCACACATACCATCATCACATCACAACTCATGGAACACAAGAACAACAATACAAAGGCAAGGATGAATGGGATGGAATGGATGCATGCATGCAAAACAAAACAAAACAAGGGAAGCATCACAAAATATCACATGCACACAATCTCATGTCAATGACAAGTTGGACCCACATAGAGAAGGTTCCAAATATGGTAAGCTACACACTTGGGGCATTACACTTGTGCTGAAGATGTATTTCTTGTCTCTGGAGCAGGAACAACAATTGACCGGGGCCTGATGCTGTAGTGTGTAGTAGTGGGAGGAGGAGACTCATCCTCGTCATCATCATCTTCATCTTCATCCCGTGAGCGTGGAATCTCCATATAGTCAACTTCATGTTGAAGTTGTGTGACAA
Organism: Hordeum vulgare subsp. vulgare; assembly: GCF_904849725.1. NCBI lineage: Eukaryota > Viridiplantae > Streptophyta > Magnoliopsida > Poales > Poaceae > Hordeum > Hordeum vulgare. The sequence goes on along the minus strand of NC_058524.1, from coordinate 378,058,571 downwards.
TGGTGCTCAATTCAGTTACCTTCATATCCATGTTGTGGAATTTTGTCTCCACAACTCTCTCAAGGCTCTTCTGATTTTGCGATCTCCTAAATGGTCTTCTCCATGCCTTGGACAATGCTTACTAGAAATGCCATTTGCTCAGCTTGAGTTCTGAGCTGTGGAACTGGAGGTGGCCTGTTTCTAGCAGCTTCAGCCTCTGTTGCCTCTCCTTCCATTCTTGCTGCAGATGAGTTTGGATCATTGTCATCCATCACAACCTCATTATCTTCAAATTCAGGCTGAAGAGGTAGATGGTGATGATCAAGTTGATATGCATGCTTGCCTAGCTTGGCATTGATGAGCATCTGAACATAAGGTGCATATCCACATGATCTCTTATGATTCGCAGAAGTCCTTCGGGTAGTCTCAACTATCAAGTCCATCACTCTAAATCTGGTATGGGTATCAAGTAGGTGCAACAGGTTGATTGAATATTCTCTGATCATCTTCTCATGTCCCGACTTAGACATGAGAGTGTATCCCAATATAGTGTTTGTCGTGGGAATACCAGCTTGCAAAAAATATACTTGTCACAACCCTAGTTTAGCATTGCTTGCCATTGGATACTCATGCATGCATTCTAAATTAAAAAGGATTTGAATTGAGAGATGTTCAAGTTTTATAAAGAATTTTGTCAAATGACCAAGATAAAAGTTACTTCAAACAACTCCAAGAAAATGTCCCTGATTTTCTAATAAAATATTGAGCTGAGTAAAAAAATTCAAATAAGTATCTTTGAAAACAAAGAAACATTTTATCTTGGCTTTTTGAATCAATCAAACAATTATTTTAAATGGAATTATATTTTCTAGAAATAAAATTAGTTTCATATACTCTCAAAACATTTGTGTGGCATTGGACAATTATGTCATGTCACATAATGATGTCATTAGGATTTTATAAAATGATTGATTTTATTTTTAATTCAAAACAAGTGTGAGAAAACAAATAAAAACAGAAAAGAAAAAAAAGAGGAAAGGAATTTACCTCGCACTTACGTGGCCCACCCCACCATCAGCCTCCCATTGTTGTCTTCCTCCTCGCGCCAGTAGGCAGAGGAGAGGCGTGGCGAGCTCATCGAGCCCCATCGCCACCTCCTGCTTACTTCTGCCAGCGAGGCGCTGAGGATAGGCACCCGAGAGCCCCCTCTCACCATCACCCCTCTCCGCTTCTTCACCCTCGCGTCCCGTCGCTTCTCCTCGCCATGACCGAGGTCTGTTCGAGCTGCCGCTCGTCATTGCCGCAGCCCCCAACCTCCCCTCACCTCCTCGAGAAGATCAGAAGGACCGCCTCGTCGCCCTGCTCCTCATCGCGACTAGAATCGGGCCCGGGAGCCTTAGAGCGCCGCCACTACCGCCATCTTCCTCATTTCCGGCCGCCGGATGCCGCCGTCGATTCGCTGGCTACTGAACCTCCCCTCCGTCGTTGTTGCCTGAAATGGAACCGCCACAATGGTTCCGACGATGTGATCGTTGACACTGATGAAGACTCATGGCTGTCTTCGGAACTGTCAGGCAAGCAAACCCCCTTGAGCATATTGATATAAACCCACTCTCTCGCTCCTGCTCTCTTTTATTGCATTAGGACAAACACGATTCAACTATTACATGTTCTCGGTAGTTGAACCCATTCCTCTGCATGACATGCTTTTGCCATAGTAAATAGTTGAAACCACTTAGCATGAGTAGCAACTGCTTGATCCTTGTTGTGCTTACTCATCCATGCTTGCTTACTGTGCCTGCTATGCTTAGAGTCGTGTCGGGTCTGATCCATCCGGACGATGAATCGAAATGGTGGTGTTTATGTTCTACAGTGTGGGAGTAAAGGTGTGAATCCGATTAGGTAAAGGTACCGATGAGAGGCTGTGTAGGAGTACATGGCGGGTTGTCTCATTGGGACCGTCCTTAAGAACTGAGTCCCGTGTATGTTATCCAAGACTAGCTACTACCGCACATTGGGATCCTTAATTGACTCTCTCAACTTATTAATCACCTAGATCTCTGTCCAGGAGATGCAACTAGTTTCTGGTGCTTGTAGGACATGCTAGTAGTCTACCGAGTGGCACCCCGTACAGGTGGGCTAGGGACAGACTAGGTATCATGGCCCGGTGTACCAAGCGTAGTACCATCCATCAAGGTGGGCTTGGGAACAATGTACACATCGTTTGGGACCGTAGAGGAAACTTCGGCCGGACTTCCTTGCGGGTTCAGTCTCAAATAGGCGATAAACCTCGACTAGAGTCTTGTGTGGTTAGTTAGGTCGTGGCCGACACCCACGCCAGTTCTTCCGCTTGAAGGTTACCGAGATGCATGACGTGTATATGGTGATAAGTGGTGGGAGCGTGTGTGAAGAAGTACACCCCTGCAGGGTAATCTAATCTATTCGAATAGTCGCATCCGCGGATATGGACTACTTGGAAACTTATATGGTCATAGACAACTTGAATGGATACTATAAAATATTCAAGATAAGTGTGAGTGCTATGGATGGCCTTCTCGTAGGGAGACGGGAGTGGATCCATAGTGATGTATTGAATTGGTGAACATATGGACTCGTGTGCGCTATCCCACCTCAAAGAAATAATTTGTAGTCGTAGCACAAGTTAGCCAAGAGTCAAAGCTGGCTTGCTGCAGTCAAACCCCACAATCCCTTCATTGATATTGATGCATATGTAGATAGTTCTGATGTAAGTCTTGCTGAGTACCTTTGTACTCGTGGTTGCTTTATTTATGTTTTACAGAGAAGTTTTTAGTCTAATTAAAGGTTTCTACGAGATGTGTTCGATGTTGACCGAAATAGCTTGGAAATCCCAGACACAGGTCTGGTTCCTTTGGTAGGGTCGTTGTAGCTTTTTAGGCTCTTCCAGCCACTTTTAGTAGATGTCTGTACCCAGACATGTTATGCTTCCGCTTGATGTTGTATGACTTGAGTGACGGGTCACGAGACCCCTGGTTGTAATATCATACTATGTTGACTCTTATGAGTCTTTAATTAAAGCTTAAGTCATAGAGTTATGTTGTGATGCCATGTTGTATCTACGCATATCGTGCATATTGTGTATATGATATGATATGCATTATATGTGTGGGATTCGAAACCTAGTTGTGTGCCTTTAGTAGTACTCTTTACGGGGAAATGCCTCTTTGTGCTTCCACTGAGCTTTGGTAGCTTGCTACTGCTCCGGACACATTGATTGACCGGCATGTATCCTTCTTTGCTGCTGTGTCAGTCCCTTCGGGGAAATGTCACGCGGTGTAATGGAGTCCTTGTAGCTTGCTACAACTCGTCTACACACGCTAATGGCCGACACCTACCTTGCTGGGTTATGTATGCCTGTCCCTGTACGGATGTACCACTTAGGTTTATAACTAGTCATGTCGACCTGGGTTCCTTGTCGTTTGAATGCTAGCAACACATTCATATACGTGAGCCAAAAGACACAAATGGTCCAGGCCAAGGTAAGGTGGCAGCCGTGGAGTTTACCGTGCGTGAGGCCGCAAAGTGATGTGATGTGTTACAGGCTGGGTTTTTATGACTTAGGATCGGGGTCCCGACAACTTTGGTATCAGAGCTTGACTGCGTGTAGGATAACCAAGCCAAACTGGTCGATGTTGAGTCTAGCAACTCTTTAGTTATATAAGGGAATTGTTTGTGGAAGGGAACGTAAGGCTCTTTTTACTCCTTTCCTTGTGTCATTCTTATTTTGAGTCATCCTCTTCCTTATTCTACGGGGTTTAAGAATTAGACCTTCTCATCTATTCATTAGGATGACGAGTTACTATGCTGGAGACCTATAGGAAAGTTGTTGTCTTCAAGGATCAGTGTCTCCATAAGAATTCAATTGTTATGTTGTCAGTTTCTTGCAGGTTGCCTCATATCTTATGCCCGTACAACCGTTATGCTGTCCGAGTTTTCCAAGGTTTCCAAATAATCGGATGCAATTGCAAATCCCCTCATCCCGAGTTAATATCTTTTGACCAGACAAAGCACACTAATCATTATGTTGAGGTACTTTATTACCTCGACATACTGTTGAAGTATTAGGAACACATGTTACCTCGGAAAACCACCCAATAGTCTAGATGTGTTTTGTGTTTCTAGTGTGCTAATTCTGGCCATCATTTTCGGAAACATCCCGTGATGTTATTAGCTAGTAGGTATTCTATTTCTGGGCTATTGAATCCAAGGGTCATTCTGCTCACCTTTGTTGATAGTGTTGCTAGTTCCCTTAGAATGATTAGTAACCATGTTGTAGTTCTCAAGGTTCATGGTATATCATTCTTCCAACACCATGGACCATCTCTGGCAGAAGTTCTTCATGAACTAAAGATCATAGCAAGAGTGCTCGTGATGAGTTCTCTACTCCATATTGTGATTCTGCCAACTCCGCCCTTCTTCATGGGTTATTTGGAAGAATTATGTTGAACTCGTCGACATGCGAATCTATGCATCCACAACTCCGGAAATCATGTGCTCTTGAGTTGCCCCTCTTCAATTGTTTCTGACCTTCATTTATGAGAGGATAGTCAAGAGTAGTTGTGCATTCCTGTCATCGATGTCTTTTATTCCCGTGGTCTGTGAAGTTGATCTATTTCCGAATGACTCGGAGAAGCAAACTCCAGTACCTCATCCATTTCTTGGATTGGGTCAAAGTAGTTGTATTTCGCAGATCAAAATGCTAATCCAGCTTTTGTTCCGTTCTATCTCGAAGTATTACCCTCTTTTGTCAAGAATGTGGTGAGAATTGCACCCCTCTTACGAACTCTTGATACAGTGGTACTTCTCGCTATCATTATTCATCCCTCAGTTTTCATGTTGGTTGTAACCGAAATATCGACAAGTGAACCATGATGTGTGAAATCAATACTCCTAGCAATGCCATTGCTTGGTAGCTAATGGAGAATAATTTCACTCTTATGGTGATGGTGATTGAACCGTCATCCTAAGATTGACCGTGCTACCTAGTCCATGTTCATGGTGCACTTTTCGATCAATGGGTTAGGATTGTGTCAATCCTTCGCTCTTTGATCATATCATCTTGCCGTGAAAAGCGAGATTGTTCCCGAGCTTAATAACATATCGATGGGTCGTGGTTTTCTGAATATCTTCTCGGAAGTATTACCAGTTTGTTTCCTGACTGTTATGATAGAGCTCGTGCTCAAGTTGGTTTCCCTATAAGCCACCCTTCTCCAAAAATCCGTGTTGGATACCCCCGAGCTAGTTGGTTAAGCTAAACAACAACTTGGAGAGTTGGAAGATAAAAGCTTTGCCTAACTTAGTTCATTTCAAAGGGATATCTTTGTGGCGTGTGTATGAGTCTTGAAGAAAGATGATATTGTCATCGGTTGATTCGTGTGAACAATTGTTGCACATGTTATCTTGTCCAATTTTGATTTGAGTATGGGCTATTGTCAAATCAAACTCAGAACCAAAGATTTTCGTAACGGTGTCTTACTCGTGGATTTCCTTGAGCATACACCATTATATTCTTTGATCTGACCAATTCTATTACATTGCTCACATAGTTGTGGAATTCCATCTATATGGATAATTTGGTGAACTGTTGTTGAGTCCATTAGCAACACCTTTGTCTTCTCCATAACTTATGTTGGACATTAAGCTAGTTCTAGAAAATTTGTATACATTGACTTCGTGTCTCGAGCACGAGGTTTATGTTAGGTGTAGGAAGTGACTTCTTCTCCATTCACGTGGAATTGATGCAAGTTGCCATCGTGAATTTGAGAAAAGTTAACTTGTTTTCTTCGGAATCATCCCAAGTCAGTCATGCACGTGCGAAGTATTCTATGGTTTGATAGACTGATCATCTTCATTCCATATGTATCTCCTAGCACCCCAAACCACTGATTGATTTGTTCAAGGAAAAGAAGTTAAGTGTTATTCCCGAAGGGCCCAGACGGACTTGCACATAGCTTCGTTATCCGCAATGATGGTTCCCAAACCAGAACTCGATAGTGTTTTGTTGTAAGATTTTTCATATGCTCATCATTGTCTTGGACATTGTGTTCACGTGGATCTTGTAAATCCAGCTCATGTTTTGGAGTTGTCTTCGTAGTTCATTTCCCGAAAATCTTGCAACGTTATCTCATCAATTTGTGTTGCAAACTTTCATTTCAGACATGCACTACTGGAATCTAGTTCTTTGCCGTCAGCCAGGTCTTTACCGTTTGCTGGCTGATGGCAAAGAACCTCTTTGCCGTCAGTTGACACAAGGAAGACGGCAAAGGGCTGACTGATGGCAAACATACTATTTGCCATGTGTCGGCCCTTTGCCATCTGCCAGTGGACGGCAAAGAGACCAAGGGCAGACGACAAAGAGGACGGGTGGGTCCCATGCCTGCCGTGTCCGACGGAAGGCTAACTTTGCCATCCCCCATGGGGCCCTTTGCCGTCGGGGGGCGGACGACAAAGGGGCCGACCCTATAACACCCGTCTACTCCCCCTCGCGCTCACTGTCTCTCTCTCCCCCACACTGTCTCTCTCTCCCCCTCACCTCACTCGCCCCCGCCGCCGCCCCGCTTCGCTCCAGCACCACCGGCGACCCCCTCCCTGCGGCGACCCCCTCCCCGGTGCGACCCCCTCCCCACGGCGAAATCCTCCCCGCGGCGACCGCCTCCCCGCGGCGACCCCCTCCCCGCGGCCCTCCTCCTCCACCACACCACACCTCCTCCCTCATTTTGGTGAGTTCATTTTCTTTCATTTTTTTTCATTTTTTCATTTCATTGCATCTGTTAGTTTAGGTTACTGTCAGTGTTAATTAGGTTAATGTTAGTTTAGGTTAATTAGGTTACTATTAGTTTAGTGTTAATTAGGTTATTGTTAGTTTAGATTAATTAGGTTACTATTAGTTTAGTGTTAATTAGGTTACTATTAGAAGAGGAGGAGGAGGAGAATTTTTTTTAATAATAATAGTAATAAGATGATAAAGAAGAAGAAGAAGAAGAAGAAGAAAAAGAGGAGAGAGGAGAAGAAGAAAGAAGAGGACCCCGACCCCTACACCCCGCCCACGAACCCCGACGCCCGACGCCACCAACCCCCGACGCCCGACGCCACCAACCCCCGACCCTCGACCCCCGACCCCCGACGCAACTGACACCCGACTCCCGACCCCCGATGCCCGATACCACTGACCCCCGACCCCGACTCCCAACCCCCGACTCCACTAACCCCCGACCCCCGACGCCCGACGCCACTGACCCTCGACTCCCGACGCCACTAACCCTCGACCCCCGACCCCCGATGCCTGACGCCACTGACCCTCGACCCCCGACGCCACTGACCCTCGACCCCCGACCCCCGACCCCCGACGCCACTGACCCTCGACTCCCGACCCCCTACCCCCGACCCCCGACACCACTAACACCCAACCCCGGACCCCCGACACCTCTTTGGCCTCTTGTTGATCGAAAAGACCCCAACCCCCGACGCTAGTGACCCTCGACCCCCGACGACACTGACCCCCGACCATCGACGCATTTAACCCGACTCCCAACCACCGATACCCGACACCACCGACCCTCGACGCCACTAAGCCCCAACCCCCGACACCTCTTCTACTTACCGTTGAACGAGAAGGTGCTTTTCGGCCTTCTAGAGGCCCACGGGGTTATAGTTTTGTAAATTATGAGTTAGGTCACATATTTTCCGATGATGTTAATTATAAAAAACATCATATTTGTGTTGATCGTGTGAATTTTAGTGTGCAGTTGTTCGACGACCTCCACGTGCGTTGGACGAGATCCGCCCCTGCGTTTGTTGGTGAGCACAAATGACTTCTCCTCCTACCCCCTTAATTTGCTCTGTGCCAGTCTTCGTGTCGATGAAACTTGCTAGCTATAGGTTTCTTCAATCATGAGTATGCGTGACCAGTATGCGTCTCCCGTTCGAAAGGGCGACATCTATAAATATGCATTTCTTTGCATATTTATAACCGCCATCCTTTCGAATTGTCCAACATTATCCATGGACAGCCCGAGTATGTGTAGATTGGGTTCGTTTTCCCGTATGCTGTGCTCTGGATTCGATATAGAATTTCGTTAGTGCCTCCCTGTTGTTCTCCGGGTAAACATCCTCTCTGCTTATTTTCGAGACGTGTATCAGGAGAACAACGGGGAGGTGCTGCCGAAATTCTGCGTCGCATCTGGAGCAGAGCATGGGAAAACGAACCCAATCTACACATACTCGGGTGGGATTAGGACCTATCTTTACCTATTAGCGTGTAGGTTGCATGGACGTAATAAAACTGACAAACTTGATTAGCGTATGAATATAGATAATGAATTATATATTTATTTCTTGTGCACCCATAGGTAGCTAGGCAACATGAGTAATCGTGCTTGGATGTACACTGGTCACCCTAGTCAGAAAGACATGACCCATGAATGGTTAACAAAAACCAGGGGGTTTGTGAGAGCCGCATTTGCAAATGGCCACCAAAAAACATGGTGCCCCTGTCCCAACTGCGACAACTGGAAAAAGGAGACATCGTTTGAAATGGGTAAACACCTACAGAAGTGGGGTTTTATGCCTAATTATACGATGTGGACTTTTCATGGTGAGTCTGACCAACGTGCCAGGAGCTGAGGTGATTCATCGTCGCACCGACGAGCATGGTACCGGGATTGAAGACATGGTGCAATACTTTGATGATGCTCGGGATTCAGACGATGAGATGGAGGAATCTTCAAAGGCCTTGTATGAAATGTTGGAGTCTTCAAAACGTCCTCTCCACGAGTAGACTGAGCTTTGTGAGTTGGATGCCATCGCGCAAGTAATGGCTCTGAAGGCTCAATTCAACCTAGGCAGAGAATGCTACGACGCGATGATGACGATATTTGGACGCTTTCTACCCAAAGGCTAATTATCGTCCAAAATGACATATTTAACCCAAGTTAGCTGCGAAACGACATATAGTTAGCTAGGCTTCCACCTAAATGACATAATTAGCTTAGTTAGCTCCAAAATGACCTATTTAAGAAAAATGACCTATAGTTAGCTAAGTTCTCTCCTAAATGACATAATAAGACTAACTTAGCTCCAAGATGACCTATTCCCCCTAACGTAGGTATTAAATGGCCTATAATTAGCTTAGCTAGATCCAAAATGGCTTAATAAGCATAGTTTGCTCCGGAATGACACATTTTACCCAAGTTAGCTCCGAAATAACCTATAGTTAGCTAGGCTTCCACCTAAATGACATAATTAGCTTAGTTAGCTCCAAAATGGTCTATTTAATAAAACATGACATATACTTAGCTAATTATCCTTGAAATGACATAATTAGCTCCAAAAAGGCATTCTTAGCTAATTATCCTCCAAAATGACATATTTAACCCAAGTTAGCTCCAAAACGACATATAGTTAACTAGGCTTCCACCTAAATGACATAATTAGCTTAGTTAGCTCCAAAATGACCTATTTAATAAAAAATGACCTATAGTTAGGTAAGTTCTCTCCTACATGACATAATAAGGCTAACTTAGATCCAAGATGACCTATTCCCCCTAATGTAGGTATTAAATGGCCTATAATTAGCTTAGCTAGATCCAAAATGGCTTAATAAGCATAGTTTACTCCGGAATGACCTATTTTACCCAAGTTAGCTCCGAAATGACCTATAGTTAGCTAGGCTTCCACCTAAATGACATAATTAGCTTACTTAGCTCCAAAATGGTCTATTTAATAAAACATGACCTATACTTAGCTAATTATCCTCGAAATGACATACTTAGCTCCAAAAAGGCATACTTAGCTAATTTAGCCCGAAGAAGGGGACATGAGGAGAAGAAAGAGGAAAAATGAAAAGAAGGAAGAAGAAGAAGAAGAGAAGAAGAAGGACAAGAAGGAGAAGAAGGAGGAGAAGAAGGAGAAGGAGCTCCTCCTTCTCCTTCTTCTCCTTCTTCTTCCTCCTTCTCCTTCTCCTTCTTCTTTTCTTCTTCTTCTCCTCTTCCTTCTCCTTCTCCTCCTCCTCCTCCTCCTCCTCCTTCTTCTTTTACTTCTTCTTCTCTTCTTGCTTCTTCTCTTTCCGTTCTTCTACGTAGCTTAGACTCATCCAATATAGACTAAATTGGCTAATTATCCTACAAAATGACATAATTAGGTTAGTTAGGTGAAAACATCATAAGAACCTTGGTTAGCTCATTAAAATGACCAATTTAGCTAAAAAAATGAAATAATAAGCTCAAAATGGCATAAGAACTTTGGTTAGCTCATGAATATCATATACTTAGCTTGGCTTCCACCTAAATGATATAATTAGCCAATTTAGCTCCAATATTGCTTAATAAGCATAGTTAGCTCCTAAATGACATATTTAACCCAAGTGAGCTCCGAAACGACCTATAGTTAGCTAGCCTTCCACCTAAATGACATAATTACCTTAATTAGCTCCAAAATGACCTATTTAATAAAAAATGACCTATAGTTAGCTAAGTTCTCTCCTAAATGACATAATAAGGCTTATGTAGCTCCAAGATGACCTATTCCCCCTAACTTAGGTATTAAATGGCCTATAATTAGCTTAGCTAGATCAAAAATGGCTTAATAAGCATAGTTTGCTCCGAAATGACATATTTTACCCAAGTAGCTCTGAAATGACCTATAGTTAGCTAGGCTTCCACCTAAATGACATAATTACTTATTTAGCTCCAAAATGGTCTATTTAGTAAAACATGACCTATATTTACCTAATTATCCTCAAAATGACATAATTAGCTCCAAAAGGCATAATTAGCTAATTTGCCCGAAGAAGGGGACAAGAGGAGAAGAAAGAGGAAAATGAAAAGAAGGAAGAAGAAGAAGAAGAGAAGAAGAAGGAGAAGGAGGAAGAAGAAGGAGAAGAAGGAGAAGGAGGAGAGAAGCTCCTTCTGCTTCTTCTCCTCCTTCTTCTCCTTCTTCTTGTCCTTCTTATTTTCTTCTTCTTCTCCTCTTCCTTCTCCTTCTCCTCCTCCTTCTCCTCCTCCTCCTCCTTCTTCTTCTTTTTATTCTCCTTCTTCTTCTCTTCTTGCTTCTTCTCTTTCTTCTTCTACATAGGTTATTTTCCCCAACAAAGACATACTTAGCTAATTATCCTCCAAAATGACATAATTAGCATAGTTAGGTAAAAACATCATAAGAACCTTGGTTAGCTCATTAAAATGACTAATTTAGCTCCAAAATAACATAATAAGGTCAAAATGGATTAATAATCATAGTTGGCTACAAAATGACATATTTTATCTAAGTTAGCTCTAGGATGACCTATACTTAGCTAAGTTCTCTCCTAAATGACATAATAAGGCTATGTAGCTCCAAGATGACCTATTCCACCTAACTTAGCTATTAAATGGCCTATACTTAGCTAAGTTCTCTCCGAAATAACCTATATATACTTCTTCATCTAGTATTATTCTTCTAACTTTCTTATTTGTCATTTTGCAGATTACATTCACTTCACGGGAAGCTTGGATTATATTGATGGAATGCTTGAATATGATTTCTTGTACCATGGCTTCACGGAAGCTTGTATTGAAACTATTGTAGTATATGGATATATATATATGAAACTTTGTATGCATGTGGATGAAACTGGTGTAATATATGGTTTGGTACGGATGCAACTTGCATAATATGTATGTACTATGGATGAAAGTTATTTTAATATGCTTATGAGTACGGAAACAAATTTATTTTTGTCAAATATATATATATATATATATCCTGATTATTGTGAAAATTGCTGGATATAATAAGAAATAAAATAAAAGGGGCTGGTTCCCCCCTTTGCCGTCTGCCCCCACATGGCAAAGGGGGGAGGGCAGACGACAAAGAGGGGAGAGAGGGGCTGGTTTCCCCCATTGCCGTCAGCCCCCTCATGGCAAAGGGGGGAGGGCAGACGGCAAAGAGGGGAGAGAGAGGGGCTGGTTCCCCCCTTTGCCATTAGCCCCTTCATGGCAAAGGGGGGGGCAGGGCAGGCGATAAAGAGGGGAGAGAGAGGGGCTGGTTCCCCCTTTGCTGTCAGCCCCCTCATGGCAAAGGGGGGGGGAGGGAAGACGACAAAGAGGGGAGAGAGAGGGGCTGGTTGCCCCCTTTGCCATCCGCCCCCTCATGGCAAAGGGGGTGAGGGTAGACGACAAAGAGAGGAGGCCTGCCGTTAACACTTAACGGGACCGTTGGTGGATTTGCCGTTCCATTTAATTGGCCGTCTGCCCCCTCATGGCAAAGATTCTTTGCCGTCCGCTTTACAAAAGCAGACGGGAAATAACCTCTTCACCGGAATTTTTTTGCCGTCTACTTTGCCGTCTGCTGATGGACGACAAAGCCTTTGCCGTCCGTGGTTCCCCCCTTTGCCGTCAGCCATGGCAGACGGAAAAATTATAAATTCCAGTAGTGATGCTGAGTCTGAAACATCATGTCACCAACCGGAGTTGAATCCCAGACAGTTATAATGGTTGGAATTTTCCCCAAGAATTATAATATTGGTCTCTCTGTAACCCGCTAAAGTGATGTCGTGGCTAACACACCTAGCTGGAAGACTTAATATTATAATATCTCGCATCAGCAACCTTAGCCATCTCACCGTGAGGACCTTGTATGACTTATTTTGGAAGTTTCTTCTCATGGACCCTTTGAGCCCCGAAGTCCGACCTATACTTGATGTGCTAAATATTAAACATGACCTATAATTGGGTTGTGCTAGTACATCAAGGAGAACATTAGAAGCGGAGTGCTAAATGTCTCTCGGTTGATTAACCAGATTTCGTTTCCTTGACATCGCTAAGGTGAAATCTGAGCAAGTGTTGTCTTCCTTTGCATCTGCATCCTCCATCACTATGCATCATGGTAGTATGTTGTGTCACCAGGATCCTTGGCATGGATGTTGGTAAACCTTGATGAATATGAAAATTGTTGGAAATATGCCCTAGAGGCAATAATAAATTAGTTATTATTATATTTCTTAGTTCATGATAATCGTTTATTATCCATGCTATAATTGTATTGATTGGAAACACAATACTTGTGTGGATACATAGACAAAACACTGTCCCTAGTAAGCCTCTAGTTGACTAGCTCGTTTATCAAAGATGGTCAAGGTTTCCTGGCCATAGGCAAGTGTTGTTACTTGATAACGGGATCACATCATTAGGAGAATCATGTGATGGACTAGACCCAAACTAATAGACGTAGCATGTTGATCGTGTCATTTTGTTGCTACTGTTTTCTGCGTGTCAAGTATTTGTTCCTATGACCATGAGATCATATAACTCACTGACACCGGAGGAATGCTTTGTGTGTATCAAACGTCGCAACGTAACTGGGTGACTATAAGGATGCTCTACAGGTATCTCCGAAGGTGTTCGTTGAGTTAGTATGGATCGAGACTGGGATTTGTCACTCCGTGTGACGGAGAGGTATCTCGGGGCCCACTCGGTAATACAACATCACACACAAGCCTTGCAAGCAATGTGACTTAGTGTAATTTGCGGGATCTTGTATTACGGAACGAGTAAAGAGACTTGCCGGTAAATGAGATTGAAATAGGTATGCGGATACTGACGATCGAATCTCGGGCAAGTAACATACCGAAGGACAAAGGGAATGACATACGGGATTATATGAATGCTTGGCGCTGAGGTTCAAACGATAAGATCTTTGTAGAATATGTGGGATCCAATATGGTCATCCAGGTCCCGCTATTGGATATTGACCGAGGAGTCACTCGGGTCATGTCTACATAGTTCTCGAACCCGCAGGGTCTGCACACTTAAGGTTCGACGTTGTTTTATGCGTATTTGAGTTATATGGTTGGTTACCGAATGTTGTTCGGAGTCCCGGATGAGATCATGGACGTCACGAGGGTTTCCGGAATGGTCCAGAAACGAAGATTGATATATGGGATGACCTCATTTGATTACCGGAAGGTTTTCGGAGTTACCGGGAATGTACCGGGAATGACGAATGGGTTCCGGGTGTTCACCGGGGGGGGGGGGGCAACCCTCCCCGGGGAAGCCCATAGGCCTTGGGGGTGGCGCACCAGCCCTTAGTGGGCTGGTGGGATAGCCCAAGAAGGCCCTACGCGCCATAGGAAGAAAATCAAAGAGAAAAAGGAAAAAAAAGAGGAGGTGGGAAAAAGGGGAAGGACTCCTCCTTCCAAACCTAGTTGGATTCGGTTTGGAAGGGGAGGACTCCCCCCTTGGCTCGGCCGACCCCCTTGGGGCTCCTTGAGCCCCAAGGCAAGGCCCCCCTCTCCCACCTATATATACGGAGGTTTTAGGGCTGATTTGAGACAACTTTGCCACGGCAGCCCGACCACATACCTCCACGGTTTTACCTCTAGATCGCGTTTCTGCGGAGCTCGGGCGGAGACCTGCTGAGATTAGATCACCACCAACCTCCGGAGCGCCTTCACGCTGCCGGAGAACTCATCTACCTCTCTTTCTCTCTTGCTGGATCAAGAAGGCCGAGATCATCGTCGAGCTGTACGTGTGCTGAACGCGGAGGTGCCGTCCGTTCGGCACTAGATCGTGGGACGGATCGCGGGACGGTTCATGGGGCGGATCGAGGGACGTGAGGACGTTCCACTACATCAGCCGCATTTCTTAACGCTTCTGCTGTGTGATCTACAAGGGTACGTAGATCGAATATCCCCTCTCGTAGATGGACATCACCATGATAGGTCTTCGTGCGCGTAGGAAATTTTTTGTTTCCCATGCGACGTTCCCCAACAGAAATGCTCAAGTTCTTGAGAGCACGCTCAGACACTAGGTTATATCCTCGGTATCAATTGGAACGTGCCTTCCATTTGCCGAGTTGCCCTATAACTCTAGTATATTTTCAAACTGAGTATGCCATTCTTTCAAAATCCTTCAAACAATCAATTGTGAATTGTCTTACCCTGGTATGAAGAGTTTCAATGATCTTTAGATCAAAAGTAATTCTTTTTGCCACTTAAGGGAATAACTCTGTGAGTCGTCTTCTAAGGTGCCCCGCTATGGTATGATGGACAACTTAACTCCTCACTACTTTGAAACCTCATTCCCATCTCTTTTAAGCGTGGAATTGTTGCCTACCAATTGAACTTCTGTCATATGCTTCATTTACTCATCCCTGTTATGTGTATGGTGTCTTAGCTCAAGGGACGTTCCTACGTCTCATTCTATGAGTTGATCTTGAGTTGTTCGATCTTTGAGGAGATCGAATCTTGTAGAGTCTTCCTGTTCTTGTCATCGTGTTAGAGGAAGACTGCTACGGCAACAAAAGTCCTTCCCCGGCGCTAGGAATTCTTCTTGCTACTTATCTTGTTTGCGTCGGTTTTTCCATTGAAGAGGAAAGGGTTATGCAGCACAGGAGCAATAAGTATTTCCCTCAGTTTTGAGAACCAAGGTATCGATCCAGAAGGAGGGTCTCGTCAAGTCCAGAGTACCTGCACAAACACAAACAAGCTTGCACCCAACGCTTCAAAGGGGTTGTCAATCCCTTCAAGATTGTTTGCAAAGTGAGATCTGAAGGCGGAAAGTGCAACGAAGTAAAAAGTGTAAAGCTGAAAATATGGTGTGGAGTAGACCCGGGGGCCATAGTGTTCACTAGAGGCTTCTCCCAAAATAGCAAATATCACGGTGGGTGAACAAATTACTGTCGAGCAATTGATAGAAACGCACAAAGTCATGACGATATCTAAGGCAATGATCATACATATAGGCATCACGTCCTAGACAAGTAGACTAATACTTTCTGCATCTACTACTATTACTCCACACATCGACCGCTATCCAGCATGCATCTAGTGTATTGAGTTCATGACGAACAACGTAACACCTTAAGCAAGATGACATGATGCAGAGGGATAATCTCAAACCAATGATGACAACCCCATCTTTTTACCCTTGATGGCAACAACATGATGCGTGCCTCGCTACCCCTTCTGTCACTGGGTGAGGTCACCGCACGGTATGAACCCAAAACCAAGCAGTTCTCCCATTGCAAGAATCATAGATCTAGTTGGCCAGACAAAACCCATAACTCGAAGAGAATTACAAGGATATGAAATCATGCATAAGAGAGATCAGAAGAAACTCAAATAAGATTCATAGATAATATGATCATAAATCCACAATTCATCGGATCTCGACAAACACACCGCAAAAGAAGATTACATCGGATAGATCTCCATGAAGATCATGGATAACTTTGTATTGAAGATCCAAGACAGAGAAGAAGCCATCTAGATACTAACTATGGACCCGTAGGTCTATGGTGAACTACTCACGCATCATCAGAGAGGTCATGGTGTTGATGAAGAAGCCCTCCGTCTCCCAATCCCCCCTCCGGCAGGGCACCAAAACGTGCCCCAGATGGGATCTTGCGGTGACAGAAGCTTGCGGCGGCGGAAAAGTGATTTCGATGATCTCCTGATTTTTTTGGTATTTTTAGGGAATTTATAGGCGCAACCCCTAGGTCAGGGGGCGCTCAAGGGGCCGACAAGCCCGTGGGCCGCGATCTACCCCCCTGGCCGCGGGGTGGGCTTGTGGGGCCCCTGAGGCTCCCCTGCCTTGGCTCTCAAGCTTCCCGATCTTCTTCCGTTCCGTAAAAAATCTTTTCGGGGATTTTCTTCCGTTTTGACTCCGTTTCAAAATCTCCTCTGAAAGGGGTCAAAAACATGGAAAAAATAGGAACTGGCACTTGGCAGAGTTAATAAGTTAGTCCGAAAAATATATAAAAGGCATGCAAAACATCCAAAGTCTGACAAGATAATAGCACGAAACCATCAAAAATTATAGATACGTTGGAGACGTATCAAGCACCCCCAAGCTTAACTCCTCCTCGTCCTCGAGTAGGGAAGTGATAAAGAATGATTTTTTTATGTGGAATGCTACCTAGCATAGTTGTCCTTTGCAACTTCTTTCATGTGACATGAATGTTCAGATCCGTAATATTCAAAACAATAGTTTGCTATTAACACGAAAACAATAATACTTCAAGCAAACTAGCAAGGTAATCATGAACTTTCAAAATAACAAGGCCAAGGAAAGTTATCCCTACAAAATCATATAGTCTGGCTATGCTCCATCATCCTCACACAACTAATGTAAGTCATGCACAACCCCGGTATTGGCCAAGTAATTGTTTTCGCACTCTTACTTTCTCAAACTTTTTATAACTATCACGCAATACATGAGCGTGAGCCATGGATATAGCACTATAAGTGGAATAGAGTGTGGTGGTGGTTGTGAGACAAAAAGGAGGAGATGGTCACATTGACTCGGCATATGAAAGGGCTATGGAGATGCCTATTAGTAGATATCAATGTGAATGATTAGGGATTGCCATACAAGAGATGCACTAGATCTATAAGTATGTGAGAGCTCAAAAGGAAAACTAGTGGGTGTGCATAAAACTTGCTTGCTCACGAAGACCTAGGGCAATTTTGAGGAAGCCCATCATTGGAATATACAAGCCAAGTTATATAATGAATATTCCCACCAGCATATGTTGGTGACGAAGCAAGAAGCTCTCAATCGTGAAGAACATGGTGCTATTATCTAGCACAAGTGTGGAAAAAGATAGTAGCATTGTCACTTCTCTCTTTTTCTCTCTTTTTTTCATTTGGGCTCTTAGGCCTCTTTTTTTGGGCTCTTTGGCCTCTTTTTTTTTTTTAATTTCCTCACATGGGACAATGCTCTAATAATTATGATCATCACAGTTTTTTTTACTCACAGCTCAAAATGATGATGACTCTAAAGGAAATGCCTCCGGCAGTATACCGGGATGAGCAACGATCTAGCATGCCGTATGACGTTGAAAACATCTCGCTAGCTATCTTACGATCATGCAATGGCAATATGAGAGTGACGGCACAAGTCATGAGACGGAACGGTGGGAGTTGCATGGCAATATATCTCAGAATGGCTATGAAAATGCCATAGTAGGTAGGTATGGTGGCTGTTTTGAGGAAGGCATATGGTGGGTTTGTGTACGGGCGAGAATTGCACGGCACTAAAGAGGCTAGAAATGGTGGAAGGTGGAAGTGCATCTATACCATGGAATCACATTAGTCATGAAGAACTCACATACTTGTTGCGAAAGTTTTTATTAGTAATCGAAACAAAGTGCTAAACGCATACTCCTAGGGGAAGGGTTGGTAGGTGTTAACCATCGCGCGATCCCGACCTCAACACAAAGGATGATAATCAATAGATCAATTATGCTCTGACTTCCTAACATAGCGGTTTACCATACGCGCATGCTACGGGAATCACTAACTTCAACACAAGTATATCTAGATTCACAACACCCTACTAACATAGCTCTCAATATTACCAAATCCACGTCTCAAAACTAATTGAGAGGAATCGAAACTTCTCTTTCTACCCAGTGCACATGAAGATGGAGGTTTTTGCATCCTCTTTGGGTACCTATCACATTTGGGACTACTTTCATAGAATAAGCCAACTACCAAATCACGCACCGCCGTGCTCTAAAAGATATAAGTGAAGCACTGGAGCAAAAGTATCTACCTCAAAAGATATAAGTGAAGCACTATGAGCATTCTAGCAAAATCACGATGAGTGCATGTCTCTCTCTCTCAAAAAGGGTGTTCAGCAAGGATGATTGTGACACAACAAAAAGAAAAGACTCCTACGATACAAGACGCTCCAAGCAAAACACATATCATGTGGTGAATAAAAATATAGCTCCAAGTAATATCACCGATGGATTGAAGACGAAAGAGGGGATGCCTTCCCGGGGCATCCCCAAGCTTAGGCTTTTTGGTGTCCTTGAATTTGGCTTGGGATGCCTTGGGCATCCCCAAGCTTGAGCTCTTTCCACTCCTTATCTCATCGTCCATGAGAACATCACCCAAAACTTGAAAACTTCACAACACAAAACTTAAACAGAAACTTGTGATAACATGAGCGGGACAATTTCTAATCATTAATTTCATTCTCTCCCAAGCTTGTGCAACATGTTCATGATCAAGTTGCTTGAAATTCATGATATCATTCCGGAGAGAGATGATCTTAGCCGGCGGAAAATACTTGGATTTATAAGAATCTTTGCACTTATCCCAAGAATCGATACTATTTTTGGGCAAAGAAGAAAACCAAGTTTTTGCCCGATCTCGCAGCGAGAAAGGAAAAAGCTTCAATTTAATCACGTCATTATCCACATCTTTCTTCTTTTGCATATCGCAAAGCTCAATGAAGGTATTGAGATGGGATGCGACATCTTCACTAGGAAAGCCAGAAAATTGCTCTTTCATAACAAGATTCAGCAAAGCGGCATTGATTTCGTATGACTCCGCACTAGTGGCGGGAGTAATCGGAGTACTAATAAAATCATTATTATTAGTATTCGAGAAGCCGCGGGGTGGGGCTTGTGGGCCCCCTGAGGCTCCCCTGCCTTGGCTCTCAAGCTTCCCGATCTTCTTCCGTTCAGAATAAATCTTTTCGGGGATTTTCTTCCATTTGGACTCCGTTTCAAAATCTCCTCTGAAAGGGGTAAAAAACATGGAAAAAACAGGAACTAACACTTGGCACTGAGTTAATAAGTTAGTCCGAAAATTTTACAAAAGGCATGCAAAACATCCAAAGTTTGACAAGATAATAGCATGAAACCATAAAAAATTATAGATATGTTGGAGACGTATCAAAGACCTCAGAGACAAAGATGCCCAGATCAACCTGATGCAATGAATCAACATCTTCACGAAGGGCATTTGGATCGTGAAGATTGCAATAGTCTAGTGTTCCCTCTTCCCTTTTCCGACTACGCTTGAATCTCGGGATGAGATTCTTTTTTAGTGGGGGTGAGTTGTCACAGCCCTAGTTTAGCATTGCTTACCATTGCATACTCATGCATGCATTCTAAATTCAAAAGGATTTGAATTGAGAGATGTTCAAGTTTTATAAAGAATTTTGTCAAATGACCAAGATAAAAGTTACTTCAAACAACTCCAAGAAAATGTCCCTGATTTTCTAATAAATATTGAGTTGAGTAAAAAAATTCAAATAAGTATTTTTAAAATAAAGAAACATTTTATCTTGGCTTTTTGAATCAATCAAACAATTATTTTAAATGGAATTATATTTTCTAGACATAAAATTTAGTTTCATATACTTTGAAAACATTTGTGTGGCATTGGACAATTATGTCATGTCACATAAAGATGTCATTAGGATTTTGTAAAATGTTTGATTTTATTTTTAATTCAAAACAAATGTAAGAAAACAAATAGAAACATAAAATAAAAAAAGAGAAAAGGAATTTACCTCGCACTTACCTGGTCCAGCCCACCATCAACCTCCCCCTGTCGCCTTCCTCCTCACGCCAGTAGGCAGAGGAGAGGCGTGGCAAGCTCACTGAGCCCCATCGCCACCTCCTGCTTACGTCTGCCAGCGAGGCGCTGAGGATAGGCACCCAGATCCCCCTCTCACCACCACCCGTCTATGCTTCTTCCCCCTCGCGTCCTGTCGCTTCTACTCGCCATGGCCGAGCTCTGCTCGAGCTGCCGCTCGTTGTTGCCGCAGCCCCCGACCTTCCCTCGCCTCCTCGAGAAGATCGGAAGGACTGCCTCGTCGCCGTGCTCCTCATCACCACTGGAATCTGGCCCGAGAGCCTCAGAGCGCAGCCACTGCCGCCATCTTCCTCATCTCCGGCCGTTGGATGCCGCCGTCGATTCGCTGGCTACCGAACCTCCCCTCCGTCGTTGTTGCCTGAAATGGAACCGCCACGATGGTTCTGACGATGTGATCGTTGACACTGATGAAGACTCATGGCTGTCTTCGGAACTGTCAGGCAAGCAAACCCCCTTGAGCATATTGATATAAACCCACTCTCTCGCTCCTGCTCTCTTTTATTGCATTAGGACAAACACGATTCAACTGTTACATGTTCACGGTAGTTGAACCCATTCCTCTGCATGACATGCTTTTGCCATAGTAAATAGTTGAAACCACTTAACATGAGTAGCAACTGCTTGATCCTTGTTGTGCTTACTCATCCATGCTTGCTTACTGTGCCTGATATGCTTAGAGTCGTGTCGGGTCTGATCCATCTGGACGATGAATCGAAATGGTGGTGTTTATGTTCTACAGTGTGGGAGTAAAGGTGTGAATCCGATTAGGTAAAGGTACCGATGAGAGGCTGTGTAGGAGTACATGGCGGGTTGTCTCATTGGGACTGTCCTTAAGAACTGAGTCTCGTGTATGTTATCCAAGACTAGCTACTACCCCACATTGGGATCCTTAATTGACTCTCTCGACTTATTAATCACCTAGATCTCTGTCCAGGAGTTGCAACTAGTTTCTGGTGCTTGTAGGACATGCTAGTAGTTTACCGAGTGGAACCCCGTACATGTGGGCTTAGGACAGACTAGGCATCGTGGCCTGGTGTACCATGCGTAGTATTATCCGTCGAGGTGGGCTTGGGAACCCTATACACATCGTTTGGGACCGTAGAGGAAACTTCGGCCGGACTTCCTTGCGGGTTCGGTCTCAAATAGGCGATAAACCTGGACTAGAGTCTTGTGTGGTTAGTCAGGTCGTGGCCGACACCCACGCGAGTGCTTCCGCTTAAAGGTTGCCGAGATGCATGACGTGCATATGGTGATAAGTGGTGGGAGCGTGTGTGAAGAAGTACACCCCTGTAGGGTACTCTAATCTAATCGAATAGCCGCATCTGCGGATATGGACTACTTGGAAACTTATATGGTCATAGACAACTTGAATGGATACTATAAAATATTCAAGATAAGTGTGAGTGCTATGGATGGCTTATCGTAGGGAGAGGGGAGTGGATCCACAGTGGTGTATTGAATTGGTGAACATGTGGACTCGTGTGCACTATCCCACCTCAAAGAAAGAATTTGTAGTCGTAGCACATGTTAGCCAAGAGTTAAAGCTGGCTTGCTGTAGTCAAACCCCACAACCCCTTCTTTGATACTGATGCATATGTGGATAGTTCTGATGTAAGTCTTGCTGAGTACCTTTGTACTCACAGTTGCTTTATTTATGTTTTACAAAGAAGTTTTTAGTCTCATTAAAGGTTTCCACGCGATGTGTTCGATGTTGACCGGAATAGTTTGGAAATCCCACACAGAGGTCTGGTTCCTTTGGTAGGGTCGTTGTAGCTTTTTAGGCTCTTCCAGCCACTTTTAGTAGATGTCTGTACCCGGACATGTTATGCTTCCCTTGATGTTGTATGACTTGAGTGACGGGTCACGAGACCCCTGGTTCTAAATCATAGTATGTTGACTCTTACGAGTCTTTAATAAAAGCTTAAGTCATAGAGTTATGTTGTGATGCCATGTTGTATCTACGTATATCGTGCATATTGTGTATATGATATGATATGCATTATATGTGTGGGATTAGACACCTAGTTGTGTGACTTTAGTAGTACTCTTTACGGGGAATTCCTCTTTGTGCTTCCACCGAGCTTTGGTAGCTTGCTACTGCTCCACACACATTGATTGACCGGCATGTATCCTTCTTTGCTGCTGTGTCAGTCCCTTCGGGGAAATGCACGCGGTGTAATGGAGTCCTTGTAGCTTGCTACGACTCGTCTACACACGCTGATGACTGACACCTACTTTGCTGGGTTATGTATGCCTGTCCCTGTATGGATGGACCACTTGGGTTTATAACTATTCATGTCGACCCGGGTTCTTTGTCGTTTGAATGCTAGCGACACATTCATATACGTGAGCCAAAATACGCAAACGGTCCCGGCAAAGGTAAGGTGGCAGCCGTGGAGTTTACCGTGCGTGAGGCTGCAAAGTGATGTAATGTGTTACAGGCTGGGTTCTTATGACTTAGGATCGGGGTCCCGACAATACTGAGCCAAACTTGTGACTGGCCAAGTAGTGATGTCGAATGGTCTTGTACATGTTGGCCATGGAGTTATGATTTTGCTTAGCATCTACATACACATCTACATCTGGTTCTTCCTGCTTGGGAACACCAATGATAGCAGCCCATTCAGCAATTGTAGCGTCGTACCTATTTCCATCGGTCATCCAAACTAAAGAATCATCATAGAATGAACTGTTGCATAGAATTGCATGATCATCTCGTCATTCCATGGGGTCATCTCCTTCCCAAAAAATCTTCTATGTCAAATAGCCTGAAGTTCTATTGAACATGTGGAAAGAAATTCTCATTCTCCTTGATGTATGCCCCGTCGACATACCTCATATCACCGACACGAGGACTCTTGTCATACATGACAGTCTCATAAAAATCTTGTTGTTCCTTGGTGTGAAACCTTGTATCAGCAACATTTCTTCGTCTGACGGTATATGGATCAGAAGCTCTCCACTTTGTTAATCCGACATCCTTCCTCTTCTTCATGTCTTCTACTACAAGATGAGCATCATTGTGGAGTGGTACGTATGGTCTGAGCTTCTCGAGAACTGGAGCATTCTCATCTTCTTCCTCTTCTATAGCATGGGCACTAGATGCAGGGTCTTTGCTCTTAGCAGCTACAGGTATATCTTTAGTGGTCTTCCTGGAAGCTACAACCTTCTTTGCTTTAGCAGGAGGATTTGGAGCACACTTCATTGCATCACCCATCAACTTCTTCTTCTTGGGAGGAACTGGGATGTCCTCACAAGCTTCTTCCTCAGCTTCTTCTGTGTCTTCAAACATGGAAGTCTTTCTGCCAACAAGATGGATAGTTCTCTTCTTGGGCCTCTTCACACCAACCTACTTTGCACGTGCATCCTTGGCAGTAGCTTTGCCCTTTTTGGCATAATCAGGTGCTCTC
Organism: Hordeum vulgare subsp. vulgare; assembly: GCF_904849725.1. Classification (NCBI taxonomy): domain Eukaryota; kingdom Viridiplantae; phylum Streptophyta; class Magnoliopsida; order Poales; family Poaceae; genus Hordeum; species Hordeum vulgare. Next base: position 378,034,772 of record NC_058524.1, on the reverse strand, counting down.
TGTTCAGCAACACTCGCATATATCTTCCTGACAACTTTCCTTGGAGGAGCCTTAGGAGGGGTTGAAGTTTCTTGTGGCAAAAAGTCTGAGTCCCCCTCATCAGAAACTATCTGTTGGAAATATGCCCTAGAGGCAATGATAAAATAATAATAATTATATTTCCTGTTTCAAGATAACCGTTTATTATCCATGCTATAATTGTATTGAATGAAAACATAAATGCATGTGTGGATATATAGACAAAACTATGTCCCTAGTAAGCCTCCAGTTGACTAGCCAGTTGATCAAGGATGGTTAAGGTTTTCTGAACATATGCAAGTGTTGTCACTTGATGACTGGATCACATCATTGGGAGAATGAAGTGATGGACAGGACCCAAACTATAAACGTAGCATGTGATTGTGTCATTTTGTTGCTATTGTTTTCTGCGTGTCAAGTATTCATTCCTATGACCATGAGATCATGTAACTCACTGACACCGGAGGAATACCTTGTGTGTATCAAACGTCGCAACTTTACTGGGTAACAATAAAGGTCCTCTACAAGTATCTTCGAAGGTGTCTGTTGAGTTAGCATGGATCAAGACTCGAAGTTGTCACTCTGTGTGACGGAGAGGTATCTCGGGGCCCACTCGGTAATACAACATCACATATAAGCCTTGCAAGCAATGTGACTAAAGTGTTAGTCACGGGATTTTGTATTACGGAACGAGTAAAGAGACTTTCCGGTAACGAGATTGAAATAGGTATAGGGATACCGACGATCAAATCTCGGGCAAGTAACATACCGAAGGACAAAGCGAATGGTATACGGGATTATATGAATCCTTAGCATAGAGGTTCACCCGATAAGATCTTCGTAGAATATGCAGGATCCAATATGGACATCCAGGTCCTGCTATTGGATATTGACCGGGGAGTGTCTCAGGTCATGTCTGCATAGTTCTCGAACCCGCAGGGTCTGCACACTTAAGGTTCGGTGACGTTTCAGAATAGTTGAGTTATAGGTCCTGGTGACCGAAGTTTTGTTTCGAGTCCCGGATGAGATCATGGACGACACGAGGGTTTCCGGAATGGTCCGGAAACGAAGATTGATATATAGGATTGTTTCATTTGGCTTCCGGAAAGATTTCAGGCATTACCGACAGTGTACCGGGAGTGACGAATGGGTTCCGGGTTTTTACCGGGAGGAGCCAACCACACGGGAGAGAACCTAATAGACCATGGGCGGCGGCCAGCCCTTGGTGGGCTGGTGAGGCCAGCCCAATAGGGCTATTTCGGGCAAGAGAAAAAATCAAAGGAGAAAAAAAAGAGGAGGTGGGAAGGAAGGAAGGGACTCCTCCTTCCAAACCGAATTGGAGTGCGAGTCCCTCCTCCTCCACTCGGCTGACGCCCTAGGGGCTCCCTTTAGCCCCAAGGCTAGCCACTCCCCTCCTCCTATATATAATAGAGGTTTTAGGGTTTTTGAGAAACAACTTTTCGACGTGCAACCCTAAACCTCTACTTCGTAGTTCTTCCTCTAGATCGGTTTTCCGCGGAGCTCGGGCGGAGCCCTCCAGGAATAGATCATCACCATCACCGACGCGTCATCACGCTGCCGGAGAACTCATCTACTTCCCCGTATCTCTTGCTGGATCTAGAAGGCGGAGATCATCATCGAGCTATACGTGTGCTGAACACGGAGGTGCCGTCCGTTCGGTGCTAGACCGGGATGGATCGTGGGACGACGATGATTTGAATCACGAAGCTGTTCCACTACATCAACTGCGTTTCTTAATGCTTCCCACTTTGCGATCTACAAGGGTATGTGGATCCGATCTCCCTCTCGTAGATGAACATCACCATGATAGATCTTCGTGTGCGTAGGAAATTTTTTGTTTGCCATCCAACGTTCACCAACAGTGGCATCAGGAGCTAGGTTCATGCATAGATGTAATCTCGAGTAGAACACAAAAGTTTTTGTGGGCATCGATGTTCGATTTTCTGCCCTCCTTAGTCTTTTCTCGATTCGGCGGTATTGTTGGATTGAAGTGGCCCGGACCAACCTGACTCGTACGTTTACGAGAGAACGGTTTCATCGACTAACATGTAACTTGTTGCATAAAGATGACTGGCTGGTCTCTGTTTCTTCAACTTTAGTTGAATCGGATTTGACCGAGGCGGTCCTTGGAGAGAGGTTAAATAGCAATTTGCACATCACCTTGTGGTTTTGCGTAAGTAAGATGCGATCATACAAGATACCCATAGTAGGCACGTAAAACATGCAACAACAAATTAGAGGACGTCTAACTTGTTTATTAGGGTATGCATGTGATGTGATATGGCCAAATACATGATGTGATATATTGGATGTATGAGATGATCATGTTGTAATAGTTAAATATCGACTTGCACGTCGATGCTATGGCAGCCGACAGGAGCCATAAGGTTGTCTTTAAACTAACGTTTGTGCTTGCAGATGCGTTTACTATATTGCTAGGTTGTAGCTTTAGTAGTGATAGCATAGATAGCACGACAACCTCGATGGTGGCACGATGATGGAGATCATGACGATGGAGATCATGGTGTGGCGCCGGTGATGATGAAGATCATGCCGGTGCTTTGGTGATGGAGATCAAGAAGCACAAGATCATGGCCATATCATGTCACTTATGAATTGCATGTGATGTTAATCCTTTTATGCACCTTGTCTTGCTTAGAACGATTGTAGCATTATAAGGTGATCCCTCACTTAAATTTCAAGATAAAATTGTGTTCTCCCCGACTGTGCACCGTTGCGACAGTTTGTCATTTCGAGACACCACGTGATGATCGGGTGTGATAGACTCAACGTTCACATACAACAGGTGCAAAATAGTTGCACACGCAGAACACTCGGGTTAAACTTGACGAGCCTAGTATGTACAGACATGGCCTCGGAACACAAGAGACCGAAAGGTCAAGCATGAAACGTATAGTTGATATGATTAACATAGAGATGTTTACCACTGAAACTGCACTCAACTCACGTGATGATCGGATTTGAGTTAGTGGATTTGGATCATGCCACACTCAAATAACTAGAGGGATGTCTATTTGAGTGGGAGTTTATTAGTAATATGATTAGCTAAACTCTAATTGTCTTGAACATAGTCTAAGTGAACTTTGCAATATTTTTATGTTGTAGATCAATGGCTCGTGCAGTAGCAACCCTGAATTTCAATACGTTCCTAGAGAAAGCTAAGCTGAAAGATGATGGTAGAAACTTTGTAGACTGGGCTCGTAATCTGAGGCTTATCCTACGAGCTGGGCAAAAGAATTATGTCCTTGATGCAGCGCTAGGAGATGAACCACCCGCTACGGCTAATCAAGATGTTTTGAACGTTTGGCAAGCGCGTAAGGAGGACTACTCAGTAGTTCAATGTGTAGTCTTGTATGGCTTAGAACCGGGACTTCAACGACGCTTTGAACGTCATGGATCATATGAGATGTTCCAGGAGTTGAATTTTATCTTTGTGAAGAATGCCCAGATCGAGAGGTATGAGACCTCCGATAAATTCTATGCTTGCAAAATGGAGGAGAATTCGTTTGTGAGTGAACATGTGCTCAAAATGTCTGGGGTACCCCAACCGTCTAGTTGAGCCGGGGATTGAACTCCCGCAAGAGGCTATCACTAACAGAATTCTTCAATAACTGCCACCTAGCTACAAGAGTTTTGTGTTGAACTATAACATGCAAGGGATGAATAAGTCACTCGGCGAGTTATTTGCGATGCTGAAAGTCGCGGAGTCAGAAATTTGGAAAGAACATCAAGTGTTGATGGTCAATAGGACAACTAGTTTCAAGAGAAACGACAAATGCAAGAAGGGTAACTCCAAGAAGAGCGACAAAACTGTTGCCCCTCCGACGAAGAAACCCAAGGCTGGAACTAAGCCGGAAACTGAGTGCTATTATTGCAAGGGGATGGTTCACTAGAAGCACAACTTCCCCAAGTATTTGGCTGATAAGAAGGCGGCCAATGCCAAACCAAGTATATGTGATATACATGTTATTGATGTGTACCTAACCAACTCTCGTAGTAGTGCCTGGGTATTTGATACCGGTTCTATTGCTCACATTTGCAACTCGAAGCAGGAACTGCGGAATAAATGAAGGCTGATGAAGGATGAAGTGACTATGCGCGTGGGAAATGGTTCCAAGGTTGATGCAATGGCCGTCGGCACGGTCTCACTTAAGTTACCATCGGGATTAGTTATGAACTTAAATAATTGTTATTTAGTGCCCGCGTTAAGCATGAACATTATATCTGGTTCTTGTTTATTGTGAGACGATTACTCATTAAAGTCAGAGAATAATGGTTGTTCTATTTATATGAGTAATATCTTTTATGGTCATGCGCCCAATGTGAGGGGTTTGTCCATATTGAATCTTGATTGTGATGACACACATATCCATAACACTGAGACCAAAAGATGTAGAGTTAACAATGGTAGTGCCACCTTTTTGTGGCACTGCCGCTTAGGTCATATTGGTGTAAAGCGCATGAAGAAACTCCTTGCTGATGGGCTTTTGGAGTCACTTGATTTTGAATCACTTGACATGTGCGAACCATGCCTCATGGACAAGATGACTAAGACTCCGTTCTCTGGAACAATGGAGCGTGCAAGTGACTTGTTGGAAATCATACATACTGATGTGTGCGGACCAATGAGTGTGGAGGCACGCAGTGGATATCATTATTTTCTCACCTTCACTTATGATTCGAGTAGGTATGGATATATCTACTTGATGAAGCACAAGTCTGAAACATTTGAAAAGTTCAAACAATTTCAGAGTGAAGTTGAAAATCATCGTAGCAAGAAGATCAAGTTCCTACGATTTGATCGAGGGGGCGAATCTGTGAGTTACGAGTTTGGTGCTCACTTAAGACAATGTGGAATCATTTCACAGTTGACACCACCAGGAACACCACAACATAATGGTGTGTCCGAACGTCGTAATCGTACTTTGTTAGATATGGTGCGATCTATGATGTCTCTTACCGATTTGCCATTATCATTTTGGGGTCATGTATTAGAGACAACTACATTCACCTTAAATAGGGCACCATCAAAATCCGTTGAGACACCACCATATGAGCTATGGCATGGCAAAAGGCCAAAGTTGTCGTTTCTTAAATTTTGGGGATGCGATGCTTATGTCAAAAAGCTTCACCTTGAAAAGCTGGAACCCGAAGCGGAAAAGTGCGTCTTCATAGGTTACCGAAAAGAGACAGTTGGTTACACCTTCTATCTCAGATCCGAGGGCAAAGTGTTTGTTGCTAAGAATGGAGATTTTATTGAGAAAGAGTTTCTCTCGAAAGAATTGAGTGGGAGGAAGATAGAACTTGATGAGGTTGTGGAACCTCTGCTCCAATAGGATGGTGGCGCAGGGTAGAGGGAAATCCCTGTCGAGGCAACACCAGTTGAGGAGGAAGCTAATGATGATGATCATGAAGTTTCAGATCAAGTTACCATCGGACCTGCAGGTCGACAAGATCACGTACTGCTCCTGAGTGGTACGGGAATCATGTCTTGTCTATCATGTTGTTACACAACAATGAGTCTGCGAATTATGAAGAAGCAATGGTGGGCCCAGATTCCAACAAATGGTTAGAGGCCATGAAAGTCGAGATAGGATCTATGTATGAAAACAAAGTGTGGACTTTGGAAGTATTACCTGAAGGTCACAAGGCTATTCAGAACAAATGGATCTTTAAGAAGAAGACAGACGCGGACGGTAATGTGACTGTTTATAAAGCTTGACTTGTGGCAAAGGGTTTTTCACAAGTTCAAGGAGTTGACTACGATGAGACATTCTCACCCGTAGCGATGCTTAAATCCGTCTGAATCATGTTAGGATTAGCTGCATTTTTCGATTATGAAATCTGGCAGATGGATGTCAAAACGGCGTTCCTTAATGGGTTTCTTAAGGAAGATTTGTATATGATGCAACCCGAAGTTTTTGTCGATCCAAAGAATGCTAACAAAGCATGCAAGCTCCAGCGATCCATTTATGGACTGGTGCAAGCATCTCGGAGTTGGAATAAGCGCTTTGATGAGGTGATCAAGGTGTTATGGTTTATACAAGTTGTTGGAGAATCTTGTATATACAAGAAAGCGAGTGGGAGCTCTATAGCGTTTCTAATATTATATATGGATGACATATTGCTGATTGGAAACAATGTGGAGTTTTTGGAGAGCGTAAAGGATTACATATTAGGTATTAAGATCTGTAGAGATAGATCGAGACGCCTGATAGGACTTTCACAAAGCACATACCTTGAGAAAGTTTTGAAGAAGTTCAAAATGGAACAATACAAGAAAGGGTTCTGAGTTACAAGGTATAAAGTTGAGTAAGACTCAATGTTTAGTGACTGCAAAAGATAGAGAAAAGATGAGTACCGTCCCCTATGCTTCAACCATAGGGTCTATCATGTATGCAATGCTATGCACAAGACCAGATGTCAGCCTGGCCATAAGTATGGCAGGCATGTTTCAAAGTGATCCAGGAGTGGAACACTGCGCGGCGGTCAAGAATATTCTAAAGTACCTGAAAAAGACTAAGGAAATGTTTCTCGTTTATGGAGGTGAAGAAGAACTCATCGTAAAGGGTTACGTCGATGCAAGCTTTGACACTGATCCGTATGACTCTAAGTCTCAAACGAGATACATATTTATTCTCAATGGGAGTGCAGTAAGCTGGTGCAGTTCCAAGCAAAGCGTCGTAGCAGATTCTACATGTGAAGCAGAGTACATGGCTGCCTCAGAGGCGGCTAAGGAGGGTGTCTGGACAAAGCAGTTCATGATGGATCTTGGAGTTGTGCCGAGCGCACTAAATCCAACAACTTTGTTCTGTGACAACACTGGTGCCATTGCTCTAGCCAAGGAACCAAGGTTTCACGAGAAGACCAGACACATCAAAAGACGCTTCAACCTGATCTGCGACTATGCCGAAGGAGAGGACATAAATATTTGCAAAGTGCACACGGATCTGAATGTTGCAGATCCGCTGACTAAACCTCTTCCACGAGCGAAGCATGATCAACACCAGAACTGTATGCGTGTTAGATTCATTACAGTGTAAATCACATAGTGATGTGAGACTAGATTATTGACTCTAGTGCAAGTGGGATACTATTGCAAATATGCCCTAGAGGCAATGATAAAATAGTTATTATTATATTTCCTGTTTCAAGATAATCGTTTATTATCCATGCTATAATTGTATTGAATGAAAAGTTAAATGCATGTGTGGATATATAGACAAAACTATGCCCCTAGTAAGCCTCTAGTTGACTAGCCAGTTGATCAAGGATGGTTAAGGTTTTCTGACCATATACAAGTGTTGTCACTTGATGACAGGATCACATCATTGGGAGAATGAAGTGATGGACAAGACCCAAACTATAAACGTAGCATGTGATCATGTCATTTTGTTGCTATTGTTTTCTGCGTGTCAAGTATTCATTCCTATGACCATGAGATCATGTAACTCACTGACACCGGAGGAATACCTTGTGTGTATCAAACGTCGCAACGTTACTGGGTGACTATAAAGGTGCTCTACAGGTATCTCCGAAGGTGTCCGTTGAGTTAGCATGGATCAAGACTCGGATTTGTCACTCCGTGTGACGGAGAGGTATCTCGGGGCCCACTCGGTAATACAACATCACATATAAGCCTTGCAAGCAATGTGACTAAAGTGTTAGTCACGGGATCTTGTATTACGGAACAAGTAAAGAGACTTGTCGGTAACGAGATTGAAATAGGTATTGGGATACCGACGATCAAATCTCGGGCAAGTAACATACCGAAGGACAAAGGGAACGGTATACGGGATTATATTAATCCTTGGCACAGAGGTTCAACCGATAAGATCTTCGTAGAATATGTAGGATCCAATATGGACATCCAGGTCCCGCTATTGGATATTGACCGAGTAGTGTCTCAGGTAATGTCTGTATAGTTTTCGAACCCGGAGGGTTTGCACACTTAAGGTTCGGTGACGTTTCGGTATAGTTGAGTTATAGGTGCTGGTGACCGAAGTTTTGTTTGGAGTCCCGAATGAGATCACAGACGTCACGAGGGTTTCCGAAATGGTCCGGAAATGAAGATTGATATATAGGATTGTTTCATTTGGCTTCCGGAAAGATTTCGGGCATTACCGACAGTGTACCGGCAGTGACGAATAGGTTCCGGGTTTTTACCGGGAGGGGCCACCCACCCAGGAAAGAACCTAATATCCCATGGGTGGCGCACCAACCCTTGGTGGGCTGGTGAGGCCAGCACAGTAGGGCTATTTTGGCCAAGAGAAAAAATCGAAGGAGAAAAAAAAGAGGAGGTGGGAAGGAAGGAAGGGACTCCTCCATCCAAACCGAATTGAAGTGGGAGTCCCTCCTCCTTCACTCGGCCGACGCCCTAGGGGCTCCCTTGAGCCCCAAGGCTAGCCCCTCCCCTCCTCCTATATATACTAGAGGTTTTAGGGTTTTTGAGACACAACTTTGCCACGTGCAACCCTAAACCTCTACTTCATAGTTCTTCCTCTAGACATGTTTTCTGTGGAGCTCGGGCGGAGCCCTGCACGAATAGATCATCACCATCGTCGACGTGCCGTCATGCTGCCGGATAAATCTTCTACTTCCCCGTCTCACTTGCTGGATCAAGAAGGCGGAGATCATCATCGAGTTGTAGGTGTGCTGAACGCGGAGGTGCCGTCCGTTCGGTGCTAGATCGGGACGGATCGTGGGACGACGATGTTTTGAATCACGAAGCTGTTCCACTATGATACGTCTCCATCGTATCTACTTCTCCAAACTCTTTTGCCCTTGTTTTGGACTCTAATTTGCATGATTTGAATTGAACTAACCTGGACTGACGCTGTTTTCAGCAGAATTGCCTTGGTGTTGTTTTTGTGCAGAAAGGAAAGTTCTCGGAACGTCCTGAAAATTTACGGAGAATATTTCTGGAAAATATGAAAAATACCTACGCAAAGATCCACCGGAGGGGATGGGCAAGTGGGCCACAAGCCCTGTAGCCGCCCCCTAGTGGTGGCTAGCAAGCTTGTGGGGCCCACATGGCTCTTCCGCCCCCAAACTCAGCTCTATAAATTCACTTTCGTCCCAGAAAAAATCAAGAGAGAAGATTTTGTCGCGTTTGCGATACGGAGGCGCCGCCACATCCTGTTCTTCATCTGGAGGGCAGATCTGGAGTCCGTTTTGGGCTCCGGAGCGGGGAAATCATCGTCATCGTCATCATCAACCTTCTTCCCTCTCGAATTTCATGAAGCTCTTCATCGTTCGTGAGTAATCTATTCGTAGGCTCGCTGGGCGGTGATGAGTAGGATGAGATCTATCATGTAATCGAGTTAGTTTTGACGGGGATTGATCCCTAGTATCCACTATGTTCTGAGATTGATGTTGCTACTACTTTGCCATGCTTAATGCTTGTCACTAGGGCCTGAGTGCCATGATTTCAGATCTGAAATTATTATGTTGTCACCAATATATGTGTGTTTTAGATCCGATCTTGCAAGTTGTAGTTACCTACTATGTGTTATGACCCGGCAACCCCGGAGTGACTATAACCGGAACCACTCCCGGTGATGACCATAGTTTGAGGAGTTCATGTGTTCAGCAAGTGCTAATGCGTTGGTCCGGTTCTTTATTAAAAGGAGAACCTTAATATCCCGTAGTTTCATTTTGGACCCCGCTGCCACGGGAGGGATGCACAATAGATGTCATGCAAGTTCTTTTCCCTAAGCATGTATGACGACACACGAAATGCATGCATACATCACATGGACGAACGGGAGCTAGCCACATATCTCTCCGTGTTATAATTGTTGCATGATGAATATCATCCAAACAAATCACCGACCCATTGCCTACGAGTTTGTCCCAATGCTGCTGTTACTTGTTTTGCTCTGCTGCTGCTATTTGTTTTGCTGTGATGCTGTTACTTGTTTTGCTCTGCTGCTGTTACTTGTTTTGCTCTGCTACTGTTACTACTATTGCTGCTGCTGTTAATTGCTTGCTCTGCTGTTACTTGCTACTGCTGTCACTACTGCTGTTCCTTGCCACTGCTGCTACTCGTTACACTGCTGCTACCTGCTACAATACTGGTTGGCATGACGTTGACGGGAAAGAATATTTCCCGTCTACCGGCAACTTCTGGCGCCATTGATACAATCGTTAGGAATAGTCTTTTGTCAAAGATCGTTTCTGACACCATTGTTATCATACTACTTTGCTGTTGATACTTTGCTTGCAGATACTAATCTTCCAGGTGTGGTTGAATCTGACACATTCAACTGCTAATACTTGAGAGTATCCTCTCACTTCCTACCGGTGAACCAACAAATTTGGGTTGAATACTCTACCCTCGAAAACTGCCTCGATCCCACGCGCTGGTGTGTCATTGCAAGACAATTTCTAATTGTTGAGCAATCGAGAATAGCATTTGTCTAGCCATTGCGAGGGATCTGCTAAACAACATTTTTCTGGCGCCGTTGCCGGGGAAGTGATTGCTATATTCTCTGAGTCACTTGGCATTTATATCTGCTGATCACTATGAAGAATCTGAAAGATCCAAAAACCAGAGTTTTGCCCTCAACTACGAGGGGAGGTAAGGAATTGACATCTAGCTCTACACTTGATTCACCTTCAGTTATGAGTAAGTTTGCGACATCACCTCCTGCTAGAAATCTTGATATGTTGCCTGTGCTTGATAATGCTAGATATGCTATGCCTGATACTGCTTTGCCTGATACTGCTAGAGATGCTATGCCTGATAATGCTAGAGATGATATGCCTGATACTGCTAGAGATGCTATGCCTGATGATGGTAGAGATGCTATGCCTGATGATGGTAGAGATGCTATGCCTGATACAGCCTTGGCTGATGATGCTATGCTTGATACTGCTAGAGATACTACTTTGCCTGATGTGCCACTAGGGGTGTTCCTTGATGCTCATATTGCTAGAGTTACTGCCAATGCTCGTGATGCTTCTGAAACTCCCGATACTATTGAGATAGAACCTGCTTTTGCTCCTGCTAGATCTAGCTCTCCTAGATATGAATTGCCTGATATACCTGAGGGTTATGTTATGGAGGGAGAGATAGCTGAGGATTTTCTTGCGTGTAAGGATGCCTATGACGCTGAGAAATAACTTCTCAAGTGGAAGGAAAAATCTCTGAAAGCTAGGATGAAATACGACCCAAAGTTTGCCACTTCACCTATCTTTATCACCGATAAGGATTATGAATTCTCTGTCGACCCTGAGATAATCTCTCTAGTCGAATCTAATCCTTTCCACGGTTATGAGTCTGAGACGGTCGTAGCCCATCTTACCAAACTACACGATATAGCCACCCTTTTCACTAGTGAGGAGAAGATCCGCCACTACTATATCCTTAAGCTGTTTCCTTTCTCTCTAAAGGATGATGCTAAAGCCTGGTTCACCTCTCTTGCTCCTGGATGTGTGAGTAGGCCCCAGGATATGGTCTATTACTTTTGTGAGAAATATTTCCCTACCCATAAGAAGCAAGCTTCCTTCCAGGAAATATACAACTTTGCTCAATTCAAAGAAGAGAATCTCCCCCAGGCTTGGGGGAGGCTCATCCAGCTACAAAATGCTTTGCCTGATCACCCTCTTAAGAAGAACGAGGTACTTGATATCTTCTATAACGGACTTCCCGACGCCTCTAGAGACCACCTAGATAGTTGTGCCGGTTGTGGTTTCAGGGAACGAACTATCGAACAAGCTGAGATCCTTCTGAATAACATCTTGATCAACGATAATGCTGGGACTATTCCCGAACCACCTCCTAAGCCAACTTCTAAGGAAAGAGGTATTCTATTCCTCAGTCCCGAAGATATGCAAGAAGCCCAGAAATCTATGCAAGAGAAAGGCATTAGATCTGAAGATGTCAAAAATCTACCACCTATCGAAGAGATCCATGGTCTGGATAACCCGATACAAGTAGTAGAAGTGAATTCACTGCGCAGGTTTGATGAGAGTGATATTCCTTTTGACAAACCTGCTAGCCTATGCTTTGATGAATTTGACAACTTTGTTGCCAAACAACAGATTTTCAATGATTATGTTAGCAGACATTTGGAACAAAGTACTCGTATGCTTAGCCATTTAAGTGCTTGTGTAGACAGAAATGTCAATGATCTGAAGCTTCTGAGTAAACATGCCTCTATGATTACTACTCAGGTAGAACAAGTACTTAAAGCTCAGAATGACTTGCTCAATGAATTAAATGACAACTCTGTCAGAGTCATTACTAGAGGAGGCAAAATGACTCAGGAACCTTTGTATCCTGAAGGCCATCCTAAGAGAATTGATCAAGATTCTCAAGGAATTAATGCTGATACACCGAGTCATCCTAAGGAGAAGAAGAAAGATGATAGAAACCTACATGCCAGTTCACCAAATACTGTCACACCTTAAGAACCTAATGATATTTCTGTGCCAGATGCAGAAACACAATCTGGTGATGAACATGAACCTGGTGATAATATGGACAGCGATGTTCATAATAATGCTCAACCTAGCAATGATGAGGATGTGGAGATTGAACCTACGGTTAATCCTGATGACCCACAACCTAAGGGATACGATAAGAATGACTTCACTGCTAGGAGGCATGGTAAAGAAAGGGAGCCATGGGTTCAGAGACCTATGCCCTTTCCTCTTAAGCCATCTAAGAAAAAGGATGATGAGGATTTTGGCCGCTTCGTTGAGATGATAAGACCCATCTTTCTGCAGATGCGGTTAACTGATATGCTCAAAATGTCTCCATATGCCAACTACACGAAAGATATCATGACCAATAGATGGAAGATACCAGATCTTGAGATCTCCACCATGCTTGCCAATTACACTTTCAAAGGTGGAACTCCTAAGAAACTTGGTGATCCTGGAGTGCCCACTATACCTTGCTCCATTAAAGGAAACTACGTAAGAACTGCCTTATGTGACCTTGGAGCCGGTGTTAGTGTTATGTCGCTCTCTCTTTATCGTAGACTCGAATTGGATAAGTTGACACCCACTGAAATTTCTCTGCAAATGGACGGCAAATCAACTGCTTTCCCTATCGGCATTTGCGAGGATGTGCCTGTTGTTGTTGCTAACACCACTATCTTAACAGACTTTGTTATCTTGGATATTCCCGAGGACGATGCCATGGCTGTCATCCTCGAAAGACCCTTTTTAAACACGGCAGGGGCTGTTATAGATTGCAACAAAGGCAATGTCACTTTCCATGTCAACGGTAATGAGCATATAGTGCACTTTCTGAAGAAACGATATCAAGTACATTGCATCAATGCTATCGAAAAGACTTCATCGATTCTTATTGAGAGCTTTGAATGCCCTATTCCTCGTGTCAAGATGAAGTATGATTTGCTTGTTGGGGAGATACATATCCCCATTGAGGTGACTTAGTGGCTATTCGACAATTCTCCGTTTCCTCTTGCGATTCGAAATGGTTTTGTCATGAGGATTTGATCAACCCCATTGACGGATTTCTTTCGATGACCATGAAATGGATGAATCAAAGAGTCACATACCTCTGTTTTGAGGTTTCACTTTTTGTTGCTTAGAAGAAATATGATAGATTTAGCTTAGTTTTTCCTGTTTTCTGTTTTAGCGTCCCGGAGAAAAAATACTCCAAAAATAAAAGTTCTCTGATGGTCCTGAAAATCTAGTATGATTTTTTCTGGAATATTTGAAAAACACTAGGATTGAGAGCTGGCCTGGGGCCAAACCAGTGGGCCACAAGCCCTGCAGCTGCCACCCCCCTAGTGGCGGCTAGCAAGCTTGTGGGGCCCACAGGGACCCCCTCCACTCATTCCAGCTCCCATCCTCTTCTTCCACCTCCAGAAAAAATCATTTCGCAGCTCAAACCTGTGTTCTTGCTCATTTGGCTGTGATTTTCGATCTCCTTGCTCAAAGCACCATTCTTTGAACCGTTTGGGGGGAAATTACTCCTTGGTAAGTGACTCCTTGATTGGTCCAATTAGTTTTTGCTCTAGTGCTTTATCCTTCGCGTATTCTTGCTACCTTGGTGACCCTGTTCTTGAGCTAGAAATGCTGATTTTAGCTGGTCCCAAGTAGTTCTAGCGCGTGATACGGTCTCTAGGCACTAGTAGGAGTAGTTGCTACGAGTTGGGTTAGTTCTTACTTACTTTTCTTTCAAAGTCTCTAAAAATTTCAGAATTTTTCAGAGCTAAAAAAGGGAAAAGATGAGGAGGTTCTTGAGAGGCTCTTCAAGCCGTAACCCCAAGGAGGATGAGAAGAACCACCCCAAGTATGTGGTTCCTCGAGTCACAGAAGTTCGAGCGTGCGAGTGGCCAAGTGAGGAATTTTTGCGTGCCGCTCGGCTTTTTGAAGACTTTTATTACTTGGTGGAGAACGCATGTCTTACTGCGTTCGTTGAAGATAAGTGCTCACAATACCTCCTCCTTACCAATATTTTCGTTCAAAGCTTCAACTTTTATCCGAGGAAGAATCCTCCCATGGTTGAGTTCATGTTATACGACATCTCCCAGTGCATGACACTACAGGATTTTTTCAATGTATGCAAATTACCTTATGTTGGGGATATCCTTGACCCTCGTCCACGGGACTTGGAGGATTTCATGGGTACTATTGCTGTTGGTGAGGAGAGAGGAGTGTCTCGCGCTAGAATTGCTAGCATACATTTTCCTGTGCTTTGGTACTTCTCATTATTTGTGGGAAAATGTTTGATTGGCCGTGGGGAGACTGGATTACTTAGTTCTGCAGACCTTGCGGTTTTGCGCGAAGGCCTTTAAGACGATAAGACTTATAGCCTAGGTGCTATAGTAGCCCAGCGGCTGAACACCAACCGTTCCAAGGGTGTCGTCTATGGAGGTATCTATGCTACCCGTCTTGCCAGACACTTTGAGATACCCGTTAGACTGGGGGAGGAAGGAGAGATGCTTCTCCCTGAGAAATATCTGGATTATGACAGCATGGTTCGCCATGATTTTCTCGATAGAGATGCTAGTAGACGGATGATTTATAACCTGGTATTTAGTCAGGGTACTCGAGAGACTATTACTCTACCTGCTCCTTCTTTGTTCGATCTTCATGCAGGCAGGTACACTATTATGCCCTCGGACATCTACGCATATTGGGGCTTGGCCCAACCACAGGTGCCCGTGCCCGAGCCGCCAGTCGAGTACCAGATGCCAGTTTATCAGTGGGAGCCAGAGGAGCTCACACAGCAGTGGCATTCAGAGTCTGATCCGGAGTATCCCGGAGCTGGTTATTTCCCGCCTTGGGAGTAGACCAAGCTAGGCCAAAATCCTAAGCTAGGGGGAGTACGTGTTCTCACCAACCTTACATTCATGCTTATGCTTTCACTTTGTTAGTCGATGTTTACACTTTGCCACTTTATTATCCATGCTAGTTTATTTTCATTTTCTTGTTTTCTTGTTTTGTGTCCTTTTGAGAAAACCCAAAAATATTTTTCTTTCTTCTTTTTGCTTGTTGGGAGCTTTCCCGTGTAAATAGTTTTCTTTTTCTTTGGGTCAAGGTAGAAGATATTGGTTACAATGTTTAGTGGCTCTTGCATGCATACCTGTTTAGCTTTCAAAGAGCCATATTACTTTGTCTTGTCCTTTGTATTTTCCTGCAGATTCCAGCTTTAGTCCAATGCACGAGCACTCTTATTATTGTTCACATCGTTCGATCGTCCAAGTGAAAGGCAATAATGACGATATATGATGAAGTGACTGAGACTGGAAAAGCTGGTATGAACTCTATCTATTTTGTTTTTGTAAATATGACTAGCTTGTCGTCCCAGATTCAGCTTTGTTGAGAGAGAACCATGTTTGCAATGACAACTTAGAGATCATAGTTTCTGATGTCATTCTTATTTAGCTAGGAGCTTATAATGGTTTGTCTTGAATGCCAACACAGATTTTGAGATGACTATGATGTAGTATGATAGGATGGTATTCTCCTTTGAATGATTCAAGTGGCCTGACTTGGCGCATGTTCATGCATGTAGTTGAAACAAAATCAACATAGCCTCTATGATGTTCGTGTTCATGGTGATTTATATCCTGTTCATGCTTGCATTCAATGTTAGTCAAACTCATTGCATCCTGATGACTGTTGTCGCTCTCTAGTTGGCCGCTTCCCAGTCTTTTGCTAGCCTTCACTTGTACTAAGCGGAATACTGCTTGTGCATCCACTTCCATAAACCCAAAAGTTTTTCCATGAGAGTCCACCATACCTACCTATTTGCGGTATCTACCTGCCGTTCCAAGTAAATTTGCATGTGCCACTCTTTAAACCTTCAAGAAATAATATGTTTTGCATGCCCGAACCGCTCATGTGGTGACAGGGGGCTATTGGTATCTTCCATGTTAGGCGTGTTATCCTCGACATGTGTTTATTCACTGTCATTCACGAGAAAGGGGCCGGTATTGGAATGCCCAGTTCCACGCTTAAATCGAAAACATAAGTGCAAAACAAGACTCCCCCCGGATTGATATTAGTATGGACGGTACCCGAGGATTCGGCTAGCCGTGGAGTGTGATTGATTGGTGGTGGGGGAGTTAAAACTTTACTTTTCTATTTGGGAACCGCCTATAGCATGAGTAGCATGGAAGATATTGAGAACTCTTGGTCATTGCGTTGACAATGAAAGCATGCCACCCAAAATTATTATCTCTGTTTTCAAAGCTTGAGCTCTGGCACATCTGCAAATCAATGCTTCCCTCTGCGAAGGGCCTGTCTATTTATTTTCCTGTTGAGTCATCCTGTTCTTATATAAGCACCAATTAGAGAGCACCTCTGTCATTTTTATGCTATGCTTTTGATTGATATTGAGTATGACTATGACTAGATCTTTGTTGCTATGAATTACAATGTTTAGCCAGCCCTTGATCTTTGAAAGTTCTCTGCATTTATGTTTTGCTGTCTCACAAAGAGCTAGCGAGATACCACCTATTCATATTGCTTCATGCTTGTTTTGATTGAATTGTTGGTATTTGAAACTCATTATTATTTGCTCATTAGCTGATTATGCCATTGATATTAGTTTACCGTGAGACCTTTGTGTCACTTGCTTATGTTGTTAACTTGTGATTTTGCTGAAATTCTGGTTACGAGTTAGACATAGTTGCAACAACAAGATCAAACAGAGTTTGTCAAAGTTTTTCTTTCTCTTTCAGTTTGTCAACTGAGTTTCTTGAGGACAAGCAAGGTTTTAAGGTTGGGGGAGTTGATACGTCTCCATCGTATCTACTTTTCCAAACTCTTTTGCCCTTGTTTTGGACTCTAATTTGCATGATTTGAATTGAACTAACCTGGACTGACGCTGTTTTCAGCAAAATTGCCTTGGTGTTGTTTTTGTGCAGAAATGAAAGTTCTCGGAACGTCCTGAAAATTTACGGATAATATTTCTGGAAAATATGAAAAATACCTGCACAAAGATCCACCGGAGGGGATGGGCCAATGGGCCACAAGCCTTGTAGCCGCCACCCCCTGGTGGCGGCTAGCAAGCTTGTGGGGCCTACGTGGCTCTGCCGCCCCCAAAATTAGCTCTATAAATTCACTTTCGTCCTAGAAAAAATCAAGAGAGAAGATTTCGTCGTGTTTGCGATATGGAGGCGCCGCCACATCCTGTTCTTCATCTGGAGGGCAGATCTGGAGTCCGTTTTGGGCTCCGGAGAGGGGAAATCGTCGCCATCGTCATCATCAACCTTCTTCCCTCTCCAATTACATGAAGCTCTTAATCGTTCGTGAGTAATCTATTCGTAGGCTCGCTGGGCGGTGATGAGTAGGATGAGATCTATCATCTAATCGAGTTAGTTTTGACGGGGATTGATCCCTAGTATCCACTATGTTCTAAGATTGATGTTGCTACTACTTTGCCATGCTTAATGCTTGTCATTAGGGCCTGAGTGCCATGATTTCAGATCTGAAATTATTATGTTGTCACCAATATATGTGTGTTTTAGATCCGATCTTGCAAGTTGTAGTTACCTACTATGTGTTATGACCCGGCAACCCCGGAGTGACAATAACCGGAACCACTCCCAGTGATGACCATAGTTTGAGGAGTTCATGTGTTCACCAAGTGCTAATGCGTTGGTCCGGTTCTTTATTAAAAGGAGAACCTTAATATCCCGTAGTTTCCTTTTGGACCCCACTGCCACGGGAGGGATGGACAATAGATGTCATGCAAGTTCTTTTCCCGTGTTATAACTGTTGCATGATTAATATCATCCAAACAAATCACCGACCCATTGCCTACGAGTTTGTCCCACTCCTGCTATTACTTGTTTTGCTCTGCTGCTGTTACTTGTTTTGCTCTGCTGCTGTTACTACTGTTGCTGGTGCTGTTACTTGCTTGCTCTCCTGTTACTTGCTACTGTTGTTACTTGCTACTACTGTCACTACTGCTGTTCCTTGCCACTGCTGCTACTCGTTACACTGCTGCTACCTGCTACAATACTGGTTCGCACGACGTTGACGGGAAAGAATATTTCCCGTCTACCGGCAAGTTCTCGCGCCATTGATACAATCGTTAGGAATAGTTTGCCGTCAACATATCGTTTCTGACACCATTGTTATCATACTACTTTGCTATTGATACTTTGCTTGCAGATACTAATCTTTCAGGTGTGGTTGAATCTGACACATTCAGCTACTAATACTTGAGAGTATCTCTCACTTCCTACCGGCGAACCAACAAATTTGGGTTGAATACTCTACCCTCGAAAACTGCCTCGATCCCACGCGCTGGTGGGTCATTGCAAGACAATTTCTAATTGTTGAGCAATCGAGAATAGCATTTGTCTAGCCATTGCCAGGGATCTGCTAAACACACTACATCAACCGCGTTTCTTAACGCTTCCCGCTTAGTGATCTACAAGGGTATGTGGATCCGATCTCCTTCTCGTGGATGAACATCACCATGATAGATCATCGTGTGCGTAGGAAAATTTTGTTTCCCATGCAACGTTCACCAACACTATCTTCCTCCTTTGCCTAGTGGCTGCTTTGGGCAAGCCATGGGAACTGGGAGAACTAGGGTCTGAAGCAATCCTCTGTAGACTAGTGCCTGAGTCCATCTCGACACTCTGCTCTCTAAATCATTTTGACTATCTGAACCTGACATACTGACAGACACGCTCAATAGCAAACAACAGAACCTGTGAAGTAGATATAGGAAAAACTGATGAGCATCACAAAAGTCATATATTTTTGAAAATTTGAAGTCCGAAACTCAGGGTATGATCTTCCGCAGGATGTAAATCGGTGGCACCGAGTTGGCATTTTCAGAGTCACCGAGAAAACAGACTCGCTTAACAGAAACTTGGCAGTCATTTTCGGTGGCACCAAAAATAGCTGCTCGGTCTCACCGAGTTGCTTCTCAGGAACTCTAAAACAGGAATCGATGGAAGCCGACTTTACAAACTCGGTCTCACCGAGTTGCATTCTGCGACAGTTCTGATCCAAAATTTCCTACTTCTCCTAATCCACTGATTTTATATGGTGGACAACACGTTTTCACAAAGTGGAAAGTAGAATTAAAAGATCCAAGGCGTGAGAAACAGACGGGGAACACAAAGGGGATTGAATCATACCCTAGCTCGGTGGCGGTTCGGCTACGGCGACCATGAAGGAGAAGATTTTGTCAACGACGACAAGTCCTAGCAGCGGCGACACTCAGGGAGTCAAGGCGATGACCTGGAGTCTCAGGGGGCAGCGAGGGTTTGGCGAATGAACCGTTTTGATGAAGTGAAATCAAAAGGTCTGGTCCGCAGGTATATATACCCGTGCGCTGTCGGTGTCACCGAGATGGCACAATCGGTGTCACCGAGTTCCTCAGCTGTCAGTAGACACGGAAACTCGGTGTAACCGAGTTGGCGATTTCGGTGGTACCAAGATGAGAAAACCTGATCAACTTTGGAAAATCGATGGATCCGAGTTTGTGGAGTTGGTCACACCGAGTTTTTCAAAGAGGTTTTGGAAGGCATCCTTTGACGATACTGAACTCTGAGTGCACCTTCACACAGAGGTATCGACAAGTGCTTGTTCAAGTTTTGTGATGAAGCATGAATAGAACTTGAGATGAGATAGCATAGATAGCTAGAGAAGGGTCCTAGGCATTCTTGTCCATCCAATTGGCAAAACATAAAATAAAAGCCATATAACAACAATTGGATGTCCTCGAATGATTAAATTCATGCAGATCAACATGCTCACACAATAAGAATGATGATACAAACATGGTGAACTTGCACACACATCCTAGCAGCTATCAAGCACTTGGGTGATGACAAGGTCATCTATATATGAGTATATTGACATAGGAGCCAAGCAAGAATACTTGATCACAGGTCATACTCATCGTTAAGCACAAGTGGGGTTACCACTTTTACATAAGCATTAATGTGTTCATATCCTTAGGAGATGCTTATACTCAAGTATTAGAGTAAAGCCCCCCTTGATATGATATCCCCACAAAGAGGGATCAACTAACCTTGGGTTTTGTCGTGGAAGACTTCAAGTAGGTGAAGTAGTGGTGGATGCTCAAAGTTGATGAAGATAATCTTGAGTTGGGAGCAATCCTTGTTGTTTTCATACTCTTCTCACCTAGATGGGTTAGTCCCAAAGCAAAAAGGAACATATGCAAGTGTATCTATGGAAATGGAGTGAAGCACAAATGGGATGATGTCTAATGATGCATTGCTTACCTAGTTCCTTGCTTACCTTTGAGGGAACGTGTGACTTCTTGAACTAATGCATAAGGTTGAGGTTGATTGCATATAGTTCTTGCCAAAATGAACAAGAGTGAATTTCATTGGCAGAGTCACCCCTCAAGAACTTCTAGTTCTTCCTCTTGGGAATCCACATCAAATTGATGGGAATCCTTGGAGTTGTTGTAGCACTTGTTGATGTAGAGCTAGTAGTATCCTTGGGAACCCATTCGACCTTGGCTTGGGGTTCTTATTCAAATAGGACAATCTCATCTTGAAGCTTTGTGTTTCCTTTGTGGTCTTGTGGTGGAAGGTGTCGTGGTTTTGTCATGGCAGATGTCCTCGTGAAAGGACTTAGTGGTGAAGCCGTCGCAACTACGTGGCGACTCAAAGGGGTTGATCGGGAACGAGAGACGAGTTTACCCAGGTTTGGCCCCTCATATTGAGGTAAAAGTCTATGTCCTGCTATGTGTGTATTGCTGTGGAAATCGATTACAAGGGTGCAGTTTTGCCTAACCTAGCTCCCGATCGATGTTCACTTAAACCTATCAGCCCTAGAGACTCACCTTTATATACAAGTCGAGGCTCTAGGTTTTATAAGAGTCCAGGTCGCACTATGATTCGTGACCTAGTGTCTCTCTAACTCGCCTTGCCCCTCAAGCAAGGAAACTCCCGGCGTCCCTTCTCCTGCATGGGCCGTGAATCGCCCTCTTCTTGTCTTGGGCCAGAGCCGGCTCTTGTTGTAAACGCCTTGTGCCCTCTACTTCCTGACGCAGGGCCCTTGAGTATGAAATGTTGAGCCGCCATCGTCTTGACCCGGACCCCTAGGGCGGGTCTCATGGCGGGATAATATCCCCAACATTAGGGCCCAAATTGATTTGAACTTGTTCATGTCAATAAACATTTCCTATACGTTCGGCGGCTCAATCAAAATCCCAACTTGCTCCCAACGGAGAAAGTGTCGGCTTATAAGCTTCCCCTGATTTTCCGCTGCAGAAATTAATGATGTCATCCATTCCAAAATTTCAGGAATCTTCATGATGTCATCCCAATGGATCTTTTGGTCTATCTGTCCAGCCGGATAATAGAGGCGCCATCAATTCCAAGATTTACGGCGTCCCCTAGATTCCCGCTCCTGCCATTTCCATTTACCCCTCAGTCTTCAAATGCCGACAGGGGGATGTCTTTTTTACTTTTACCCCAGCTTCTCTTCGTCTTCTACCTCGAGTCTTCAATCTACAACGCGCCGCCGCTGCACCTTCCTCCGATGAACACTCCGGTACAAGGGTTTCGCCGCCGCATGTCTTCTGCTTCGAGCCGCAAACTCCTCCCGCCTCTGTTGATGCCATCAGGTAAGGCTTCATCTCCTGCAGTAGATCTGCTTAGGTCATCCACCATGGCTCACGGAGCTCTTAGGGTTCGCCGCGCCGCCATTGATAGCACAATTTCATCTGATACCTTTAGCAAAAATACTCCCGTTGATAAGTTGTGGAATGAATATGAATCTAATCTCGCACAAACTTCACAGATATTTTTTGCGGAGAACCTTGTGGACATTAGCTGTCGCCACCACCATACTCCCATGCTATCTGGAGCCATTCAATTTTCTTTTTTCGTACTGCTGGTAGATCCAACTTTCTTTGTGCTTTGATAGACAACTGTTTATCCAACACTTAGTAGAATCCAACATCACGGTTTCCTCGTGGATGAGTGTTGCTATCTTACAAGCCGGCTTAAATAGTTTTGTAACTCGCCATCTTCGTGAGCTGCCTTGTATTTAGGCGACTCAAGTATTACGAACTTCTTTATTGCCTATTTATTGAACTCCTTGCTTCTCCGAGTAATTTTCATTTGCTAGAGTAGCCCGCCAATCATGCTTATGTAGCTTGCTTCTTTCTGACTCTGGAAGTCATGTCGAAACCATGAAAGTGTGACTGGTCACCTTCATACATTGGTGAGGCTACCTTGCAACGATTCGTGTCGGTGGGGACCCTGTCTCCTAAGGAAGTAATTGGATGGAGAGCTGCTGCTCGATAAGTGCGACCTCAACCCGCCGAAGGGGAAGTAGTGGTTTTCGCAGATCATTTAGAACGAGGCTTCTCTCCTCCCGGTTAAAAGTTCTTTTGGGATGCTCTCAACTTTTTCAACCTTCACCCCCGAGATCTAGGTCCCAATTCAATCAGCAACTTATGTCAGTTTCAAGTCTTTTGTGAAGCATACCTAGGAATAGAATCCACCGTTCCCTTATTTACGGAATTCTTCTATTTAAACCGCCATACATAATGGGCTGACGACCCCAGCTTAGGACTCGGCGGGGTCACAATCGAGAGGCAGCGCCAGATTGGCTTTCCTGCTGCCGCCTTACCCAGCCACCCCAAAGGCTAGGGAAATACCTGGTTTTATTGCAAGAATACGGCACCGGCTCAGGAAAATCCTCTGTCGGGTTTGAGAGAAGAGCGTCTTCCAATGAACTTCCAACTCCCCGATGCTCTGACCCAGGAAGAACGAGCCCCCCACAAATTTGGTTGGCCACGACTGAGAGCTTTGAATGCTAATGGCTTGACCAGAGTCGACATAATCCGATGCTGGGTGGAATGGCACATGATGCTCCCAAGCTGCCAAGATGGACTGATGTGTCATTACAACGACGATTTAAACAATGCTCAACGCTTCACCAACGTAATACTTGACTCTGAAGAAGTCAACAACCTTGTGAATAAATTATGTGGTGAACCCAAATAAGCATGTTCCAAAATTGGTTTGAAACCATTTTGCGTCACGAATCCGGCTCCTAGGTAAAGAAATCCAACCATCACCCACCTTATTTGGTATTCCCCTTGTTCTTTGTAGGACTAACTTCCCTTGTTGTAGAAAAATGCGCCCTTCTGGAAGCGTAGGCCAGTAAAGCCGCCTTTTAAAAGGGTCAAGACTCTCGCGAAGAAGAAGAAAGCCAAAACAGGTGCACGCGAGTCATCTGTCGTGGGCGAGTGACAAAATATTGAGGAATTATCCGAGGTAAATGTCTAGACCACCCCTTTGCTGTGTCAGATGTTGTTCTAACCACTTATTTTATTCTCAGGGAGATGATGTGGAAAGTGACGCCGAAGATGCTGAGGTAATTTCAATATCTTTTGACTCAAATATTTCCTTGGAAAGACCTCAAAGGCGGGTTTGTAGGAAAGTCCCTATGAATCACCCAGATGCTCATTTGGATCCTAACTTCCTTTTGAAGAAGGTTCTGTATACTCCAAAATGCCACACCCGCAGCTCCTCAGGTGATCTTATGGCGGGTCTGCCTGAGAAAACATCCGGACGCAAATGCCGAACTGAGGTGCCTTCTTTTTCCTTATTATATATACTGTCAATTTTCTCAAGCTCGCCAAAATTTTCCATTGTAATAAGTGTCTCCTCCTTCATCTGGCGACTCAGCATCCTCAAAATTGCCACCCCTTGTTCGTCTCGCAGGGTATGTTACTATTTGTATCCGCACTTGCTTTAATACTTCACACATGATTCACATGTCATCATATGTACCTTAACCTTTCAATTTTTAGAGCTCAAGCAAAGAAACGGAAAACTAGCAGGTCAGTTCCAAACATTGAAACACCTGAAGTGGAGGAAATAGATGCTTCTACCCATGACATTCCGACTAAAACATCCAGAACTTATACCAAACCTCCAGAGAGCACTGCCATGGATAATATCCCTGATATTCAAGCCTATCCATCAAAAACTGATGATGTGACCATGGATCCAAGTTAGAAAGAAAATCTCAACCCGCCAAGCCCCTTGAAGTCATCAAAAAACGCCACATTCGAAGAAGATGTTGTTCTCATTACTGGGACGGGTCACACGACGCCCGTCCGTAATGTGTTGGCTAAGCATACTGCCAAGGATGTCTCAACCAAGATAGCCAAAGGGAAAGATGCACTTGAGCCTCCCAATTTCGAGAAGCTGAACTTTGAAGAGTTGCATGCGGGAGATCTAAACCGCCTTTCCATGAGCTGGGACCTTGAAGCCGGCCTGGTAAACATGATGAAGAAAAGATACGAGGTATGGTGTTGTGTCATTAATTGCCCCATATATCCCTCTATAGCCCCAAGGTCCGGGTCACCTTCTTGAAGATGAGCTGGGTCTTGTGTAATAATTTTGAGAACTTCAACCTCTAGCCCCCAAGGGCCGGGTCATCTTCTTGAAGATGAGCCGGGTCTTGTTAATAATCTTGAAAACTTCAACCTGTAGCCCCCAAGGGCCGGGTCATCTTCTTGAAGATGAGCCGGGTCTTGTGTAATAACTTTAAGAAAACAAGTACATTAGCCCCAAGTGTCAAGTGTATTGCTTGCAATCTGCTTGAGACTTGATATCAATCGATCAATTCGATCAAGTGGCAACAAGGTAACTGATCTATCTTGCTTGATTTTATAGGAGACTATAAGTCAAGTCGACGCATCCTTAAGTGGGATAAAAAGGAGTTTGGGACGTCAACAAGACGCCAGGGCTGCGGCGGAAGAACAACTTCGAGCCACTTTGGCAGAACTTGAAAAAGCCAACGCGGAGCACCTACTGTACAAATAGTCAACTGAAGCTGAGAAAGTTGCCGTGGTGAAACGTGCTGAAAACGCCGAGGGTCAGCTGAAACAAGTCACAGAAGAATTAACTAGTCTTCATCGACACATCTCCAATATGACCAATGCTATCTTTGGTAAGTCCTTGAGATAATGCCTATTATAATCATCATACATGACACAAGGTGCTAGGCGACTTATGTTTCATTTTCTCCTTGCAGGCCCTCGATCTACCAACCTTCAGAATGACTGTGTGCTGAAGGTACAGACGATATATACTCTGACAATACAACTCTATGCTGGCGGCTTACTCACTGTCAAAGCTGTATGGGGTGATAAAGACCCGATGAAATATATCAGGGATATGCTGAGGCGGTTTTCAACCACACCCCAGCATATAGTTGAGATAAGGAAATCATCCATACGAAAAGGCCTGATCACAGCTATGAGCCGGTGCTTAGCCTATGCTCCAGAGCTCAAATCGGATGAAATAGCCGGCGACTTCCTTGAGTATAAGGATGACAACTCAGAGTTCATGCAAGAAGACTACGCCCAGTGCATAAAGGATGTTCATCCTGCGACAAGCTGGCTTGCCGAGAGTCTTGATCTGTCAAAGTATCAGGCGGCTTCTGATGATGACTATAAGCGTATGGCGATTCCTAGTTTTGCACCAATGGATTTGACTCCTCAGCGTTGTAAGCATCTTTTTGCCTCTCATGCTGACCCGTCAACCATCTTGATAGAGGAAGCTGAATTTCATGCTTTAATCAATTGCACCTGGGATGTGGATAACTTCCAGATCCATGACCCCAAAAACTCGACACATGGTGACCCGGAGGCAGCTTATATGTGGCGACCTTAGGAACTTCAACCTAAAGAAAGAAGACTAAACCCGGAGGAAACTTGGCACCAGGTTAATATAGAAAACTTTTGGCCTTTACGAGCCATGTAATTTGCTGTTGAGTATACTTAAACTGCTATGTTTGCACAATACTTTTATGGATGTTGAAGCTTTTGGCATTACCTTTTAATATAAGCCGCCCTTCTGAGCTTTATAGCCTTTCAATTTGGATTTTACTTTATGAGGAAAAGGACTTCATAGTCACCATGCTTTGCATGAGCCGGTGAGAATATTGAATCCTTGACTGAAACAGATAACACCATATAGGGTATTGAATTGTTAAAAATAAGCTGACTGTAACTCCCCAAAAATTGGGTTATCGCTTTTTGTGCTGTTATTCCTTCCTAGCTTTTCTCTCCCGGATTTTTTCCTTTGGAGTATGAAAAATGACCAGGTGAATCCAGTTCATTCTCAACCTCTCCGTGCTTTTCCCATCTCCCCGTGCTAGTTTTTTCTCCGAACCTCTTGGGAACCCTAGCTCCGAAGTATTGGAACTAGGAATCCTGTCCTTGTGCTTTCAAAGGAGCCATCCATTTCTCTTGCTCTGTTGATCCTCCAAGTCTTCCCAGAGATCCTTATTCCCTCATAAACCCCAGATATGCAAAAATATTGCAAAGTCATATTTAATATTTCCCCTTTGGAATTAATTTCTGTTTTTGCCTGTCTGAGGAATTAAATCCAAGAAAATATCTATCCATCTCCTATGCTCATGAAAATTGGTGGAAATGTTGTTTGTGATCCTATGAAGCTCTCATAAAATATTGGCCATCATAGAATAAAGGAAAATTATATTTTCCTATTTTATGCCAATATGGCAATTTGGTTGCTTTCCAAAGGAACTACCATTTTTGTAGCTAGGAAAAATCCCAAATAATCTGTGGAGCTTATCATGCCCATATAATGATCATTTCCATCAAGATCCCTGGTTCCCCAATTCAAAAATTGAGCACAATCACCCTTTGCAAATTCTGTCCAGAGCTTCTGTTTGTGAAGGAAGTGCTTGATTCCTTATTCTCCTTGAGTTGAAACTTTGCAGAGTGATTCAACATGTTAAATAATCCCTGTGCACCAAAATTCAGCCTATGTGATGACTCCAAACTTCCCCAGCAAATTATCTATGATTCTATCCAGATTGAAGCATGGTGAAGGAAGTACCATTTATACTGGTGCAAATGGTATGAAACTTTTACAGTGACTTCATATGCCTAAATCATGGGTGTCCTCCAAATTTCAGCCATTTCCATTTAGCCAATTGACCCCAACAACAACTTCTTCATTTCTGGTCAGTATGCCAAGTTAGAAAGGAAGTGCCCCATAGACTTGTTGGATTGAGCTGAATTTTGGCCAGCATAGTGACCTTAGTGAGTGGTCAACCTCAGACCAAGCATCTTGCCAAAAGGTGTACCGTGGTGGTCACAACACAAACACCTTGCTGTTGGGAACTATTTGACCTTGGTGTGGTCACCTCTCTGTTCCCCATGGCTATCCAAAGGAATAGTGCAGCTTAGTGTTCCTTGGTGAACACCCCATACATGGTTTGACATCTCATAGGACAGGTCAATTCCATGGACACGTGGTGACCATGGGCAGAGACTGCCAAATCGGTGCTCTGTGCATTGGAGGTGATGGGAGCTTCGCTCGAGCTGGTTCCAGCATGTCCATGGATGTCTAGGAGGTTCCCCAAGTCTTCCTGCACGCTCTAGAGCTCTCTCCCCTTTGTCCTCTTGCCTCTGGAGGTGCATGCCATTGGAGTTCGCCATGGATCTCGGAGCTTCCTCTCGGCGTCGCTAGAACCTCCCCTCCTGAGCTACTTAAGGCGTCCCCGAGTCCCTCCTAGGGAGCAGCACAGCCCCTCACCCCTTTCCCTAGTCTCCTTGCCCCGCGAGCCTCGAGCTCCTCGGCCGCCATGGCCGCGGCACCTCCGTCGTCGCCACACCTCGCCTCGGCCGCCCCCGATGGCGGAGCCGCCTCCCATGGGCGCGGTGAGGCACGGGACACCTGCCCTTGCCGCCGGCTACACCTCCTGCGCATGGGAGCAACAACAGCATCAGCGTGGGCCGGAGCCCCCCGTCCTGGCCCTGTTGCGGCTGGAGGTAGGGGACGGGAAGAGAGGAGATGAGAGGAGAGGAGAGGAGAGATGTGGTGGGCCCCAGGTGTAGGTGAGAGAGAGGAGAGAGAGTAGAGGAGTGGATAAGGCGGGCCTCGCCCGTAAGAGAGAGAGACAGTCGGGCCCACGGGAGTAAGTGGAAACGTATTTCTCAGAAATACGTTTTCCTGTTAGGAAAACGTATTCCGACAAAAGGCGCTTTCGGTTTCAGCCCAGGGACCTGTGTGCAGATATTTTTATTGCAGATTGGTCCCTGATCTTCTTTCGCCCGTATCTTTTCGCTCGTAGCTCCGATCGAGGTAAAACCAGCGGCCACGTCTTCGTCTCGTCGAGCCCGTCTCGACTATGTTATTTTTATTAGATGTTTGCTGAGTAAAAATTGACCATTTTGCCCTTCCCCCCGACCGAGCCCGTCGAGAGAGAACCCTCTCCGGTAAAATTTCTCGGTGTCTAGTGCGCTTCTCCGCGGTGTATTCGACGACCCCAGGCAAGTCAACCTCTTATCATGAGCTCCGGATATGCGTGATAGCTTTTCTTGCACTCTGTGTGACTATTTGCAACACCGGTACTGTGTGTTTATATGCATCGGTAACGGCACTGGTATATTCCTACCGACACCGCCTCATGCTCTGAGCTGCTTTCCGGCCGTCTTGAGTCGGGGTTGAGTTATTCCGGTAATGTCCCAGATCTGTGTTGTAAAGACCGATCTGGTGGCTACCGATTTATTTGCTGATTCTATGTGAGGGTTCCGACGGTCCCACCTACAGCTATAATCGGTAAAGGAATTTCTTGCTATTTATATCGTACTGTCGAGATTACTGTCTATGATTATTTTACTCGACGGTTTATGGCTATGCATCAACAGTAGTGGTTGAGCTTATCTATCATCGGATTGCTGTGACACGAGAGTGTCATCTATGACAGATACGTTATCTGAGTTGAGACAATCTAGTTGGTTGATCGAGTCACCTGTCCGGGCATTATCGTCCAACCACATTTTATCGGTATGGGACGGCCGTGACTTGAGCTGATCGCATGAACGCTCTCACCGGTACCTCCAAAGATGGAGGGTTATGCATGCGTGCTACCTTGGCCCGGTAGGCGGTGATTACCCTGTGAGCCCAGTTGAGATAGGGCCCGTCCCCGATTATGACAAGTTTAGCATGGCCACGACGGTGGCAGGTGTCATGAGGACACACGGCCACCCAGGGCAGGACTCCAGAGAGGGAGTGGTTGCCGGAAGTACGATGAGAGGATCGCGGTTCAGGAAAGTCTAGTGGAGTAATGCTGATCCACCCGAATGGGATCACGAGGTGAGTACTCCAGAGTGTGGGTAAAGTGTGCAACCTCTGCAGAGTGTGTCAAATCTATTCGAATAGCCGTGTCCACGGTAATGGACAACCGGAACAGACCTCAGAAGAGATCAACCATATCTATGATAGTAATGATGGAAGAACTCGCCTCATGAGAACATCCGAGGATGTTGATAACCTGATATGCTAGCCAAAGGAAGGTTATATGATGAATGGTCTGGTGACTATGTGATGAGAATGAGATTCGTTTGGATCGTGAGTATGTCGAGGGTTGTGGGATAACCCAGAAGAGAGTAAGTTGATATTCGATAACGGTTAACTAGTTAAAAACTTGTGGTGATCTTTGCTAGTGAGGTGGATTACATATTGAGTTCATAACCTGGTATGCTTGATTGATATTCTTCCTGTTGATTCCATGCCATAGAGTAGTTATCTTATAATCACAGTGTTTGCTCTGTTATCCGCTGTTTGGATGCTATGTATTTGGCTATCTTGCGAGTACATTCAAAGTACTCACCTGGCCTTGCACGTGGCCAGTTGCAGGAGAAGACTCGTGGTGCTAGATCGTAACCAAGCCAGTCCTGCGAGTTATGGAGCCCAGCCAGGATCGTGGAAGCCGCCATATCTAGACCTCCGCTGCCATTTAGCTAGCCTTGGAGTCATGTAATATTGTTGTATGCAACAGTATTGTAGCACTCCATCATATTAATAAAGCCATATTTGCCTGGAATTTCTATATCATGCTTATGACGTGCGTCCGGTCTTATCCTGGGGACGGACGTGTGTCGGCCCTCTATCGGGGTGCCACACCGACTCAGTGAGTCATGGCGGGTAGACGGGCTTGCAAGGCTCTGGTCGTACCCTAACAGGTTTTTAGACTCGCTGATCAGGCAAAGCCAAGCTTGATCGAAGCAGGTTAGTTGAACCCATGGTTTGTCTATTTTCCATAATGCTGGCTCTCGCAAGCACCTCAATGTTTTAACTTTGGAAGTTCAGGGTCCAATATTGGATTGACTCGCCAAGAGTACACGGGGCTTATGGGCGAGTCGCAAAACATACAGTCCAGTATAACCATTGTAATGCGTTAATTTTTCGTTGCCATTTAGCTAGCCTTGGAGTCATGTAATATTGTTGTATGCAAAAGTATTGTAGCACTCCATCATATTAATAAAGCCATATTTGCCTGGAATTTATGTATCATGCTCATGACGTGCGTCCGGTCTTATCCTGGGGACGGACGTGTGTCGGCCCTCTATCGGGGTGCCACAAGGCTTGGTATCAGAGCGAGGCTGGCTATAGGTGACCCTAGCACCCAGACCACCTTAGGCTCGACCCGTAGTGTGCCCGATAGATTTGAACCGTCTCTCGCATCCGACATGTCCACTATTGACCAATAGATGGCGCAGTCGGGATGGACGTATCCCTACCTAGTTGTCCACCCACCTAGCCACTCTAGATTAGACGTGACCCTACCCAGTTGTCGTCCGTCCCGGTATATCTTTTACCCGGAACGAGAAGGATCTACGCCATCTTGGTGTGATCCAGTCCGACTGCCTATTTAAACCCTTCCCACATTTGAGTCCCCCTAGAGCGTTGCAAGAGAACCCAGACCCGTACCCCAAACCAGCAGCCATGGCCAGTTCCTCCAAGACACCCACTTTCCACAGCCGAACCCTAGCCAAAAGTTATGCTGGCTTCCCGCCCATTCTTTCTAGGATGCTCTCCTGAGCCTTTGGCCTTGGTAAGCCCCTAGTGTATTTGGTATTCCAGTCGGAACCCGTCCCCCATCTTTGCCGGTTTTATGCAAAGGTGCATATCAACCCAGGGCCAGCGGCGGATAGGAAACCCATGAATATTCGTGGCCATCCTATGCCCACTCTTGACTTGGCTGTCCAGATAGCCGCGGCGGACGCTATCACCCGTCTTTGGCTTCAGTTTCCGCAAGTGGCAGAAATGCAGGAGCTTCGCTTTTGTCCCCCTGCATCGGACACGGGCTGTAGTTCCTCCGGCACAGCCAAAGATGCGGACCCAGCAATAGCTTGGCTGACCCAGTTTGCTGCTGCCCAGGGACTATTGCTCTTCGGTATCCTTAAGGAGCTCAAGAGCGTGGATCAGGACGCCACACGAGTTGTTATGGAAGCATACCGTGCGGCCCGTCCGGCGGAGCCCCAGTCAACCCAGTCCCTATTGACAGGCTCAGTACCACCTTCGCAGCTGGTACTACCCTCGCAACCTGTGGATCCATATCAGTCCGGAGACATCCACCGTAACTCCATTCTGGGAGCTATCATGCGACTTCGTCGTCAGGATGTGTTCCGCCAAGCCCCCTTTGCAGCTCCAGCAGTTGAGTCCCAGCCTATGGCAGTGCCTGATTGCACTCTTTGGCGATAGCTAGACGAATGCTGATGACAACAAACCTTCCCCGACAACGGCACCGGAAGAATGCTGCTAGCACTCTCCGGCAATCGAAACTAGAAGAATGTTCTTTACGGCCCACCAGCGCGTGGGATCGTAGCAGTTTTCGAGGGTAGAGTATTCGACCCAAATTTGTTGATTCGCACGACGGGAGGTGAGAGAATACTCTCAAGTATTAGCAGTTGAATTGTCAGATTCAACCACACCTCAAAGATTAGTATCTGCGAGCACAGTAGTAACAACAAAGTAATATGATAACAACGGTGTCAGAAACGATCTGTTGACGGCAGACTATTCCGAACGATTGTATCAATGGCGCCAAGTTGCCTCATGGACGGAAATTGTCAGTTCCCGTCAACGACCAGCGATCAAGATTGTAGCAGGTAGCAGCAGAGCAAGACAAGTAACAGCAGTAGCAACAATAGTAATAGCAGCAACAGAGCAAGACAAGTAACAACAGTAGCAACAGTAGTAACAGTAGGACAAACTCGTAGGCAATGGGTCGGTGATTTGTTTGGATGATATTCATCATGCAACAGTTATAACACGGAGAGATATGTGGCTAGCTCCCGTTCATCAATGTGATGTAGGCATGCATTCCGTGTGTCGTCATACGTGCTTAGGGAAAAGAACTTGCATGACATCTATTGTCCATCCCTCTCGTGGCAGCGGGGTCCAAAAGGAAACTACGGGATATTAAGGTTCTCCTTTTAATAAATAACCGGACCAACGCATTAGCACTTGGTGAACACATGAACTCCTCAAACTATGGTCATCACCGGGAGTGGTTCCAGTTATTGTCACTCCGGGGTTGCCGGATCATAACACATAGCAGGTAACTACAACTTGCAAGATCGGATCTAAAACACACATATATTGGTGACAACATAATAATTTCAGATCTGAAATCTTGGCACTCGGGCCCTAGTGACAAGCATTAAGCATGGCAAAGTAGTAGCAACATCAATCTCAGAACATAGTGCATACTATAGATCAATCCCCATCGAAACTAACTCGATTACATGATAGATCTCATCCTACTCATCACCGCCCAACGAGCCTACAAATAGATTACTCACGAACAACGAAGAGCTTCATGGAATTGGAGAGAGAAAAAGGTTCACGATGATGATGGCGACGATTTCCCCTCTCGGAGCCCAAGACGGACTCCAGATGTGCCCTCCAGATGAAGAACAAGTGGTGGCGGCGCCTCCGTATCGTAAACGCGACGAAAACTTCTCTTTTTATTTTTTTGGGACGAAAGGGAACTTATAGACCTGAGGTTGGGGGCGGCAGAGCCGTGTGGGCCCCGCAAGCTGCTCACCGCCACTAGGGGGGTGGTGGCGGAGACAGGTCTTGTGGCCCACTGGCCCACCCCCTCAGGTGGAACTTGGCGCATATATTTTTCATATTTTCCAAAACTGCTCCCCATAAATTTTCAGGACGTTTGGAGAACTTTGATTTCTGCACAAAAATAACACCAAGGCAATTCTGCTGAAAACAACATCAGTCCAGGTTAGTTCCATTCAAATCATGCAAATTAGAGTTGAAAACAAGGGCAAAAGAGTTTGGAAAAGTAGATACGATGGAGACGTATCAGTGCCCGAAGACCAAGACAAGAGTTGGCTCAACCTTCATCCCCCAGGAGAGCCCCAGCAGGAGTAAGACCAAGTGTGGCTTCGTCAGCGAACAAAGCCAGGTGATGCCGCGCATAGCTGTGCTATGAAGACTGTTCCTTCGCTCGCACACAAGATTAGGACGCTGTTGTTTGGAGTGTGTAGCCGCCCAGTAGGGCCATGTGTTGTTGTGCTGCTTGCATTACTTGTACCTGTGTGCTGTTGTAATGATATGTATGCCTGTTTGCTTTGTGTGCTTGGAAAGATTTGCCACCCTGTTAAGCATAAATGTTTAACAGAGCTGGCATTGGATTTCTTAACAAGATTGTGATCGATAGAGCACTTACACCCAATAAGCTCGGACTCGCCCAGAGCCCCTAATAAAATGTGAGCTGGTGTAGGTGTATGTATGCCAAGAGTACATACACCCACTGGCATTAAAACACCTTAGAACAATCGGTTGGTTATGATTCTTTCTTTGC
Source organism: Hordeum vulgare subsp. vulgare (assembly GCF_904849725.1). Taxonomy (NCBI): domain Eukaryota; kingdom Viridiplantae; phylum Streptophyta; class Magnoliopsida; order Poales; family Poaceae; genus Hordeum; species Hordeum vulgare. The sequence goes on along the minus strand of NC_058524.1, from coordinate 378,000,599 downwards.
TTGCGTTGTGCCATCATGTGCCTTCTGCATCTGTTTGCATATTAGTATAAACGGATTGTCTGCGCATCGTGTGAGCAGTGTAGCTATATCGGAGAGATTCTGAGAGATTTTATTGCAGCATAGACCGTTACAACCTTTGCAGACCAAGAGCTAGATCATAGTTCTACCCCTAGTACCCTCTATTTATGGAGGTTGTCAGTCAGGAGCTACCAGCAGCGTGGTCTCCACGCCGATATAGCTCCATCGACTGCACCCGCTCCCCAGGTCCAGCAGCGCCTCTGTCATCATCTGGTGCGCTGTTGACAAGCCGCCCTTGCCGCCCCGTCAGCACTTATTTCGCCTGCTTGAGACGACGTAGTTGTCCCTCGGCTATCTCCCTAGCCACGACATCGCGACGATCATCGAGGATCATCGCGCACAGTAGCACCGAGCCGCCGACCAGCGCCGCTAGTAGACCAGCGAAGAGGATGGTAAGTAGCTCCGACCCCACGCCCACCATTAGCGCCTTGCCTCGTGCTCCGGCAACCCGTAGGCGGAGGGAAGAGGAGCTGGATGTGAGGAAGAAGAGAGAGAGAGAGACCGAGGTCGCTTTTATGCCCCGGCCCGGCGTACGGTGAGCGAGGTCCAGGAGGCCGCGCGCTGCTCGAGCACCGGCGTCCAGGAGGGAATCCGAGAGCGGTGCCGACCGGCGTTGGCCCGCGATGGGAGTGCTCTCTGCGTCGGTCTCGTGCACGCCGCGCACTACCGGCGTAGGGTGCTTTGCGCCCTAGGAGCTAGGAGTGCGCAGTGCCTAGCCGCACTCCGAGCGGCGCAAGAGCGAGGGAGAGTGAGAGCCGTTGGCCGGAGATAGAGGAAGGAGAAGGCTGCCAGTGGGCCCTGGTCCCACTTGCAATAGAGAGTAGGCCCTGTTCACCGTGGTACCCCAAGCATTTTTGGAAAAAGGAAATTTCGCTTTTTATAAAAATGATTAGGCTACCCAGCGACCCCGCGTGTAGTTTAGACCCCGCGATACTTGTTGATCTGGGTGTACCAATTTTGGTACTCTTAACTCGGTTGGTTTCAGCCACAGGGTTAAGACAGAGTCCAGGATTTTTCTAGGAAGCATAGCCGTAGTTGTTATGATAAGCTAACCCTGGGAATCTCGAGGACGAGATTCTTCTAAGGGGGGAAGGTTTGTCACACCCCAAAAATCGGGTTATCGATTTTTGTGCTGTTATTCCTTCCTAGCTTTTCTCTCCCGAATTTTTTCCTTTGGAGTATGGCAAATGACCAGGTGAATCCAGTTCATTCTCAACCTCTCCGTGCTTTTCCCATCTCCCTGTGCTAGTTTGTTCTCCGAACCTCTTGGGAAGCCTAGCTCTGAAGTATTGGAACTAGGAATCCTGGCCTTGTGTTTTCAAAGGAGCCATCCATTTCTCTTGCTCTGTTGATCCTCCAAGTCTTTCCAGAGATCCTCATTCCCTCATAAACCCCAGATATGCAAAAATATTGCAAAGTCATATGCAATATTTCCCCTTTGGAATTAATTTCTGATTCTGCCCGTCCGAGGAATTAAATCCAAGAAAATATCTATCCATCTCCTATGCTCATGAAAATTGGTGGAAATGTTGTTTGTGATCCTATGAAGCTCTCATAAAATATTGTCCATCATAGAATAAAGGCAAATTGCATTTTCCTATTTTATGCCAATATGGCAATTTGGGTGCTTTCCAAAGGAACTACCATTTTGGTAGCTAGGAAAAATCCCAAATAATTTGTGGAGCTTATCATGCCCATATATTGATCATTTCCATCAAGATCCGTGGTTCCCCAATTCAAAAATTGAGCACAATCACCCTTTGCAAATTCTGTCCAAAGCTTGTGTTTGTGAAGGAAGTGCTTGATTCCTTATTCTCCTTGAGTTGAAACTTTGCAGAGTGATTCAACATGTTAAGTCATCCTTGTCAACCAAAATTCAGCCTATGTGATGACTCCAATCATCCCTAGCAAATTATCTAAGATTCTGTCCAGATTGAAGCATGGTGAAGGAAGTACCATTTATACTGGTGCAAATGGTATGAAACTTTTACAGTGACTTCATATGCCTAAATCATGGGTATCCTCCAAATTTCAGCCATTTCCATTTTGCCAATTGACCCCAGCAACAACTTCTTCATTTCTGGTGAGTATGCCAAGTTACAAAGGAAGTGCCCCATAGACTTGTTGGATTGAGCTGAATTTTGGCCAGCATAGTGACCTTAGTGAGTAGTCAACCTCAGACCAGACATCTTGCCAAAAGGTGTACTGTGGTGGTGACAAAACAACACAAACAGCTTGCTGTTGGGAACTATTTGACCTTGGTGTGGTCACCTCTGTGTTCCCCATGGCTATCCAAAGGCATAGTGCAACTACGTGTTCCTTGGTGAACACCCCAGACATGGTTTGACATCTCATAGGACAGGTCAAGTCCATGGACACGTGGCGACCATGGGCAGAGACTGCCAAATCGGTGCTCTGTGCATTGGAGGTGATGGGAGCTTCGCTCCAACTGGTTCCAGCATGTCCATGGATGTCTAGGAGGTTCCCCAAGTCTTCCTGCACGCTCTAGAGCTCTCTCCCCTTTGTCCTCTTGCCTCTGGAGGTGCCTGCCATTGGAGTTCGCCATGGATCTCGGAGCTTCCTCCCGGCGTCGCTAGAACCTCCCCTCCCGAGCTACTTAAGGCCTCCCCGAGTCCCTCCTAGGGAGCAGCAGAGGCCCTCACCCCTTTCCCTAGTCTCCTCGCCCCCCGAGCCTCGAGATCCTCGGCCGCCATGGCCGCGACACCTCCGCCGTCGCCACACCTCGCCTCGGCCGCCCCTGGCGGCGGAGCCGCCTCCCATGGGCGTGGTGAGGCACGGGACACCCGCCCCTGCCGCCGACTGCACCTCCCGCGCATGGGAGCAGAAGTAGCAGCAGCGCCGGCCGGAGCCCCCCTCCTGGCCCTGTCGCGGCTGGAGGTAGGGGACGGGCAGAGAGGAGATGAGAGGAGAGGAGAGGAGAGAGGAGAGGAGAGATGGGGTGGGCCCCAGGTGTAGGTGAGAGAGAGGAGAGAGAGTAGAGGAGTGGATAAGGCGGGCCCCGCCCGTAAGAGAGAGAGAGAGAGAGAGCCGGGCCCAGGGGAGTAAGTGGAAACGTATTTCTGAGAAATAAGTTTTCCTATTAGGAAAACATATTCCGACGAAAGGCGCTTTCGGTTTCAGCCTAGGGACCTATGGGCAGATATTTTTATTGCAGATTGGTCCCTGATCTTCTTTCGCCCGTATCTTTTCGCTCGTAGCTCTGATCGAGGTAAAACCAGCGGCCACGTCTTCGTCTCATCGAGCCTGTCTCGACTATGTTATTTTCATGAGATGTTTGCTCAGTAAAAATTGACCATTTTGCCCTTGCCCTCCGATCGAGCCTGTCGAGAGAGAACCCTCTCCGGTAATGTTTCTCGGTGTCGTAGTGCGCTTCTCCGTGGTGTATTCGACGACCCTAGGCAAGTCAACCTCTTATCATGAGCTCCGGATATGCGTGATAGCTTTGCTTGCACTCCATGTGACTATTTGCAACACCGGTACTCTGTGTTTATATGCATCGGTAACGGCAGCGGTATATTCCTCCGTAGTGCTTTTCATATAGGAGGTACTCTCACACTTTGTTCTATGATGCTCTTACATATTTAATTTGTGATATTCATACTTGAGCAATGTAACGTGGGAGATGCCGACGAACCCTTGCTCGCATTTTCTTCGATAATGGCACCATGCCTGAGTCTGTGCTGTTTCCAGCCGTCCGGGGTAGATGCCAACTTTATATTTCTCTTGTCAACAATTGTCTCGTGTTTTGAGCTGTTTTTCGGCTATCACGAGCAACTGTTGGATTTCTTTCCATGACAGTGACCCTATGCTCTGAGCTATCATTCGGCCGTATTAGGGAACTGCCACATTCTTCTTACCGACACCGCCTCATGCTCTGAGCTGCTTTCCGGCCGTCTTGAGTCGGGGTTGAGTTATTCCGGTAATGTCCGAGATATGTGTTGTAAAGACCGATCTGGTGGCTACTGATTTATTTGCTGATTCTATGTGAGGGTTCCGACGGTCCCACCTACAGCTATAATCGGTAAAGGAATTTCTTGCTATTTATATCGTACTGTCGAGATTACTGTCTATGATTATTTTACTCGACGGTTTATGGCTATGCATCAACAGTAGTAGTTGAGCTTATCTATCATCGTATTGCTGTGACACGAGAGTGTCATCTATGACAGATACGTTACCTGAGTTGAGACAATCTAGTTGGTTGATCGAGTCACCTGTCCGGGCATTATCGTGCAACCACATTTTGCCGGTATGGGACGGCCGTGACTTGAGCGGATCGCGTGATCGCTCTCACCGGTACCTCCAAAGAGGGAGGGTTATGCATGCGTGCTACCTTGGCCCGGTAGGTGGTGATAACCCTGTGAGCCCAGTTGAGATAGGGCCCGTCCCCGATTGGGACAAGTTTAGTTTGGCCACGACGGTGGCAGGTGTCATGAGGACACAGGGCCACCCAGGGCAGGACTCCAGAGAGGGAGTGGTTGCCGGAGGTACGGTGAGAGGATCGCGGTTCAGGAAAGTCTAGTGGAGTAATGCTGATCCACCCGAATGGGATCACGAGGTCAGTACTCCAGAGTGTGGGTAAAGTGTGCAACCTCTGCAGAGTGTGTCAAATCTATCCGAATAGCCGTGTCCACGGTAATGGACAACCAGAACAAACCCCAGAAGAGATCAACCATATCTATGATAGTAATGATGGAAGAACTCGCCTCATGAGAACATCCGAGGATGTTGATAACCTGATATGCTAGCCAAAGGAAGGTTATATGATGAATGGTCTGGTGACTATGTGATGAGAATGAGATTCGTTTGGGTCGTGAGTATGTGGAGGGTTGTGGGACAACCCCGAAGAGAGTAAGTTGATATTCGGTAATGGTGAACTAGTTAAACACTTGTGGTGATCTTTGCTAGTGAGGTGGATTACATATTGAGTTCATAACCTGGTATGCTTGATTGATATTTTTCCTGTTGATTCCGTGCCATAGAGTAGTTATCTTATAATCACAGTTTTTGCTCTGTTATCCGCTGTTTGGATGCTATGTATTTGGCTGTCTTGTGAGTACATTCAAAGTACTCACCTGGCCTTGCACGTGGCCAGTTGCAGGAGAAGACTCGTGGTGCTAGATCGTAACCAAGCCAGTCCTGTGAGTTATGGAGCCCAGCCAGGATCGTGGAAGCCGCCATATCTAGACCTCCGCTGCCATTTAGCTAGCCTTGGAGTCATGTAATGTTGTTGTATGCAACAATATTGTAGCACTCCATCATATTAATAAAGCCATATTTGCCTGGAATTTCTGTATCATGCTTATGACGTGCGTCCGGTCTTATCCTGGGGACGGACGTGTGTCGGCCCTCTATCGGGGTGCCACACCGACTCAGTGAGTCATGGCGGGTAGACAGGCTTGCAAGGTTCTGGTCGTACCCTAACAGGTTTTTAGACTCGCTGATCAGGCAAAACCAAGCTTGAGTGAAGCAGGTTAGTTGAACCCATGGTTTGTCTATTTTTCATAATGCTGGCTCTCGCAAGCACCTCAATGTTTTAACTTTGGAAGTTCAGGGTCCAATATTGGATTGACTCGCCAAGAGTACACGGGGCTTATGGGCGAGTCGCAAAACATACAGTCCAGTATAACCATTGTAATGCGTTAATTTTTCGCTAGCCAAGAGGGTAATAAAGGCGGGACTCAATGAGTGAGAAGCCCCCAAGTGACCTATGATCAAGGAAAAATGGGCATAGGATAGCAGAAGACAATGCTATTACTGCTAAACGACCAGGGACTAGTAGCCCCGAAGTAAGCCGGTTTTTATCGTTCATGACCATAAATTGGCGCCTATGTTTGAACCGTGCATCATGGCACTTGATCCTCTTTGGCTTACTAGTATCCATGTTTGAGCAATCACAACTGGGCGACTCGCTCTCTTTGATACTAATAGCGTCCATGTTTGGATGGCCTCCTTGGCGGTGGCTCATCCTCTTGGGTGGCTTATGTAATCAATAAAGACTCATGTTCAAAATATAGGCTGAAACGCAAAGACCCCGAATTCCATGGGCGCCGACTTTATTGATGTGATGTAAAGGGTACAAATACCAAAGTTTGTACATGGATAAGGAGCCAATGGCTCTGAGTGTAGTAAGGCCGCAGATGAGCAATGTTCCACGGGCGGGTTGTCTCTTCCTCCGAGGTTGGCTTGTGAGGACGCAGATGAATCAAGTAATAAGAGCCATTGCAAAGGTTTCTGCTGACGACGAAGGGTCCTTCCCATGGAGGCGAAAGCTTGTGCATACCCGTATGATCTTGAATCATTTGAAGCACCAAGTCGCCGTCCTGGAAGACCCGACTCTTGACTCGTCGACTGTGGTAACGACACAAGTCTTGTTGGTAGATATCCGACCGTGCTGCAGCTAAATCATGTTCCTCCTCGAGAACATCCAAAGAATCCTGATGTGCTTGCTCATTATCGGCTTCTACGTATGTGGCGACTCTGGGAGAATCGTGCCTTATATCACTTGGGAGAACCGCCTCAGCCCCATAGACGAGGAAAAAAGGAGTGTAACGAGTAGATCTGTTTGGTGTTGTTCTGATACTTCAAAGTACAGAAGGAAGCTCTTCAACCCAACAACCCAGAGTGCGCTGCAGAGGAACCATGAGCCGGGGCTTGATCCCATGCAAGACTTCCTGGTTAGCCCGCTCAGCTTGACCATTGGACTGTGGATGAGCTAGTGCAGATACATCAAGCCGGATGTGTTCCCGTTGGCAAAACTCCTTCATTGACCGTTTAGACAAATTAGTACCATTATCAGTAATGATGCTATGGGGATAACCAAAATGGAAAACCAGCTTCTTGAGGAACTTGACTGCTGTCTTTGCTTCGCAATTGCCGACCGGCTCTGCTTCAACCCACTTGGTAAACTTATCAACCGCCACCAATAGATGGGTCCTTTTGTCAGAAGACATTTTAAACGGGCCAACCATATCAAGCCCCCAAACTGCAAAAGGCCATGTAATTGGGATCATGTGCACCTCCTGAGCCGGCACATTTGCTTGACGTCCAAACTTCTGACATCCTAACATCGGCGCACTATATCCTTTGCATCAGCGTGAGCCGTCAACCAGTAAAACCATGGCGAAAAGCTTTTGACACCAAAGATTGTGACCCGACGTGATGTCCACAGTCGCCTGCATGTATCTTGTTGAGAATATCTCGCCCTTCTTCCAGCGAAACACATCACTGAAAAACCCCACAGGTACTTCTCTTAGGCAACTCGCCTTTGTGTATGACCATGGACTTGCATCGCCGCACAATTTCCCTAGGAAAAACTTCATCAGCTGGCAACTCGCCTCGAGCTAGATAAGCCATGTAAGGTACCGTCCAGTCAGGAATCGCCTGGAGAGCCGCCACCAATTGTGACTCCGGTCCAGGAACCGCTATGTCTTATTCAGAAAGCAACTTCACAGAAGGATTATGTAAGACATCCAAGAATACATTGGGGGAATGGGCTTACGTTGTGATCCGAGTCGGGAAAGAGCATCAACCGCCTCATTCTGTCGACGATCAATATGATCAACTTGGTATCCATGGAAATAACCCGCCACCTCGGTTACCGCACGCCTATAAGCCGCCATCAATGGATCTTTGGAATCCTAGGTTCCTGATACTTTCCGAGCCACCAAATCTGAGTCGCCTAAGCACCTGATTCGGCTCAAGTTCATCTCCTTAGCTATTATGAGCCCATGGAGCAACGCCTCATACTCAGCTGCATTGTTTGTACAAGGAAACATGAGCCACAGAACATAGCAAAACTTGTCTCCTCTTGGGGACGATAACACCACTCGAGCTCCTGAGCCTTCCAACTGCCTAGAGCCATTAAAATGAATAGTCCAATATGTGTTATCAGGCCTATCTTCCAGAATCTGCAAATCGGTCAAATCATTGATGAAGTCTACCAGAGCCTGCGACTTGATGGCTGTACGAGGCATATATTTCACATGATGAGGACCAAGCTCTATCGCCCATTTAGCAATCCGCCCAGTGGCTTCTCGGTTCTGTATAATGTCCCCGATTGGCGCAGAACTGACCACATTGATAGGGTGCTCCAGGAAGTAGTTCTTTAACTTCTTGCTTGCCTTGAAAATCCCAAAGACCAGCTTCTGCCAATGCGGATATTGCTGTTTGGACAGGGTCAATACTTCACTGATGAAATACACTGGTCACTGAACAGGATATTCTTTGCCTTCTTCCTTGCATTCAACAACTACCGGCACACTTACCGCCTTAGAGTTAGCGGCAATGTACAAGAGCATTGGCTCTTTGTCAGTCGGGGCTGCCAGCACGGGCGGCTCAGCAAGTTGCTTATTAAGGGCCTCGAAAGCCTCATTAGCCGCATCGGTCCACATGGAGTGTTCTGCTTTCCTAAGCAATTGATAAAGAGGGATAGCCTTCTCACCAAGGCGACTTATGAAACGACTCAGCGCCGCAATATGACCCGCCATACGCTGACCTGATTACTGTTAGCCGGCTTCCCAAGCGAAGTTATCCCTTGAACTTGTCCGGGTTATCTTCTATGCCATGCTCGGACACCAGGGATCCCAACAATTTTCCCGCAGGAACTCCAAACATGCACTTGGTCGGGTTAAGCTTCATCTGATACACCGGGAGGTTGTCAAATGTCTCCTTGAGGTCACCTAGAAGTGTCTCCTTTGGTGACTTCACCACGATGTCATCGACATAAGCATGGACGTTGCGCCCAATCTGGCTGTGTAAACAATTCTGAATGTAGCGCTGATAAGTCGCCCCCGCGCTCTTGAGCCCAAAAGGCATTGAGACATAGCAAAAAGCATCAAAGGGGGGGGGGTGATAAAGGCTATCTTCTCCTGATCCTCCTTGGCCATCTTGATCTGATGATAACCAGAGTATGCATCCAGAAAACACAAACGCTCACAACCCACCGTAGAGTCAATGATTTGACCGATATGGGGAAGAGCAAAGGGATCCTTCGGACAAGCTTTGTTGAGGTATGTATAGTCAATGCACATGCAAAAAGTACCATTCTTCTTGAGAACTAAGACCTGATTAGCCAACCACTCAGGGTGAAAAACGTTGACGATGAACCTGACGGCCAGGAGCAGGGCGACTTCCTCTCCAATTGCCTTACGCCTCTCCTCATTAAAACGACAAAGGTACCGACGGACTGGCTTCATCTTGGGATCCACGTTGAGATAGTGCTCAGTGAATTCTCTCGGTATTCCAGGCATGTCAGAAGGTTTCCATGCAAAGATATCCTGTTTCTCAAGAATAAATTCAATGAGCGCACTTTCCTATTTGGGATCTAAGCCGGTTCCAATAGTAAACTGCTTGGAAGAGTCGCGAGGGATGAAATCAACCTGCTTGTTATCATCTACCGGTTTGAACTTAAGGGGCGGCTCAGAATCAACCGTTGGCTTCTTAAGCGGGCTCATGTCAGCTAGATCCACACTGGCTTTGTGGAACTTCAACTCTTCGGCAGCAAACGCCGACTCAACATATGTGGCGTCTCCTTCCTCACACTCTTGAGCTATCTTTCGATCCCCATCTACTGTGATGGTGCCCTTGAGACCTAGCATTTTAAGCTTAAGGTACACATAACAAGGCCGAGCCATGAAGCGAGCATAAGCCGGCCGCCCGAACAAAGCATGATAAGGACTTTTAATTTTGACCACCTCAACATCAATGACTCGCTCCTATAATTGGACTCGTCACCAAAATCCACATTCAACTTGATCCGCCCAACATGATATGCCGACTTGACCGAAACAATGCCATGGAAAACCGTGGTTGAGGGCATCAAATCCTTCTCATCAAAGTTCATCCATCGGAAGGTGTCATAGTACAGGATGTTGATAGTGCTGCCTCCATCCATAAGGACCTTAGAGAGCGTGTATCGCGCAACCGGAGGCGCCACCACCAATGCCAAGCCACGAGGGTTATCAATCTGAGGCGGGTGGTCAGCTCTACTCCACGTGACAGGCTGTTCAGACCAGTTTAAGTATCTGGGAACCGCCGGCTCAGCCATATTGATGGCCCTCTTCTTTACGTTCTGATCCCTCTGACATGCACAAGTGGTGAAGACAAGGTATTGCCCGCCATTCAAATGCTTAGGATTGCTCTGAAAACCGCCTTGGCTGCTTGGCTCCTAGAAACTGCCCTAGTCATTATACTACCGACCGCCTTGGCCAGATGACTGTCCACCATGATTATGTGAGCCGCCTCGCCCCTCAGGACCTGGATTAGGACAGTCACTGAACGAGTCTCCTCGTGACCCGCCCAGGCCAAATTAACCCTCCTGGGCACCATTGTAATCTCCTTGGTGATCTCGTGATGCCTGGAGACGAAATTCCTGCATCACAAAACATTTTTCTCAAGAGTGAGTAGACGGGGCATCAGAAGTACTATGCTTAGGGAAAGGTCCCTTGAGCATGTCTTCATAATTGCGTGGCTTCCTTCCACTAAAACCCCTGTCCTGAAAGCTGCCCAGACTTATGTTTCGACGCTGGTTCTGGGGTCCGGCATTGGTATTAGCAATAAAACCAGACACGCCATTTTGCAGCCTTCTTTTTCCTTGACCTCTGTGATTGTTATTGGGCCCAAGAGTGTGGAAGTGACCCTTAGCTCTGTCTCCTCTCTTAACCTCACTGACCTTCTTGTCATCAGAGCCGGCATGCTTTGTACCGTTCGACTGAGCATACGTGGTGAGGGTGTCCATCAAATCGCCCATATCTTGCACCTTCCGCTTGAGGCGGCCAAGCTTCAACACCAGGGGCTGAAAATGACACTTATTCTCCAAGATCAACACAACCTGAGCCGTCATAATGTCATCCGAAGAGTGGATGATCTATGCAACCTGCCTTGTCCAATGATGAGCTGATTCATCCGCCCGCTGAACACAATGGTGCAGATGTACAATGGTCGTCGGACGCTTGCAGGTTCCTCAAAAGTTTTTGGCGAAGCACTGCTTGAGTTCCGCCCAAGTGTTAATGGAGTTGGGGGGGGGGGTAGGTTTTTCAACCATGTGCGAGCTGGCCCTTCCAACATCATGGTGAAATACTAGGCGCATACCACGTCGCTAGCATCAAGCATGTCCATAGCCAACTCATAACTCTCAACCCACGCCCCTGGCTCAAGATCGGGTGTATAGTTGGGTACCTTATGAGGGCCCTTGAAGTCCATAGCATGCGCTCGTTGCATAGAGAAAAAATATAGGCAGGGGACACATACATTCCTTCCTCCTTCCCACTGTATACAGGAGCCAGCTGAGTATGTGGTGGAACTCCCTGACCCGCCATTGCTTCCGCCTCTGCCTGCCGGGCGGCTCGTGCAACATTGACAAGGCCTGAGCATTAGATGCTGGCGGCTCTGTTGGATTGATCTGAGGTTGGTGTCAACGACCATCGTTGGAAACCGCCATAGGATCATCTGGGCGACTCTTCGTGTGGCTTGCCTGCGGCGTGGAGTACAGACGATCACGATTGTATGAAAATTGTGCCTGCTAGACTACCTCGTTTTTAACATCTCAATGGCGTTCCTTGCCTCCACTTCCAGTGCGGTATTCCAACGAATAGGAAGAGACTCGAAATGGCGGGTCGCAGCCAACACATTATCCACCGGGTTGGAGAAGTGACCTTGGGGCGTTTGGAAGTGCTGAGCCGCGTGTGGGTTCAATGGGGGCTGCATTGGCTGCTGAACATCACGGCTACTGCCATGAGCTTTGTCATCTCAACCATCAGATCTGACATGGACTGGGCCGACGTCTTCCCAGATCCGCTGGTCCCATTGGCGGTTGCCACATTTAGCTGGTTCTGAGCCGCCGCGGCCCCCGCCATATAGACTGCGACTTGGCGGGGCGGCTCCTGTGGCCCCTCAGAGATCGCCGCCTCACGGAAACCACCCAGCCTTCCCTCATAGAGAGGACAGATCGAGTTAGTATCTCCAATTGATGACTCACCATCAGAATTGACAGGAGTATCTCCACCAGCTTCTGGCTCATCCGGGAGGCTAGCCCCGTGTGTGAAGCCGACGAAGACGCGACGTCGTCCAATCCAAGACGACGCGGGTTGAGAGAGCTGAGCCGCTCGATGATGTCGATGCATATGTCTGGCTTGGGAACTGGCATTCCGGTCTTGGCGATGAAGACGTGGATCTTGCCGAACGGGACCCGGTACCCTGATTCGATTGAACCGACCTCGGGACCCCAGCTTGAATTGTCGATTTTGCACTTTCCGTGGTGAATCTTTGTCATGAGGCCGACCACGTAGCTCCCGAACCCTAGAAGGGCTCCCTTCGAGAACTCAACTCCACCGTGTGTTAGCCCCACGGTGGGCGCCAACTGTCGTGGTTTTGTCATGGTAGATGTCCTCGTGAAAGGACTTAGTGGTGAAGCCATTTCAACTACGTGGCGGCTCAAAGAGGTTGATTGGGAATAGGAGACGAGTTTACCCAGGTTCGGCCCCTCAGATTGAGGTAAAAGCCTACGTCCTTCTATGTGTGTATTGTTGTGGAAATCGATTACAAGGGTGCGGATTCGCCTAACCTAGCTCTCGATCGATGTTAACTTAAACCTATCAGCCCTAGAGACTCGCCTTTATATAGAGGTTGAGGCGCTAGGTTTTACAAGATTCCGAGCCACGGTATGATTCGTGACCCGGTGTGTCTCTAACTCGCCTTGCCCCTCAAGCAAGGAAACTCCTTGCGACCCTTCTCCTGCATGGGCCTTGAATCGCCCTCTTATTGTCTTGGGCCATAGTCGACTCTTGTTGTAAACGCCTTGTTCCTTCTACTTCCTGACACATGGCCCGTTGAGTATGAAATGTTGAGCCGCCGTCGTCTTGACCCGGACCCCTAGGGCAGATCTCATGGCGGGATAATATCCCCAATAGAAGGTCATCTTGTGAGCATGTTCCTTCGGAAGGAGTGGACTTCTCGTCTTGGGGAACAAACTTGGTACTGGGATATGGAGCTTCTTCCCAAACATCTCCGTTGATGTTGAAATAGCCAACACCTTGTTTCTTCTGATGTCCTCCTTGCTTGCGCACAATTTTCTCGAATTGCTTACTTCCGGTAAGACTCTTGAAGACACCTCTCTCTATAATCCCTTTCTATAAATCATTTTCTTGCTCAAGTGTAACTTGGCTAAGAGAATCGTTAGTGGAATCAATAGAGTTACTAGCAACAACATTATTGGATTTAGCTTTAGCATTGTTGTTACTAGATGAAGAAACCTTCTTGGCTTTGTTACTAGTGTCCTTATTCTTAACTTGTGGAACAAAGTTAGACAAGAGTAATCGTTTGGCTAGATAAGAAGAACTCTTCTTTCGAAGGTCATCATTGATTACTTTTAAGAACTTATGCTCTTGCTCCAAGTTGAGCTTCTCGAAGTGTAGCTTCTCATGGGTTCTTGCAAGCTCTCTATGATCGTCTAGAGTAGTCTCATCAGCTAACTTAAGAGTTTTTAATTCTTGAGTTAGTCATTCAATCTCTTTCTTATCGTCATCATTCGATTTCTCTTGACTAGCATGATAATTAGCAAGTTCCTTTTCAGTGCATTCACTAGCTTTATCTAGAAGCAAGTCATCTTATCCTAACAAGTCATCCTCATCACTGTTGAAATCAAGATACTCGGGGTGTGATACCTTGGGGCCTTTAGCCATGAAGCATTTTACGACTCCCTCATTTGGTGAATCAAATAAGTCATAGGAGTTGGAGGAAACAAGTGCAATGCCGGCAACATCTTCATCTTGACTATGGTCGGAGTGGAAGTGATAGCTTCTCTCGGAGTGGTGATCAGATTCAGAGCAAGAAACCCATTCACCAACATGAGCTTTATGTCTTCTTATTAAACTTCTCTTGGTGTATTTGTCCTTCTTATTCGATTCCTTGCCTCTCCGTGAGTGTCTTCGTTCACATTAATCTTCTCTACTCCTTCTCTCTCTGCGAGGTGACTCATCTCTTGAGCTTCGTCTTTGAGGTGACTCTTCTCTTCTTTTGTAGGGAGCCGAACACTCATGTAAGTAGTATCCGGGTTTCCCACAATTGTAGCAGTTTCGGTCAGGACTGGACGAACGCTTCTCATCATGTCTTGAACTCGAGCTTCTATGTTTGCCTCTACTCTTGTAGAACTTGTTGAATTTTCTGACCATGAGGCTTATCTCTTCACCAGTGACAAGATTGTCTTTTGAATTAGTGGGAGCATCGCATGAAGCTTTATAAGCACTGCTTGACTTGTTGTGCAACTCATCTTTGTATTTGAGTGACATCTCATGAGCAACCATCCTACCAATGACTTCAGTTGGCTTGAGATCTTTGTAATTTGGCATCATTTGGATCAATGTGTACAATGTGTCATACTTGCCATCAAGAGCTCTAAGTATCTTCTTGATGATGAATTTGTTGGTCATCTCTTTGTTTCCTAAGCCGGTAATCTCATTTGTGATGAGAGCTAGCCTAGAGTACATTTCAGTGACTCCTTCACCATCCTTCATCTTGAACTTGTCAAGTTGACTTTGAAGCACATCCAACTTAGATTCTCTAACAGAATCAGTACCTTCGTGCATATCAACCAAAGTATCCCAAATCTCCTTTGCACTCTCAAGACGACTGATTTTGTTGAATTCTACGGGGCAAAGGCAGTTGAATATGATATCGCAGGCTTGAGCATTAAGTTGCAACATCTTGACTTCATCAGCTGTCGCATCACGATCTGGTTCATGGCCTTCTCCATAGAAGTTACCTTGCACACCAACATGAATAACAGCCCAAACATGAGGATTAAAGCCAAGAATGTGCATCTTCATTTTATGCTTTCAACTAGCAAAATTAGTGCCATCAAAGTAAGGACCTCTACGATGATAATTTCCCTCACTAAATGCCATACCTCCTAGGTTGCTAAACCAATGAAATGGAGACCAAACCTCTGATACCACTTGTAGGATCGAAAGTATGTCTAGAGAGGGGGGGGGGTGATTAGACTACTTGGCAAGATATTTTTTTTCCTTTTCCCAATTTACTTGAGAGGCACCTACGACAGTTATGAAAGTCAAATACACCCTACACATGCAGTTCTAATAGTATTGCAGCGGAAAGTAAAACATGCAAGTGTAAATAGAGGAGTAAGGAAGGAAGATCAAACACATGAGGTTGACACGGTGATTTTTGGCATGGTTCCCATACGTGGCGCTATCGTACGTCCATGTTAGTGGAGTCTTCAAATCACGGAGGGTAATGGCTGCGAGAGTCCATAGAGGGATCCACCCATGGAGGGTCCACAAAGAAGCAGCCTTGTCTATCCCACCACAACTTCCGTCCACGGAGGAGTAGCCTTACTCACGGTAGATCTTCACGAAGTAGGCGATCTCCTTGCCCTTACAAACATCTTGGTTCAACTCCACAACACAAAGTAGGAGGCTCCCAAGCGACACCTAACCAATCTAGGAGGCACCACCCTCCAAAAGGTAATAGATGGGGTAGATCAATGAACTCCTTGATCTTGTGCTTCTAAAGATAGTCTCCTCAACACAAATCTCTCTCTCACAGAATATGCATGTGTAGGAGAGGATGATTTGGTGGAAAGCAGTTTCGGGAGGCTAGAGATCAAGTTTCAAATGATTGGATTGGAATATCTTGGTCTCAACACATGAGTAGGTGGTTCTCTCTCAGAAAATTGATCTGGAAATGAAGTGTGTGTTCTGAGTGCTTCTCACACGAATGAGAGGTGGGTGAAGGGGTATATATAGGTAGCAGCCAAAATCCAACCATTACACACAAAAGAGAAAACTCGGTGACACCGAAGTGGACAACTCGGTGGTACCGATTAGCACAAAGGTGTGCACTTATAATGGCCCAGAGTGTAACTTGCCTTATTTGGAACCTTCTGTATGTGGGTCCATCTTGTCATTGCAATGAGAGTATATTCCATATGGTATATCATGTGCTCATGTCTTGTTTTCCTATGCATGCATGCATCCTTATCATTCCATGTCTCTTGTGTTTGTTGTTCATGTGATCAATGTATGTGGTGTGACATGTGATGATGATATGTGTAGTGATGTGGGTTGTTGTTTGGAAGTAGGAGGAACTATGTTGGTTTGCACTAGGTTTCAAAACTTTCTCCCCTTCTCTATATTTTCTTAAAGCTCAAGATTCACTTGCTCCATCCCTCTTTCAAAAATGCTCATGTTTTAGTATGAATTGTGGTGGGTGTGATGCTATGTTTTTAGTGTTTTGAAACTTTGTTTTAGTGGTGCAAATATTCATAAAACAGATCAATTAATTCTGTTTTATAAATATTTAATGGCTCCAAAAATTCCTTTTATATTTTATTTAAATAGGTCATAATTCCTTATGACCAGGGGCATTTTTGTTTTATTTTTAGCTTCAACAGATTTGCCCGTGCATTCCTTTTGTCTCTGTTTGTTTTGAAAATAGAAAACCCCAGTGGGTTTTCTTTTCTTACCTCGCGCCATCGAGCGGGCCTTCTCCTCCTCGCTGGCCCAGCAGCTTCCTCTCGCGCGGCAGCCCACCTTCTTTCTTTCCGTGTAGACGCCGTCTTCCTCCCTCCTTCCGTCAGTTTCGTCAGAGAAGAAAAACGAGACAGAGAGGCGACGCCGTCTCACGGACGTTGAGGCCGCGCGTCCCTCGCCTCCTCCTCCTCCTATAAAGAGATCTTGGTGTCCGTGCAAGGCCTAGGGTTCCTCCCTAGCCGCCGCCACTTCTTTCCCCATCTCCTCCTCCCTCTCCCTCGTAGGCAGCAGGTAAGTGAGCGCCTCCTCCGCCATGGCCGTGACTTGAGGAGCTCCTCGCCGTCATAGCCGTGCTTCTCCGCCCTCTCCAAGACTTCCGCGAGCACGCGGGACCTCAAGGGGATCCATTCCCACAGCTAGGAGGAGCAGATCGGGTCTGCTTCCCTACTTCGACGATGGCCTGCTTCCTCTCCGTCGATCACCTCCACCTCGGCTTCTTCCTCTTTTTCCCTGACTTCCTCTCCAACAGGCACAACGTCCTCGTCCAGTGGGTGAGCATGAGTCTTCCTCTCCCTTCCTGTCGGTAGATCTAGCGCATAGGGTCGTGACTTCTCCGCCGAGCATGTCTCTGTCGTCGGCGCCGCCGCGTGTCGTCGAGCAGTAGATGCAGGCCTCCTCGAGGAGAGTAACTAGTGGAATGGAACCGTGGAAGCCCCTTCTCCCTTCCATCGACGAGCCATAGGCCAATTTGATGTAGATCGCCGGCATTGTGCCTTCCCTGTTCCGGCCACCGTCGGGCAGAGGAAGGACCAGAGGGGTTGCTCAATAGAGTTACCTCCTCTACTCTGTTAAGATCCGAGCGTGTAGCAGAGTGCTAGGTGGGTTTTGGTGCAGTTGATGGTTGTGGGTTCAAGTCCCGCAACGGCACCCATTTTGTATTTTTGTTTCAGGCACAGTAGCTTCAGCAGAAGGTTTACCCTGCTCCCTTCCTTGTTTCTGTCGAGTCAGAGCAGACTAGCCCAGTGGTGCTAGTTGTTGGGGGTGATCCAGGGGGTCTTGGGTTCGATTCCCCCCCAAGCCTTTTATTTTTGTTGCCCATTCCTTTTATTGTTTTGCAATTGTTTGCTATGTTATTTGCTGTGGTAAGCTAGGACAACATGTGTGATATTTTTTTGCTTCCCACCAGTAGGTTTCATCTTTGTTCTAGTTAGGTGGCTTGTGTAGTTAGTGGTGATTGTGGTTGAGCTAGTGCATGTGTGAGCTAGCTCATGTATGTGTGTGTGTTAGTAAGTGTGTGATGCACTAGGGTAGTGTGTATATGTGAGTGTGTTACTCTTGTGCATAGGTGATGTGCTTATACACTAGGTTGTGCAAGTGTGAGTGTGTGTGTGTGTGGGTTCCCCCCACATACTTTGTGTGTAGGAGTAGTGGTTCTTGTGTGTGTGTATAGATGATCATGTGATGTTTGTGTGTGCATGTGTGTGTGTGAAACCCACATGCCCAAGGCATGGTGTGCCTTGATAATCACTTATGTGCAAGCTTGTATGTGTAGGTGTAGGAATGCATGGTGTGAGTGTAAGTTAGTGTGTGTGTTTTAACTAGCATGTGTAGGTGCTTGGTGTATGTGTGTGAGTGTATGGTGATGTGCTATGGCAGACATACATGAGGTCTAAACTCTCATGTCACCATTGGTGTTGTGGATATGTGCAAGTGCATGTGTAGGTGATGATCTAGTGAGAAGCATGTGATATAGCACTATTCACCTCCATGTGATTCCATGTATATTTTCTTCTTAGCTTTGTGCCCATTTGTTCTATGCAAGTCCCTAGGTATTATATATGTTTTTGGGGTAGAATCATACCAGGAATCCAATGGTGGAATCATATTCCACTTTGGAACACTTTCTGGGAATGTCATATTTCTGTTTTGTTCAATGTTTGGAGCTTGGGTCCATGTGATGTGATGAGCCCAAGAGGATGACTCCTTGTTGTGGCAGTAGAGGGTGAACCCCTCTACATCATGGTGGTTTTGTTTAATGCTTAGGAGTTTTCATGTGCAAGTTGTGCTTAGTCAAAGTAGGCATGTGGCTGAAAATTTCAGTTTATTTTCTTCCCTTGTAGTTGTGCTTGCAAAAGTTCATGTGTTGGGAATCAGCCCTTGCAATCAACTGTAAAGTTGGAGGTTTTGTGTTTGTCTAGCTCTCTGTCAATTTTCATTCCATTTGGCTTCTTGTAGATATTGTTTTGGGTGCTGTCAAAATGCTTCAGAGCCTAAACATCTAGTGAGAATCTGAGAATTTCACTAAGTCCCTGAAAACTGATATTTTTGTCCAAGTTAGCAGCTGTAGAACTTCCTGTGTGAAACTCCTTTGTATTATCTTTTTGCTCATGCTTGTAGAGCTTTTGAATAGCTTCTACCACATATCTTATTTGGCACATTTGTGTGGCTGTAGATGCTTTGCATGTGGATCTCAAACTGCTATGATGCTGTTTAGGACAGAATGTATAGTTTTGATGTTTTGATGCTTGTGAGTGCATAGTTGATGGTGTGGTGAGTTTCTTTGCACCACCCCATCTATACTTGTTTTATTTGTGATTTGGAAACCTGGGAATACCAGAAGTATGCCATTGGAGTGTGTTTGTGATGTATTTGATCCATATGACTCCCTTTCTTGTTTCGTTGTTTCCGGTTGATCCGTAGCTCCGTTCGTAACGTTCTTTATATGTTTTTGCATCATTTTCACGTGATGCATCTGTTCGTGTCATCCTCATGCATGTCAAGATAGATTAGAGTGCAGTTCTGTCCAGAAGTTGTCTTTTCTTCTCATGCATGTGCAAGTGGTTAGAATAGAGATGCATGCTACATTCTCATCTCATGCATCATGTGCTTGTTGCATCTTGTTGTGCTCTTTTTCGTTGGATGCTATTTTTATGTTGGGTAGCACCGGGATTGGAGAGCGAGTACGTGGACTCGGGAGAGTACGTGCAGGACGAACAAGAGCAGTTCCAAGCTGAAGACATCACAGGCAAGATGACGTGACCTTGATACCTTCTCTAGTCTTGTTATGCTTAGATTCACGTTTCCTTTGTCTTATGCTCGCTGCCTACGACTGAAATAATTGCCTCCTGATATTGCCATGAAACCCAAACACTTTACCCTGCTAGTAAACATTGAATGGCTAAGTAGGCTTGCTCAGCTACTAATGTTAGCGTTGCTAGTTGCAGGTGCAATTGTCTCATGTGATAACATGAGTTGGATATCATTATGTTAAATCTGTTATTTAATCAATGCACCCATGTACTTGGTAAATAACGGAAGGCCCAGCCTTTTGCCGGGTGTTTTGCTCCGTTATTGCCGCCATAGTTTCCGGCTATCGGTGTTTGATTCCATAAATGATCTCTCCTAACACATTCGGGGTTGTTATGGGGACCCCCTTGATAAATCGTGTAGTGTTAAGACTTGTCCGGCAGGACCCAACATTGGTTTTAATTTGCTAATCACTTAATAATAATCTGCATAGGGAATAGCTACCCCGAGGTATTAATCAACAACCCGGGCCAGTGCTCCTCATGAGTGTTGGTCCAAACTTGAGCACTGTTCGGGGTGAACTCAGGGCAACTTGAGTGATTTCTATCAGGCCATCGTGTGCGTAGCTCATCCGTCGTGTCCTTAGACTGAGATACACAGCTCTTATCGGGGTCGTCGACACGATGGGAGGTCCTGCTAGTCTTGTCATACCTTAGCGATATATCTTGCGTATAGGAATCCCGGTGAAGCTTTGGTTCTCCCCAAAGTTGAGGTTTTCCTCTAAGGAATCCGACGAGATCACAAGATTCGTGATAGAGGATTACTTTGTGGCCCGTGACCATTTGTGATGGACTAGTTGGAGCACCCCTGCAGGGTTTAATCTTTTGGAAATCCGTGCAAGCGGTTATGTGGCAACTTGGAATATTTGTTAACATCCGGTTCTGGATAACTTGAATTAATTCTAATAAAATTGCCAACCGTGTGCGTAACTGTGACTGTCCCCTTCGAAGACCTCTCTTCGATCGGGTACACGGTGGGGTTATGTTTGACGTAAGTAGGTGTTCAGGATCACTAATTGATCAGCTAGCCTTCGCCCGCTAGCATAGACCACACATATAACTTGTTCTACGTAAGTTAGCCACCATAAATGCTTAGGGTGTTGCAACCTATACACTGAACCTTCCTTGCCTAATAACTTGACTAGTTTTGGCACCGAGGTCATAGATTGCTGAGTCCCCGTGGCTCACAGATTACTTCAACACCCCAACAGGTACAGGTACGCCCGACACAGGTGACCCCGATGGCACACAGCTGGCGTGGTAGTACGATGAGGAGAACGACCGCCTGTACGTGAACTATCCAGAAGACTAAGGCGTGGTCGTGATCGTGGGCAAGCATGCAGGGTAGCATAGCCTTTTCTCATGTTATGTAGTCCGTAGCGGAACTACCTTGTCTGAATAAATGTGTGATGTGAACTCTGATATTATCTATGAGATGGCAAACGATTCCCTATTTGTCATTCTATTATTATGTATGTGCTATGTTATCGTGCTTGCGAAACGCTTAGATGCGCTTCTTTCCATTTTGGGGCCTCGTTCCCTAAATCGGAAAGGACCACATCTTAGTCGTTACAGAACTTTTGAATCTCGATGAGACCGATATATAGAACTTGGTGGCACCGAAAAGGTGACTAACGGTCAGATGGCCAAACTCGGTGGCACCGATACTCAAACTCGGAAATTCTGATTTTGTGTATCTTGGCAACAAAATGTTGGTCACCCTGAACTCGGTAGCACCGATGCAGTTTTGGTTGCACCAATTTGGTGGGAATGGCTAGGGTTCTGTCTTGGGTTCAAACTCGGTGGGTCCGATGTGGCAATGTTGGTTACACCGAATTTGTGTATGTGGAATTTTACACAGTGGATATGTGGGGAAAAATGACTGAGTGTTTTGGTGGCTAAGTTTGAACATTTGAGCAATCAGTTATTTTACCATGTTACCCCCTTTTAACAATATTGGCTTTCCTATGGACCCAAAAGTGATATCTCACAAATATAAAATGAAGAGTCTTATATCTTGAATCTTGAGCTAATATTATTCCTTTCTTGCATCCAGAGGCATCTCCACATAAACCTTAAGCCATAGCATCTTTTGAACTTTTCTGAAATATACTTAGAAAACACATTAGTCCAATGACGCATATGTTGTGATCAATTATCAAATCCACCCTAGGGAGGAATTGTGCTTTCAATCTCCCCCTTTTCGGTAATTGATGACAACATATAGATCAAAGCTTCGACAAAAGATATAATCAATGATTAGCAGCGATGCTTTGAGAAGTATGTGAAAAGCAAGAGCTCCCCCTAAATTTGTGCATTATTTAAAATTTCCATTTGAATGCAAATGCACAATCGATTAGGATCATGGGTTACTCTTCCATGTCAAATACATATTGGTGGTGTGTAAAAAGAATAGCAATGCACATGACACCAACAAGATAAGTCAATGATCATCATACAAATAGCTAAAAGATAATCTCGTAGCATCACACATGATAAAGCGTATGATCACACATAGATAGGATAAAGTCATCCAACAAACAAAGTTTTTTTAAACCAAAAGAGAGCAAATAAAGTCAAAGCTCTCTCTCACACGAAGTCTATGATCTATATATTTCTCCCCCTTTGGCAAGAAGTTACCAAATAGTTCAAAAGTATATAACTACTTGTCTCTCTGGGCAGCTGATGATGGAGTCGATTAAACGGCGTCTGCGAAGACTTCTACTGATGTCCCTGGAGCTAGAGGAGTTGATAATGAAGGAGCTTGAGCTGGAGCTGGTGCTGAAGATGTCTGTCTTGTCTCCGGAGTAGGAACAACAACTGAACGGGGCATGGTGCTGTACTATGTAGTCGTGGGAGGAGGAGACTCATCCTTGTCATCATCATCTTCATCTTCATCCTCTGAGCATGGAATCTCCATAGAGTCAACTTCATGATGAAGTTGTCTGACAATGGTGGTCAACTCTGTTACCTTCATATCCATGTTGTGGAATTTTGTCTCCACAACTCTCTCAAGGCTCTTCTGATTTTGCATGAACAACTGAATGTTCTTCTCCATGCCTTGGACAGTGTTTACTAGAAATGTCATTTGCTCAGCTTGACTTCTGAGCTGTGGAACTGGAGGTGGCCTGTTTCTAGCAGCTTCAGCCTGTGCTGCTATTCTTGCTGCAACTGAGTTGGGATCATTGTCATCCATCACAACCTC
Organism: Hordeum vulgare subsp. vulgare; assembly: GCF_904849725.1. Taxonomy (NCBI): domain Eukaryota; kingdom Viridiplantae; phylum Streptophyta; class Magnoliopsida; order Poales; family Poaceae; genus Hordeum; species Hordeum vulgare. Next base: position 377,977,722 of record NC_058524.1, on the reverse strand, counting down.
ATTACCTTCAAATTTAGGCCGAAGAGGTAGATGGGGACGATCAAGTTGCATGCTTGCCTAGCTTGGCATTGATGAGCATCTAAATATAATGTGCATATCCACAGGATCTCTTCTGATCCGCAGTAGTCCTTCGGATAGTCTCACTATCTAGTCCATCACTATAAATCTGGTATGTGTATCAAGCAGATGCAGCAGGTTGATAGAATATCATCTGATCATCTTCTCATCTCCTGACTTAGGCATGAGAGTGTATCACGGTATAATTTTTGTCGTGGGAATACCAGCATGCAGAAAATATACTAAGCCAAACTTGTGACTGGCCAAGTACTGATGTGGAATGGTCTTGTACATGTTGGCCATGGAGTTGTGATTTTGCTTAGCATCTGCATACACATCTACATTTGCTTCTTCCTGCTTGGGAACACCAATGTTAGCAGCCCATTCAGCAATTATAGCGTCATACGTGTGTCCATCGGTCATCCAAACTAAAGAGTCATCATAGAAATGAATTGTTGCATAGAATTGCATGATAATCTAGTCATTCCATAGGGTCATATCCTTCCCAAAAAATCTTCTATGTCAACTACCCTGAAGTTTTCTTGAACATGTGGAAAGAAATTCTCATTCTACTTGATGTATGCCCAGTCGACATACCTCATATCACCGACACCAGGACTCTTGTCATACATGACAGTCTCATAAAAATCTTGTTGTTCCTTGGTGTGAAAGCTTGGATCAACAACATTTCTTCTTCTGACAACATATGGATCAAAAGCTCTCCACTTTCTTAATCCCACATCCTTCCTCTTCTTTATGTCTTCTGCTACAGGATGAGCATCATTGTGGAGTGGTACGTATGGTCTGAGCTTCCCGAGAACGGGAGCATTGTCATCTTCTTCCTCTTCTATAGCATGTGCACTAGATGCAGGGCCTTTGCTCTTAGCAGCCGCAGGTATATCTTTATTGGTCTTCCTGGAAGCTACAACCTTCTTTGCTTCAGAGCAGGCTTTGGAGCAGACTTCATTGCATCACCCATCAACTTCTTCCTCTTGGGAGGAACTAGGATCTCCTCACGAGCTTCTTCCTCAGATTCTTCTGGGTCTTCAAACATAGAAGTCTTTCTGCCAACAAGATGGATAGTTCTCTTCCTGGGCCTCTTCACACCAACCTACATTGCAGGTGCATCCTTGGCAATAGCTTTGCCCTTTTTGGCATAATTAGGTGCTCTCTGTTCAGCAGCACTGACAGATATCTTCCTCACAACTTTCCTTGGAGGAGCCTTAGGAGGGGCTGAAGTTTCTTGTGGAAAAAGTCTGAGTCCTCCTCATCAGAAACTATCTTCCTCCTTTGCCTTGTTGCTGCTTTGCGCAAGTCATGAGAACTGGCAGAACTAGGGTTTGAAGCAGCCTCTCTGCACTAGTGCATGAGTCCATGTCGACACTCTGCTCTCTGAAATCATTCTGACTGTCATGTGAACCTGACATACTGACAGACACGCTCAGCAGCAAACAACAGAACCTGTGAAGTGGATATAGGAAAGACAGAATGGATGAGCATCACAAAATTCATATATGTTTTGAAAATTTGAAGTGTGAAACTCAGGGTATGAACTTCTGCAGGATGTAAATCGGTGGCACCGAGTTGGCATTTTCGGAGTCACCGAGAAAACAGACTCGCTTAACACAAACTTGGCAGTCATTTTCGGTGGCCCCGAAAATAGATGCTCGGTCTCACCGAGTTGCTTCTCAGGAACCCGAAAACAGGAATCGGTGGAACTGACTTTACAAACTCGGTCTCACCAAGTTGCATTCTGTGGCAGATCAGATCTGAAATTTCCTACTTCTCCTAATCTACTGATTTTATCTGGTGGACGGGAGGTTTGCGCAAAGGGGAAAGAAGAATTAAAAGATCCAATGCATGAGAAACAGATGGGGAACACAAAAGGAATTGAACCATACCCTAGCTCGATGGCGGTTCGGTGACGACAACGATGAAGGAGCAGATTTCGTCGATGAGGCGAGTCCCAGCGGCGGCGACGCTCGGGGAGTCAAGGCGATGACCTGGGGTCTCGGGGGGCAACGAGGGTTTGGCGAATGAACCGTTTTGACGAAGTGAAATCAAAAGGTCTGGTCTGCAGGTATATATACTAGTGCGCTGTCGGTGTCACCGAGTTCCTCAACTGTCGGTAGACAGGGAAACACGGTGTAACCGAGTTGAAGATTCCAGTGCTACCGAGATGAGAAAACCTGACCAACTTTGGAAAGTCGGTGGCTCCGAGTTTGTGGAGTTGGTCACACCGAGTTTTTCAAAGAGGTCTTGGAAGGCAGCCTTTGACGATACTGAACTCCGAGTGCACCTTCACACAGAGGGATCGAATAGTGCTTGTTCATGTTTTGTGATAAAGCATGAATAAAACTTGAGATGAGATAGCATAGATAGCTAGAGAAGGGTCCTAGGCATTCTTGTCCATCCAATTGGCAAAAGATAAAATAAAATCCATATAACAATAGTTGGATGCCCTTGAATGATTAAATTCATACAAACCAACATGCTCATACAATAAGAATGATGATACAAACATGGTGAACAAGCAGAGACGTCCTAGCAGCTATCAAGCAAGGCAGGACCGGCCAGAGGTGGCAATTCTGATGAGGAGTGGGCCGGATCCGGCGATGGCGATCCCATGAAGGGCCATCGGCAAGCTCCTGCATGGGGCGGTGGCATGGGCCGGCTCTGCGAAGACGGTGGGCTTGCCGGTAGAGGCGAGCACGCAGGCGACACGGAGGAGCTGGCCGGCGAGGCTGACAGCGGCGAGGAGTGCTGGCGAGCCCCTCGCGGTTGTGGCGACGAGGCAGGTTGAGGGGCTCGGGAGGAGCCACGTGGCGCAGCTGGGGCGGAGCCAGGGAAGGAGGCGGGGCACGCGGGGGCTCCTTGGGCCCACTCCGGCCTCGAGCGGGCCGGAATAGGGTCCGGGTGGGCGGCGACGGTTGGTGGGAGGTGGAAGGCGACGGTGGTACATGTGGCACCGCCCTATTGGGTGCAAGTTGCAGCACGATGGCTGAGGCGATGACAAGTTTCGTTGCTCGCGTTGGGTCGCGCGGAATTTGAGGTGGAGAGGGGGAGGAGCTAGATTCGGAAGGGGTGGCCTTCCTTTGATAGCTAGGGGCTAGGGCTATGGGTTTTTAGTCCAATCTCGGACCCTCGGATCTCGATCCGATGGCTCAATTGGAGGGGGATTAGGCTAGGCTAGGCTGGGCTATGTGGGGTGGTTGGGCTGAGAAGAGAGGTAGGTTGTGGCCCGTGATATGAATTTAAGCACCGAAAACTTCCGACAATAAAACCGGTTATAGTGTCGCTATACATTTATAGGTTCGCGTATCAAACGGACTCCGATTGTGATGAAATGTGGCAGGCGGCCTACCTACACTATATTAAGACCGCAAGCCAACTTTCAGACCAATCCGAGAAAGTTTTATACACACTTTTTAAAACAATATTTTAATGATGCCACGGGCGCGTGCGTGTGTGGTTGGTCTCGAAATGGTCAACGACAAAAATGGATAGAATTGACAACTAATAACGGATGCAAGTTTGAAAAATGATGACAACGAAGTGCGGATGCTATGGGGATGATGCACATGATGCGATGACGAATGCGACAAACAAAATAATCACATGACAACAACAGAATAAAAAGGGGAATCTTGTGGAGTGTGGTTCCGGGCTGTTACAACTCCCCTACACTAACAAGAGATCTCGACCTGAGATCTTAGAATGAAACAGGAAATAGGAAAAAAGAGGTAAAACTTTGTTTATTCTTGACAAACAAGTGAAACCAACGATCCTTAAAGCTTGCAAAGAGATGAAAAATGATATGGAGTACTTAGTTTATTCTTGACAAACGAGTGAAACCAACGATCCTTAAAGGTTGCAAGAATTCAAAAGAAATTTTGGCAGCACTTCGGTTGGAAAGAGAAGCAAAACTTGACAAGATGGAAAGAACTTGAAAAGAGAACACAAGACTGTGATTAAATGGATAAGCAAGGGAAGAACATTATCTTGATAACACGAGGCGATGAATAAAGGAGAGCAACATCCCAAAGCCTTCAGAATAAAAGAATAGAACTAGGTCATTTTACGGAGAAGAAAATGACAAATAACACAATTGAATTTGACATTCTTGAGAAGAGGGATTCAACGGGGTTGTCGAAAAATCAACAACGAAAACAAGATGCTTGTAGTGGACTTATGAAAACCATCTCAAATAATTAGGTGACAACCGACAACTAACGGAAATATAGATTGCTTGGGAGCCACAAGATATGCCAAACTTCTTACACCAAGAGGATATATTGGAAACTTGGGTCAATAATAACCACCATAATAGCAACAATCCTTAGAAAAAGATTTAGGTGAAATCTAATCCAAGATAGCTTCAATGGAAGAAAAGATGGGTTGAAAATATCTCATGATCAAAGAATTTGGTGGGTTTAAATATCTCATTCTTGAAACAAATTCTCTTCGAGACCCCTTATGAAACAAGACCGCCATAACACCATACCAAAGGAAAATGGCAGAAGAATTGCACTTTGAAATGCAAGAGAAAGAATACTTGAACTTCTCCAACAAGAATCTTGAAGAACACTTTGAGGAATGAATTAAATCCTTGAAGAATCACCTTGAAGATCCTCCATATTCAAAATAATGATCGCAAGAAATGAAGGATTAAAAGTATAAGATTATGACCTTGCAAAGATTTAGATGAAGCTTCACAAGAGATAATTGAGAAAAAAAATTGAACTATGGAAAAGAAAATATAAACAACTTAGAATTGAGAATTTGATATCATGAACAACTCCGGAAGGAGGATTGAAATCACCTTGATGAAACAAGAATAAGAATTATGTTATGCTTATCCTTCATCAAGTTAAATTTATGACATGCAACGGATTTGCATACCACTTATTCTTCATGAAAAGATTGAAGAGTGATATGAGCTCAAACTTGAACAAGCCTTCAAAGAAACACGAGTGAGAATTGAAATGAATGATGATACTACAAATGAATGGAGTTACATGAGACGAAGAGACCATGATCCACCTAAGAGAAAACTTGAACAAGGCACCAAAATAATTGATATACGAACGAAGAGACAACAGTTGAGAAGAATTTGAGAACGAAAGCTGAAAGCCGAGGACGGAGAGATCTTCTGAAATGATGGCCCTCGAAGGATCAAGAAATGAACATAACACTGAAATGCACCGGATAGATATGGAAGGGATTTCTCATGATTGGAAACAATTGAAGAGATAGCACGAAGTTGAGATGACAATCTTTAGAAGAATGGATAAAGATTTAATAAAAACTCTCCTTCGGTCTTCAAGCTGAGAATTATGACGAGGAACACCACCATGAATTACTAAGATCTTCAGAACAATGAATAAGAATGGTTGAGCCAATGATGAAAATAATAATTAGAAGCGACCTTGGAGAAGGAATACGCTTGATGGAATCCATACTTACATAACACTTGAAAGAATTGAGATGTGTGAAAAATATTTGAAGATCCATGTAAAATCTTGGCAAAACCTATGGGTTATGGGCCCACTCAAAGACAACACCATGGAATCGATTGATTAGGAAGAGAGAGATTGCACAGGTATAAACACAAACTTGATGCGGCGAGAACCTCAAAATAATTGAAAGGATTTTGAATGAAAACATGAAACTTCTCAGATTTCTTCAAAACTATGGATAGAATAAGATGGTTGTAAAAACAAGAGAGGCTTGGCTGAGAACTACTAACGCTGGAAAGCTTTGAAAAAATGAAATTGATATGATGAACACCGAAATCCTGAATGGAATCTACCAGAAAATAAAATAAGAATGAAGAATGATGAACCCTAAACTCCTGAGAATCTTCACAATGAATCACTGGATATAATATGGTAGAAAAGATAGCGGAAGCATCAAGAAAAGAAATGCACTTGGATGATAATTTAATAGTTGAAGAAAAGGATTAGCAGCTCCCATGGAAATATGAGAACACCACTAAGAGCAGATATAAAATCACCACTTGACATCGAAGGAACTTGAATTACCATATTCCAACCAAAAAAGGATGAGGCTTACGAAACAAGCCAGAAAAAATTCATGACACAAATTTCGTTCGATATATTCGTGGTAAGGTTCACACGGGCTCGATTGTAAATCAGATTGTCATATTGAAATGACGCTCAAATATGCTCCCTAGGCGTATCAAACTACAAGTATTGACAGAGCATATCCGATGAAATATATCGAGACTGTCCGTTGTAAGAAAGAGTGTGAACAAAAAAATCCACTAGATGTCGGACCCCAACCTCTCATCATGCATCTGTTGGAATATAATCCTAGGTAACTACTTGAATTCCCACCTGAGAACTTCCAAAATCTTTCTTGGTTATGCTATCAAATTGCGGGTCCAGGAACCTACTCAGTGTAATCAGCTACAAACCTTTCCCGCAACTATCAACACATATACGAGGAGTTCCGCAAATTCATCTACCTAAGACCTTTGAAAAAACAACGATACTAGACCCAGTAGATCATCTGAGATATCTCCACTAGTACTGGGGAAAAGTCACGACACTATTTGCCACCAAGCAAAGTATATATGCATTTCGATGTTCGCGTCGTGAGATACTAAGGAAGCTGAATGATAATGATGTGCCAAGTTTCCCCTAGAGCTTAACTCCTCGGAAGAAATCAAGTCAGATAGGAGGAAACAAGTCAGAAGTCCGTCACATCGACATCATACTGATTCCTATGTACCCGCTGATGCTAAAATTGTTTTGAGCGGTAAGAGGTGTAGAATTAAAATTCCTATGTCATAAACCTCACTAGAGCATAGAAGTGGAGTAAAAAGAATCCTACTCTTCGATATATAACTATACACAAAATAATTTTTCACTAGACTCGAGACGGCCAAGTTTGATCAATCAAGGGGGCTCCTAGGTCGGTACTGCTCTAATACCAACTTGTAACACCCAAGATGCGATCCTATCCTTATTTTGGCTTGAGGGCCTCGATAGTAATAGAAGCGCATCTCGTCGTTTTGCAAGAATGGATACTGTTACAAGTACATGTACAGAAGAGATGAGTATATGGAATTGGCTTACACTCGCCACAAGCTACATCATAAACATCTCAATATAACAATACATTCAATCATCATGTAGAAGAGCAGGGTCCGACTATGGACGAAAACAAACGATAAAATAACGACGTCCATCCTTGCTATGCGAGGCTGCTGGCCTGGAACCCATCCTAGATCGAAGAAGAAGAAGAATAAGAAACTCCAAATAGAAAAATCATCGCGCTCACGTCAAAGTATCGCTTTACCTATACCTACAACTGTTGTTGTAGTAATCTATGAGCCACAGAGACTCAGCAATCTCATTTCCAAAGGTATCAAGACTAGCAAAGCTTAATGGGTGAGTTATGGTTAAGTTGTGAGGCTGCAGCAAGGAACTAAGCATTTATTTGAGTGGCTAACTTACGAGTACATGAATAAGAGGGGGATTGATCTACAAATAACAGACGTGAACTAATATTGATCTGGAAGTGATCCTCAACACCTACTTACGTCAAACATAACCCCACCCAGTCCTCTCTCGGATACAGAGCCCACGAGAAGAGTCAGTCACGGTTACGCACACAGTTGGCATATTTTAGTTAAGTTCACTTCAAGTTTTATATGACCAGGTGTTACAAAAAGTTTCCAAGTTGCCACATAACCACGGACACGACTCCGAGAAATATTTACCCCTGCAGGGATGCTCCAACTATTCCATCACAAACAACCACAAGATGCGTCAGAAACTTCGACCATGGAAAATTTGAGATCTCCTCGGATTCCTGGTGGAAAACCGCAACCTCGAGATAGCCCAAAGTATCCTCGAAATCCCTCGCACAAGATGTTCGAGAAAGGTAAAACAAATCTAGCAAGGCCGCCCGACGTGTCAATGATCTCGATAGGAGCCGCGTACCTCGTTCTCACGACACGATGAATGAGCTATGGCTACCATGCCAAACACCGAGTTGCCCCGGGTAGCGTTAATAAACTGCTCTAGGTTGGACCAACACTCATGAGTAGCACTGGCCCTGGGGGTTGATTAATTATCCACGGGGGTCAACGGGTCCCTATGCAAGTTTATTAGTTATTAGGCAAATGTAGTACCAATGTTGAGCCTTGCGAGAAGAGTTTTATCCCAAAACGAAAGTCAAGGGGGTCCCCATATCAACCCCAGGCATGTTAGGAGTTTTCAATTATGGAACATAACACCAGTACACCAGTAACTAGGGCGGCAAAGGTGGAACGAAACAACGAGCTAGAAGGCCAGGCCTTCCACCTCTTACCAAGTATGTATGTGCATTAAACTATATAGCAATAATATGGTGATATACCAAGGAAACCATGTTTTCATATGGAAGCAACTGCACCTGCAACTAGCAACACTACAAGAAGGCTGAGCAAGCGTTAACATAGCCAAACAGTGGTTTGCTAGGATGTGGAGGCGTTAGAGGTTTTTCTGGGAAATGTTGGGAGGCTAACATTAACAATGGTAGTAGTTGTATATAGGGAAATGATCATCTTTCCTGTGATTCCTCTTGGAAGAAGAATGAATCCATGGAGTAGACGAACCAACGTAGTCAAATAGATCCTCCCACTCGGAAGTGGTTTGGAACTCTTTCGAGAAGAAACAATCCGACAACAACAATGAACACACGATTAACACCACAACATATGCTTGACATGATGTACAAACACATATGATGCATGTCCGATTTAATACGTAAGGCATGGCAATCACAACAATAAATACTACACATTAAGTGAAGTTCAATATGCAACGAGTTGCATATTGAAGAAACTTCACGTTCAAATATTTAGTTCACTCTCATTTAGGTACACGACAATATTAGATGTTGTTAAACATTAAAAGAGGTGAAGCATAAATAAACTACACTATTTAGGCATTTTAAATGAGGCCGGAAACAACATATAGCATTCCAATATGACCCCATATGTTAATATGAAATTTGGTCCGATCTGTACTAAACATATTTTATATTTATTAAACAGCAAAAATAAAATAGACCATATGATTCTACACATCATTCTAGTCGATTTGCATAAATAGATCATCTAAAACGGAGCTACGGTTTAAAAGATATGTCCAACCCAAGATGATATGACATGAATGCGAAATGTTTGCAAATGACAGCCACAAACATATTAAAAATGGACCCAACAAGATATTATGGAACTACATGAAATTCTAGGCAAGTTTAAATGAGGCCGGAACAACGAATAACAATTCGAGAAAGTCCCGATATTCAAATTAAGATTCCCGTACCGTTCTACCTATAACACAATTTTAGAGTCATTAAACAGCAAAATAAATACCACCATGTTGTTCTACACATTTTTCTAGTCGAGTTACATTTGTGGAATATTTTAATTGGAGCTACGGTTAATTAATTATTTGATAAACTGTTTTAAAATGACATTAATGCAAAATACATGAAAACAACAAGTTAAATATTTTTATCATAGTTGAAAGTTGGATATTGTGAAACTACACAAAATTCTAAGCATTTTACACGTTTAAAGTTTTAAATCTGATGCACGATTATTTCTATATGAATTAAATCATTTTGATATGGCATCACGCAAATCAATGCAAACAGTAGGTTAAACATCTTTGAACATCCATGAAAGTTGGATATTATTAATCTACACAAAATTCTGTACATTTGACATATTTAATTATTTCAATCCGATGCACATGTAATTAATTATTAATGTTTTAAAATGATGACTTTTTCTGTAATTATTAAATTCACTCGAAGTTACAAAAATTACCGGAGAGGAAAAAAGGCATGGGAAGAATTTGCTCCTATGGCCAAACAGAGGGCGCTGGCGGTGGCCTCACCTAGCTGGGATCGTCTCAGGTTGGTGTGGGAGGCCGGCTGACCGGGTGTTGGCGCGCTCGGCCTGGAGGAAGGAGGCAGGACACGCGCTACTGGGCCTTGTGCCTGTGAGAAGGCCGGCTGATGCCCACGAGCGGGCGCGCAGGAGGCCCACGCGGGAGGAGCTGCTCTGTTCTCCCACGTGAGGCAAGGTTGCGGCGACCACGTGAAGGTCGACGAGGGGGGTTAGAGGCGTTCCGGTGGCGGGGACGAGACAGGACCAGCCGAAGGGTGCACATCCGACGAGGAGGGGGCCGGATCTGGCTATGGTGATCACAGGCGGGGCCGACGGTGAGCTCCTGCATGGGCAGCGGCATGGGTCGGCTGTGCGAAGGTGACTGGGCTTGCACGCGTTGGTGAGCACGGAGGTGACACGGAGGAGGTGGCTGGCGAGGCTGACGGCGACGAGCAGCGTCGGCGAAACCCTGGCGGCTCCGACGGCGAGGCGGGCAGAGGGGCTCGAGAGGAGCCGGGTGGTGCGGTTGGGGCGTAGCCAAGGACGGCAGCGACGCGAGCGGGGGCTCCTCAGGCCTAGTTCAGCCTCATGCGGGTCGGATCTGGGTCCAGCTGGAAGGCGGCGGGGGGACATGTGGTAGCACCCAATTGGCTCCAAGCGGCTGCGCGCGGCTCACATGATGACAAGTGGTGGCGCTGGGTTGTGCGGCACGGAATTTGAGGAGGAGAGGGGGAGGAGCTAGATTATGAAGGGGTGGCCTTCCTTTTGTAGCTAGGGGCTACGACTAGGTTTTTTTATCCAATCCCAGACCCTCGGATCTCGATCCGATGGCTCCGAACGGAGGGGGCTTAGGCTAGGCTAGGCTGGGCTGTCTGGGGTGATTGGGTTGAGAAGAGTGGGAGGTTGTGGCCAACGACATGAATAATAAACACCGAAAATGTCCGACAATAAACCCGGATATAGTGCCGCTATACATTTAACGATTCAGGTATAATATGGACTCAGATTGTGATGAAATTTGGCACGCGGCCTACCTACACTATATTAAGACCGCATGCCAACTTTAAACCCAATTTGAGAAAGTTTTATACACACTTTAAAAACAATATTTTAACGATGCGGCGAGCACGCGCGTGTGCGGTTGGTCTTGAAACGGTCAACGGAAAAAGAGATAGAACCGACAACTAATAACAGATGCAACTTTGAAAAATGATGAAAAGGAAGTGCCGATGCAACACGGATGGTGTGCATGAAGCGATGATGAAAGCGACAAACAAAATGATCACACGTCGACAACAGAATAAAAAGGGGAATCTTTTGGAGCGCCAGTTCCGGGCTGTTACACATATGCACCATAAACTCTATATTTAGGGAAGTAGAAAATTTCCACTCTCATTGAGAAGGAGATGTTTTAAAATTGCTAGACACGATGAGGTAATTGTTGGCTCAACTCGAGTCATATTTACAATCCCTATGGGTACTCGAGTACCATGAAAGATGATTTATCATGTCCTGATTTAACTCGTACCCTATTAAACTATAGAGGTATCCGTCAAAATAGTTTCCATAGCGAAACTTGTGATGAGAACAAAGAGAAATAAATTCTCTTTACCATACGCAATGGATACGGCAAGAACTTCGCCATGTATCATCTGGATTGTACTACACATACGACACAACCCGTAGCACATGTTGCGTACGAAATAGTTTTCCAGAGTGTCTTGTACATGACAAACTTGACATACTTGCCTTGGTCATCGAGACATTGGGTTGAACCCGAAACTATCAGCAATTCCAATAGTTTATGATCATTATGATGCTAAATTCTAACAACATTTGGATTTTATGTGCACTACAAGTGACACAGGGAAGCTAATTTTAAGGCTCGTGGACCTTATAGTCTACGCTAAACCACTTAGACTCCTTGAATGTATCAAGTTGAGGTAAGTGACTCTTCCAATCCATTGTCTAGACTATTCAGGTATTCCATGGTTCTAAAAGACATATCCACATGATGGTCTTGAGTGTGTGCTTTATTGACACGAAACCATTTGCTCATTATCCTAACATCAATTTCAAGCAAATGGAATGGATAACATTGTAGAATTCTCCTTGAGTGCCTTCTCTATGGCCCTTGGATTGAAGTTTTGCAACTTTTCGTAATGTCTAGACTCAAAATGGTTTGGTAGATTCCTTTATTCAAAGATTTAAGCTCATTGCATTATCTTTACTTTGGAATTGCAACTTACCAACTTTACGTTGGAATCATGCAGTTTTACGTGTTCATGATAGAACTGCATAATATTATTTCCATCTATCTTTTATACGTGGAAATATACCAAGTATTTCCCATCTACGATAATTTAGTCGCATACCGATATCACCACCCGCCATACATCATTGGCCCCTCAACATATAATTGGGTCTATGTGAGGAATAACTGTATTTTCGTCAATGCCTCAAGCCCCTCACATGTGGAGTTATGAAAGGACAGTGTGCTGATTCAATGAGGACCATTTCCACGCATTAGTGGGAGAGTTCAAGTACCATAAAGAATGCCAATAATCTAGTGGAATGTTCAACACATTTCTACCTCAAATCCGCGTACTCAATATTTATAGCTCAAATCCGCGTACTCAAAGAACTGAACCATGCGTTCAACATATATGGAATGCATTGCAAATAACCTGCCAAATTCATTTACTGAAAATAAAAGTGTCACACAACCCTACAATCTTGCAAAAGTACACGTGAAAGAGTGGTGGTACCAACAAAATCTACTTGACTCCCCGTTCAAAGCAACATGGGGAGATGTATGGCAAAAGTACACCATGATTCAGCTTCTCCAAAGAAAGGATATCAAGGCCTATGAATCAGTAAATGCAAGTCAACTTCATGTTAACATACACGTAGTGAGTAGCATACCCAGTGGACAGGAAACCTCGACCAAACCAGGTCATAGTGCACATAATGACCGGGACATCGGAATACCCGACTCAGTCGCATTAGGACACAAATCAAGTATTGTAGCACAAGGGTTTACACACATATCCAACTATTCTCCACTGGTGCAATCTATTTCCGATAACTTATATCATTTGGCAGTACAAAATCATCTATCTTTGAAGTTGATAGATTTAGTGATCACATATCCATGTGGATCACTAGATTCAAACATATATGAATCATTCCCGATGGAATCTCACTTCTGAATCGAAATGCAAAATACAACATACATTGTGTAAAAATCAGTAAGTCACCATACTTCTTATTGTTGTCGGTACGCTATAGGTAGGAGCCTACTAGTAGCGCTGGAAAATAGCACGCGCTGCTGCTAAGTAGCAGCAACGCTGGCAAGGGAACGCGCTACTACTAAGTACCGTAGTAGTAGTGCTGGCTGCAGTTCCAGCGCTACTGCTATACGGGCCCCAACGAGGCCATCCACAGTATTTGTAGTAGTAACGCTGGATTGTAAAAAGTGATACTCCTACATTCCATAGCCATATTGCTTCGTTGGTAGCAGCGTTGTTCCTAACTGGGGCCCAACGAGGCCACCGACAATATCTTTAGTAGTAGCGCTGGCATGTAAAACGCACTACTGCTAAGTGCAATAGCAGTAGCGCGTCCGGGAAACGAGCGCTATTGCTAAACGGGGGCAGCTTCATTTACACCCACACACACCCCCTCTCCCCCTTCATCCCCCTTTGCCCTCCTTTCCTCCTCCATTGTTACTTCTCCACCATTCTTGCCCTTCTTCTCTCTTTCTTCTACCTATCACCCCCACACACCCTACCTAACGGCCGGAGGAAGAAAAAAAAACAAAAAGAGAGAAAGCAATACAAAAAAAAGAAAAAAAAAGAAAGGAACACAATAAAAAGGAAAGAAAGGTAATACAAATAAAATAACTGAAAGAAATTAGTAAAGAAAAGCAATAAAGAAAATAATGTTAGCAGTAGCGCTCGTTTGGCATTTGCGCTACTGATAAGTTAGCAGTAGCGCTCGAACCAATCCAGCGCTACTCCTACATAACCTAGGTCATTTAGCAGTAGTGCTGGTTTAGCACTGGCGCTAGTGATAAGTTAGCAATAGTGCAGGAACGAAACCAGTGCTACTGCTAACTTTATTTTAAACCGTCCGCAAACTCCCCTAACTCCCCCTCTCCCTCCACTCCTTCCCTCTACCCTAACTCCCATGCGTGCTCCACTCCCCACTGTCGCCGCCGCCGCCCTCGGAGCCCTCCCCCGCCGCTGCCGCCGGAGCCCTCCCCACCCCGGTAAGGCCCCCGCTCGGTCGGCCTATGTTGCTCCTGTATTTAGAGTGGGTTAGTAAGATGAAGAAAATAAGAAGAAAGAAGAAGAAGAAAATAAGTTAGTGTTAGGTAAATAGGGTTAGAAAGTTAGTGCTAGGTTATTAGGGTTAGTAAGTTAGTGCTAGGTTATTAGTGCTGGGTTATTAGGGTTAGAAAGAAGAAGAAGAAAATAAGATAGTGCTAGGTTATTATGGTTAGTAATATTTGGAAAGAAGAAGAAGAAGAAAGAGAACTAAAAGAGGAGAAGACGTGAAGAAGTGGAAAAATAGAAGAAGAGGAGAAGTAGAAGAGCAGAAGAAAAGAAGAAGAAGAAGAAGAAGAAGAAGAAGAAGAAGAAGAAGAAGAAGAAGAAGAAGAAAAAGAAGAAGAGAATAAAAGGAAGAAGAAGAGGAGGAGAATAAGAAATATAGGAGAAGAAGAAGAGGAGAAGAAAAGAAGAAGAAGAAGAAGAAGAAGAAGAAGAAGAAGAAGAAGAAGAAGAAGAAAAGAAGAAGAAGAAGAAAAAGAAGAAGAAGAAGAGAAGAAGAAAAGAAGAAGAAGAGGAGAAGTAGAAGAAAAAGAGGAGAAGAACAACAGGAGAATAAAAGAAGAAGAAGAAGAAGAAGAGAAGAAAAGGAGGAGAAGAGGAAATAGATGAGAAAAATAATAAATTAGAGGAGGACAAAAAGAAATAGGTTAGCTAGTGTGCTAGGTTAAATCTGTTTTTTTCTTGATAAGTTTGTGTTAGTTCATCATATATTGTTTGTGTTAAGCTAGTGTGCTAGGAGGAGAAGAAGAATTTTCAATCATTGTTTGCTCTAGATTTTGGATGCTCTTGGTGCATTTAGATTTTGGAATTTTCCAATCATTGTTTGCTCGAGATTTTGGATGCTCTTGATGCATTCAGAAGTGTATAAATAGACAATGCAGAGATAGGTACTTAATTCAGTTCCAAATTGTTGCTATATCCGAGTGGCCTATGTTTCGCTAGAATGTTGATTCATTTTCGTTCTGGCAAATTTCAGGCGCTCCATATGTCCACTTTTTAGCAAAGGTCATGCCAAATTTTTTCGTGAATTTCGGAATGACTAGTGCTAGAAGCTAGGACATATGGAGTGCCCTGGAATTGCTAGAAATGGGAATGAAGAGGAGAAGTAGAGGAAAAATAGAAGAAGGGGAGAAGTAGAAGAAAAAGAGGAGAAGTAGAAGAGGAAGGAGAGGAAGAAGAGGAGGAAGGAGAGGGAATTATATATTTTTAGGTTAATTCTGTTTTTAGAATTAGTTAGGTTAATTTTTTTTTAGAATTATTTAGGTTAATTCTGTTTATAAATGACATGAACTATTATAATAGGTCCCTTTTATTATTCGTGTTATTCGGCCTAGAATTAAACTATTATAATTAAATACTCATAGGAAATTAATATGTCTAGCCACGATGAAGCCAGGGGTTCTAGTCGCGCCGGAGATGACCATTTTCACGAAGCAGATGCATATTTCAAATATCCGGACCAATGCAACCCGGGGACGTAGGGTGGCAGTGAGACCAACCCGACACCGACGTTGGCACCGCCACCGACAGTGGCACCGGCACCAACACCGCCCCCAAGTCCGACGAGGATGCTGACTTAGTCGGTGAAGGACCGAAGACGAAGACGACAAGAAAACAAAATGAGCTTGGCACCGGACATCATGGTCACGACGATGCACCCCAAGAAATTAGAGCCAATGGAGCTGGAGAAAGCGCGCAAGTGCTAGGGCAATCAACTAGGATGCATCCTCAGGGAAACCGCCAATATCAACAACGAAAAGTTGAAGCAGATACCACATATGGAGCAAACGCTCCTAACCAAGTTGCACAAGAGGTTCATGTTCCCCGGCCGGGATGAAGAGGTAGAATATCCGTGGAAGGACAAAAACATGACAAAGAGAAACAACAAGGCAATGGTGATGTTCACCAACGCCTTGGCCGCGTGGAAAGTACGGGTGAAAAAAGCCATTCTCAAGAATGAACCGTGGTCCAAGATTCATGCTGACAATCCGTCAATAACGGAAGAGGACTTTGAAAAATTCAAGGAGACTTGTGCTGCAGAAGCAGCCCAGCAAAAGTCGGAGAAAATGAAGGGGCTCCAAGCCAGGAACACGCCTGCCCATTGCCTCGGTAGCCGTGGTTACGAGGGGAAGAGGAGGACATGGGCCAAGGAGGACGCCTAACGTGAAAGTCACGGAATTCCACACCCCCTGGCGGAGTTCACCGACCCGCGAAAGCATGACTGGATCAGGGCCAGGCACAAGTGGGACCCCGTTGACAAGATCTTTTCCACGGACCGGAACACGAGGGAGTTCATGAGACTATTGGTAATTGTTGTATTACCACCTTAATTATATTAATTAGCTTCTAATTAATTCGACAACCAGTTTTGTCACATTTGTAAACCATCCACGTTCCTTCTGCAGAAAGAGCAGCACCAAAAGGCAGCCGAAAGCGACGAGTCGTCTCAATCGTTGGTGAGGCCCAAGTGGGACAACCCATTTAAGAGGCCCCTCAACATACTGAAAATGTTCAGGTGGACAAACCTCCATCGGGTGGACGTGTGCACGGCGTCGGATATGGTGCCTCGTGGAAGAAATGCTACCACGAGAGGCCGGGGGAAAGAAAGAAGATACGGGAGCATACTCAACTGACCATCGACGAGAAGGTCACGTGGGCGTTTGATTAGTCCAAAGAAGAGTCGACCAAGGTAGTCGACGATAAGGTCAATGCAGCTGTGGTAGCTTTCTTGGGCCAATTGGTTCCGATAGTTTTTGAGTATGTGAGGAGGAATCCAGAAGCACGGGCACATGACTTTTCACTACTCAGCTTTGTTACGAGAAATTTGGCAAACATTGTACCACCAGCACCTGCTCACGCAACCGCAAATGCTCCCGTACCTGGTCTCGCTCCGGTTCATAGCAGCCCGTCCTCCGTGTTTGGTGTGCTCGGCGGGGCTTCCTCTTTGGCTGAGCTTGACGTCATCACAGTAATTACGCGTCATACACTAGTCACAAGCATATCTAGATACTCTTTCGTTTCAGTTGCCTTTCGGATGTCTGACGTCGTAGTCATGTCTTCACAGGCCGACGAAACCCTGTGCACCCTACTGTATGATATCAACGGCCAAAAGGTGGACGTGGGAAAGGCAACGATAATCAAGCCGAAGGACCGCATGCTCCACAACAATCATATGACCAACGACGTCTTCAAAGTTTGCGTGAATAGTGTCAAAGTGGGCTTCGAGAATTTGGCTCTTCTGGCAATAGACAGTGATGACGAGACCCCTCAACTGATTGGCGCATGCAAGAACTGGTTCTTGCCTTGGTCGAAGACTCACCTTCGTGTCGAGGCGCCCTTTAGCACACCAACCACAACTAATCAACAAGGTATGAACATGACCGCACCTACCCAATTAACTTCACCTGGCGTGGGGGGAGATAGCGGACGACATGGGGAGGGAGAGCCTCCATTAGTGCGAGATGACATCGTCCCCGTCGAAGAAGCAAATGTTGATGATGTCATGGAGGATGATGATGATGAGGACCCTAACCAGTATATCAATACCGGTTGTGACGATGCTCATCAATATTACTCAGACTATGAGCGTGCAGATGAGTTGATGATGCCTGATTTGCTCGAGCCGGCACATCCGACGGCTGATTGCAAAAAGTCTCTCTTCATGCGATCCTCGCAGGAGACGCCTCCAGATGCTGCCTCTACCCAACAAGAACAACGCAGGTCCGTCCACTGATAATTAGCCCGACGACACTGGGGATGTGGTTAGGGAAGGTATGGCGGGCTCAATACAGCCACCCGCCAAGAAGCAAAGGAGGAGACCGGAAAAGAAAGGTTGTAAAGGTGCCAGAGCTGCTTCCAGCAGCCAGCCACAGCCCCGGGAGGTAGACAAGATACCTGTCGAAGGTGCAGAGCGTTTCCATGTCGCCGGCCACCCGTTCCTACCTCAGAAAGCGGTAGAGAGCATACAATGCTCTAAGGAGACTTCATGATGATGTGTTGGCCACAGAGAAGAAACTTCTTAGCTCGAAAAAACCAGGATACCAGCTTTACCCGGTTCAGGTTCCGGGTGCGAGTGGATACGTCGACACATGGACCGCGGACAAGTTCATCCTACCATTTGACTACATCTATGACATGTTCCACCTGATCAAGTAGGATTTTCAGTTCATCCGCCTGTATGCGCTGCATCTCAACTACATCATCAGGAGCAAGAACATATAATATATCTGCATCGTGGACCCGTACTATATTCACGAGAGCTTCTTGGCACAGTTCCAAGAGCACCGAGACTGTGCGAGCAAGTACATCAACAACTTCGTGCTTGCTAATAAGGACAAGGAAATAATTCTCCTGCCTTATTATCCCATGTAAGTTATCCGCGGATATCCTTTTGTAAGTTTTGATCATTCCTTTGCAAGCATGGAGGCTAATTTGAGCTCTACTTATTTTGCGCAGTGGGGGGGGGGTACTCATCTATTTGTACCCTCAATACCCCTATGCTCGGTACTTGGACTCATTGATGAACATCAAGAAGAAGGATTACACGCACATAAAGAATGTTCTCGATAGTGTCATTTTCACCTACAACCTTACTGGTGGATATATCAAGGTGAAAAAATACAGGAACAAAGCGTCGACTTTTGGCCATAAGACCAACTTCTGGTGCATCCAACAACCAAACGGTAGTAGGGCTGGTGGATTCTACCTCATGCATCACATGATCGAGTTCAGAAGGGATAGACAACGCCTTCGTATGTCATCTAATTCCGGTGATGCCGAGATTCTCAGCTGGGCCATAAGCATAGGAAGCACACCGGATCATCGAATCCGAGCTGAGTTTTATCACATCTAGTGTGAACTTGCCCAGGTGATCATGAAGAAGGTCGTCGAACAAGGAGGGATGTTCTACCATGGGCGAATCAGTTGGGAGACTATCCGAGATGTGCTAGTCGCTTAGGGTCTGGACATGAATCCTTTCAAGAAGCTCGGGTGCTTCATCCCTGAATATGAAGATTGGAACTTCGAAGAGGAATAGTGATTGACGATGACAATGTGTGTGTTCAGTTATAATTAATACTACTAGTCTTTATATGAACTACCGTACATCGCTCTAGTTAATTGGTTTGTGTATGAGGAACTTCGGTATTTATATATGTTTACTGCTTGTGTTTCTCAAGTACATTATGTTGCATATTATATATCGTTGAATTAATCAACTTACGATGTAGGTACATAGATCGAAGATGGCGAAGGGCTGCTACGTCGTATTCATTGGGAGGGTTCTAGGAGTGTACGACCACTGGCGAGACTCTCAGGCCCAGGTGGACAGGTACCCCGGGCTAGCAACAGAGGGTTCGACAACAGAGCTGAAGCAGAAATGAGTTACTTGAGGTGGATGATGCTACGGCAAGAGACGGAGCGAAACTGGTGCCTCAAGAAGTACTACATAGTCGCGCTCTTGCTCATGCTGATCACCTTTATCTTCTACGTGATGGTTTAGATAGGGATGATGAAACTTGTGTGTGTGCCATGACTCGTGTGTGTCGCTATTTTCGAGATTTGATTATATTTGTGTTGGATAATGATGGTGATGATGATGATGGTACAAAAGAAGAGACTACTTTATGTGTATGATGTGATGCAAATTATGCATGTTTATTATGATATGATGAAACCACAGTATAGAGCATGCAGAAATATGTAGGGGGGACATAAATATGTCGCGAAGTAAATATTAAAAGCATGAATATTAGAAGTAGCACTCGAATATTAGCAGTAGCGCTGGATTAGCAGTTGCGCTTTATTTATACAAGCGCTACTGCTATTGTGTATACCAGTAGAGCTTCTAAATTCAGCGCTACTTCTAACAGATTAGCTGTAGCGCGATTGCAGTAGCGCTGGCTTCAACACTACTAGTAAGGGTGAAACCAGCGCTACTGGTAGCCTTTCTCCTACTAGTGCCTCAAGCCCCTCACATGTGGAGTTATGCAAGGACTGTGTGCTGATTCAATGAGGACCATTTCCACGCATTAGTGGGAGAGTTCAAGTACCATAAAGAATACCAAGAAATTAGTGGAATGTTCAACACATTTCTACCTCAAATCCGCATACTCAACATTTCTACATCAAATCCGCGTACTCAAATATCTGAACCACGCGTTCAACAAATTTGCAATGCATTGCAAATAACCTGCCAAATTCATTTACTGAAAATAAAAGTGTCACACAACCCTACAATCCTGCAAAAGTACATGGGAAAGAGTGGAGGTACCAACAAAATCTACTTGACTCCCCGTTCAAAGCAACAGGGGGAGATGTATGGCAAAAGTACACTAGGATTCAGATTCTCGCAAGCAAGGATATCAAGGCCTATGAATCAGTAAATGCAAGTCAACTTCACGTTAACATACACCTAATGAGTAGCATACCCAGTGGATGGGAAACCTCCACCAAACCAGGTCATAGTGCACTGATTCGTCCTTTTTGCATCATGCTTTCATGTTGATATTTATCGCTTTATGGGCTGTTATTACACTTCACGGTACAATACTTATGCCTTTTCTCTCTTATTTTGCAAGGTTTACATGAAGAGGGAGAATGCCGGTAGCTGGAATTCTGGCTTGAAAAAGGAGCAACATTGAGATACCTGTTCTGCGCAACTCCAAAAGCCGTGAAAATCAACGAGGATTTATTTTGGATTTTATAAAAATACTGGGCCGAAGAAGTACCATAGGGGGCCAGCAGGAGGCCACAAGCCTACTAGGCGCGGCCTACCCCCCTGGCCATGCCTAGGGGGCTTGTGGGCTCCCTGTTGGCCCTCTTCCCCCCTCTTTTGCTATAAGGAGGGTTTCGGTCCAGAAAAAAAAATCAAGAGGAGGCTTTCGGGAGGAATCGCCGCCACCACGAGGCAAAACTTGAGCAGAACCAATCTAGAGCTCCGGCAGGGTCATCCTGCTAGGGAAACTTCCCTCCCGGAGGGGGAAATCGTTGCCATCGTCATCACCAACACTCCTCTCATCGGAGGGGATTCATCACCATCAACATCTTCATCCGCACCATCTCATCTCCAAACCCTAGTTCATCTCTTGTAACCAATCTCCGTCTCGCGACTCCGATTGGTACTTGTAAGGTTGCTAGTAGTGTTAATTACTCTTTGTAGTTGATGCTAGTTGGATTACTTGGTGGAAGATTATATGTTCAGATCCTTGATGCTACTCATTACCTCTCTGGTCATGAATATGATTATGCTTTGTGTGTAGTCACTTTTGTTCCTGAGGACATGGGATAAGTCATGCTATAAGTAGTCATGTGAATTTGGTATTCGTTTGATATTTTGATGTGTTGTATGTTGTCTCTCCTCTAGTGGTGTTATGTGAACGTCGACTACATAACACTTCACCATATTTGGGCCTAGAGGAAGGCATTGGGAAGTATTAAGTAGATGATGGGTTGCTAGAGTGACAGAAGCTTAAACCCTAGTTTATGCGTTGCTTCGTAAGGGGCTGATTTGGATCCACTATTTTAATGCTATGGTTAGACTTTGTCTTAATTCTTTTGTCGTAGTTGCGGATGCTTGCGAAAGGGGTTAATCATAAGTGGGATGCTTGTCCAAGTAAGGGTAGTACCCAAGCACTGGTCCACCAACATATCAAACTATCAAAGTAGCGAACGCGAATCATATGAACATGATGAAAACTAGCTTGACAGAAATTCCCATGTGTCCTCGGGAGCGCTTTACCTCCTATAAGAGTTTCTCGAGGCTTGTCCCTTTCTACAAAAGGGGTTGGGCCACTTTTTTGCACCTTTGTTAACGTTGTTACTTGCTACTTGCTACGAATCATCTTGTCACAGAACTACTTGTTACCGATAATTTCAGTGCTTGCAAAGATTGCCTTGCTTAAAACGACTTGTTAGATCCTTCTGCTCGTCGTTGGGTTCGACACTCTTACTTATTAAAAGGACTACGACAGATCCCCTATACTTGTGGGTCATCAAGACTCTTTTCTGGCGCCATTGTCGGGGAGTGAAGCGCCTTTGGTAAGTGGAATTTGGTAAGGAAGCATTTATATAGTGTGCTGAAATTTATTGTCACTTGTCACTATGGAAACTAATCCTTTAAGGAGCTTGTTCGGGGTATCTTCACCTTGAACGGAAGCACAAGGAGTTGCTCCTCAACCTGCTGCACCTACTGAAAATATTTGCTATGAATTTCCTTCGGGTATGCTTGAGAAACTGCTCGCTAATCCTTTTATAGGATATGGAACATCACATCCCGACTTACATCTAATTTATGTAGATGAAGTTTGTGGTTTATTTAAGCTTGCAGGTTTGCCCAAGGATGAGGTAAAGAAGAAGTTCTTTCCCTTATCTTTGAGGGATAAAGCATTGACATGGTATAGGCTATGTGATGATACTGGATCATGGAACTACAACTGGTTGAAATTGGAATTTCATCAAAAGTTTTATCCTATGCATCTAGTACATCGTGATCGGAATTATATTTATAATTTTTGGCTTTGTGACAGAGAAAGCATAGCTCAAGCTTGGGGGAGTCTTAAATCAATGTTATATTCATGCCCCAACCATGAGCTCTCGAGAGAAATTATCATTCAAAACTGCTATGCTCGGCTTTCTCATGATGATCGCACCATGCTTGACACTTCTTGTACCGGTTCTTTTATGAAGAGAGATATTGACTTCAAATGGAATTTATTGGAAAGAATTAAGTGCAACTCTAAAGATTTGGAGCTTGATGAAGGTAAGGAGTCATGTATGAATTTCAAGTTTGATTGCGTTAAATCCTTTGTTGAAACAAATACTTTTTGTGATTTTAGGGCTAAGTGTGGACTTGACTCTGAGATAGTAGCTTCATTGTGTGAATCATTTGCTGCTCATATTGATCTCCCTAAAGAGAAGTGGTTTAAATATCATCCTCCCTTAGAAGTCAATGTAGATAAACCCAATCCAGTTGAAGAGAAAGTCATTACCTATAATGATCCTATTGTTCCTAGTGCTTACATTGAGAAACCACCTTTCCCTGTTAGGATAAAGGATCATTCTAAAGTTTCAACTTTGATACGTAGGAGATAAATTAGAACACCTACACCCCCTGAGCATATTAGAGTTGAACCTAGCATTTCTATTATCAAAGATCTTCTGTCCGACAATGTCGAGGGCCATGATATTCACTTCTGTGAAGATGCTACTAGAATTGCTAAATCTCATGCTAGAGACAAACATAGGCCTGTTGTTGGCACACATGTTGTTTCTATTAAGACAGGAGATCATTGTTATCATGGTCTATGTGATATGGGTGCTAGTGTTAGTGCAATACCTCGATCCTTATATGACGAAATCAAAGACGAGATTGCACCAGTCGAGATAGAACCCATTGATGTCACTATTCAGCTTGCCAATAGAGATATTATCTGCCCTTTGGGAATTGTTAGAGATGTTGAAGTCTTGTGTGGTAAAACGATGTATCGTGTTGATTTCCTCGTTCTTGCTACCACACAAGATAGCTTTTGTCCCATCATATTTGGCAGACCTTTCCTCAATACTGTCAACGCTCATATTGACTGTGAGAAGCAAACTGTCACTGCTGGCTTTGAAAGTGTGTCACATGAGTTCAATTTCTCCAAGTTTGGTAGACAACCTCATGAAAAAGAGTTGCCTAGTAAGGATCAAACTATTGCCCTAGCTTCTATTGCCGTGCCTCCTACCGATCCTTTATAGCAATACTTGCTTGAGCATGAAAATAATATGCATATGGATGAAAGGGATGAGATAGATAGAATTATGTTTGAACAATATCCTATCCTTAAGAATAATTTGCGTGTTGAACTGCTTGGAGATCCACCCCCACCAAAGGGTGATCCTGTGTTCGAGCTTAAACAGTTGCCTAATACTCTTAAGTATGCTTATCTTGATGAAAAAGAGATATATCCTGTTATTATTAGTGCTAGCCTCTCACAGCATGAAGAAAAAAAGTTATTAAAAACTCTGAGGAAGCACCGTGCTGCTATTGGATATACTCTTGATGATATTAAGGGCATTAGTCCCACTCTATGACAGCACAAAATTAAAACGGATCCTGATTCCAAACCAGTTGCCGATCATCAACAGAGATTAAATCCTAAGATGAAAGAGGTAGTAAGAAAAGAAATACTAAAGCTCCTCGAAGCAAGTATTATCTATCCTGTTGCTCATAGTGATTGGGTGAGTCCGGTGCATTGCGTCCCTAAGAAGGGAGGTATTACCGTTGTCCCTAATGATAAGGATGCATTGATCCCACAGAGGATTATTACTGGCTATAGGATGGTGATCGATTTTAGGAAATTGAATAAAGCCACTAGGAAAGATCATTACCCTTTGCCTTTTATTGACCAAATGCTAGAAAGACTGTCAAAACACACACACTTCTGCTTTCTAGATGGCTATTCTGGTTTCTCCCAAATACCAGTTGCACAACCTGATCAGGAGAAAACCACTTTCACCTGCCCTTTCGGTACCTTGGCTTATAGACGTATGCCTTTTGGCTTATGTAATGCACCTCCCACCTTTCAAAGATGTATGATGGCTATATTTTCCGACTTTTGTGAAAAGATTGTTGAGGTTTTCATGGATGACTTCTCTGTTTAGGGTCTTCTTTTGATGATTGCCTCAGCAACCTTGATAAAGTCTTGCAAAGATGTAAAGATACCAATCTTGTCTTGAATTGGGAGAAGTGCCACTCTATGGTTAATGAAGGCATCGTCTTAGGACATAAAATTTCTGAAAGAGGTATTGAAGTCGATAAGGCTAAGGTTGATGCAATCGAGAAAATGCCATGCCCCACAGATATCAAAGGTATAAGAAGTTTCCTTGGTCATGCTGGTTTCTATAGAAGGTTCATTAAAGACTTCTCTAAGTTTTCTAGGCCTCTCACCAATCTCTTGCAAAAGGATATTCCTTTTGTTTTTGACGATGATTGTGAGGAAGCCTTCGAAATACTTAAGAAGGCCTTGATAACTGCACCTATTGTTCAACCACCAGATTGGAACTTACCTTTTGAAATCATGTGTGATGCTAGTGATTATGTTGTTGGAGCTGTACTAGGACAAAGAGTTGATAAGAAGTTGAATGTTATTCACTATGCTAGTAAAACTCTAGACAGTGCCCAACAAAACTATGCTACTACGGAAAAGGAATTTTTAGCAGTCGTGTTTGCATGTGAAAAGTTCAGATCTTACATAGTTGATTCCAAAGTCGCTATTCACACTGATCATGCTATTATTAAGTACCTCATGGAAAAGAAAGACGCTAAACCTAGACTTATCAGATGGGTTCTCTTGCTACAAGAATTTGATTTGCATGTTGTCGACAGGAAGGGTGCTGATAATCCTGTAGCAGATAACTTGTCTAGGTTGGAGAATGTTCTTGATAACCCACAACCTATTGATGATAGCTTTCCTGATGAGCAACTGAGTGTCATCAATACTTCATGTAGCACACCGTGGTATGCTGATTATGCAAACTATATCGTTGCCAAATATATACCACCTAGTTTCACATACCAGCAAAAGAAGAAATTCTTCTTTGATTTGAGACATTGCTTCTGGGATGATCCTCACCTTTATAAGGAAGGAGTAGATGGTGTTATTAGACGTTGTGTACCTGAACATGAACAGAGACTAATCTTACAGAAGTGTCACTCCGAGGCCTACGGAGGACACCATGCGGGAGATAGAACTGCACACAAGGTATTGCAATCAGGTTTCTATTGGCCCACTCTCTTCAAGGATGCCCATAAGTTTGTCTTGTCTTGTGACGAATGTCAAAGAATAGGTAATATCGGTAAACGTCAGGAAATGCCTATGAACTATTCACTTGTCATTGAATCATTTGATGTTGGGGTTTTGATTATATGGGACCTTTTCCAAAATCCAATGAGTATACTCATATCCTAGTTGTTGTTGATTACATTACTAAGTGGGTAGAAGCTATCCCAACTAGTAGTGCTGATCACACCACCTCTATCAGGATGCTTAAAGAAGTTATTTTCCCTAGATTTGGAGTCCCTAGATATCTAATGACCGATGGTGGTTCACATTTCATTCATGGTGCTTTCCGTAAAACGCTTGCTAAGTACGATGTCAATCATAGAGTTGCATCTCCCTATCACCCTCAGTCCAATGGTCAAGTAGAGCTAAGCAATAGAGAGATTAAACTAATTCTGCAAAAGACTATCAGCAGGTCTAGAAAGAATTGGTCTAAGAAGCTCGATGATGCACTGTGGGCTTATAGAACTGCTTATAAGAATCCCATGGGCATGTTGTGATAGCCTGGCTTATTAGGGATGATAGAGTACTCATATCAATAAGGAATTCCTTCTTTTCCGGGAGCCCAGTCGAACAGAACTCCCAGGTTAAGCGTGCTTGGCTTGGAGTAGTTCTAGGATGGGTGACCGACCGGGAAGTTGATCCCGGTGCGCATGAGTGAGGACAAAGGGTGCAGAAAAGACTAGTATTGATATCCCGCCAGGAGTAACGACCGTCGGCGGGTGTGTCTGGGGCGTGCTTATAAGAATCCCATGGGCATGTTGTGATAGCCTGGCTTATTAGGGATGATAGACTACTGAGTTCAATGTAGGTGATCATGTCTTGCTATATAATTCTCGTTTAAGATTTTTTGCACGCAAGCTTCTCTCTAAATGGGAAGGTCCTTACATTGTTGAGGAAGTATATCGTTCCGGTGCCACCAAGATCAACAACACGGAAGGTAATTTTCTGAGAGTGGTAAATGGGGAGAGAATCAAGCATTATATCTCAGGTACTCCCATAAATGTTGAAAGCAATATTATCAATACCATAACTCCGTAGGAGTACATAAGGGATATTTATTAGCCTGTTTCAGACTCCGAAAACGAAGAGGTATGTGATTTGGTAAGTAAACAGACTCCACGACTTTTCCAGTAGGAATTTTTCTCCGTTTTGGAATTTTTAGAAAAATAGAAAAAGTTAAAGCAGTCCAGAAAGCGCACGAGGAGGCGACAAGCCTATGAGGCGCGAACCACCCCCCTTGCCGCGCCTGGGGGCTTGTGACCACCTCGTGTGCCTCCCGGACTCCGTTTTCTTCCGGAGTACTCCTTCTGGTCGAAAAAAAATCATTATATATTCTCCCGAAAGGTGTGACCCTCATATCACACAAATTTCCTCTATTTTTGTTTCGAGCCTGTTTCTGTTGCAGATCTAGATCGCTATGACGTGCCCAAAACCTCCGAAAGGACAAGATGTTCGAGAAGGTCACCAATCCCTACCTCGCGGGAGTGCTGCAACACCTGCAATCTATCGAGATGCGTGAGGGGATGCTGCAAATCCGTGATGTTTAGGGACCCAAGAGGACCGGAAGCGTGGAGGCGAGGCTTGAAGCAATGGAGCAACAAGTCTTCAAGTGCCAAGGGATGGTGGAGCATGGACTCAACGCCAACCACATGATGATCACGGAATTCACTAACAAGCACAAGATCGATGCCAATGACATCGGGAAGCACCTCTCCAGGCTCTATGACAGAATTGATCACCTCCTAGCCCAAATCTATGAGCTGCAGAACTAAAACTGTGAGTATGAGTATAGATTTAAATCAATACGGTTGGCTGCGGATTTGAGGATTTCGGAGACTCAGACATCTTTCCATGATGGAGCACCTATGCCTTGGAAGACGGAGGATCAAACCCAGGTTGCAAAAACTCCACCACCATCACCATCGAATGAAGACAACTAAGCATGGGTATGGGCAATCCCCTTGGCTTGTGCCAAGCTTGGGGGACTTGCCCCGGTATCGTATCACCATCACATCTTTTGCCTTTACCTTTTCTTAGATCGATCCTTTTTGGTTTTATCTTTATCTAGTAGAATAAATTTCTTAGTGTTTTAGGCTTGAGTTTTGCTTTGTGTCATCCGCGATGTATTCGAGCTCGCGAGCCATATAATAAAGAGTGTCTTAGTTAAGGGCCTTGCTTCATGCCATGATCAAAAGAATGATAAAAGAACAAAAGCATGAAAGATCATGTAATGATCTTATGGAAAGTGATGGCGTCACATATAAAAAGAATGTTGATTGAAACTTGTTAAGGGTGGACAAACGTAGACCTTGGTCATTGTTGCAATTAATAGGAAGTAATAAAGAAGGAGAGGTTCACATATAAATATATCATCTTTGACACCATCTATGATTGTGAACACTCACTAAACTATTTTATGCTTAGAAGTAGATGTTGAACAAGGAAGACAACATAATGAATTGTGTTTGCTTGGTTCCGAACAATGTTATTTGACTAGAGATCCCTTAGCATGTGACGATTGCTTCCAACTCATATCAGCCAAAACTTCCGCACTAAGTAGAGATACTACTTGTGCATCCACAAACCTTCAACCCCAGTTTTGCAATGAGAGTCCACCATACCTACCTATGGATTGGATAATATCCCTCAAGTAAGTTGTCATCGGTGCAAGCAATAAAAATAGCTCCCTAAATATGTATGATCTATTAGTGTGTGGAAAATAAGCTTTGTACGAACATGTGATGAGGAAGACATAAAAGCGACAGACTGCATAATAAAGTTCTTTATCACAGGAGGCAATATAATGTGACGTTCCTTCACACTAAGAGGTCACACATCCAAACCTCAAAAGCGCATGACAACCTCTGCTTCCCTCTGCGAAGGTCCTATCTTGTACCTTTACTTTTTGCCCTTGAAAGAGTCATGGTGATCTACACCAATTCCTTATCTCGCCTTTATCTTGGCTAACGTCATATGCTAGGGAAAGTTCTATATTCATATGTCAACTTGGAAGTAAGTATTTATGAATTATTATTGTTCACATTACCCTTGAGGTAAATAGTTGGGAGGCGAAACTATAAGCCCCTATCTTTCTCTGTGTCTGACTGAAACTTTGATCTCATGAGTACCACGTGAGTTGTAGAAATTGTAGAAGACAAAAGGATGATTGAGTATGTGGATTTGCTTTACAAGCTCTTATTTGACTCTTTCCGATGTTATGATAAATTGCAATTGCTTCAATGACTAAAGGCTATTGGTTGTTAATTCTGAGTAAAGTTCTTGATCCATACTTTACTTTGTGAAGGAATTATCACCTTAGCATAAGAGATTATATGATGATATTGCTGTTCTAATTATGATCATGATGCCTGCATGTCCGTATTTTGTTTTGTCGACACCTCTCTCTCTAAACATGTGGGCATATTTATTGATCTCAGCTTTCGCTTGAGGACAAGCGAGGTCTAAGCTTGGGGGAGTTGATACGTCCTTTTGGCATCATGCTTTCATGTTGTAATTAGTCGCTTTATGGGCTATTATTACACTTCACGGTACAATACTTATGCCTTTTCTCTCTTATTTTGCAAGGTTTACATGAAGAGGGAGAATGCCGATAGCTGGAATTCTGGCCTGAAAAAGGAGCAAGTTTGAGATACCTATTCTGCGCAACTCCAAAAGCCGTGAAAATGAACAAGGATTTATTTTGGATTTTATAAAAAATATAGGGCTGAAGAAGTACCAGAGGGGAGCTAGGAGGAGGCCACAAGCCTGCTAGGCGCGGCCTACCCCCTAGCCACGCCTAAGGGGCTTGTGGGCTCCCTGCTGGCTCTCTGCCCCACTCTTTTGCTATAAGGAGGGTTTCGTTCCAGAAAAAATCAAGAGGAGGCTTTCGGGAGGAATCGCCACCGCCACGAGGAGGAACTTGAGCAGAACCAATCTAGAGCTCCGGCAGGGTCGTCCTACCGGGGAAACTTCCCTCCCGGAGGGGGAAATCATCGCCATCGTCATCACCAACACTCCTCTCATCGGAGGGGACTCATCACCATCAGCATCTTCGTCAGCACCATCTCATCTCCAAACCCTAGTTCATCTTTTGTAACCAATCTCCGTCTCACGACTCCGATTGGTACTTGTAAGGTTGCTAGTAGTGTTAATTACTGTTTGTAGTTGATGCTAGTTGGATTACTTGGTGGAAGATTATATGTTCAGATCCTTTATTCTAATCATTACCTCTATGGTCATGATTATGATTATGCTTTGTGAGTAGTCACTTTTGTTCCTGAGGACATGGGATAAGTCATGCTATAAGTAGTCATGTGAATTTGGTATTCGTTCGATATTTTGATGTGTTGTATGTTGTCTCTCCTCTGGTGGTGTTATGTGAACGTGGACTACATAACACTTCACCATGATTTGGGCCTAGAGGAAGGCATTGGGAAGTAGTAAGTAGACGATGGGTTGCTAGAGTGACAGAAGCTTAAACCCTAGTTTATGCGTTGCTTCATAAGGGGTTGATTTGGATCAACTAGTTTAATGCTATGATTAGAGTTTGTCTTAATTCTTCTTTCGTAGTTGCGGATGCTTGCAAGAGGGGTTAATCATAAGTGGGATGCTTGTCCAAGTAAGGGCAGTACCTAAGCACCGGTCCACCCACATATCAAACTTTCAAAGTAGCGAACGTGAATCATATGAACATGATGAAAACTAGCTTGACAGAAATTCCCATGTGTCCTCGGGAGCGCTTTACGTCCTATAAGAGTTTCTCCAGGATTGTCCATTGCTACAAAAGGGGTTGGGCCACTTTGCTGCACCTTTGTTACCGTTGTTACTTGCTACTTGCTACGAATCATCTTGTCACACAACTACTTGTTACCGACAATTTCAGTCCTTGCAGAGATTACCTTGCTGAAAACCACTTGTCAGATCCTTCTGCTCCTCGTTGGGTTCGACACTCTTACTTATCGAAAGTACTACGATAGATCCCCTATACTTGTGGGTCATCATGCACATAATGACCGGGACATCGGAATACCCGAGTCAGTCGCATTGGGAAATCGCGAGCTGTCACCATGGGTGATGATATAGCTATCAACTCTATATTCATGATATATAGATTATGGAGAAACATATAACCAGAAGACTACAATTATCGACATGCCTTTCTCAATTATATTGAAAAAACCGTTCAAATGATTTAGATCCAAAGACCATGGCCATGGCAAAGTATGAACAACACTCGGACTGAACTCAAGCAAAGGGTATAATCTATGTAGATGATCTTGCTCGATAATGGGAAGGTATTCATAAGCAATACCTACACCAGTTTTCTAGTGGAAACAGAATCGAGAACATCAATGTGGTGAAACACAAAGCAAGTATTGTAGCACAAGGGTTTACGAGATACCCAACTATTCTCCACACGTGCAATCTCTTTCCGATAACTTATATCATTTGGCAGTACAAAATCATCTATCTTTGAAGTTGATAGATTTAGTGATCACATATCCATGTGGATCACTAGATTCAAATATATATGAATCATTCCCGATGGAATCTCACTTCTGAATCGAAATGCAAAATACAACATACATTGTGTAAAAATCTGTAAGTCACCATACTTATTATTGTTATCGGTACATATGGTACAACGAACATAGTGAGTGATAATCCCCAAGTGCAAGGAATCATCGTAGCAATTTCCAAAGGTGAAAGTGATAAGTATGGAGTGTCGAACCCACAAGGAGCTAAAGGTAAGAGCAATATTCTCTTAAGTCCTATCTTTCACTGATACAACTCTACGTCCGCCAAACGTTTGCTTCCAACTAGGAACGAGAAATAAAACTACGTTGTGGGTATGAAGAGAATAGTTTTGCATGGCATGGGAGAACTAAAATATAAAAATAGGTGTTGTTATCATAAAGTTAGAATATATTACAACTAGCAGGGTGACCCGCGCGTTTGCGCGGCTAGATCATATACATGTTCGACAGATACCGTTGTCTTGAATTTCGATAATTTTAACATCCTTTCGGACACACAATTTTGCTCATTATTTATTTGTCTTTTCTCAACCAATTAGAATGTTTGATATAAAATACATTCATAGATTATACATCTATTGAACATGCATGCATTTGTTTAGCGGACATGTGCTAATTTCTTTTTTATTCCATGAAAAAAATTATATGTAAAAATATATGTATTATGCATCCACGCAATAATTACTATTATGCATAATTGATTGGAAATTGGTTATTGAGGTTCTGAGACTGTGTTTATACAAAGGCCAAATTGCTAATGTTGTAGTTTAGTTTTTAAAATTCATATGTAAATAGTTACATTCTTCAAACTAAAGAGCTATATCTAGTGATCTGTGTATGCGCACATGTCTATGTTTGTGCCTGTGTGTACGCATGCATGCATGCATGCATTTGTTTATGTGTGTGTTTTGCATGTTGTTTTAGCATTTTAGGCTGGTCTCAAGCACAATAGTTTTAGAATTCTTTTTTCGGTTGAATATGCTTGGATAAAATTATAAATTTTAATACTTTACAAAATCATGGGAGGGCTATAATTATATGGTTTCTACTTGTGAATTTAATTATTTTTTATATTTATCACTAATGTTATGCAGGTCTCGATACACACGTTCTTTTGAATCAAGGTGTTTGTGATTCTTTATCGATATCAACCGCAAAGATAATGTGATTCTTTGTTGATCGATAGTCACACAACAATAACACGGGGTATGTTGCCTTCTAAATATCTTCTTTTAAATTTTCAACTCAAGATTGGAAAATAAAATAAGAATGTTTGGTATAGTACAAATTCTTAAATTAGATATCTATTGAACATGCATGCATTTATTTAGCCAACATGTGCTTCTTTCTTTTTTATTCCATGAAAATTTTTATATGTAAAAATAGATGTATTATGCATGCACTCAATAAGTACTATTATGCATAATTTTATTTGAAATTAGTTACTGAGGTTTTGAGATGGTGTTTATTGAAAGGCCAAATTGCTAATGTTATAATTTTGTTTTTAAAATTCATATGTAAATAGAGTTACATTCTTCAAATTTGAGAGCTATTTCCAGTTATGTGTGTTTGCGCGCGCCCCGCATGCGTGTCTCTGTGAGTCATGTTTGTGTTTGTCTGTGCGCGTGTGTGCATTTGTGTATGTGTGCGTCTCTCCATGTGTTGTTTTTGCATTTGAGGCTGGTCTCAAGCACCAAAATTTTAGAACTCTTTTTTGGCTCAATATGCTTGGATACAATTTTAAATGATAAACATTCACAAAATCATGCAAGGGCTATAATTATATAATTTCTACTTGTAAATTTAATTTTTTATATCAATCACTAATGTTATACAGGTTTGGGTACACACGATCTTTTCAATCTAGGTGTTTGTAATTCATTATTGATATCACCCACAAAAAACAATGTTATTCTTTCTCGATAGATGGTCACACAACAATAAGACGAGGAACGTTGCCTTGTAAATATCTTATTCACACTAGTAGAAAAAGGGCATTTAGCCCCGGTTCGGTTGGGCCATTAGTCCCGGTTCGCGAACCGGGACTAATCAACCGGGACTAATGCTAGCCCCGGTTCGGCCCCGAACCGGGGCTAATGGCCTTCCATGTGGCGGGGCTGGGAGCGAGGGGGGGGAGGGGTATTAGTCCCGGTTCGTATTACGAACCGGGGCTATTTCTTCGCTGTTTTTTGAGCAATTTTTGGGTTTAGGATTTTGCACTAAATTGGACGGGGCTATTTTGCTGCCCCATATTTTCCCATTTATTTGTTTTGGGCATTTTTTAATTTTTGTTTTGCACTAAATTGGATTGCACATACACACCAATAAAGGAACAACTATATTGCACATCGTCACGAATATATTACACCATCTCATCCGTCGTGCTTTGTCGAACGTACTTAATTACAAAATGTAGACTCAAGTTACATGCACATATATGCATCTTTTTACACTATAACATTTCATACCATTCTAATCGAATGGCAATAATATTCTCCCTTGGGATCTAGGACCTCTGCATCGAAGAATCCAGCAATTTCCTCTAGAATTGCGCGTACACGTTCCTGTGGTAGAAGACCATCCCGTAACCATTCGGTCTAATTTAAAGAATGGGTCAACATATATATATCAGTGAAACCGAACACAATTCATGGTAACAAAATAAAGCTGTGAGTATTGTTTATCGTACTTCGATTTTCTTGATGTCCCGGGTTTTGCCCTTCTCATGGGTCGTTTGCCGAATGAACTCGCAAACATAGTATCCACATAAATTGTTCCCGTGTTCCTGCCTCAAGCACTTTACGAGAACAGAGTTTAGTCAAAAACATAATCAAGAATTATAATGGTATTGAAATTAGAATAAAGAGATGCGCGGATCTAGCTAGTAGTTACTTACATCTATTTGTTTAAATGTAAGATCTGGCTTCCAATCACCCGAGCCTTCATGGTGAACCGTTTCCAAGCCTTGCGAAGAAAAGGAAATGAATAAAGGAGTTCTATATTAATTCATTGCTATCAGGAAATGGACGAGAAGTTGCCGATATAGTGCCATAATGACTGAAATTACCTCTGGAGGCATTCCTGCATGTTCGTCCATTCAGTGAGGGGTGTGCGTTTCGGGTCCATGACTATTACTTGTCTATTGTCACGTACAATGATTAACAAAATAAAGTGGAACCAGCGTGCGCATAACGAGTCAATTATACGTACACTTATAATAACATCGAGTAAGCGAAAATAGAATGTGTGTATAATAACACTCACTTGAAGTTGTAAGGAAATAGTATTTCCCTTTTGGTACTACAAAAACTTAACGCTTGTACCAAGTTATTCTCTGTCTCGCGGGGATTTGATTCGACACTTTGGTGATGATTGTAATTTGGGTCAATGAACCCAATGTCATAGATTTGTCCTCTTTTGCATTCGAGAATCTTCATTCTGCAAAATTAATATAGTGATGAGTAAGATTATACATGCAAGAATGAGCTGAGTAGGACTTAATGACATAAATTAATAATACTTACAAACAATAGGAACTGGTGATAGATTTGTCGAGGGCATCTTGTTTGTATAACTGAAATAATTCATCAAATTCAATCATAATCACGCCTCGTCCAGTCCCAAAATGCTCGTCTTCTTATGCTAAGTAGAGCCAGTTTTTATGTTGAGCACATGCTTGCATGTACCTGTCATGCAATCTTCGCATTTTTGTTGGTAGCTCGTTAACTAACTCAGGTTTGACCAGAGGAGCCCGTACCGCTACGTGTATTCTACATCAGTGAATACCTCCAAATGGTTTAAGTACTCATCAATAGACATGCCTTGAGCCTTGGCCGCTTCTCCGTAGTGTGCAAGAAATTCCGGATCGATGTCAGCTGTTCCATCATTCCTCTGCTGGACCGCAGCTCCGCTCGAGCACACATTTGTATTGGAATACACTTTGAGAAGGGGGCATGACTGGTTTTTCTGTTATCCGAGCTGGGCAACTGATTTCCCACTGGACGTACTACTCTTCAACCCCTGCTTTTTTGCCTGAGCCGACTTGATAATAGAGCGTTTATAGTCTGCTGGAAATAGTGGCGGGG
This sequence comes from Hordeum vulgare subsp. vulgare, assembly GCF_904849725.1. Lineage (NCBI taxonomy): Eukaryota > Viridiplantae > Streptophyta > Magnoliopsida > Poales > Poaceae > Hordeum > Hordeum vulgare. Next base: position 377,941,968 of record NC_058524.1, on the reverse strand, counting down.
GACCTTCAAGGTTTTTCAGCATTTTCACCACTACGGCATGATCTTGTGGGGTGGCCGGGTACTCTGGCTCTTTCAGTTTAGTCTTGTTAGCCACTTGAGCCTTCCACTGTTCATGATGGGCGTCTGCCCTCTTTATATTGTCCTCTCCAGTATAGTCCCAAGGTTTCTTCACCATATTCTTATGAGGTACTTTTGGGAGGGGCGACAACTTACGTTTTGGTGATTGGATCCCCTTTCTGCCGCCACTACTAGTGGGGGTATGTTTCCGATTTTTGCTCTGATCCTGAGTGGATGGAGAGGGCTGACGGGGCGGTGGAGACGGCTGACGGGGCGGTGGAGACAGCTGACGGGGCGGTGGAGACGGCTGATCCGGCGGTGGAGACGGCTGCGCTGGAGACTGGTGAGGCGGCGAAGACGACGGCTACGCTGGAGATTGGTGAGGCGGCGAAGACGACGGTTGCGCTGGAGACTGGTGAGGTGGAGGCGAAGAAGGATTGCTGCTATGAGGAGTCGGTGGCCTTGGCATCCAATTTGGAAGAAAGATGTCTTCCTTTGGCCATACAACGGTTTGTTTCTTGACTTCTCCAAGTTGAGTCAAATCCCTATCTTCACCTTTAGGGTGGTCGAGCTTCAGCTCCTCATAATCTTTCGTCACTTCATCCACCATGATGACAGCGTACCCTTCTGGAACCGGAGAGCAATGCGAAGTTGGATTACGTTCAATTGGTACGGCCATGCCGACCGCCACCGTCAACCTTAAGTTTGCAAGTTTCACCTTTAGCTGACAACGTGTGCTCTCTGTGATATCATCCACTGGGTAGCGACGAGGAGGATTCGTCGTCAGTGCATCATCACCCTCATCCTGGAGCTGCGTGGAAGTGACACTGATACGTCTCCGTCGTATCTACTTTTCCGAACTCTTTTGCCCTTGTTTTGGACTCTAATTTGCATGATTTGAATGGAACTAACTCAGACTAACGTTGTTTTCAGCAGAATTGCCATGGTGTTGTTTTTGTGCAAAAATAAAAGTTCTCGGAATGACCTGAAAATTTACGGAGAATTTTTCTGGAATTAATGAAAAATACCTGCGCAAAGATCCACCGGAGGAGGTGAGCGAGTGGGCCACAAGCCTAGGGGGCGCTGCCACCCCCTGGCCGCGCCATGAAGGCTTGTGGGGCCCACGAAGCTCCACCGCCTCCAATCTCAGCTCTATATATTCCGTTTCGCCCGGAAAAAAATCAGGGAGAAGGATTCATCGCGTTTTACGATACGGAGGCGCCGCCACCTCCTGTTCTTCATCTAGAGGGCAGATCTGGAGTCCGTTCTGGGCTCCGGAGAGGGGAGATCGTCGCCATCGTCATCATCAACCTTCCTCCATCGCCAATTCCATGCTGCTCTTCACCGTTCGTGAGTAATCTCATGGTAGGCTTGCTGGACAGTGATGAGTTGGATGAGATCTATCATGTAATCAAGTTAGTTTAGACGGGGATTGATCCCTAGTATGCACTATGTTCTGAGATTGATGTTGCTACTACTTGGCTATGCTTAATGCTTGTGACTAGGGCCCGAGTGCCATGATGTAACATCCCAAATTTTTGGAATGTTAATATAATTATTAGATTGTTTGTTTGTTTGCTTGAGTGATTGAAACTTGAGTGAAATTTGAAACTTTTCAAAAACTTTTGAATGAGAGGGAATAAAATGACTTTCCCCATCTCCGTTGAATTCAAATTCAATCTTTTAAAAGCAAAGAGAGAAGACGACATGACTTCTTCAACTAATGAGAATTTGAACGGAGTTTGCATTTGAATCCTTTCAAATTATTTGCCCTTGCTTCTTTATTTTTCTTCCCCGAGAAAAGGCCCCGACAAAATTCTTGCACGCAAGAAAGAGCGGAGGAAAATGACCCTCCAAAATGTGAGGCATTTCTGAAATATTTTGAGCCAAGAAGACCCAAGTTTTATGGAGAAAGTATTTTGCCAATAGAAAATAAAGCCATAGGGATTTTTCTGAAAAAACATTTTTAAAAAGTTTTTATTTTGGTTTTGGAAAAATGATAATCAATTAGGAATTTTTTTTCTAATCGATTTGGTATATAATACCCCATATAAATCTTTTCATTTGTTTCCTTTTATTATTCTTTCTCTTGCTGTTTAAAAAAAACAAATTGGGGGCCAGATCCTCCGAGATCGGTGGGAGAGAATTCCCACGGAGCCAGATCGCTGGGCAACCACCCCTCCACCGCACCCCCTTCTTTTTTTCTCTTTCTTTTCTTTCCTTTATTTTTTCTTTCCTTCTTTCTTCTTCCTTCCTTTTCTTCCCCACGTGACTTCTTCTTTCCCCAGCGACCAGCCCCTCCATGGCGCACATCCTGCAACCTCCTGGATCGCTGGGATCCCTCCCGATTCCCCCTCCCCTTCCTTCCCTTGGCGCCCCCTGCCCCCTATATAAGTCGCCACCCCGAGCCCCCCCTTGACCCCCTCCTCCCCACGCCGCCAGGCCTCGCCCCAGCCCCCTGCTGCCTCACCGAAGCAACACCAGAGAACCGCCCCGCCACCCTACCACGCCACCGCCGCCTCCCCGCCCCAACCGAGACCAGCATCGAGTTCCCCTCGTCGACCGCGCCAACTTTCCTATAGCCGTTAGATCAAAGATCAACGCCCGAGAATATAACCCGCGTACCCCTTCGGCCTTCTAGTTAAAACCGAACTGTTTTTCCCGTCACTTATTAGTTAGCCGGTGCTTTTGCTTACATACCGGTCGTTTGCTAGATAGCCCCGCAGCACACAACATCTAGGCCAATCAGAAGCTGCCACCTAACCCCCTGTCCACTAGTAGTTTTTCTTCTTTTTTGTTTTAGATTAGAAAACAGAGAACGTTCCAATCTTGTTTTAATCATAGCTTTTGACTCTGAATTCCACTGGAGTTCAAACTTATTCCAGTAGATCACAATGTTTCTGTAGTTTTTAAAAACATATAATTTGTCTATGTTTGAAATTTGCAAATTTGAATTAGATCAGATTTAGTTTAAACCTTGTTTTGCCTATTCCAGGAGATTAAAAATAGATTTTAATTTGATTCTTTTCGCTACTGATCACTGGTGATCTTAGTTATTAGTGGTAAAAATGTCAGAATTATTTGAGTATTTTAGCTCATTGTTTCTTGTGAAACAATTTCTGTTTCACCTCTTTTAGGATTATGGCTATTTCCTTTTCTACAATTGTTCTTAAATTATTTTCTTTTATATTTCAGAAAGATTATGTTTTGTTTTTGTTAGTTACCAGTAGGTTTGCAACAAGTTTTGATTTTTATTTTTATATGATATCATGAAATCAATTCTAGTTCCCTAATAACTTGCAATTGGTTTCTCCACTGTTTCAAATCCTGTTTGGAAATACTTTCAAATTTTTTTGTGAAAAATACTCTATTTCTTAGTTAAATTTATATCTTAGTTCCCTGTTATTATTTTCCATTGGACAAAAAAAACTATTTAGTGTTTGATGTAGTAGAAGACACCCTAGTTTTATTTGAAGTTTCCTTCGGATTCCTATTCGCTCTCTCTTTTGTTTTGATTGCTAGAATGATTGCTAGTATGAGTGCTTATGTGAATGATATGTTTGTTATATAGATTTCATCGGAGAGTGACGAGTAGTCTATCAAGTTATTTCTCGAGAAATTCTTCTTCGTCAACATCACCAGGCAAGTCATTTGATCATGTATCACCTATGTTTTATTGCATCGTAGTTCTACCATCCTATGCACAATTTGCATGCTGAGTAGGTACTTGGAAATTATGGTTACATATTGTAGTATCATGTGGTAGGCACCCAACAACCCCATTACTTGGCCCGGGACGACAAATTTCATATTGCTATGCTTGAGTACACGGGATTCTGGTTGAGAGTTTATCACGAGTGATGCAAGAATAATTTAATAACCAAGACCGGTTAAGTCAAGACTTTTCAAGACCTCGTGATGCAATGCAACTCTGGGTGAAGGACGGTTGATCGGCTCCCTGGTGAAACCAGTGGATGACCCGGGATGCTGGAGACGACCATGACATCTTGCGGAAAGCTTCACCCAGGCTCAAAGAGACGGACGGATGTTTTCAAGACCCAAGGCTTACCTGCACAGCCACAAGTCATTATGGGCTCTGGCTTGGTTGGATGACGCGGCGACTCTGGACAGGCGGTGCTAGCAGATGTAGAAGAACGGTAGGATTGGATGGGCACCGATAGGGATTCAGAGGGACCCGTTGAAAGACCATGTTTTGATCATCCGGTCTTCAAACACCCTGAAGTGCGAGGACATACACGGAGGCGATCAAATCTTGTGGCGAACGTGTGGAAAACTCTGCAGAGTACTCAAACCTAATCGATTCGCCGTGTCCACGGTCATGGACAACTTGAGCCAAAGGAACTGAGGTTATCTGAAATTCTCAACACAAATAATAATATTGATGTGGGCATTATTTACAACATGGGTACGAGAATTGGTTGGTGGAACCATCTCGTTAACAACCAACAATGTAGTAACATTTTGCTTTTAGCCCTCTCTTGTTGTAGGAGAAAATTTGCTTTACCCTAAAACTTACAACCCCACCTGCCATATATGCATATAGTATAGATGACATTTTACCCCCTCTCATATGTGACTTGCCGGCATATTCAATATGCTGACCTACACGGCTGCAACGTCTTATGTTGCACATATTTTCTTCGACGAGTAAGAGTACGATTCAGGGTTACGGCCCGCACTCAACTTGCCGTTGGTGTTTATTGGGACTCCACTTCCTTTACTGCTTCCGCTGAGATATTTAAGGTATATATCAGTTTTACGCTATTTACATGTGATTGCACTTTGATATATACATTGATGTACTGTGTGTGCCAGCATACTGATCCAGGGATGGCACAGATACAGAGAGGCTTGACTCGTTTTGAGTCGGATCGCTACAGAAATGATATCAGAGCACATGTTGACTGTAGGACATGACCCTAGAAATTGGAAATCTCTTAGGAAAGGATCTCTCAAAAAACTTTATTTTCAAGAACACATTTTACTTCTCATCTCTTCTGATTTCATCAAACGTTCTCTCTCACCTCCAATAGTTAGACAATCCCCTTACCCCTTCGACCTCATGAAGAATCAACGGAGTTCTACTTAAAAGTAAAGAGGATTTCACCACGCACTTGAAGAATTGAAGCTACACCAACAGAAGACTCTCCAGACCCGAAGAATTCGAAGAACCTAAAACGTTCGAATATTTATATGACCATTAGAAGTCCAAACCCGTGTTATATACCCACGTTAGTTATGATGATTTGTGAGCCGTCATTGGTGTGTGTTTTCCAACGGCCACAAATAAAACCTATTCTCAAAAATATTGTTTCTATTGTGTGTATCTCTCTCCCTCTCTTACCCTTCTCATCCCCAAAACCTCAACCCTACCAGATGGAGTATGAAGCTAGACTTGTAGTCTCTGGACCAATGACCCCGCCAGAGGCTGATATATGGATTCAAAACATGGAGAACCACTTCGGGAGCAACTTGATCTCAAGGAAGTATGAAGTGGAACACGCTCTTTTGTACTTTACACAAAGTGCTGCAATCTGGTGGAAAATGCACCATGCCATACAAGGATTTAGTGGAGCAGAAACTTGGGACGAATTCAAGAACACTCTGTTAAGATCCCGACTTATTCGGAAGTGCTATGATAATCCGAAGGAGAAGACTTGTGCATGCAAGATCTGTGGAGAAATAGGACACACCCAGGAAGAACACAAGGACGGATGCACTCATTGTAAGGAAAATCACCCAGTTGAGGAATGCCCAACTAGTCAGGTGACTTGTTTCCTTTGTGAAGGAACCACCCACTACCCAGCTCAGTGTCACATTTACCACAAGGTACAACAAGTTGTCAAGCAGCAGAAAGATGCAGTGAAGGAAACCCTCAAGAAGACGATTCTAGAAGAACCGGTGATGAACGAAAATATTGAAGACCCTGATGGACAAGGTCTGACCAGATTTTTCTCCAATGCATGCTACTCATGTGGAGAAGAAGGACATTATTCACAGGATTGCACGAAGGGAAGCCAAGAGTATCTGGGAAACTTCCCGACGGAAAAAGTGGAGTTTGATCCACTTGAAATAGAAGAACTAGCCAAAAGAAAGGAGTCCGGAAAGAAGAAAAAGTACCCTCGGAAGAGCCAAATCTCTGCAAACATAGACCTGAGTCATGTCAGATGTTACAAGTGTATGGAATTTGGCCACCACAAATACATGTGCTCAGGAAGGAAGCTGGAAACCCAAGGAGCAAAAAGAAAACACTAAGACGCCTCGAGACTTGTCAGAACTCATTTGCTTTCGGTGCAAGGAAGTAGGACATTTTGCTAGCGATTGTCCACATGGGAAGAAAGCTATAATGGAGTAGTTAAGTTTTGACCATGGCAATAAGTGTAATCTGAAGCACTCTTGTTTTTCATGAGATCATGGAGTTGAAATTTTTGTAACAGAAGTCCCTGAGATTGTAATAACTTCATGAATCAATGGAATTTACTGTCTCATGATTGCCTATGTTGAAACTGTATGCGTTGTTCTCTCTACGAACAAAGATCTCTGAACATTTATGAGGACATGAGAAAATATGGTCTATGCAGGCATGAGTATAATTCATTTTAAGTGTGGTAGTAATCGGTAAACCCACAGGATCCACTGAGTAGGAATGTACCATAACTACCAAGGAGACATATACATTCCTCTCAGTGCCTATTTACTGACACCTGCGGATGACAACTTTCTACGAGTCATTCCTCAAGGGCCCAAAAACGATCATGACCCTGACCAGTGACCATGATTACCCGAAAATCCTGAAGGACATGATGAAGCACATTCACCGTGAAGGAGATGCAGTCTACAAAGGCCACACATTTGTGGAAAATGGAGTGGAACTTTGGTACGTGGGAGTACACCTCCACCATGTGAAAGGAGTTTGTCCAAATACTATGGAGCAATACTTTTTCATTTCACGTGTACCACGAGCAACCTTCTTTGATGCTGTTCGTGAAGCTGCCATGGAAGCCATACATCAGATTGGAGAAATACTTGAAGCAAGACTCCGTCATACCTAGGAATACCTGAGTGAGGTACGTGCGGAGATGATGGAGATGAAGCTCATGAACACCATGATGAAGCGAAAGATGGATGATTTCAAGGAGCACCTCGGAAAGTTCGAGTGGAACTAAAGTATCTCCAAGGGAGACAGATGAATAAAGTTGGCAGAAATGCTTGACCATACCGAACAATGTGGATGGCAGATAAATTACTTTTGAGTTAGAATTTTGAAGAAAGCAAGGATGTAATAAAGGATTGATTATGAAATGAATATGATTTATGGAAGAAGCTATGATGGATTAGCAAACGTTTTCTTAGGAACATACGAAAGCCAGAGAGTTGTGAAGATACGATAGATGTTTTGTTCAGCTTGCAGAACCAATGGATTATCCGAACTCCGTTCGTGGACAAGAGAAATTCTGCAACGTTTGTGAGGATGCCCAAGTCTTAGAATACGAGATTCACTAAGTCTTATACAAGGTAATGATTTCAGTGCGACATGGCTTGGCCACCATGACGACTTACTATTATCATTCTCTTGCTATTTGGAATGGTAAATCTGAGAGACTTACCCATAGTGAGAGAAGACGTTCTTTGAAGCTTTTGTTTCAGCCTTAGAATGGTATGATGAAAGCCCCATGACATGGCGTTTGTTGTTATGCGTAAGAAATTTTACGGTGAGGATGAAACCAAGACCCCTCTCTCTGCAGGATAGGCACAAATGGTAGACCACCATGAGAATCATCGATAGGTTATTTAGAATTGATCACGAGACTGTCAGTTAAGAAGACCCAGTAAAGGAAGAAGCTTATATCAACGGAAGAACTCTCGATTTTGATGGAAAATGTTATGAATGTAACGAAAGAGCTTCACCAGAGGAGTTAGTATGAAGACTGTGGGGACTCAGATGCCAAAACCCCAGAGGATTGTCAAAAATCTTATGGGACCAGTAATCTTCATTTTAAGTGTGGTAGCATCCCGCTTTGCAGGAGATTGGATTGCTAGAAGACCCCCAAACCCTAACCTTTCTTTCTAGCCTCTTCGAATCTTGAGGACGAAATTCATTTTAAGTGTGGTAGGTTTGTAACATCCCAAATTTTTGGAATGTTAATATAATTATTAGATTGTTTGTTTGTTTGCTTGAGTGATTGAAACTTGAGTGAAATTTGAAACTTTTCAAAAACTTTTGAATGAGAGGGAATAAAATGACTTTCCGCATCTCCGATGAATTCAAATTCAATCTTTTAAAAGCAAAGAGAGAAGATGAAATGACTTCTTCAACTAATGAGAATTTGAATGGAGTTTGCATTTGAATCCTTTCAAATTATTTGCCCTTGCTTCTTTATTTTTCTTCCCCGAGAAAATGCCCCGACAAAATTCTTGCACGCAAGAAAGAGCAAAGGAAAATGACCCTAAAAAATGTGAGGCATTTCTGAAATATTTTGAGCCAAGAAGACCCAAGTTTTATGGAGAAAGTATTTTGCCAAAAGAAAATAAAGCCTTAGGGATTTTTCTGAAAAAACATTTTTAAAAAGTTTTTATTTTGGTTTTGGAAAAATGATAATCAATTAGGAATTTTTTTCTGATCGACTTGGTATATAATAACCCATATAAATCTTTTTATTTGTTTCCTTTTATTATTCTTTCTCTTGCTGTTTAAAAAAAACAAATCGGGGGCCAGATCCTCCCAGATCGCTGGGAGAGAATTCCGAGGGAGCCAGATCGCTGGCCAACCACCCCTCCAGCGCACCCCCTTCTTTTTTCTCTCTTTCTTTTCTTTCCTTTCTTTTTTCTTTCCTTCTTTCTTCTTCCTTCCTTTTCTTCCCCACGTGACTTCTTCTTTCCCCAGCGACAAGCCCCTCCATGGCGCACATCCTGCAACCTCCTGGATCGCTGGGATCCCTCCCGATTCCCCCTCCCCTTCCTTCCCTCGGCGCCTCCTGCCCCCTATATAAGTCGCCACCCCGAGCCCCCCCTCGACCCCCTCCTCCCCACGCCGCCAGGCCTCGCCCCAGCCCCCTGCTGCCTCGCCGGAGCAACACCAGAGAACCGCCCCGCCATCCTACCGCGCCACCGCCGCCTCCCCGCCCCAACCGAGACCACCATCGAGTTCCCCTCGTCCACCGCGCTCCATTTTCCCCCTTAGCCAGCCCCCTCGCCGCTCCACGCTGCCGCTCCTCACCTCGCCGGAGACCGAGCTCCACAGGAACTCCCCGAGCGCTTCCCCGACCGCCCCGACTCCCCTTCGCTTCGCTGACGACGCCGTTCGACGGAGGAGACCCGCCGCCACCTCCCCAACACCTCGGACGCCGTCATCGACCACCGCCGCGATGCCGACGACGAGCACCTCTTCTCTGTCTCGCCTGAGAAGAAGCAGCCCCAGCAACTCACGGTGAGACCGCCCCCCCAACTTTCCTGTAGCGTTAGATCAAAGATCAACACCCGAGAATATAACCCGCGTACCCCTTCGGTCTTCTAGTTAAAACCGAACTGTTTTTCCCGTCACTTATTAGTTAGCCGGTGCTTTTGCTTACATACTGGTCGTTCGCTAGATAGCCCCGCAGCACACACCATCTAGGCCAATCAGAAGCTGCCACCTAACCCCCTGTCCACTAGTAGTTTTTCTTCTTTTTTGTTTTAGATTAGAAAACAGAGAATGTTCCAATCTTGTTTTAATCATAGCTTTTGATCCAGAATTCCAATGGAGTTGAAACTTATTCCAGTAGATCACAATTTTTCTGTAGTTTTTGAAAACATATAATTTGTCTATGTTTGAAATTTGCAAATTTGAATTAGATCAGATTTAGTTTAAACCTTGTTTTGCCTATTCCAGGAGTTTAAAAATAGCTTTTAATTTGATTCTTTTTGCTACTGATCAGTAGTAATCTTAGTTATCAGTGGTAAAAATGTCAGAATTATTTGAGTATTTGAGCTCATTGTTTCTTGTGAAACAATTTCTGTTTCACCTCTTTTAGGATTATGGCTATTTCCTTTTCTACAATTGTTTTTAAATTATTTTCTTTTATATTTCAGAAAGATTATGTTTTTTTTTGTTAGTTACTAGTAGGTTTGCAACAAGTTTTGATTTTTATTTTTATATATTATCTTGAAATCAATTCTAGTTCCCTAATAACTTGCAATTGGTTTCTCCACTGTTTCAAATCCCGTTTGGAAATACTTTCAAATTTTTTTGTGAAAAATACTCTATTTTATCTTAGTTAAATTAATATCTTAGTTCCCTGTTATTATTTTCCGTTGGAGAAAAAAAACTATTTAGTGTTTGATGTAGTAGAAGACTCCCTAGTCTTATTTGAAGTTTCCTTTGGATTCCTATTCGCTCTCTCTTTTGTTTTGATTGCTAGAATGATTGCTGGTATGAGTGCTTATGTGAATGATATGTTTGTTATATAGATTTCATCGGAGAGTGACGAGTAGTCTATCAAGTTATTTCTCGAGAAATTCTTCTTCGTCAACATCACCAGGCAAGTCATTTGATCATGTATCACCTATGTTTTATTGCATCGTAGTTCTACCATCCTATGCCCAATTTGCATGCTGAGTAGGTACTTGGAAATTATGGTTACATTTTGCAGTATCATGTGGTAGGCACCCAACAACCCCGTTACTTGGCCCGGGACGACAAATTTCATATTGCTATGCTTGAGTAGACGGGATTCTGGTTGAGAGTTTATCACGAGTGATGCGAGAATAATTTAAAAACAAGACCGGTTAAGTCAAGACTTTTCAAGACCTCGTGATGCAATGCAACTCTGGGTGAAGGATGGTTGATCGGCTCCCTGGTGAAACCAGTGGATGACCCGGGATGCTGGAGACGGCCATGACATCTTGCAGAAAGCTTCACCCAGGCTCAAAGAGACGGAAAGATATTTTCAAGACCCAAGGCTTACCTGCACAGCCACAAGTCATTATGGGGTCTGACTTGGTTGGACAACGCAGCGACTCTGGACAGGCGGTGCTAGCAGATGTAGAAGAACGGTAGGATTGGATGGGCACCGACAGGGATTCAGAGGGACCCGTTGAAAGACCATGTTTTGATCATCCGGTCTTCAAACACCCTGAAGTGCGAGGACATACACGGAGGCGATCAAATCTTGTGGGGAACGTGTGCAAAACTCTACAGAGTACTCAAACCTAATCGATTAGCCGTGTCCACGATCATGGACAACTTGAGCCAAAGGAACTGAGGTTATCTGAAATTCTCAACACAAATAATAATATTGATGTGGGCATTATTTAGAACATGGGTACGAGAATTGGTTGGTGGAACCATCTCGTTAACAACCAACAATGTAGTAACATTTTGCTTTTAGCCCTCTCTTGTTGCAGGAGAAAATTTGCTTTACGCTAAAATTTACAACCCCACCTGCCATATATGCATATAGTATAGATGACATTTTACCCCCTCTCATATGTGAATTGCCGGCATATTCAATATGCTGACCTACACGGCTGCAACGTCTTATGTTGCACATATTTTCTTCGACGAGTAAGAGTACGATTCAGGGTTACGGTCCGCACTCAACTTGCCATTGGTGTTTATTGGGACTCCACTCCCTTGACTGCTTCCGCTGAGATGTTTAAGGTATATATCAGTTTTACGCTATTTACATGTGATTGCACTTTGATATATACATTGATGTACTGTGTGTGCCAGCATACTGATCCAGGGATGGCACAGATACACAGAGGCTTGACTCGTTTTGAGTCGGGTCCCTACACATGATTTCAGATCTGAACCTATTATGTTGTCGCCAATATATGTGTGTTCTAGATCCTATCTTGCAAGTTGTAGTCACCTACTATGTGTTATGACCCGGCAACCCAGGAGTGACACTAGCCGGAACCACTCCTCGAGATGACCATAGTATGAGGAGTTCATGTATTCACCAAGTGTTTATGCGTTGTTCCGGTTCTTTATGAAAAGGAGAACCTTAATATCCCGTAGTTTCCATTAGGACCCCGCTGCCACGGGAGGGATGGACAATAGATGTCATGCAAGTTCTTTTCCCTAAGCACGTATGACTACATACGGAATACATGCCTACATTAGATTGACGAACGGGATCTAGTTACATATCTATCCGTGTTATAGCTGTTACATGATGAATCACATCTGTCATAATCATCCATCACCGATCCAATGCCTACGAGTCTTTTACTAGTGGTCTTTGCTACGTTACTTTGCTGCTACTGCTGCCACTGCTGTTACTGTTACTCTGTTGCTACTCGTGTTACTCTGCTGCTACTGCTGTTACTGTTGCTACTGCTGCTTTCATACCACCTTGCTACTGATACTTTGCTGCAGACACTAAATCTTTCAGGTGTGGTTGAATTGACAACTCAACTGCTAATATTTGAGAATATTATTTCGTTTCCCCTTGAGTCGAATCAATAAATTTGGGTTGAATACTCTACGCTCGAAAACTGTTACGATCCCCTATACTTGTGGGTTATCAAGACATTTTTCTAGCGTCGTTGCCGGGGAGGCACAGCTATATTCTCTGAGTCACTTGGGATTGACGTCTGTTGGTCACTATGAGGAATCTGAAAGATCCAAGCATTGAAATCTTGCCCTCAACTACGAGGACAGGTAAGGAACTTCCATCTAGCTCTGCACTTGATTCACCTTCAGTTATTTGTAAGTTTGCGACATCACCTCCTGCTAGAAATCTTGATATGTCGCATGTGCTTGATGATGCTACTTCTGCTACCCATGATACTGCTATGCTATGCTTGATACTGCTATGCCTGATACTGCTATGCCTGATACTGCTTTGCCTGATGACGCTATGCTTGATACTGCTTTGCCACTAGGTGCATTCCTTGATGCACAAATTGCTAGAGTTGCTGCTAGATGTGATGATACTTCTGAAACTGCTGATACTATTGAAGTAGAACCTGCTACTATGCCTGAATTGCTTGTTATGCCTGAGCGCTATGTTATGGAGGGAGAGATAGCTGAGGACTTTCTTGCGTGTAAGGATAGCTATGATGTTGAGAAACTATTGCTCAAGTGGAAAGAAAAATCTCTGAACGCTAGGATGAAATACGACCCGAAGTTTGCTACTTCGCCTATGTTTGTGACCGATAAGGATTATGAATTCTCTGTTAACCCTGAGTTAATCACTCTGGTTGAATCTGATCCTTTTCACGGTTATGAGTCTGAAACGGTTGTAGCCCATCTTACTAAACTGCACGATATAGCCACCCTATTCACTAGAAAAGATCCGCCACTACTATATCCTCAAGATATTCCATTTCTCGCTAAAGGATGATGCTAAGACGTGGTTCACTTCTCTTGCTCTTGGATGTGTGCGTATCCCCGAGGATATGGTCTACTACTTCTCTGAAAAATATTTCCCTGTCCATAAGAAGCAAGCTGCCTTGCAGGAAATATACAACTTTGCTCAAGCTGAAGAAGAGAGTCTCCCACAAGCTTGGGGGAGGCTCGTCTAGCTACTCAATGCTTGTCCTGATCACCCTCTTGAGAAGAATGAAATACTTGATATCTTCTATAATGGACTTACCGATGCTTCCAAAGACCACCTAGATAGTTGTGCCGGTTGTGTTTTTAGGGAACGAACTGTAGAACAAGCTGAGATTCTGCTGAATAACATCTTGTGCAATGAGAATGCTTGGACTATTCCCGAACCACCTCCTAAGCCAACTCCGAAGAAAAGAGGTATTCTATTCCTCAATCCTAAAGATATGCAAGAAGCTAAGAAATCTATGCGAGAGAAAGGCATTAAATCTGAAGATGTCAAAAATCTACCACCTATCGAAGAGATCCATGGTCTTGATAACCCGATATAGGTAGTAGAAGTAAATTCTCTGTGTAGGTTTGATGAGAGTGATATTCCTTTTGATAAACCTGCTAGCTTATGCTTGGATGAATTTGATAACTTTGTTGCCAAACAACAAAGTTTCAATGATTATGTTAGCAGACAATTGGAACAGAATGCTTGTATGCTTAGTCATTTAAGTGCTTGTGTGGACAGAAACATCAATGATCTTAAGCTTCTGAGTAAACATGCCTCTATGGTTACTACTCAGGTAGAACAAGTACTTAAAGCTCAGAATGACTCGCTCAATTAGTTGAATGACAATTCTATTAAAGTCATTAGTAAAGGCGATAGAATGACCAAGGAACCTTTGTATCCTGAGGGTCATCCGAAGAGGATTGAACAAAATTCTCAAGGAGTTAGCATTGATGCACCTAGTCATCCTAGAAAGAAGAAGAAAGATGATAGGAACCTGCACGCTAGCAACCCTATTGCTGCTACAGCTGAGGGTCCAAACGATGTCCCTGTCTCTGATGCTAAGACACAATCTGGTGATGAACATGAGCCTAATGATGATATCAATAGTGATGTTCATGAAGATGCTCAACCTAGCAATGATAAGGATGTGGAGATTGAACCAGTTGATCTTGATAACCCACAGTCTAAGAATAGAAGATACGATAAGAATGACTTCACTACTAGGAAGCATTGTAAGGAAAGGGAACCGTGGGTTTAGAAACCCATGCCCTTTCCTCCCAAACCATCCAAGAAAAAGGATGATGAGTATTTTGAGCGATTTGTTGAAATGATCAGACCTGTCTTTCTGCAAATGCGTTTGAGAGATATGCTCAAAATATATCTGTATGCTAAGTACATGAAAGATATTGTGACTAATAAGAGGAGGATACCTGAGGTTGAGATTTTCACCATGCTTGCTAATTATACCTTCAAGGGTGGAACTCCTAAGAAACTAGGTGATCCCGGTGCGCCCACTATACCTTGCTCCATTAAAGGTAACTACGTTAGAACTTCTTTATGCGACCTTGGAGCCGGTGTTAGTGTTATGCCTCTCTCTATTTATCGTAGACTTGAACTGGATAAGTTGACACCCACTGAAATCTCTCTGCAAATGGCCGACAAATCAACTGCTTTCCCTATCGGCATTTGTGAGGATGTGACTGTTGTGGTTGCTAATGTCACTATCTTAACAGACTTTGTTATCTTGGATATTCCCGAGGACGATGCCATGGCGGTCATCCTCGGAAGACCCTTTTTAAACACCGTAGGGGCTGTTATAGATTGCAACAAAGGCAATGTCACTTTCCATGTCAACGGTAATGAGCATACGGTGCACTTTCCAAAGAAACAGTATCGAGTACATTGCATCAATGCTATCGAAAAAACTTCATCGATTCTTATTGGGAGCTTTGTATGCTCTATTCCTCGTGTCAAGATGAAGTATGATTTGCTTGTTGGGGAGATACACATCCCCATTGAGGTAACTTAGTGACTATTCAAAAATTCTCCATCTTCTTTCGCGATTCGAAAAAGTTTGTCAAAGAGACTTGATCAACCTCATTGACGGATTTCTTTCGATGATCATGAGATGGATTAATCGAGGAGTCACGAACCTCTGTTCCAAGCTTTCACCTTCGGTTGCTTAGAAGAAAAATGATAGATTTAGTTTAGTTTTCCCTGTTTTCTGTCTTAGCGTCCCGTGGAAAAGTACCCCGGAAATAGAAGTTCTCCGAACGTCCTGAAAATCAAGTATGATTTTTTCTGGAATTTTTGAAAAATTCTTAGACAAAGAGCTTGTCTGGTGGCTGCACTAGTGGGCCACAAGCACTTGAGGCGCGGGCACCCCCCTGGCCGCGCCACCCAGGCTTGTGGGGGCCACAGGCACCCCCTCCACTCATTCTTGCTCTTATCTGGTTCTCCTACCTCTAGAAAAAATCGTTTCGCAGCTCAAACCCGCGTTCTTGCTCCTTTTGCTGGGATTTTCGATCTCTTTGCTCAAATCACCATTCTCCGAATTGTTTTGGGGAAATTACTCCTTGGTAAGTGACTCCTTCATTGGTCCAATTAGTTTTTGCTCTAGTGCCTTATACTTCACATATTTTTGCTGCCTTGGTGACCATGTTCTTGAGCTTTGCATGCTAAATTTAGCCGGTCCCAAATAGTTTTGATGCGTAATATGGCCTCTAGGCACTTGTGGGAGTAGTTACTATGAGTTTTGTTGAGCCTTGTTCACTTTTCCTTAGAATCACTAAAAATTTCAAAATTGTTAGAGATAGAAAAGGGAAAAGATGAGGAGGTTCTTAAGAGGCTCGTCAAGCCGTGACCCCAAGGATGATGGGAGTGAGAAGAAGCCCAAGTATCTGGTCCCTCGAGTCGCAGAAGTTCAAGCGTGCGAGTGGCCAAGTGACGTGTTCTTATGCGCCGCTGGAATTTATGAGGACTTTTATCACTTGGTGGAGAACTCAGGCCTTGCCGCCTTCGTTGAAGATAAGTGTCCGCAATACCTTCCTCACTAATATCTTCGTACAAGGCTTTAACTTCTATTCAAGGATTTTATGATATCCCCCAGCGCATGTCACTCCAGGATTTTTGCAATGTTTGCAAATTACCTTACGCTGGGGATATTCATGAACCTCGTCCACGGGACTTGGAAGCTTTCATAGATACAATTGTTGTAGGAGAGGAGAGAGGAGTGTCTTGCGCTAGAGCTGCTAGCATACATTTTCCCGTGCTTCGGTACTTCTCACTTTTTGTGGAAAAATGTTTGATTGGCCGTGGGAAAGCTGGGTCACTTAGTTCTCCAGATCGTTCGGTCTTGCGTGAAGCCCTTTATAATGATAAAAATTATAGCTTGGGCGCTATAGTAGCTCAACAGTTGAACACGAACCGTTCTAAAGGCATTGTCTATGGAGGTATCTATGCTACTCGTCTTGCTAGACACTTTGAGATACCTATTAGACTAGAGGAGGAAGAAGAGGTTCTTCTTCCCGAGAGATATCTAGATTACGATAGCATGGTTCGCCATGAATTTCTTAATAGAGATATAAATAAAAGGATGATTTATAACCTGGTATTTAGTCAGGGTACTCGTGAGACTATTACTTTGCCTGCTCCTTCTTTGTTCAATCTTCATGCAGGCATGTACATTATTATGCCCTCGGACATCTACGCATATTGGGGCTTAGCCCAACCACAGGTGTCCGTGCCCGAGCCGCCAGTCGAGTACCACGCGCCAGTTTATCGCTAGTATATTATTATTCCAGAAAAAATCTCCATAAATTTTCAGGACATTCCGAGAACTTTTAATTTTGCACAAACACAACACCATGGCAATTCTGCTGAAAAAAGTGTCAGTCCGGGTTAGTTCCATTCAAATCATGCAAATTAGAGTCCAAAACAAGGGCAAAAGATTTCGGAAAAGTAGATATGACAGAGACGTATCAACTCCCCCAAGCTTAAAGCCTTGCTTGTCGTCAAGCAACTCAGTTGAGAAACTGAGAGAGACAAAAGAAAAACTTTGACGAACTCTGTTTGATGTTGTGGTTGCAACTATGTCTAACTCATAACCAGAGTTTCAACAAGATCACTAGCAAACCACATAAGCAAATGACATCTAGGTCTCATGGTAAACTCATATCAATGGCATAATCAACTAGCGGGCAAATAATAATAAGTCTCAAACGTCAACACTTCAATCAAAACAACATGAAGCAGTACGAATAGATGGTATCTCGCTAGCTCTTTCTGAGACCGCAAAACATAAATGCAGAGCACCTTAAAAGAACAAGAGCTGACTAAACATTGTAATTCAAGGCAATGAAGATCCACTCAGAGTCATACTCAACACAGTTAACAGCAAAGCATAAAAATGACAGAGGTGCTCTCTAATTGGTGCTTTTGTAACAGGTGGATGACTCAACATGAACATAAATAGACAGGCCCTTCGCAGAGGGAAGCATTGATTTGCAGAGGTGCCAGAGCTCAAGCTTTGAAAACAGAGATAATAATTTTGGGTGGCATGCTTTCATTGTCAACGCAATGACTAAGAGTTCTCAACATCTTCCATGCTACACATGCTATAGGAGGTTCCCAAACAGAAAAGTAAAGTTTTGACTCCCCACCACCAATCAATCACACTCCACGGCTAGCCGAATCCTTGGGTACCGTCCATACCAACATCAATCCTGGGGGAGTTTTGTTTGCAATTATCTTTTTGATTTGAGCATGGAACTGGGAATTCCAATTACCGACCCGTTTCTCATGAATGATAGTGAATAAACACATATCGAGGATAACACGCCTAGCATGGAAGATACCAGTAGCCCCCTGTCACCACATGGGCGATTCGGGCATGCAAAACAGATTATTTCTTGAAGGTTTAGAGAGTGGCACATGCAAATTTACTTGGAACGGCAGGTAGATACCGCACATAGGTAGGTATGGTGGACTCATATGGCACAACTTTGGGTTTATGGAAGTGGATGCACAAGCAGTATTCCCGCTTAGTACAAGTGAAGGCTAGCAAAAGACTGGGAAGCGACCAACTATAGAGCGACAATGGTCATCAAAATGCATTGAGATTAACTAACATTGAGTGCAAGCATGAGTAGGACATAAATCACCATGAACATGAACATCATAGAGGCTATGTTAATTTTGTTTCAAGTACATCCGTGAACATGCACCAAGTCAAGCTACTTGAAACATTCAAAGGAGGATACCATCCTATCATACTACATCATAGTCATCTCAACATTCATGTTGGCAACCAAGAAAAACCATTGTAGGCTCCTAGCTAAATAAGAATGGCATAAGCAACTATGATCTCTAAGTTGTCATTGCAAACATGTTTCTCTCACAACAAAGCTGAATCAGGCATGGAGAGCTAGTCATATTTACAAAAACAAAATAGATCGAGTTCATACCAGCTTTTCCAGGCTCAGTCACTTCATCATATATCATCATTATTGCCTTTCACTTGCATGACCGAACAATGTGAACAATAATAAGCGTGCTCGTGCATTGGACTACGCTGGAATCTGCAGGCAAACACAAAGGAGAAGAGAAAGTAATATGGTTCTTTGAAAGCTAAACATGTATGCATGCAAGAGCCACTAAACACTGTAACCAATATCTTCTACCTTGACCCAAAGAGAAAGAAAACTATCTACACGGGAAAGCTCCCAACAAGCAAAAGAAGAAAAGAAAATCTTTTTGGGTTTTCTCAAACTAGATAGACACACGAAAAGAAAATGAGAAAAGAAAATAAACTAGCATGGATGATATAGTGGCAAAGTGTGAACACCGGCTAACAAAGTGAAAGCATAAGCAAGAATGTAAAGTCGGTGAGAACACGTACTCCCCCAAGCTTAGGCTTTTGGCCTAACTTGGTCTACTCCCAAGGATGGAAATAACCAGCTCCGGGGTACTCCGGAGTGGACTGAGGATGCCACTGCTGTGTGAGCTCCTCTGGCTCCCACTTATAAATTGGCGTCTGGTACTCGACTGGTGGCTCGGGCATGGGCACCTGTGGTTGGGCCAAGCCCTAATATGCGTAGATGTCGGAGGGCATAATAGTGTACCTGCCTGCATGAAGATTGAACAAAGAAGGAGCAGGCAAGGAAATAGTCTGACGAGTACCCTGACTAAATACCAGGTTCTAAATCATCCTTCTACTTATATCTCTATCAAGAAAGTCATGGCGAACCATGCTATCGTAATCTAGATATCTCTCGGGAAGAAGAATCTCTTCTTCCTCATCTAGTCTAATAGGTATCTCAAAGTTTCTGGCAAGACGGGTAGCATAGATACCTCCATAGACAACACCTTTAGAACGGTCCAGGTTCAACCGATGAGCTACTATAGCGCCTAAGCTATAAGTTTTATCGCTATAAAGGGCTTCGCGCAAGACCGCAAGATCCGGGGAACTAAGTGACCCAGCTTTCCCACGGCAATCAAACATTTTCCCACAAATAATGAGAAGTACCGAAGCACGGGAAAATGAATGCTAGCAGCTCTAGCACAAGACACTCCTCTCTCCTCTCCTACAGCAATTGTACCGATGAAAGCATCCAAGTCCCGTGGACGAGGTTCATGAATATCCCCAACATAAGGTAATTTGCAAACATTGCAAAAATCCTGGAGTGACATGCGCTGGGGGATATCATAAAGTTTAAACTCAACCATAGGAGGATTCTTCCTCGGATAGAAGTTAAAGATTTGTATGAAGATATTAGTGAGGAGGAGGTATTGCGGACACTTATCTTCAACGAAGGCGGTAAGGCCTACGTTCTCCACCAAGTGATAGAAGTCCTCACAAATTCCAGCGGCGTGTAAGAACACGTCGCTTGGCCACTCGCACGCTCGAACTTCTGCGACTCGAGGGACCAAATACTTGGGCTTCTTCTCACTCCCATCATCCTTGGGGTCATGGCTTGACGAGCCTCTTAAGAACGTCCTCATCTTTTCCCTTTTCTATCTTTGAAAATTTCTAAATTTTTTAGTGATTCTAAGGAAAAGTGAATAAGGCTCAATGAAACTCGTAGCAACTACTCCCACAAGTGCCTAGAGGCCATATTACGCATCAAAACTACTTGGGACCAGCTAAAACCAGCATGCAAAGCTCAAGAACATGGTCACCGAGGCAGCAAAAATACGTGGAGTATAAGGCACTAGAGCAAAAACTAATTGGACCAATGGAGGAGTAACTTACCAAGGAGTAATTTCCCCAAAACAGTTCGGAGAATGGTGATTTGAGCAAAGAGATCGAAAATACCAGCAAGAGGAGCAAGAACACGGGTTTGAGCTGCGAAACGATTTTTTCTGGAGGTAGGAAAAGCGGATGAGAGCAAGAATGAGTGGAGGGGGTACCTGTGGGCCCCACAAGCCTGGGTGGCGCGGCCAGGGGGTGCCCGCGCCCCTAGGGCTTGTGGCCCACTGGTGTGGCCCCCAGACAGACTCTTTGTCCCAGTATTTTTCAAAAAATCCAGAAAAAATCATACTTTATTTTCACAGCGTTCGGAGAACTTTTATTTTCGGGGTACTTTTCTACTGGATGCTAAAACAGAAAACAGGGAAAACTATACTAAATCTATCATTTTTCTTCTAAGCAACCGAAGGTGAAAGCCTGGAACAGAGGTTTGTGACTCCTCGATTCATCCATCTCATGGTCATCGAAAGTAATCCGCTAGTGAGGTTGATCAAGCCTCTTTGACAAACCTTTTCGAATCGCAAAAGAGAACGGAGAATTCTCGAATAGCCACTAGGTCATCTCAATGGGGATGTGTATCTCCCCAACAAGCAAATCATACTTCATCTTGACACGAGGAATAGGGCATTCAAAGCTCCCAATAAGAATCGATGAAGTTTTTTCGATAGCATTGATGCAATGTACTCGATATTGTTTCTTCGGAAAGTGCACCGTATGCTCATTACCGTTGACATGGAAAGTGACATTGCCTTTGTTGCAATCTATAACAACCCCTGCCATGTTTAAAAAGGGTCTTCCGAGGATGACCGCCATGGCATCGTCCTCAGGAATATCCAAGATAACAAAGTCTGTTAAGATAGAGGTGTTAGCAACCACAACAGGCACATCCTCGCAAATGCCGATAGGGAAAGCATTTGATTTGCCGGCCATTTGCAGAGAGATATAAGTGGGTTTCAACTTATCCAGTTCAAGTCTACGATAGAGAGAGAGATGTGATGACCCACAAGTATAGGGGATTAATCGTAGTCCTTTCGATAAGTAAGAGTGTCGAACCCAACGAGGAGAACAAGGCTCTGATAAACGGTTTTCAGCAAGGTAATAACTGCAAGCACTGAAACTAGCGGTAACAAGTGATGGTGTAGTGAGGTGAAACGTAGCAAGCGAAAAGTAACATGTAACAAGTAGTAGCAGCGGTGCAACAAAGTGGCCCAATCCCTTTTATAGCAAGGGACAAGCCTGAACAAGGTCTTATAGGAGGAAAAACGCTCCCGAGGACACACGGGAATTTCTATCATGCTAGTTTCATCATGTTCATATCATTCACGTTCGTTACTTTGATAGTTTGATATGTGGCTGGACCGGATCTTGGGTACTGCCCTTACTTGGACAAGCATCCCACTTATGATTATCCCCTCTCGCAAGCATCCGCAACTACGAAAGAAGAATTAATACAGCATCTAACCATAGCATTAGACTAGTGGATCCAAATCAGCCCCTTATGAAGCAACGCATAGACTCGGGTTTAAGCTTCTATCACTCTAGCAACCCATCATCTACTTACTACTCCCCAATGCCTTCCTCTAGGCCCAAAGATGGTGAAGTGTTATGTAGTCTACCTTCACATAACACCACTAGAGGAAAATACAACATACATCATATCAAAATACCGAACGAATACCAAATTCACATGACTATTATCAGCATGACTTATGCCATGTCCTCAGGAACAAAAGTAACTACTCACAAAGCATAATCATAATCATGATCAGAGGTGTAATGAGTAGCATCAAGGATCTGAACATAAACTCTTCCACCAAGTAATCCAACTAGCATCAACTACAAAGAGTAATCAACACTACTAGCAACCTTACAAGTACAAATCGGAGTCGCGAGACGGAGATTGGTTACAAGAGATGAACTAGGGTTTGGAGAGGAGATGGTGCTGATGAAGATGTTGATGGAGATGACTCCCCTTCGACGAGAGGAGTGTTGGTGATGACGATGGCCACGATTTCCCCCTCCGGGAGGGAAGTTTACCTGGCAGGATTGTCCTGCCGGAGCTCTAGATTGGTTCTGCTCAAGTTCCGCCTCGTGGCGGCGGAGAATCCACGAAAAAGCTCCACCCTGATTTTTTCTCGGACGAAACCCTTCATATAGCAAAAGAGGGGGGCCAGTGGGCCACCAGGGTGCCCACAAGCCCTGTTGCCGCGGACAGGGGGGTAGGCTGCGGCAACCAGGCTTGTGGGCCCCTGGCAGCTCCCCTCTGGCATTTCTTTCGCCCGGTATTTTTTATATATTCCCATAAAATTCCACGTTGATTTTCACGGCATTTGGAGTTGCGCAGAATACAGGACTCAGACTTGCTCCTTTTCCAGTCCAGAATTCCATCTGCCGGTATTCACCCTCTTCAAATAAACCTTGCAAAATTAGAGAGAAAAGGCATAAGTATGGTACCACAAAGTATAATAACAGTCCATAAAGCGATAAATATCAACATGAAAGCATGATGCAAAATGGACGTATCAACTCCCCCAAGCTTAGACCTCGCTTGTCCTCAAATGAAAACCAAGATCCATAAATATGTCCACACGTTTAGGGATGAAGGTGTCGATAAAACATAATACAGATATGAGGGCATCATGATCACACATAGAACAACAATACATCATAGAGATTCTTATGGGAAAGTAACAATTCCTTCACAAAGCAAAGTATGAAATAAAAACCTTACCGAGAAGTAGCCAACAACAATCCGTAGTCATTGAAGCAATTGCAATTTATCATAACATCAGAAAGAGTCAAATGAGAGCTTGTAAAGCAAATCCACATACTCAATCATCTCTTTTGTTTTCCACAATTGTTACAACTCACGTGGCACTCATTGTATCAAAGTTTCAGTTGGACACAGACAAAGATGGGGGCTTATAATTTTGCCTCCCAACCATTTACCTCAAGGGTAAAGTTAACAATAATAAAGCATAAGTACTCATCTCCAAGTTGATATATGAATATAGATCTTTCCCAAGCATATGACGTTCACCAAGAAAAAGTCTAAATAAGGAATTGGTGAAGATCACCATGACTCTTACAAGGGCAAAAAGTAAAGGTACAAGATAGGCCCTTCGCAGAGAGAAGCAGAGGTTGTCATGCGCTTTTGAGGTTTGGATGAGTGTCCTCTTAGTGCGGAGGAACGTCACTTTATATTGCCTCCTGTGATAAAGAACTTTATTATGCAATCTGTCGCTTTTATGTCTTCCTCATCACAGGTTCGTACAAAGCTTATTTTCCACACACTAATAGATCATACATATTAGAGAACAATTTTTATTGCTTGCATCGATGACAACTTACTTGAAGGATCTTATTCAATCCATACGTAGGTATGGTGGACACTCATGGAAAAACTGGGTTGAAGGTTTATGGATGCACAATTAGTATCTCTACTTGGTGCGGGAGTTTTGGCTAATATGAGGTGGAAACAATCGTCACATGCTAAGGGATCTCTAATCATATAACATTGTTTGGAACCAAGCAAACACAATTCATTATGTTGTCTTCCTTGTCCAACATCTACTTCTAAGCATGTAATAGTTTGGTGAGTGCTCACAATTATAGAAAGTGTCTAAGATGATATATTTATATGTGAACCTCTCTTTCCTTATTACTTCTTATTAATTGCAACAATGACTGAGGTCTATGTTGGTCTATTCTCAACAAGTTTCAATCATCATACTTGTTATATGTGAAGCTATCACTTTCCATAAGATCATCTCATGATATTTCATCCAATCGTTCTTTTCATACTTTTGATCACGACACAAAACAAAGCCCTTGACTAAGATACTCTTTATTATATAGCTCACAAGCTCGACTACATCGGGGAGACACAAGGCAAAAGACTCAAACTAAACACTAAAGACTTAATCCACTAAGATAAGAAATAAAAACTGAAAAGGAAAGAACTAAAACAAAGGTAAAAGCAAAAGATATAAAGGTGGTACGATACCAGGGCAACTCCCCCAAGCTTGGCATAAGCCAAGGGAGTTGCCCATACCAATGCTTAGTTGTCTTCCTTTGGTGGTGATGGTGGTGGATTCTTTGCCTTTGATTCCAAGAGATCTATCAATCTTTGATTTATACCTTGGAGATCTGCGACATGGTTTTCTAGCAAAACAACTTCACGAGAAAGGGAAATATTGCGAGCATGAGTTGTTTCACAAAACCAAGAGTTCAATCAAGGATGGAGACAACACGTGGAGGAAGGGTTGGAGAAAATCCACTCCTTCAACGTCTTCAATATTGAACATAGGTTGAACTTCCTCCCTAGCTTGGGTTTTCTCCTTAGCTTTGTCACTGGCTTCTGTGACTTCTACTCTTTTTAGATCAGCATCTACTTCTTCATGAACTTGAGGGAGATTATTCTCCCCAACAGATTCCTGAGACATCTTTGCTCTAAATCTGCGGCACACAACTGGCACGAAACAAAAACAGAGGAAAACTGCGCGATACGGAGATCAAAACCCTCGGGCGTATATATAATGATTTTTTTCTGGACCAGACGGAGTGTTCCACAAGAATGCGAAGTCAGGGAGGCACATGAGGTGCCCACAAGCCCTGTTGCCGCGGCCAGGGGGTAGGCCGCGGCAACCAAGCTTGTGGCCGCCTCGTGCGCTCTCCGGACTGCTTTTGATTTTTCTAATTTTCCATAAATTCCAAAACGGAGAAAAATTCCTATTGGAAAAGTTTCAGAGTCCAATTACTTACCGAAACACATACCTCTTCATTTTCAGGGTCTGAAACAGGCTGATAAACATCCCTTATGTACTCCTCTTCAGTTATGATATTGATGATATTGGTCTCAACATTTATGGGAGTACGAGAGATATAATGCTTGATTCTTTGCCCATTTACCACTCTAGGAAAATTACCTTCCGTGTTATTGATTTTGATGGCACCGGAACGATATACTTCCTCGATAATGTAGGGACCTTCCCATTTAGAGAGAAGCTTGCCTACGAAGAATCTTAAGCGAGAATTGTATAGCAAGACATAATCACCTACATTGAACTCTCGTTTTTGTATTCTTTTATCGTGCCATCTCTTAACCTTTTCCTTGAACAACTTGGCATTCTCATATGCCTGGGCCCTCCATTCATCTAATGAGCTAATATCAAACAACCGCTTCTCACTGGCAAGTTTGAAATCGAAGTTGAGCTCTTTGATTGCCCAATAAGCTTTGTGTTCCAGCTCAAGAGGTAAATCACAGGCCTTATCATAAACCATTTTATACGGTGACATGCCCACGGGATTCTTATAAGCAGTCCTATAAGCCCATAGTGCATCGTCAAGTTTTCTAGACCAATTCTTTCGAGATCTATTGACGGTCTTTTGTAAGATCAATTTGATCTCCCTATTACTCAACTCCACTTGACCACTAGACTGAGGATGATAAGGAGATGCAACTCAATGGTTGACATCATACTTAGCGAGCATCTTGCGGAAAACACCATGAATGAAGTGTGAACCGCCATCAGTCATCAGATATCTAGGGACTCCAAATCTTGGGAAAATGACTTATTTAAGCATCTTAATAGAGGTGTTGTGATCAGCATTTCTGGTGGGGATAGCTTCTACCCACTTAGTGACGTAATCCACAACAAATAAGATGTGAGTATACCCATTGGAACTCGGGAAAGGTCCCATATAATCAAAGCCCCAGACATCAAATGGTTCAATGACAAGTGAATAGTTCATAGGCATTTCCTGACGCTTACTGATGTTCCCTATTCTTTGGCATTCGTCACAAGACAAGACAAACTTACGGGCATCCTTGAAGAGAGTGGGCCAATAGAAACCTGATTGCAATACCTTATGAGCAGTTCTGTCTCCAGCATGGTGTCCTTCGTAGGCTTCGGAATGACACTTCTGCAGGATCTGTCCCTGTTCATGTTCAGGCACACAATGTCTAATAACACCATCTACTCCTTCCTTATAAAGGTGAGGATCATCCAAAAAGTAGTGTCTCAAATCAAAGAACATTTTTTTCTTTTGCTGGTTGGTGAAACTGGGTGGTATGTATTTGGCTACGATATAGTTTGCGTAATCAGCATACCACGGTGCACTATGTGAAGTGCTGATGACATTCAATTACTCATCAGGAAAGCTGTCATCAATAGGTCGTGGGTCATCAAGGACATTCTCTAGCCTAGACAAGTTATCTGCTACAGGGTTATCAACACCCTTTCGGTCAACAACGTGCAAATCAAATTCTTGTAGCAGGAGAACCCATCTGATTAGCCTAGAATTAGCGTCCTTCTTCTCCATAAGGTACTTAATAGCAGCATGATCAGAGTGAATAGTGACTTTGGAGTCAACGATATAAGATCTGAACTTTTCACATGCAAACACGACTGCTAAAAACTCCTTCTCCGTAGTGGCATAGTTTCTTTGGGCACTGTCTAGAGTTTTACTAGACTAGTGAATGCCATTCAACTTCTTGTGAACTCTTTGTCCTTGAACAACACCAACAGCATAATCACTAGCACCGCACATGATTTCAAAGGGCAAGTTCCAATCAGGTGGTTGAACAATAGGTGCGGTTATCAAGGCCTTCTTAAGTATTTCGAAAGCTTCCTCACAATCATCATCAAAAACAAAAGGAACATCCTTCTGCAAGAGGTTTGTAAGAGGCCTAGAAATCTTAGAGAAGTCTTTAATGAACCTTCTATAGAAACCAACATGACCTAGGAAACTTTGTATACCTCTGATATCTGTGGGGCAAGGCATTTTCTCAATTGCATCAACCTTAACCTTATCAACTTCAATGCCTTTCTTAGAGATTTTGTGTCCTAAGACGATGCCTTCATTAACCATGAAGTGGCACTTCTCCCAGTTCAAGACGAGGTTGGTATCTTTGCATCTCTGTAAGACTCGATCAAGGTTGCTGAGGCAATCGTCAAAGGAAGAACCGTAAACAGAGAAATCATCCATGAAAACCTCAACAATCTTTTCACAAAAGTTAGAGAATATAGCCATCATACATCTTTGAAAGGTGGCAGGTGCATTGCACAAGCCAAAAGGCATATGTCTATAAGCAAAGGTACCGAAGGGGCAGGTGAAAGTGGTTTTCTCCTGATCAGATTGTGCAATAGGTATTTGCGAGAAACCTGAATAACCATCTACAAAGCAGAAGTGTGTGTGTTTAGATAGCCTTTCTAGCATTTGGTCGATAAACGACAAAGGATAATGGTCTTTCTTGGTTCCCTTGTTCAGTTTCCGGAAGTCTATCACCATCCTATAGCCAGTAATAATCCTCTGTGGGATTAGTTCATTATTATCATTAGGAACGACGGTGATACCTCCCTTCTTAGGTACGCAATGTACACAACTTACCCAATCACTATGAGCAACACGATAAATGATTCCTGCTTCCAGAAGCTTTAATATTTCTTCCCCCCCGACCTCTTTCATCCTCGGATTTAATCTCCGTTGATATTCAGCAACTGGCTTAGAATCAGGATCGGTTTTAATCTTGTGCTGACATAGAGTGGGACTAATAGCCTTAAGATCATCAAGAGTATATCCAATGGCAGCACGGTGCTTCCTCAAAGTTTTTAATAACTACTTCTCTTCGTGATTCGAGAGGTGAGCACTAATAATTGTTGGGGAACGTCGCATGAGAAACAAAAAAATTCCTACGCGCACGAAGACCTATCATGGTGATGTCCATCTACGAGGGGGATTTCAGATCTACTTACCCTTGTAGATCGCACAGCAGAAGCGTTAATAAACGCGGTTGATGTAGTGGAACGTCCTAACGTCCCTCGATCCGCCCTGCGAACCGTCCCACGAACCGTCCCGCGATCCGTCCCACGATCCGCTCCGATCTAGTGCCGAACGGACGGCACCTCCGCGTTCAACACACGTACATCTCGATGATGATCTCGACCTTCTTGATCCAGCAAGAGAGACGGAGAGGTAGATGATTTCTCCAGCAGCGTGACGGCGCTCCGGAGGTTGGTGGTAATCTAATCTCAGCAGGGCTCCGCTCGAGCTCCGCAGAAACGCGATCTAGAGGAAAAACCGTGGAGGTATGTGGTCGGGCTGCCGTGGAAAAGTTGTCTCAAATCAGCCCTAAAACCTCAATATATATATGTGGGAGGGGAGGGGCCTTGCCTTGGGGCTCAAGGAGCCCCAAGGGGTTCGGCCGATGGGGGGAGGAGGAGTCCTCCTCCAATCCTAGTCCAACTAGGATTGGAAGGTGGAGTCCTTCCCTTCCTTCCCACTTCCCCCTTTTTTTTTCTTTCGCCTTCGATTTTCTATCTCCCTGCGCCGGGGCCTCTCTGGGCTTGCCCACCAGCCCACTAAGGGCTGGTGCGGCACCCCTAAGGCCTATGGGCTTCCCCAGGGTGGGCTGCCCCTCCCCCCCCGTTGAACATCCGGAACCCATTCGTCATTCCCGGTACATTCCCGGTAATTCCGAAAACCTTCCAGTAATCAAATGAGGTCATCCTATATATCAATCTTCATATTTGGACCACTCCTGAAACCCTTGTGACATCCGTGATTTCATCCGGGACTCCGAACAACATACGGTAACCAACCATATAACTCAAATACGCATAAAACAACGTCGAACCTTAAGTGTGCAGACCCGACGGGTTCGAGAACTATATAGACATGACCCGAGGGACTCCTCGGTCAATATCCAATAGCGGGACCTGGATGCCCATATTGGATCCTACATATTCTACGAAGATCTTATCGTTTGAACCTCAGTGCCAAGGATTCATATAATCCCGTATGTCATTCCCTTTGTCCTTCGGTATGTTACTTGCCTGAGATTCGATCGTCAGTATCCGCATACCTATTTCAATCTCGTTTACAGGCAAGTCTCTTTACTCGTTCCTTAATACAAGATCCCGCAACTTACACTAAGTCACATTGCTTGCAAGGCTTGTGTGTGATGTTGTATTACTGAGTGGGCCCCGAGATACCTCTCCGTCACACGGAGTGGCAAATCCTAGTCTTGATCCATACTAACTCAACGGACACCTTCGGAGATACCTGTAGAGCATCTTTGTAGCCACCCAGTTACGTTGTGACGTTTGATACACACAAAGCATTCCTCCGGTGTCAGTGAGTTATATGATCTCATGGTCATAGGAATAAATACTTGACACGCAGAAAACAGTAGCAACAAAATGACACGATCAACATGCTACGTCTATTAGTTTGGGTCTAGTCCATCACATGATTCTCCCAATGATGTGATCCAGTTATCAAGCAACAACACCTTGTACATAGTCAGAAGACCCTGACTATCCTTGATCAACTGGCTAGCCAACTAGAGGCTTGCTAGGGACAGTGTTTTGTCATTGTATCCACACATGTATCTAAGTCTTCATTCAATACAATTATAGCGTGGATAATAAACGATTATCTTGACACAGGAATTATAATAATAACTTATTTATCATTGCCTCTAGGGCATAATTCCAACAGTCTCCCACTTGCACTAGAGTCAATAATCTAGCCCTCACATCACCATGCAAATTACATTGTAATAAATCTAACACCCATACAGTTCTGGTGTTGATCATGCTTTGCCCGTGGAAGAGGTTTAGTCAGCGGGTCTGCTACATTCAGATCCGTGTGCACTTTGCATATATTTACGTCCTCCCCTTCGACGTAGTCGCAGATGAGGTTGAAGCGTCGTTTGATGTGTCTGGTCTTCTTGTGAAACCGTGGTTCCTTTGCTAAGGCAATGGCACCCGTGTCGTCACAGAACAAGGTTATTGGATTCAGTGCGCTTGGCACCACTCCAAGATCTGTCATGAACTGCTTCATCCAGACACCCTCCTTAGCCGCCTCCGAGGCAGCGATGTACTCCGCTTCACATGTAGAATCAGCTACGACGCTTTGCTTGGAACTGCACCAGCCTACCGCACCCCATTAAGAATAAATACGTATCCGGTCTGCGACTTAGAGTCGTCCGGATCTGAGTCAAAGCTTGCATCGACGTAACTTTTTACGGCGAGCTCTTCGTCACCTCCATACACGAGAAACATCTCCTTAGTCCTTTTCAGGTACTTCAGGATATTCTTGACCACCGTCCAGTGATCCACTCCTGGATTACTCTGGAACGTGCCTGCCATACTTATGGCTAGGCTAACGTCCGGTCTAGTGCACAGCATTGCATACATGATAGAAGCTCTGGCTGAAGCATAGGGGACGATGCTCATATGCTCTCTATCTTTATCAGTTGCTGGGCACCGAGTCTTACTCAATCTCGTACCTTGTAAAACTGGCAAGAACCCCTTCTTGGACTGTTCCATTTTGAACCTCTTCAAAACTTTATCAAGGTATGTACTTTGTGAAAGTCCTGTGAGGCGTTTCGATCTATCCCGATAGATCTTAATGCCTAGAATGTAAGAAGCTTCTCCTAGGTCCTTCATAGAGAAACTTTTATTCAAGTAATCCTTTATGCTCTCCAAAAACTCCACGTTGTTTCCAATCAGCAATATGTCATCCACATATAATATTAGAAACTCCACAGAGCTCCCACTCACTTTCTTGTAAACACAAGATTCTCCAACCACTTGTTAAACCCAAATGCTTTGATCACCTCATAAAAGCGTTTATTCCAACTCCAAGATGCTTGCACGAGTCCATAAATGGATCACTGGAGCTTGCACACTTTGTTATCATTTTTAGGATCAACAAAACCTTCGGGTTGCATCATATACAACTCTTCCTTAAGGAAACCGTTAAGGAACGCCGTTTTGACATCCATCTGCCAGATTTCATAATCGAAAAATGCAGCTATTGCTAACATGATTCTGATGGACTTAAGCATCGCTACGGGTGAGAACGTCTCATCGTAGTCAACTCCTTCAACTTGTGAAAAACCCTTTTCCACAAGTCGAGCTTTATAAACGGTCACATTACCGTCAGCGGTCGTCTTCTTCTTAAATATCCATTCGTTCTGAATGGCCTTGCGGCCCTCAGGTAGTACTTCCAAAGTCCATACTTTGTTTTCATACATGGATCCTATCTCGGACTTCATGGCCTCCAGTCATTTGTTGGAATCCGGGCCCACCATTTCTTCTTCATAATTCGCAGGCTCATTGCTGTCTAACAACATAATTGATAAGACGGGATTACTGTACCACTCTGGAGTAGTACGCGGTCTCGTCGACCTGCGAGGTTCGACAGGAACTTGATCTGGAGTTTCATGCTCATCATCATTAACTTCCTCCTCAACCAGTGTCGCAACGACAGGGGTTTCCCCTTGCCCTGCGCCACCATCTCGAGAGAAACTCCTTGTCGAGAAAAGCTCCGTTCTTAGCAACAAACACTTTGTCCTCGGATTTGAGATAGAAGGTATACCCAACTGTCTCTTTCGGGTAACCTATGAAGACGCACTTTTCCGCTTTGGGTTCCAGCTTTTCAGGCTGAAGCTTTTTGACATAAGCATCACATCCCCAAACTTTAAGAAACGACAACTTTGGTCTTTTGCCATACCACAGTTCGTATGGTGTCGTCTCAACGGATTTTTATGGTGCCCTATTTAAAGTGAATGCAGCTGTTTCTAATGCATAACCCCAAAACGATAACGGCAAAACGGTAAGAGACATCATAGATCGCACCATCTCTAATAAAGTACGATTAGGACGTTCGGACACACCATTACGCTATGGTGTTCCAGGCGGTGTCAACAGTGAAACAATTCCACATTGTCTTAAGTGAGCACCAAACTCGAAACTCAGATATTCGCCCCCACGATCAGACCGCAGGAATTTGATCTTCTTGTTACGATGATTTTCAACTTCACTCTAAAATTGCTTCTACTTTTCAAATGTTTCAGACTTGTGCTTCATCAGGTAGACATAACCATATCTACTCAAATCGTCAGTGAAGGTGAGAAAATAACGATATCCGCCGCGTGCCTCCACGCTCATCAGACCACACGCATCGGTATGTATGATTTCCAACAAGTCACTTGCACACTCCATTGTTCCGGAGAACGGAGTTTTAGTCATCTTGCCCATGAGGCATGGTTCGCACGTGTCAAGTGAATCAAAGTCAAGTGACTCCAAAAGTCCATCGGTATGGAGTTTCTTGATGCGCTTTACACCAATATGACCTAAGAGGCAGTGCCACAAAAACATGGTGCTATCATTGTTAACTCTAACTCTTTTGGTCTCAATGTTATGTATATGTGTATTATCACTATCAAGATTCAATATGAACAATCCTCTCACATTGGGTGCATTACCATAAAAGATATTACTCATAGAAATACAACAACCATTATTCACTGACTTAAACGAGTAACCGTCTCACAATAAACAAGATCCAGATATAATGTTCATGCTTAACGCAGGCACTAAATAACAATTATTCAAGTTCATAACTAATCCTGATGGTAACTGAAGTGAAACTGTGCCGACGGTGATTGCATCAACCTTGGAACCATTTCCCACGAGCATCGTCACTTCATCTTTCGCCAGCCTTCGCCAATTCCGCAGTTCCTGTTTCGAGTTGCAAATATGAGCAACAGAACCGGTATCGAATACCCAGGCACTACTACGAGAGATGGTTAAGTACACATCAATAACATGGATATCAAATATACCTGATTTTTCTTTGGCCGCCTTCTTATCAGACACATACTTGGGGCAGTTGCGCTTCTAGTGACCCATACCCTTGCAATAATAGCACTCCGTTTCAGGCTTAGGTCCAGCTTTGGGTTTCTTCGTCGGATTGGCAACAGGTTTGCCGCTCTTCTTTGAATTACCCTTCTTTCCTTTGTCGTTTCTCTTGAAACTAGTGGTCTTATTCACGATCAACACTTGATGTTCTTTACGGAGTTCTGACTCTGTGACTTTCATCATCGCGAACAACTCGCTGGGTTACTTGTTCATCCCTTGCATGTTGTAGTTCAACACAAAGCCCTTATAGCTTGGTGGCAATGATTGAAGAATTCTGTCAATGATAGCGTCTTGCAGGAGTTCAGTCCCTAGCTCAGCTAGACGGTTTGAGTACCCAGACATTTTGAGCACGTGTTCACTGACAAACAAATTCTCCTCCATCTTGCAAGCATAGAATTTATCGGAGGTCTCATACCTCTTGATCCGGGCGTTCTTCTAAAAGATAAACTTCAACTCCTAGAACATCTCATATGCTCCATGACGCTCAAAGCGAGGTCGAAGTCCCGGTTCTAAGCCATACAAGACTGCACATTGAACTACTGAGTAGTCCTCCTTACGTGTTAACCAAGCGTTCTTAACATCTTGGTCAGCCGTAGCGGGTGGTTCATCTCCTAGAGCAGCATCAAGGACATAATCCTTCTTCCCAGCTTGCAGGATCAACTTAAGATTACGAGCCCAGTCTACAAAGTTTCTTCCATCATCTTTCAACTTAGCTTTCTCTAGGAACGTATTAAAATTTAGGGTGACTGTCGCGTGAGCCATGATCTACAACACAAATATATTCAAAGTGGACTTAGACTATGTTCAAAATAATTAGAGTTTAACTTAATCAAATTACTTACTAAACTCCCACTCAAAAAGTACATCTCTCTATTCATTTGAGTGGTTCATGGTCCAATTCCACTAGCTCAAGTCCGATCATCACGTGGGTTGAAGATAGTTTCAGTGGTAAGCATCCCTATGCTAATCATATCAACTATATTATTCATGATCGACCTTTCGGTCTCATGTGTTCCGAGGCCATGTCTGCACATGCTAGGCTCGTCAAGCTTAACCCGAGTGTTCCGCGTGTGCAATTGTTTTGCACCCGTTGTATGTGAACGTTGAGTCTATCACACCCGATCATCACGTGGTGTCTCGAAATGACGAACTGTAGCAACGGTGCATAGTCGGGGAGAACACAATTTCATCTTGAAATTTTAGTGAGACATCACCTCATAATGCTACCGTCATTCTAAGAAAAATAAGGTGCATAAAAGGATTAACATCACATGCAATTCATAAGTGACATGATATGGCCATCATCACATGCTTCTTGATCTCCATCACCAAAGCACCGACACGATCTTCTGTCACCGGCGCCACACCATGATCTCCATCAACGTGTCGCCATCGGGGTTGTCGTGCTACTCATGCTATTACCACTAAATCTACATCCTATAAATATAGTAAACGCATCTGCAAGCACAAACGTTAGTTTAAAGACAACCCTATGGCTCCTGCCGGTTGTCGTACCATCGACGTGCAAGTCGATATTAACTATTACAACATGATCATCTCATACATCCAATATATCACATCACATTGTTGGCCATATCACATCACAAGCATACCCTGCAAAAACAAGTTAGACGTCCTCTAATTGTTGTTGCATGTTTTACGTGGTGACCATGGGTATCTAGTAGGATCGCATCTTACTTATGCAAACACCACAACGGAGATATATGAATTGCTATTTAACCTCATCCAAGGACCTCCTCGGTCAAATCCGATTCAACTAAAGTTGGAGAAACCGACACTCGTCAGTCATCTTTGAGCAACGGAGTTACTCGTAGCGATGAAACCAGTCTCTCGTAAGCGTACGAGTAATGTCGGTCCGAGCCGCTTCGATCCAAAAATACCGCGGAATCAAGAAAAGACTAAGGAGGGAAGCAAATCGCACATCACCGCACACAAAAACTTTTGTGTTCTACTCGAGAAGACATCTAAGCATGAACCTAGCTCATGATGCCACTGTTGGGGAACTTCGCATGGGAAACAAAAAATTTCCAACGCGCACGAAGACCTATCATGGTGATGTCCATCTACGAGGGGGATTTCAGATCTACGTACCCTTGTAGATTGCACAACAGAAGCGTTAATAAACGCGGTTGATGTAGTGGAACGTCCTCACGTCCCTCGATCCGCCCCGTGAACCGTCCCACGAACCGTCCCGCGATCCGTCCCACGATCCGCTCCGATCTAGTGCCGAACGGACGACACCTCCGCGTTCAGCACACGTACAGCTCGACGATGATCTCGGCCTTCTTGATACAGCAAGAGAGATAGAGAGGTAGATGAGTTCTCCGGCAGCGTGACGGTGCTCCGGAGGTTGGTGGTCATGTAATCTCAGCAGGGCTCCGCCGGAGCTCCGCAGAAACGTGATCTAGAGGAAAAACTGTGGAGGTATGAGGTCGGGCTGCCGTGGAAAAGTTGTCTCAAATCAGCCCTAAAACCTCCGTATATATAGGTGGGAGGGGAGGGGCCTTTCATTGGGGCTCAAGGAGCCCCAAGGGGTTCGGCCGATGGGGGGAGGAGGAGTCCTCCTCCAATCCTAGTCCAACTAGGATTGGAAGGTGGAGTCCTTCCCTTCCTTCCCACTTCCCCCTTTTTTTCTTTCTCCTTTGATTTTCTATCTCCCTGCGCAGGGGCCTCTCTGGGCTTGCCCACCAGCCCACTAAGGGCTGGTGCGGCACCCCTAAGGCTTATGGGCTTCCCCGGGGTGGGCTGCGCCCCCCGGTGAACATCCGGAACCCATTCGTCATTCCCGGTAATTCCGAAAACCTTCCGGTAATCAAATGAGGTGATCCTATATATCAATCTTCGTCTCCGGACCATTCCGAAAACCCTCGTGACCTCCGTGATTTCATCCGGGACTCCGAAGAACATTCGGTAACCAACCATATAACTCAAATACGCATAAAACAACGTCGAACCTTAAGTGTGCAGACCCTGCGGGTTCGAGAACTATGTAGACATGACCCGAGGGACTCCTCGGTCAATATCCAATTGCGGGACCTGGATGCCTATATTGGATCCTACATATTCTACGAAGATCTTATCGTTTGAACCTCAGTGCCAAGGATTTATATAATCCCGTATGTCATTCCCTTTGTCCTTCGATATGTTACTTGCCCGAGATTCGATCGTCAGTATCCGCATACCTATTTCAATCTCGTTTACCGGCAAGTCTCTTTACTCGTTTCGTAATACAAGATCCCGCAACTTACACTAAGTCACATTGCTTGCAAGGCTTGTGTGTGATGTTGTATTACCGAGTGGGCCCCGAGATACCTCTCTGTCACACGGAGTGACAAATCCCAGTCTTGATCCATACTAACTCAACGGACACCTTCGGAGATACCTGTAGATCATCTTTATACACACAAAGCATTCCTCTGGTGTCAGTGAGTTATATGATCTCATGGTCATAGGAATAAATACTTGACACGCAGGAAACAGTAGCAACAAAATGACACGATCAACATGCTACGTCTATTAGTTTGGGTCTAGTCCATCACATGATTCTCCCAATGATGTGATCCAGTTATCAAGCAACAACACCTTGTACATAGTTAGAAGACCCTGACTATCCTTGATCAACTGTCTAGCCAACTAGAGGCTTGCTAGGGACAATGTTTTGTCTATGTATCCACACATGTATCTAAGTCTTCATTCAATACAGTTATAGCATGGATAATAAACGATTATCTTGACACATGAATTATAATAGTAACTTATTTATCATTGCCTCGAGGGCATAATTCCAACAATAATAATATGATATATCTCCTTCTCATCAATATAGGCATACTTAAGAGTATCTGGTAACTGTTTTAGCTCGAACACAGGATCACCCTTTGGTGGGGGAGGATCCCCAAGCAGTTCAACACGCAGATTATTCTTGAGAATAGGATATTTTTCTAAAACAATTTTATCTATCTCATCTCTTTCATCCATATGCATATCATTTTCATGCTGAAGCAGATATTGCTCTAAAGGATTCGTAGGAGGTACGGCAATAGAGGCGAGAGCAATGATTTCATGCCTACTAGACGACTCTTTTTCATGGGGTTGTCTTCCAAACTTGGAGAAGTTAAATTCATGAGACACACCCTCGAAACTAACAGTGACAGTGTGTTTAACGCAATCAATATGAGCATTGACAGTGTTGAGAAAGGGTCTACCAAATATGATGGGACAAAAGCTATCTTGTGCAGTTGCAAGGACGAGGAAATTAGTAGGATATTTCGTCTTACCACACAGGACTTCTACGTCTCTCACAATTCCCACAGGGCAGATAGTGTCTCTATTAGCTAGTGTAATAGTGACATCAATGGGTTCTAACTCAGCAGGTGCAATCTCATCTTTGATGTCATCATATAGGGACCGGGGTATTGCACTAACACTAGCACCCATATCACATAAACCATGATAACAGTGATCTCCTATCTTGACAGAAACAATGGGCAGGCCAACTATAGGTCTATATTTGTCTCTCGCGTGAGGTTTAGCAATTCTAGCGGAGTCCTCGGAGAATTTGATAACATGCCCGTCTATGTCTTCGGCTAAGAGATCTTTGATAATAGAAACACTATGTTCAACTCTAATTTCCTCAGGGGGTGCAAGTGCTGTAATGTAACCCCTACGTATCACAGTTGGAGCTTTAGAATAATCCTTTTTCCTAGCAGGGTAAGGTGGTTTCTCAGCGTAGGCACAAGGAACAATAGGATCACTAAAGGCAATGACTTTCTCTTCAACTAGATTGGGTTTAACTATGTTGACTTCTACAGGCGGATGATACTTAAACCACTTCTCTTTGGGAAGATCAACATGAGCAGCAAAAGATTCACATAGAGAAGCTATTATCTCAGAGTCAAGTCCATACTTAGCGCTAAAATCTCTAGAAGTGTTTGTTTCAACAAAAGATTTAATGCAATCAAACTGGAAATTCATACCTGACTCCTTACCTTCTTCAAGCTCCCAATCTTCAGAGTTACGTTTGATTCTTTCCAATAAATTCCACCTGTGGTCAATATCCTTCTTCATAAAAGAACCGGTACAAGAAGTGTCAAGCATGGCACGATCTTCATGAGAAAGCCGAGCATAAAAGTTTTGAGTGATAATTTCTCTCGAGAGCTCATGATTGGGGCATGCATATAGCATTGATTTAAGCCTCCCCCAAGCTTGAGCTATGCTTTCCCTGTCACAAGGCCAAAAGTTATAAATATAATTCTGATCACGATGTACTAAATGCATAGGACAAAACATTTGATGAAATTCCAATTTCAACCGATTGTAGTCCCATGATCCAGTATCATCACATAGCCTATACCATGTCAATGCCTTATCCTTCAAAGATAAAGGAAATACTTTCTTCTTTGCCTCATCCTCGGGCAAACCTGCAAGCTTAAATAAACCACAAACTTCATCTACATAGAGTAGATGCAAGTCTGGATGTGAAGATCCATCTCGTCTAAAAGGATTAGCCAGCAGTTTCTCAAGCATACCCGAAGGAATTTCATAAAAGATATTTTTAGTAGGTACCTCAGGTTTAGGAGAAACCCCTCGTGCTTCCATTCGTGGTGAAGATACCCCGAACAAATTCTTCAAAGGAACAGTCTCCATAGTTACAAGTGACAATAAATTTCAGCACAGTATATAAATGTTTCCTTACCAAATTCCACTTACCAAAGGCGCTTCCCTCCCCGGCAATGGCGCCAGAAAAGAGTCTTGATGACCCACAAGTATAGGGGATCAATCATAGTCCTTTCGATAAGTTAGAGTGTCGAACCCAACGAGGAGAAGAAGGCTCTGATAAACGGTTTTCAGCAAGGTAATAACTGCAAGCACTGAAAGTAGCGGTAACAAGTGATGGTGTAGTGAGGTGAAACGTAGTAAGCGAAAAGTAACAAGTAACAAGTAGTAGCAGCAGTGCAGCAAAGTGGCCCAATCCCTTTTATAGCAAGGGACAAGCCTGAACAAAGTCTTATAGGAGGAAAAATGCTCCCGAGGACACACGGGAATTTCTGTCATGCTAGTTTCATCATGTTCATATGATTCGCGTTCGTTACTTTGATAGTTTGATATGTGGGTGGACCGGCGCTTGGGTACTGCCCTTACTTGGACAAGCATCCCACTTATGATTAACCCCTCTCGCAAGCATCCGCACCTACGAAAGAAGAATTAAGATAACGTCTAACCATAGCATTAAACTAGTGGATCCAAATCAGCCCCTTACGAAGCAACGCATAGACTGGGGTTTAAGCTTCTGTCACTCTAGCAATCCATCATCTACTTACTACTCCCCAATGCCTTCCTCTAGGCCCAAAGATGGTGAAGTGTTATGTAGTCGACGTTCACATAACACCACTAGAGGAAAAGACAACATACAACATATCAAAATACCGAACGAATACCAAATTCACATGACTATTATTAGCATGACTTATCCCATGTCCTCAGGAACAAAAGTAACTACTCACAAAGCATAGTCATGATCAGAGGTGTAATGAGTAGCATCAAGGATCTGAACATAAACTCTTCCACCAAGTAATCCAACTAGCATCAACTACAAAGAGTAATCAACACTACTAGCAACCTTACAAGTACCAATCGGAGTCGCGAGACGGAGATTGGTTACAAGAGATGAACTAGGGTTTGGAGAGGAGATGGTGCTGATGAAGATGTTGATGGAGATGACTCCCCTCCGACGAGAGGAGTGTTGGTGATGACGATGGCGATGATTTCCCCCTCCGGGAGGGAAGTTTCCCCGGCAGGATCGTCCTGCGAAGCTCTAGATTGGTTCCTCTCAAGTTCCGCCTCATGGCAGCGGAGAATCCACGAAAAAGCTCCACCTTGATTTTTTTCTCATACGGAACCCTTCATATAGCAAAATAGGGGGGCCAGGTGGCCAACAGGGTTCCCACAAACCCTGTTGTCACGGCCAGGGGGGTAGGCCGCGGCAACCAGGCTTGTGGGCTCCTGGCAGCTCCCCTCTGACACTTATTTCACCCAATATTTTTTATATATTCCCAAAAAATTCCACGTTGATTTTCAGGGCATTCGGAGTTGTGCAGAATAGAGGACTCATCCTTGCTCCTTTTTCGGTCCAGAATTCCAGCTGTCGGTATTCTCCCTCTTCAAGTAAACCTTGCAAAATAAGAGAGAAAATGCATAAGTATGGTACCACAAAGTATAATAACAGTCCATAAAGCGATAAATATCAACATGAAAGCATGATGCAAAATGGACGTATCAAGAGGCATAACACTAATACCGGCTCCAAGGTCGCATAAAGCAGTTCTAACGTAGTTACCTTTAATGGAGCATGGTATAGTGGGTACACCGGGATCACCTAGTTTCTTAGGAGTTCCACCTTTGAAGGTATAATTAGCAAGCATGGTGGAAATCTCAACCTCAGGTATCCTCCTCTTATTAGTCACAATATCTTTCATGTACTTAGCATACGGAGACATTTTGAGCATAACTGTCGGACACATTTGCAGAAAGACAGGTCTAATCATCTCAACGAAGTGCTCAAAATCCTCATCATCCTTTGTATTGGATGGTTTAGGAGGAAAGGGCATAGGCTTCTGAACCCATGGTTCCATTTCTTTACCATGCTTCCTAGCAGTGAAGTCATTCTTATCATATCTTCTATTCTTTGGCTGTGGGTTATCAAGATCAACACTAGGTTCAATCTCCACATCCTTATCATTGCTAGGTTGAGCATCATCATGAACATCACTATTGATATTATCATTAGGCTCATGTTCATCACCAGATTGTGTTTCAGCATCAGAGACAGAGGCATCGTTTGGACTCTCAGGTGTAGCAGCAACAGGGTTGCTAGCGTGCAGGTTCCTATCATCTTTCCTCTTCTTTCTGGGATGACTAGTTGCATCAATGCTAACTCCTTGAGAATCTTGTTCAATTCTCTTCGGATGACCCTCAGGATATAAAGGTTCCTGGGTCATTCTACCGCCTCTAGTACCGACTCTGACAGAATTATCATTCAACTCATTGAGCAAGTCATTTTGAGCTTTAAGTACTTGTTCTACGTGAGTAGTAACCATAGAAGCATGTTTACTCAGAAGTTTAAGATCATTGACGTTTCTGTCCACATAAGAACTTGAATGACTAAGCA
This sequence comes from Hordeum vulgare subsp. vulgare, assembly GCF_904849725.1. NCBI lineage: Eukaryota > Viridiplantae > Streptophyta > Magnoliopsida > Poales > Poaceae > Hordeum > Hordeum vulgare. The sequence goes on along the minus strand of NC_058524.1, from coordinate 377,900,421 downwards.
TACGAGCATTCTTTTCCAATTGTCTGCTAACATAATCATTGAAACTCTGTTGTTTAGCAACAAAGTTATCAAATTCATCCAGGCATAAGCTAGCAGGTTTATCAAAAGGAATATCACTCTCATCAAACCTATGCAGAGAATTTACTTCTACTACCTGTATCGGGTTATCAAGACCATGAATCTCTTCGATATGTGGTAGAATTTTGACATCTTCAGATTTAATGCATTTCTCTCGCATAGATTTCTTGGCTTCTTGCATATCTTCAGGACTGAGGAATATAATACCTCCTTTTTCGGAGTTGGCTTAGGAGGTGGTTCGGGAATAGTCCAAGCATTCTCATTGCACAAGATGTTATTCAATAGAATCTCAGCTTGTTCTACAGTCTGTTCCCTAAAAACACTACCAGTACAACAATCTAAGTGGTCTTTGGAAGTATCGATAAGTCCATTATAGAAGATATCAAGTATCTCATTCTTCTCAAGAGGGTGATCAGGCAAAGCATTTAGTAGCTGGATGAGCCTCCCCCAAGCTTGTGGGAGACTCTCTTCTTCATCTTGAGCAAAGTTGTATATTTCCTGCAAGGCAGCTTGCTTCTTATGGGCAGGGAAATATTTTTCAGAGAAGTAGTAGACCATATCCCGGGGGCTACGCACACAACCAGGAGCAAGACAAGTGAACCAGGTCTTAGCATCATCCTTTAGCGAGAAAGGAAAAAGCTTGAGCATATAGTAGTGGCGGATCTTTTCCTCACTAATGAATAGGGTGGCTATATTGTGTTGTTTGGTAAGATGGGCTACAACCGTTTCAGACTCATAACCGTGAAAAGGATCAGATTCGACCAGAGTGATTAACTCAGGGTCGACAGAGAATTCATAATCCTTATTGGTCACAAAGATAGGCGAAGTAGCAAACTTCGTGTCGTATTTCATCCTAGCGTTCAGAGATTTTTCTTTCCACTTGCATAGAAGTTTCTCAACATCATAGCTATCCTTACACGCAAGAAAGTCCTCAGCTATCTCTCCCTCCATAACATAGCGCGTATCAGGCATAACAGGCAATTCAGGCATAGTAGCAGGTTCTACTTCAATAGTATCAACAGTTTCAGAAGTATCATCACATCTAGCAACAACTCTAGCAATATGTGCATCAAGGAGTGCACCAAGTGGCGAAGCAGTATCAGGCATAGCAGGCATAGTATCAAGCATAGCATCATCAGGCATAGTATCAAGCATAGCATCATCAGGCATAGTATCAAGCATAGCATCATCATATGCATCATTGGCAGCAGAAGTAGCATCATCAAGCACAGGTGACATATCAAGATTTCTAGCAGGAGGTGAAGTCGCAAACTTACTCAAAACTGAAGGTGAATCAAGTGCAGAGCTAGATGGCAGTTCCTTACCTCCCTCGTAGTGGAACGTAGGATTTTAGTTCTTGGATCTTTCGGATTCCTCATAGTGATCAGCTGACGTCAATCCCAAGTGACTCAGAGAATATAGTTGTGCTTCCCCGGCAACGGCGGCAGAAAAAGCCTTGATGTCCCACAAGCGTATGTGATCACAGCAGTTTTCGAGGGTAGAGTATTCAACCCAAATTTGTTGGTTCACACAAGGGAAGCGAAATAATATTCTCAAGTATTAGCAACTGAGTGTGTCAGATTCAACCACACATGAAAGATTAGTGTCTGCAAGCAAAGTATCAGGAGCAAAGTAGTATGATAGCAATAGTGCCAGAAACGATCTGTTGAAGGCAGACTATTCCTAACTGTTGTATTAATGGCGCCAGTAAATAGCACGTTGGCGGGGGATTATTCTTGAGAAGAATGCTTCCCCGGCTAAGGCTCCAGAAAAGTCTTGCAACAAGTAACAACGAAGTAGCAAGGAACAACAGTAGCAGCAGCAACAAAGTGACAGCAGTAGCAACAGTAGCAGCAAAGTGGCCCAATCCCTTTTGTAGCAAGGGACAAGCCAAGACAAAGTAACGTACGAGAACCAGTAGTAAAAGACTCGTGGGCATTGGATCGGTGATGGATGATTATGCCAGATGTGATTCATCATGTAACAGTTATAACACGGAGAGATATGTAACTAGCTCCCATTCGTCAATCTGATGTAGGCATGTATTCCGTATGTAGTCATACGTGCTTAGGGAAAAGAACTTGCATGACATCTATTGTCCAACCCTCCCGTGGCAGCGGGGTCCTAATGGAAACTACGGGATATTAAGGTTCTCCTTTTAATAAAGAACCGGACCAACGGATTAACACTTGGTGAATACATGAACTCCTCATACTATGGTCATCTCTGGGAGTGGTTCCGGCTATTGTCACTTCGGGGTTGCCGGGTCATAACACATAGTAGGTGACTACAACTTGCAAGATAGGATCTAAAACACACATCTATTGGCGACAACATAATAGGTTCAGATCTGAAATCATGGCACTCGGGCCCTAGTGACAAGCATTAAGCATAGCCAAGTAGTAGCAACATCAATCTCAGAACATAGTGGATACTAGGGATCAATCCCCGTCAAAACTAACACGATTACATGATAGATCTCATCCAACTCATCCCCGTCCAGCAAGCCTACGATGAGATTACTCACGAACGATGAAGAGCATCATGGAATTGTCCATGGAGAAAGGTTGATGATGACGATGACGACGATTTCCCATCTCCGGAGCCCGAAACGGACTCCAGATCTGCCCTCCAGATGAAGAACAGGATGTGGCGGCACCTCCGTATCGCAAAACGCGATGAAACCTTCTCTCTGATTTTTTTTTCTGGGCGAGATGGAAGATATATAGCTGAGTTTGGGGGCGGTGGTGCCACGTGGGCCCCACAAGCCTGCACGGCGCGGCCTAGGGGTGTGGCCACGGCCTGTCGGCTTGTGGCCCACTGGCATGCCCCCTCCGGTGGATCTTTGCGCAGCTATTTTTCTTTTATTCCAGAAAAAATCTCCGTAAATTTTCAAGACATTCCGAGAACTTTTATTTCTACACAAAAACAACACCATGGCAATTATGCTGAAAACAACGTCAATCCGGGTTAGTTCCATTCAAATCATGCAAATTAGAGTCCAAAACAAGGGCAAAAGAGTTCGGAAAAGTAGATACGACGGAGACATATCAAATACCTGCGCAAAGATCCACAGGAGGAGGTGAGCCAGTGGGCCACAAGCCCAGAGGGCGCGACCACCCCCTGGCCACGCCATGAGGGCTTGTGGGGCCCACGACGCTCCACCGCCTCCAATCTCAGCTCTATATATTCCGTTTCACCCGGAAAAAAATCAGGGAGAAGGATTCATCGCGTTTTACAATATGGAGGCGCCGCCACCTCCTGTTGTTCATTTGGAGGGCAGATCTGGAGTCCGTTCTGGGCTCCGGAGAGGGGAGATCGTCGCCATCGTCATCATCAACCTTTCTCCATCGCCAATTCCAGGATGCTCTTCACCGTTCGTGAGTAATCTCATCGTAGGCTTGCTGGACGGTGATGAGTTGGATGAGATCTATCATGTAATCGTGTTAGTTTTGATGGGGATTGATCCCTAGTATCCACTATGTTCTGAGATTGATGTTGCTACTACTTGGCTATGCTTAATGCTTGTCACTAGGGCCCGAGTGCCATGATTTCAGATCTGAACCTATTATGTTGTCACCAATAGATGTGTGTTTTAGATCCTATCTTGCAAGTTGTAGTCACCTACTATGTGTTATGACCCGGCAACCCCGAAGTGACAATAGCCGGAACCACTCCCAGAGATGACCATAGTATGAGGAGTTCATGTATTCACCAAGTGTTAATCCGTTGGTCCGGTTCTTTATTAAAAGGAGAACCTTAATATCCCGTAGTTTCCATTAGGACCCCGCTGCCACGGGAGGGTTGGACAATAGATGTCATGCAAGTTCTTTTCCGTAAGCACGTATGACTACATACGGAATACATGCCCACATTAGATTGACGAATGGGTGCTAGTTACATATCTCTCCGTGTTATAACTGTTACATGATGAATCACATCTGGCATAATCATCCATCACCGATCCAATGCCCACGAGTCTTTTACTACTGGTCCTTGCTACGTTACTTTGCTGCTACTGCTGTCACTGTTGTTACTGTTACTTTGTTGCTCCTGCTGTTACTCTGCTGCTACTGCTGTTACTGTTGCTACTGTTGCTTTCATACCACCTTGCTACTGATACTTTGCTGCAGACACTAAATCTTTCAGGTGTGGTTGAATTGACAACTCAACTGCTAATACTTGAGAATATTCTTTCGCTTCCCCTTGAGTCGAATCAATAAATTTGGGTTGAATACTCTACCCTCGAAAACTGTTACGATCCCCTATACTTGTGGGTTATCATACACTGCTTTTCCGATTCGATGCAACTTCTATCATGAGCCGCTGAGATTGGCTGCTATCTTGTTGTTTGTCGATTTGATCCTGCTGCAGCCGCTTTACCTGCTTCTTCTAGATTATGGAGCCGGTCTGCCTCAGCCGCTTTATCACGTGCCTCCTTTTCCTTTCTCCTCTGATGGCTTCTATCGGGAAATTTCTTCCTTTCCTCGGGGAACGCAATAATCCACAGCGGGGAGCCTGGTAAGCCTCGTGCTCGCCCTTTGTGTTCCTTATTCCCAAGGGCGCGTGTGAGCTCGTCGTTCTCTCTATCGGGTAAGAACCATCCCTCTTCAACATCCTGTATTGCATGTCTCATCTCCTCGATGGGTTGGGGATTATCTTTGTGTCTTTGGTTATATATTGCCTTCCTTCATCGTCCAACAATCCCCCATGCCCATAAAAACAGTTTCTTGCCTCTTCGAGCCATTTTAAGGGCTCTCGAGTGATATTTTTGTCCAGAAATGATGCCTTAAGTGCTTCCCACTTAGCCATGTTAGCGTCGTAGCCACCAGGCTCCATAATATGGTGGTATTTCTTCTTACCTGCATTTGTCTTATTTGTTTCAAACTTTTTCAAGGGGTCCCCCGATTTCTTGTACGCCACAAATTCGGCCCAGTAGTCTTTAATCTTCTCATAGGCGTGATCGAAATCTGGAGTCTTATCTTTCAAGATAAAATCCTGGTGCAATGTTTTTTTCCAGCCCCTGAATAGATCGGCCATCTTCTTAAGAGCCCACTCCCTGACTTTTTTTCTCTAGGGCCTCTTTTCTCCTATTCATTTCCTCCTCATTTGGATCCACCCCTGGCGCCGGCAGGGTGAGATGAAGCATGAGCTTTCTCCAAAGGTTTTCTTTGGCTGCTGTGCCGACATATGAGACTCCTTCCTCCCTTGGCTTAATCCATTCTCGAGTGGTGATAGGGATGTGGTCCCTAACAACAACTGCGCATGCCTTCACAAACTTATGCTTTACATCCGTGGAAGCAATTGGTTGCCTGGTATTTGAGACTGTTTCGATCCTGTATCTCTCACTTTCATCGAGCTTCTTGGTTGGGCCTCGTTTCGTCCGTACTGAAGATTTTCTCGATCCGGAGGGCTAAAAGAAAGAGCGTTAATATGTGTATATAGACAGTAGAGGATTAATTTATCAATATATATATATGCACCTCGCCGGAGCGGTCGGCTTCTCCCTCGTTGGCTTCTTCCTCATTAGAGCCGCCGAATCCTCCCTCGCCCGAGGCATGGGCGTCTACCTCACCGGAGCTTCTACCTTGTGTGTTCAGAGACTCATCTCCCTCGCCGGACTCGTTCAAAAAATATCATGCCCGCGGATGACACCATGCATCATGTCTTCCTGATATTCGTCTCTATCGTGTATTGGATCCATAGTATATATAAATTAATTAAACATAAAAAAACAAAATTAACTAACAACTAAAACTATGTACATGGAATAATCCACTTAATTAATGCATCATCGAATAATCCACTAATTAATATTATTGAATATATAATCTGGAATACATAAATAATTATACATCTCTCAAATACAGTAATAATACATCGAATAATATATAACTGATCAGTCAACAAAGAGCCGTCATACTACTGACGCGCGGGCGGTGGACACCCAAAGAGCAGGGACCATCACCGGATCATATCTCGGCTGAGATCCCTGAAGAACTTGTCAGGTCCTATCGAACCTGGCATCCAACGCCTCCATGTAGAGACGGACGTGCTCGTCCTCCTCCCTGACACGGCGACGTACCTCCTCCTCGGGGGCCGGCAACCTCTGGACCCTTAGTGGCCCCCGCGACCACCACCAAAGAAGTTCCGGGTCGACGACGGGAGCCTGGTTCCTCACCAAGCTGCGCGCCCCGAAAGGTAACTCCTCCCAGTGACAGCCCGGCGGAGCCAGCCCCGCACACGCTGGCGCCTATCAAGCAGGTGGCCGCCACCGAGTCGACGACGAGGATGCTGGCCGGGCATCGTATGTCCTACTATATTTAAATTCCTACTGTTTAATAAACTACATACGGAGCAAAATGCGTGAACCTATACTCTAAAACATGTCTAACGGATTCTCTCAACCTTTAATTGCAAATATATAACAATATGAATACTTAATTAACTAAACAACTGAAACAAATAAAACATAAAACAACTAAATTAACTAAACAACTAAAACAACTAAATTAACAATATGAATACTTAATTAACTATAAACAACTAAAACAACTAAAACATAAAACAACTAAATTAACTAAACAACTAAATTAACAATATGAATACTTAAGTAACTAAACAACTAAAACATAAAACAACAATTTTCTTAACACAATTTTCTTAACACAATGTGTGTGTGTGTGTGTGTGTGTGTGTGTGTGTGTTTGCGGCACCGGCGGGGCTCCAACGTCGGAGATGGACGGGGCGGCGGGGCTCCTACGCCCGAGATGGATCGAGCATCTCCGGTGGTGGATGGGCTCAGGGAGGGGCGGCAATCGCGGACGAGCTGGCCGAGGCGGCTGCCGGTGATCGGGCTTGAGGAGGAGAGGGAGAGGAGAGACTGACTCACCTCGGGGGAGAAGAGGGGCCCGCCCGTAGATTCGGTGCCGGCAAGGAGGACGGCGGGCGTCGGCGACGGCGAGAGCGAGGCAGAAGTCCGGTAGCCTAGCAACGCCAATCGCGTCGTCGTCCGGTGCGCAGGTGAGAGCGAGAGGAGGAAGAAAATGAGAGGAGAGAGGCTAGAAACTTCGAAGTGTCGTTTATATAGGAGGACCCTTAGTCCCGAGTGTTGGCTAGAACGGGGACTAAAGACACCCTTTAGTCCCGGGTCTAGCCACGACCCGGGGCTAAAGAGCCTTTTTCGGCACGCGAGGAGGCGGGAAACGAGGGGCCTTAGTCCCCGGTCGTAGCTCCACCCGGGACTAAAGGGGGTATTTAGTCCAGGGTGGAGCCCCGACCCGGGACTAAAGACCTGGGCTGACTCCGGCGCGACGCAGGACAACCTTTAGTCCCACCTCGCCTAGCGAGGGGCGTTGGCAGTGCTTTGTAAGCACTGTCACGCCTTTCTCAATTGAGCTTCTCTCTATTACAGGCCTATGGGCCTAACTCTCCTCTCTCTGTCTGTTGGGCCTACTGGGCCCGCGGGCCTGCATCGTGGCCCACGTGCCGGGTAGGGTTTCTAGTCGTATGGAGGCCGTGATGGCCCAATAGGCGGCATTTTTTTTACTTTAATAATTTTTAGTCCTAGTTTATATTTTAATTCTTTGCTATTAAATATTTTTCTCTTCAATTTTAGTTTTCAATTGAGTTTATCTTTTTTGTTTCTTTTTAGTTAATGTTCTACTTGATTCTTTCTAACAAATAAGCACTTTGATAATTTTAGTTAATTATTTTTAATTCATTCATTTTAGTTAATGTTTTAGTTGATTCTTTTTAGTTGACTCTTTTTTTGTTCTCTATTAAATATTTTAACAAAAAAACTTTATAAAATTTCTGACTTCATTTGATATTTTTCCTGCATTTACTTATTTTTTTGAGCTAGTTGACCCTGAAGTTGAAAAGCACTACAAATGAACTCTGAAAATTTTGAAAGTTAGCATGGTATCATCATTTCACCCACATAGCATGTGCTAAAAAGTTGAGAGGTTTACGGCAAAATCTGGACGCACTTCGTGTACAAAATGGACAATCTTTCTCGAAGTATCAAGGTTTCGAACGAGAACTCATGTGTTACAAAGGGATTTCATTTTTTGAACTTATTTGAACTCCATACTTTTTGTGTGTTCAAAATGCACCATTCAAAGGCACATCATAAAATTTCAACAATTTCTACCTTCATTTGGTATTTTTTGTGCATTTACTTATTTGTTTTTGAGCTAGTTGACCCCGAAATTGAAAAGCACTACAAATGAACTCTGAAAATGTTGAAAGTTGGCATGGTATCATAATTTCACCCACATAGCATGTGATAAAAAGTTGAGAGGGTTACGGCAAAAACTGAATGCACTTCGTGTACAAAACAGACAATCTCTCTCGAAGTATGAGGGTTTCGAACGAGAACTCATCTGTTACAAAAGGATTTCATTTTTTTTAAATTATTTGAACTCCATAATTTTTGTGTGTTCAAAATGCACCATTCAAAGGCACATCTCAAATTTTCACCAATTTATGACTTCATTTGGTATTTTTCGTGCATTTGTTTTTGAGCTAGTTGACCCTGAAATTGAAAAGCACTACAAATGAACTCTGAAAATGTTGAAAGTTGGCATGGTATCATCATTTCACCCTCATAGCATGTGCTAAAAAGTTGAGAGGGTTATGGCAAAAACTGGATGCACTTCGTAGTACACATCACATAAAGTTTAATACATTAGTACTCATCACATAAAGTTTAATACATTACATAGATTTATATTTTGATCCCTTGCCTATGATCACTATGGCGATAACCATGGATCATCTTCATTATTTAACGGGATGCTTGGGTTAATTCTCACTATGAAGGACGGAATTTCATCAAACTTATTATAATCTAGTGACATGTGTGTCTTGTCCTTGATCCCCACGATGTTCCTTTTCCCTGAAAGAACTATGTGACGCTTTGGCTCATCGTCCGATGTATTCATTTGCTTATTTTTCTTTTTTTCGGTCTGGAGGACATGTCTTTCACGTAGAAAACCCGAGCCGCATCATTGGCTAGGATGAGTGGCTCGTCTGTGTAACCAAGATTCTTGAGATCAACTGTTGTCATTCCGTACAACTGGTCTACCATTACCCCTTCTCCATTCATGTTCACCCAACTACATCGAAACAAAGGGACCATAAAAGTAGGTCCATAGTCAAGTTCTCATATCTCCTCTATGTAACCATAGTATGTGTCCTTTTTCCAATTCTTGTCTGTTGCATCATAGCGGACACCACTGTTTTGGTTGGTGCTCTTTTTATCTTGGGTGGTCGTGTAAAATGTATTCTTGTTTATATCGTACCCTTGGAAATGTATGATCCTTTAGCATGGCCTCCAATTTCAGCTTCTCCTTTTCTGTGTCGCATTTTCTCTTTGCATCAGAAATGACCTGACCAAGACCATCAGTGGACTCATCTGATGCCGGTTGTTCTTCACCTCCTTCTTCTTCATTGTCTTCCATCGTAGTATCACCATATTCTTCAGTGAACATATGATAGTTATCATCATCATCTTCTTCTTCATTGTCTTCCATCCTAACCCCTCTTTCTCCGTGCATGGTCCAACAATAATATGCGGGCATGAAACCTCTCTGAAGCAAGTGGAGATGAATGTTTTTCGAGCTAGAGTACTCCTTCAGGTTTCGACAGACAACAAATGGACAAGGCATAAAATTATCCACTTTGTTTGCCTTAGCCACATCGATAATTTTATGCAGGCCTGCAATAAATCCGGAACCGCGCCGTTCGTCGTACATCCATCGCTTCCGTGCATCGATCTGGCATCATACATGAATAGTGAAATGACCACCGTACATTGACACATGCAATATTTTTGTATCAATTACAGATGAAAATGATAAGGTTGCTAACCTCGGTCGAGGATACCATTTTGTGTGAACTTAAGTGCATCGGTCACCGTACATCCATTGACGGTTCATCCCTATTATGAAATTAAGTATATTTAAAAAACCATTGTAGAACATATGACCAAATTAATACAAGTTCATCATCACATTAAAACCAAAGCACAATAGTGATCAAATGTTATTATTGCAAAAAATAAATACATAAAGTTATCTCATAAAACAACATACAACTACGTAAAACATTTAAATGCAACAACAAATGCGATCAAAATTGCAACTAAGGTAACAATTGACCCAACAGCATAATGATACCAAGCCTCTTTATCAATGGCATATTTTCTTATATTCCTAATCTTTAAGCGCATTTCATCCATATTCAAGCGTATTGCATCCATCTTCAAGCGCATTGCATCCATCTTCAACAACATCGCATCGATCTTCATCTTACGATCATCGATGACATCGGCGACATGCAACTCCAGTTTCATATTCTTGTCCTCAATTATTTTCAATTTTTCCTTCAAGTATTTGTTTTCTTTTTCAACCAAATTTAACTTCTCGAGAAGAATTTCTATGTGGGTTGGAATTTCCGGTTCACATACCTCCTAGATTAGAAAATATATGTCACGTTGGTCGTCATAATTGTTATAAACACTAAATAAAACAAACAGTTATAAAAGATAATATATACCACATCCGAATTATAGACAGGACGATGGCCGACGGAGGCGGATACCAAAACCATCGTACTATATAATAACAAAAAATAATGAAAGTAAGTAATTTATACAAGTATGTATCTAATCATACAAGTAAGATTTTTTTCTTTTAGAAAGAAGACAAGAACAGGAGGCTCAACACGGTGGTGCTCACGACGAGATCGATGCCGGGCGATCGACAACAGTGAGGACGGGCACGGGACGGCACCCCACACATGTGCAGACTCTAAGAAGTTAATTTGAGCATTTCAAATGAGCTAAACTAGCAGTGATAGATGAAAGGATGAAGTAGCTATCCTTTTAAAATAGTTGTGGAGTTGGTGCACGGCCAAACCTAGACAAATATTGAGGAAATTGGAGTTTGGAGGTCGAGTTTGGAGAGAAGAAGGCTTAAGTAGTGTGGCTCGGGCATTTCATCGAACACGTCAAGTGCATGAACTAGAGTGGGAAGGGTCGCATGGTATGGACACACTTCAGCCAAAAACAGAGGAGAATGTGGGCAGGGGCGACGATATATATAGACATGACTTTAGTCCCGGTTTTTGTCTAAAACCGGGACTAATAGCCTACCCTTTAGTCCCGATTCGTCCCACAAACTGGGATTAATTCTCCACGGCACGCCACGTGGGTGTCGCTGGATCTTTAGTCCCGGAATTTTCCCTGAACCGGGACTAATGAGGTGAACCAAACTGGAACCAATGCCCCGACAAACCGAACTAGTGCTTGGCATTGATCCCGGTTTGAATTGAACCGGGACTAATGGTCTTTCGGCCCTCGACCGAAAGACCCTTTTTCTACTAGTGTCACATTTTTCAACCAAAAATTGGAAAATAATTACTAACATCTGCAACGAACACACACGTTCATGTATGTACGTAAGATATCAAGAATTACAGACTAAAACACTAAAGATATGTTTCCGCTGAAAACCACTAAATGTACGTTTTCTTTCTTTGGTTCCTTTTTCAGATTTCTTGTTTACGGACGTTATATTTCATAATTACTACATACCAGATTATTGGGGTGTGAACCAAGTGACCGGCTTGATAAACTATCAACAAAAGAAATGCTTGGCCGGCTTGATAGACTATCAACAAAAAAATGCAATCCAAGACTATTGGGGTGGAACACTATTTTTATTATGCCAGGACAAAACATATACTTCCTACTTATGAATAAAGGCATCATGTATACATGTGGCTAGATAGGGCCGCTTAAAAAAAGTAGGACGAAGTTAGTACTCACGCATCTTCTCGAGAAGAATTTCTATGTGGGTTACAATTTCCGGTTCACATACCTCCGAGATTAAAAAATATATGTCACGCTGGTCATTATAATTGTTATAAACACTAAATAAAACAAACAGTTATGAAAGATAATATATACCACATCCGAATCATAGACAGGACGATGGCCGACGAAGGCGGATACCAGAACCATCGTACTATATAATAACAAAAAAATAATGAAAGTTAGTAATTTATACAAGTATGTATCTAAATCAGACAAGTATGATTTTTTTTATTTTAGAAAGAAGACAAGAACATGAGGCTCACCACGGTCGTGCTCGCGATGAGATCGGCGCGGGGCGATCGACAGTGGTGAGGACGGGCACGAAACGGCACCATACACATGTCAGACTCTAAGAAGTTAATTTGAGCATTTCAAATGAGATAAACTAGCAGATATAGATGAAAGGATGAAGTAGCTAACCTTTTAAAACACTTGTGGAGTTGGTGCACAGCAAAACCTAGACAAATATTGAGAAAAATGGAGTTTGGAGGTCGAGTTTGGAGAGGAGAAGGCTTAAGTAGTGTGGCTCGGGCATTTCATCGAACACGTCAAGTGCATGAACTAGAGTGGCAAGGGTCGCATGACATGGACACACTTCAGCCAAAAACAGAGGAGAGTGTGGGCAGGGGCGACGGTATATATAGGCCGGACTTTAGTCCCGGTTTTTGTGTAAAACCGGGACTAATAGCCTACCCTTTAGTCCCGATTCATCTCACAAACTGGGATTAATGTTCCACGGCACGTCACGTGGGTGTCGCTGGTTCTTCAGTCCCGGGTTTTTCCCTGAACCGGGACTAATGAAGTGAACCGAACCAGAACCAATGCCCCGGCAAACCGAACCGGTGCCTAGCATTGGTCCCGGTTTTGAGTTGAACAGGGACTAATGGTCTTTCGGCCCTCGGCCGAAAGACCCTTTTTCTACTAGTGTCACATTTTTCAACCAAAAATTGGAAAATAATTACTGACATCTGCAACAAACACACACGTTCATGTATGTACGTAAAATATCAAGAATTACAGACTAAAACACTAAAGATATGTTTCCGCTGAAAACCACTAAATGTATGTTTTCTTTCTTTGGTTCCTTTTTCAGATTTCTTGTTTGCGGACGATATATTTCATAATTACTATATACCAGATTATTGGGGTGCGAACCAAGTGGCCGGCTTGATAAACTATCAATAAAAAAAATGCTTGGCCGGCTTGGTAAACTATCAACAAAAAAATGCAATCGAAGACTATTGGGGTGGAACACTATTTTTGTTTATGTCAGGGCAAAACATATACTTCCTACTTATGAATAAAGGCATCATGTATGCATGTGGCTAGATAGGGCCACTTAAAAAAAGTAGGACGAAGTTAGTACTCACGCATTGGAACAAAAGTCTGATTGGTTAGTTTTGGCAAAAGTTTGATATTTCTTTTCTGTTTGCACCATTGCACTATATATTTTAGAACTGCACCATTGCATCATTACCGTATTCTGCGTCAAAGTTGTGACCTAGAAAAAACCGGTCTGGACTGAAGTTGTGACTCTAAAAAAACATGCACCACTATTTTATATTTTCGCCGTATATACGTGACACATCATCAGGCTTTCCATCATGTACACATGACATGCACAATGCAAACTCGCTTGTTTGACGTACGAAAAAATAGACATTCCGTAATTAGGTGACGTGAAAAATTTGCCTCACTCGAAAGTCAAAGCCAGTACAACATCTTTATTTTTAAGTAGTAAGTACAATAGATGTCCGGTTGGACATGTACTTTGGGAACAATTCCGAGTCATATGCTGGGTTACCAAGGTTTTCTTTTCTTTTTCTATGGCTAGCCGTGTTAATCTAGTCCATTCATATTTCTTAACTTTTGAGCGGTCAATTTTTACCGTTCCTTTTCTATCGTTTTAAGTATATAATAGAAGATAGATAGAAGATATATAACAAACAACGAGTGTAGAATAATGATGGATCAGTGTGCGGAATTGTCCTAGGCAATTGTTAACAAGATCGGTAATCACTATTGCAATTTTATATGAGGGAGAGGCATAAGCTAATATATTTTCTCTACTTGGATCATATGCACTTATGATTGAAACTCTAGCAAGCATCCGTAAATACTAAAGATAAAACCCAACCATAGCATTAAAGCATCAAGTCCCCTTTATCCCATACGCAACAACCCACCTACTTAGGTTTATGCTTCTATAAGTCAAGCAACCCACTATAAGTGAATCGTGAACGTATTGCAACACCCTACAATGGGAATCCCTCACGCTTGCACGACATGGAGAGCACCAAACAACAGGGAGGCACTGACGAAATTATGCATTGGATCCGGAGCAATGCATATGAAAAAACAAACCCAATCTACACATATTCGGGCTGTCGATGGATAACGTTGGACAATTCCGAAGAATCACGGTTATAAATATATGCAAATGCATGCATATTTATAACTGTAACCCTTTCGAACGGGAGACGCATACTGGTCAGGCATACTGGTAATTTAATGTACCTATATCTAGCAAGTTCCATCCGAACATCGACCCAGAGAAAATTAAGGGGCAAGGAGGAGATGTCATTTGTACTCACCCACGAACGCAGGGGCGGAGCTCGTCGAATGCACGGGAAGGTCTTCGAACAGCAGACCTCGTAGCGACGAGACAACTGCACATGTAAATCCACCCAATCAACACAAATTTTTTGTGTTCATTAATAAAATCAAAATATGACCTATCACAACTATATGACATATATAGATGTCATTTAGGGTTCCATCGACGTTGAGGAACTCCTAACTAACTCATCCCTGCCGCCCTTAGGTATGGAGACGCACGGTCGAAGGGTCAGCACGCCAACTCTTCCGGTTCCGAAGACCTCTCTTCTCTGCCTCTCCTCTCCTCTCAGAGCATTCTCCTGGCGAGGTCCGTGGCCGACAGCCTATGGAAGGCCGAAGATAACCTTTTCGATCAACAAGAGGCCGAAGAGGTGTCGGGGGTCGGGGGTTGGGGTCAGTGGCGTTGGGGGCGGCGTATTAACAACTCCACGGAGTTTCGTGTCGGGGTGTCGGGATGTCGTGTCGGGGCATCGTGTTGGGGTGTCGGGGCGTCGTGTCGGGGTGTCGGGGCATCATGTCAGCTTCTTCTTTTTCTTCTTCTCCTCCTTCTCCCCGTTCTATTTTTTCTCCTTCTCCTTCTCCTTCTTCTTCTTTTCTTCTTATCTTCTTCTTCTTCTTATTATTATTCCTTCTTTTCATTTATCATATTTCTTCTCCTTGTCTTCTTCTTCTTCTTCTCCTCCTCCTCCTCCTCTTCCCCTCTTCTCCTCCTCCTCTTCTTCTTCTCTTCTTCTTTTCTTCATCATCTTCTTCTTCTTCTTCTTCTTCTTCTTCCTCCTTCTTTTCATTTTTCCACTTTCTTCTCCTCTTCTCCTAAACTAATTAACTAAATAACAGAAATAATGAACTAAATAGCAGAAAACAAAACTAAACTAATGAACTAAATAACATAAAACTAAACTAAACTGGTGAACTAAATAATAGAAAACTAAACTAAATTAATTAATCAACTAAACATCAGAAAAAAGGAAAAGAAATTACCAAGGCGGTGGGGGCACCGGGGCTGCACATGGGCTCCGGGGCGATGGGCACTGGGGCCGACAGGGGCTTCAGGGCCGGCAGGGGCACCGGGGATGCGCGTGAGGTTGGCAGGGGCGATGGCGAGGTGGCGGGGGGGGGGGGGCTCACCTGTAATGCCCCAAGTGTAACTTGCCATATTTTGAACCTTGTCATGCGTGGGTCCATGATGTCATTGCTATGAGAGCTATATTTCATGTGGTATTTCATGTGCTCATGTCTTGTTATCCCTTTGCATTCATGCATCCATATCATTCATGCCATCATGTGTGTTTTGTTGTTGATCCTTGTGTGTTGTGGCGTTGATCCTTGTGTTTGTGGTGTGATGAGTGCAAGTGGAGTGAAGTATTCTGAAGGCTTGGTTTCTACTTTACTTCTTCTTCCAAAGCTAGGTTTCAAAAATACCATATCTCCCTCATTTTTGTGATATTGTGGAATTACTTGGTAAAAACCTGTTTTCAAAATGTTGGTTAATTTGTGTTGAATATTTGTGGCAGATTGGGTAGCTCCCTTGGAGTAGAGGGGTTTGGTTTAGTTTTTTTCTTTTGTTTAAAACAGTAGGGTAAACCCTGTTTTCCATTTGTATTTTATTTGCTTAAAAATTCAGTTTCCCTTTTTATTTTATTAGGGCATAATTCCCTAACGCCCAGAGTATTTTTATTTTGTTTTTATTGTGCAAGTTTGGCTCTAGGCATTTCTGTAAGTGTTTGTCGTTTTTTATAAAAGCAAAAACCCTTTTCGTTTTAGCTGTCAGGCCGAGAGCTAAGTGGGCTTCCTCCCTCCTTCAGCTTGGGCCTCCTCCTTTCTTTCCCCAGCGACGGCCCGCGTGCTCCTTTCTCCTTCCTCCTCACGCCTTCTCCTTCCCGCACTGCTTTTCGTCAGTACTTTAGAGAGAGCGAGAGAGAGGTGACGCCGTGCGTCCCATCCGCGGCCTATATATTGCATCGACGTGCGTGCCCGATAGGGTTTCCCTATTCCCCTCGTCGCCGCCGCCATCTCCTCCTCCATCTCCCTTCCTCCCCAGGTAGGTCTCTGTAGTGTAGATCGAGGGGTAGCAACGTAGGAGCAGAAGAGCGCCGCCGTCTCCATCGCGCGTCCCTCGCCTCCGGCGCCGACGAGTCTGTTCGGGAACTCGGGGGAGTCCCCGCGTTCCATTCCCGTCGTCGGTGAGGCCGGAGCATGACTACACCGATGGCCACGACCTCATCTCCGACACGCTCCCGGCGGACCCGAAGCCTGCAGTAGCCGTTCTTCTTCCTCTTCTTCTGCAGGATCTGCTACGTCGAGGGACTCTAGGGTGAGCTAACACCTTCCCCTCTTCTTCTACCGCATGTCCTTGCGTCGTCCTCGCGTAGATCGGAGCGAACCACCGGAGGGTACTCTGTGCCGGCAGTGCGAGCGCGTGTGTGTACAGTAGGGCGTGGGGTCTGCCCAAAAGGGTTTGTTGTGAGCGTTGTGAGGGGCATTTCTCGGGTTCGAGCCCCAGCACCCCCTCCTTTTTTTCTCCGGCGATATTCGGTGTGGTAGTGCAGAGCAGAGTGGCTAACCTCGTAGGATTCCCCTGTTAGACCAGGAACCGCAGCGTAGCAGAGTGGCAGCAGGGCGGTTTTGCTGCCAGAACGTCGTGGGCTCGAAACCCAGTGGCAACCCCCTTTTTATTTTCTTGGTTTTGGGCACAGTGGCTCGATAGGGTAGACTTTCCTTGGTAGCTACCTCTGTTTTGTCGAACCATAGGTGGTAGCGCGGTGGTAGTTTGTGTGTGCTGTGTATATGAGGGCTTGGGTTCGAATCCAAGCCATCTGTTTTATTTTTTTAATTCATTTTGCTGTGTTACAGATTGGGTGCTGGTTATATTGCTTGGGCAGCAATATTTTGTTGCTTAGGATCTAAAAGCAGTAGGTTTTCCCCTTGTTTTAGTTAGTGAGCATGTGTAGGGATTTAGTGGTGCTTGTGTATGTGTGTAGGAGGTCATGTGTGTGCAACTTCCATGTGGTGTGTGATTGTGTGTGTGTGACACACACATACCCAAGGCATGATTTTGCCTTAGTGAGCACTTGTGTGCAAGCATGTATGTGTGAGTGTTAGTGGTAGTTGGTGTGAGTGTAAGTATGTGTGTGTGTTAGAAACTAGCATGTGTAGATGTGTGTGCATGAGCACTTGTGATGCTAGCATGTAAGTGTGTGTGTTTGGTGGTGTGCTAAGGCACAAGAACATGAGGGCTACCCCTCATGTGCACCATGGGAGTCATGAGTGTGAGCATGTGCAAGTGTGGCTGATGATATAGTGAGAAACACATGTGATATGGCACTATTTGAATCTATATGATTCCATTTAGTTTGTCCTTTCAACTTTGTGACTACATGTTTTATGCAAGTACCTAGGTATTATATATGTTTTGGGGGTAGAATCTTCTGAGGAATCCATTGGTGGAATCAGATTTCACTTTGGAACACTTTCTGGAAAAGTCATTTTTCTGTTTTGATGCTTTGTTTAGAGCTTGGTGCCATGTGGTGTGATGAGCCTAAGAGGATGATTCCTTGATGTGGCAGTAGTGGGTGAACCCCTCTACAACATGGTGCTTTTTTATGCTTAGGAGTTTGTATGTGCAAGTTTTGCCTTGTCAAAGTAGGCAAGTGGCTGAAATTGTCAGCTTAGTTGTTATTTTATTCACTTGGTGTTGTGGTTGCAAAAGCTCATGTGTGGGGAATCAATCCTTGCAATGCTTGTAGGATTTTCACTAAGTCCGTGAAATCTGTTATTTTTGTCCAAGTTAGCACATGTAGATCTTTCTGTGTGTAACTCCTTTGTATTATATTCTTGCTCATGCTTGTAGAGCTTTTGAATAGCTTTTGCCACATATCTTGTTTGGCACATTTGGGTGGTTGTAGGTGCTTTGCATGTTGCTCACAAACTTCTATGATGCTCTTTAGGACAGATTGCATAGTTTTATTGCTTTGAAGCTTGTGAGTGCATAGTTAGTGGTGTGGTGAGTTTCTTTGCACCACCCCTCCTATATTTGTTTTTTGATCATGTGGCAACCTGGGAATACCAGAAGTGTGCTATTGGAGTGTGCTTGTGGTGGATTTGATCCGTAGGACTCCGTATCTTGTTTCGTAGTTTCCTGTTGATCCGTAGCTCCGTTTTCGACGTTCTTTATATGTTTTTGCATCGCTTTCTCTTGATGCAGCTGTTCATGTCATATTCATGCATGTCAAGATATCTTAGAGTGAAGTTTTGTACAGAAGTTTGTCTTTTCTTCTCATGCATATGCAAGTGACTAGAATAGAGATGCATGCTACATTCTCATCTCATGCATCATGTGTTTGTTGCATCATGTTGTGTTGGTGTTCATTGGTTGTTATTTTATCTTGGTTAGAACCGGGATCTAGCTTTGTTATGCTTAGATTCACGTTTCCTTCAATATATGCTTGCTGCCTACCACTTGATATATTTGCCTCCTCATATTGCCATGAAACCCAAACACCTTCCCCTCCTAGCTAATGTTATTTGGCTAAGTAGGCATGCTCAGCTTCTAATGATAGCTCTGCTAGTTGCAGGTGTCAGTTGTCTCATGTGATAACATGAGTTTTGATATCATTATGTTTAAATCTGTTTTAAATAATGCACCTATATACTTGGTAAATGACGGAATGCCTAGCCTTTTGCCGATGATTTGTTCCGTTATTGTCGCCTTAGTTTCGGCTACCGGTGTTTGATTCCATAACTGTTCGCTCGTAACACGTTCAGGGTTGTTATTGGGACCCCCTTGATAAATCGTGTAGTGTTAAGACTTGCCGGCAGGACCAAACATTGGTTTTAATTTGCTAATCACCTAATAATAATTTTCATAGGGAATAGCTACCCCGAGGAATTAATCAACAACCCGGGCCAGTGCTCCTCATGAGTGTTGGTCCAAACCAGAGCACTGTGCGGGGCCAACTCAGGGCAACTTGAGAGATTTCTATCAGGATAGTGTACGCGTCGCTCATCCATCGTGTCCTGAGACTGAGATACGCGGCTCTTATCGGGGTCGTCGACATGAGGGAGGTCCTGCTAGTCTTGTCTTACCTTAGCGATATATCTTGCATATAGGAATGTCGGTGAAGCTTTGGTTCTCCCCAGAGTTGAGGTTTTCCTCTAAGGAATCCGACGAGATCACGAGTTTCATGATAGAGGATTACTTTACGGCCTCTAACCATTTGTGATGGACTAGTTGGAGCACCCCTGTAGGGTTTAATCTTTCGGAAAGCCGTGCCCGCGGTTATGTGGAAACATGGATTATTTGTTAACATCCGGTTCTAGATAACTTGAACTAATTCTAATAAAACTGCCAACCGTGTGCGTAACCGTGACTGTCCCCTTCGAAGACCTCTCTTCGATCGGGAACACGGTGGGGTTATGCTTGACGTAAGTAGGTGTTCAGGATCACTTAGTGATCACCTAGTCTTCGACCGCACGCGTAGACCACCACATCTATAACTTTGTTCTACGTAAGTTAGCCACCATAAACTCTTAGGATGATGCAACCTAAACACTGATCCTTCCCCACCTAATAACTTGACTAGTTTCGGTACCAAGGTCATAGATTGCTGAGTCCCCGTGGCTCACAGATTACTTCAACACCCCATCAGGTACAGGTATGCCCGACATAGGTGATCCCGATGGCACGCAGCTGGCGTGGCAGTACGATGAGGAGAATGACCGCCTGTAGGTGAACTATCCAGAAGACTGAGGCCGTGGTCGTGATCGTGGGCAAGCATGCGGGATAGCATAGCCTTTTCTTATGTTATGTAGTCCGTAGCGGAACTACCTTGTCTGAATAAATGTGTGGATGTAAACTCTGATATTATATATGTGAGATGGCTAACGATTCCCTATTTGTCATTCTTAAATTATGTATGTGCTATGTTTATCTTGCTTGCGAAACGCATAGATGCGCTTCTTTCCATTTTGGGGCATCGCCCCCTTAATAGGAAAGGACCACATCTATAGTCGTTACAAGTTGGTAATCAGAGCCTTACGACCATAGAAGCCTTTGTGTGATCGTACTGGGCCGAGTCGAGTCAAGTAAAATGTTTTGAGTCTTAGTTATATCGGAGAGTGGGTTTCTTTTTTCTCCTCTTCCATGCTCTGGTTAGGTTCTCGACTTAGGAAATCTTAATTCTACTCCTCTTCTCACTCAAAATTTTTTTTAGGATCACTCGGGTATTTTGAAGTCTATATGATATCGATGTGACAGAGTTCTGTCTTGGTGCCTCCTATCTGCCTTGATTTCTTCCAGGGAGTTGAGATCGAGGGGATTCTTGTGCACATCGCCATCATTCAGATTTCTGAGTATCTCAGAACAAAGGATGTTTGTAATTGCTTCAATACTAGTAGTGGCGAGATAACCCCGATGTCCCCAGTATTGGTGGAGATTGTTTGGGAGTACTGCCATACTTTATATCGTTGTGATCACGAGGGTCTGTGTTAGATGAAGGTCTGAGATTATGGTTATGTGTTGACGGATGTGATACATTGGACGGGTTAGTATAGGAGTTGTGTGAATATTACTCCTTGTATCTGTGTACCAGATTGCATGACCAGATATTTCGGGAATTCATAGGTGGTATATCGAGTAGTGACTTATAGGACAATCTTCCTACAAATGCATGATGTGAGGTTGGGATTCGACATTCAGTGGGTACGTTTGTTCACAGTCGTCTTACATAGGTTCTCGTTGTGTCTTAAAGAGTCCTTGTAGCGTGCTACGACTCGGGGATGCTTCGTAAGTCGTGTGCACTATCTTGCACAGGATGGCTAATGTAAATTCGAGCCCGCGCGATCTTATCCACGAAGATATCGGATGAAATCTCGATCATACGTTTGTTCCGAGCAGTTCTAGCTCATACTTGTTTGCAAGTGGTCTTAATCAGAATTTTCTCGACAGTCACTTTTAGGAAGCATTCTTACTATTTTGTTCGAGTGCAATTGCTTATATTCCTGCTCAGATATGCCTACCCTTTTTGATTCAGCTTTACCTTCAATTTTATTCTATGGGCTAATGTGTTATCCGTCTTCAGGATGGCTCCACCAACTCGTCAGAATCCAGGTTGTGAGGGTGCTGAGATGCCGCCACCACCCCCTCCACCACCTCCTCCGCCGCCGCCTCCTCCTGCAGAGGCTTGGCAAGCGGTCATGGCTGCTACAAATGCAAACACTCAGATGATGATCCAGTTGTTGCAAGAGAGGACTAATCAGCAGCAAGGCAACTTCAACCATGGTGGCAATCAGTTTGCTAATCTGAGTCAGTTCCTGTCAAATTACCCGAAGACCTTCATGTCGTGTGATCAACCGTTTGATGCTGAGGATTGGATTCGCGACATGAACAAGCACTTTGAGTGTAGCGATGTCCGTCCAGAGGATTTCGTCAAGTTTGCAACATTCCAGCTGAAGGGGCAAGCATCAATGTGGTGGCAGCAGTTGAAGGATTCCAGGGGTGCCAGAGTGATCACTTGGGATGAGTTCTGCAGAGACTTTAGGTCCCACTACATCCCGTCTAGCTTTGTGGAGGAGATGTGTGAGAAGTTTAGGCGCTTGAAGCAAGGTGGTAACTCCGTGTACAAGTACAACGTCGAGTTCCACGAGCTAGCCCAATATGCTTTGCAGGACATTCCAGATCAGAAGAGCAATATCTATCAGTTCAGAGGTGGTTTGAAAGAGGATTTGCAGCTAGCCCTAGCTTTGCACGATCCTGAGGAGTTCAATAAGTTCTACAACTTGGCTCTTAGGGCTGAGGCAGCTTTGCTCAGGGTGGAGAATTCAAAGAAGCGCTTCAGAGATTCCAGCTCGTCTTCCTCAACTCAGGTGGTTCAGAAGCAACAGAAATATTGGGTGTCTCCTCCTCCTCCTCCTCGGCACACGCAGCAATTCAAGCAATCAGGTGGTCGTGGTTCTTCCCACCCACCCAACCCATCTTTCGAGCAGAGGTTTCAGCAGCAGAAGCAAGGGCGTCCTCAGACACAGTACCGTCAGCTGGCAGATGTTACTTGTCACAAGTGTGGGCAGAAGGGTCACTATGCCAACAAGTGCACTTCTCAGCTGCGTCTTCTGCCTCCTCCTCCAGTTCAACCCTAGGTCTGCTAGAGTCAATACGGTGAATGCAGCTGAAGCAGAGAACTCGTCAGATGTGATTATGGGTAACCTCCTCGTTAATGATATTCCTGCTAAAGTGTTGTTTGATTCTGGTGCTTCTCATTCGTTCATGTCTAGAATGTTCTTTGCCGAGCATGATTTTGATTCTGAGTATTTGAGCAAGGCGTTACGTGTGGTGTCACCCGATACTCTTATGAGCGCCAACAAAGTGGTTTGGGATGTCACTGTTAAGATGGGGGATTATGCTTTTCTGGCGTCGCCCATTGTCTTGGGCAATTCTGACATTGATTTGATCCTTGGTATGGACTGGTTGGCTATGAACAAGGCATCTATTGATTGTAAGCTAAAGAAGTGAAGCTAACTCACTCTTCGGAGGACGTGATTATCTTTGCGGCGCGCGATGACACAATCCGTCTATTTTCCTTAAATGAGAAGGGTGAGATTTCCCCAATTTCGCCAGTCCCAGTGGTCTGCGAATATGAAGATGTGTTTCGAGAAGAACTGCCAGGAATACCTCTGCACCGAGAAGTTGAATTCGTTATTGAGCTTGAACCGGGTACTAAGCCTGTGTGCAAACGGCCGGACAAATTGGGCCCAGAAGAGCTGAAGGAACTTAAGAGGCAACTCGATGAGCAGGAGCGTCTGGGTCTGATCAGACCAAGCTCTTCTCCTTGGGGCTGTGGAGTGCTATTTGTCAAGAAGAAGGATGGCACGGACCGATTGTGTGCCGATTACCGTCCATTGAAAAAGAAGACAATCAGAAACAAGTATCCACTTCCTAACATTAACGAGTTGTTCGAGCAGTTGAAAGGGGCTAAGGTCTTCTCCAAGCTCGATCTCAGGATGGGCTATCATCAAATTGGCATTCGCGAAGAGTTTTGGCTTTTATGAGTATACGGTGATGTCTTTTGGTCTGGCAAATGCTCCACTCACATTTTGTCGAATGATGAACTATATCTTCTCCCCGTTCAAGAATGAATTTGTCTTGCTGTATCTCGATGATATTCTGGTCTTTTCGGAAACTGAGGAAGAGCATGAAGAACATCTCAGGTTGGTGCTTGATAAGCTGAGAGAGCATAAGTTCCATGCAAAGTTTTCCAAATGTGAGTTCTGGTTGAAAGAAATTGTCTACCTTGGGCACATCATCTCTGCCGAGGGCATCAAAGTTGATCCGTCGAAGGTGCATGCCATTGTTGAGTGGGAGCCTCCGCAAAATGTGAAGCAGCTTTGAAGATTTCTCGGGCTTGCAAGCTATTGTAGAAGATTCGTTGAGAACTTCTCCAAGATTGTTAAGCCTCTCTCAAGTCTTCTTCAGAAGGGTGTGAAGTATGTCTGGTCTCCAGAGTGTCAGTTGGCCTTCGATACACACAAAGAGAAGCTCACGTCTACTCCAGTCTTGGTTCCTCCTGATGACTCCAAACCTTACCAAGTGTTCTGCGACGCCTCTCTTCAAGGTCTTGGTGCAGTTCTGATGCAAGAGAAGAAAGTGGCAGCTTATACCTCGAGGCAGTTGAAGCCAAGTGAGAAGAATTATCATGTGCATGATCTTGAGTTGGCGGCAGTGGTACATGCTCTGATGACTTGGAGACACCTCTTGTTGGAATGAAAGGTTGAAGTGTTCACCGATCACAAGAGTCTCAAGTACATCTTCACCCAGCCTAACCTGAATCATCGGAATACTCGTTGGGTGGAAATGCTCCAAGATTTTAATCCGAGCGTTGAGTACACTCCAGGAAAAGCTAATGTCGTGGCAGATGCTTTGAGCAGGAAGGCTTACTGCAACAGTCTCACTCTGAAGCCTCTCCAGCATGACCTTTGTGAATCTTTCAGGAAGCTCAACCTTCAGTTAGTAGCTCAGGGATTTCTTGCAAATCTTCAGATCTCTCCTACCTTGGAAGACCAGGTCCAAGCAGCGCAACTTCTTGATGTAATGGTGAAGAAGGTTAAGATTGGCTTGGCAAAGGGAGTTCCCAAATATAAGTGCTTCAGTGTGGATGCCAGAGACACGTTATTCTTTGAGGATCGTCTTGCCGTTCTGAAAGGTGATCTCATAAAGGTTATCATGGAAGAAGCTCATAACTCTATGCTCTCAATACAGCCATGAAGCTCCAAGATGTATCAGGACTTGAAACAGGCCTTCTGGTGGACTCGCATGAAGCGTGAGACTGCTTAGTTCGTAAATGAATGTGATGTATGTCGACCGGTGAAAGCAGAGCATCCAGGTCTTTTGCATCCATTGCCCATTCCCGAGTGGAAGTTTGACCATATTGAGCTGGATTTCGTCACCAGGATTCCGAAGTCCAAGAAGGGTAACGATGCCATCTTTGTCGTCATAGACAAGTTGAGTAAAGTGGCTCATTTTCTCCCAGTCAAGGAATCCATCTGGGCAGCTCACCTTGCAGAGCTCTACACTTCCAGGATAGTGTCCTTGCACGGTGTGCACTACAAGGAATATGCTAGTACACGACACTATTTTTTTGTCGCTACATCGTCACGGTTTTTCATTTACGACGATCGCACGATGAAAAACCAAGCGTCAAAAACGGAGCATCACAAATGATCAGCAACGACGTTTTGGTCAAAATTGTTGTAACTTTACGACGATTTCTGGATTGTCGTAACCTTTACGACGATCCTAAATCATCGCTGACAATCAAACCCAGTCCTACGTGGCAGTCCTACGTGGCAAAATTACGACGAAATCAAAACGTCATGGCTGAAATCAGCCCAACCCATTTCAATTGATCACATGGGCTCGTTTTATTTTTTTGGGCTTTTCTTATTGGGCTTATTTTGGGCCTTGGCCTATTTTCAGCCACTTTAGTTTTTTTTCGAATTTTTTTTATCATTCTAATTTGGGCTTCTTTTGGGCCTTGGCCTTATCATGCCTAAATACATTTGATCCATTTTCAGTTTTGGCCTTTTTTAATTTTTGAATTCAGCAACTTTTTTTCTTTTATGTCCAAATAAATCTGAGCCCATACAGATTCGAAGCCCATACACATAAATCTGAGCCCATGGAACTTTGAAGCCCATACACAGATTCTAAAACATCTCAGCCCACATCACAAAGTCAGCCCACATCACAAAGTATGAAGCACAACCAAAATCTGATATTATATAGCCCACATCACACAGTATGTAGCACAACCAAAAATTTCAGCCCACACCAAAAATAGCATAGCACATACAGATCCTAAATCTGAGCCCATACAGATCCTAAATCTCTAGCACAAGAACTGCTACAAAAATCTGAGCACAACCAAAATAAATTTCAGCCCACACCATAGTTATCAAGTGCACAAGAACTGCTCTCAAAATCTAGTTCTAAAACCAACTAGTTTCCTGTTTTGGCTCCAAGCAACGCCATTAGCTGAGCATACTTCGCATCATTTTCTTCCGCCTTCTTGAGCAGCAGCTCATCGGACTTGTCACGTTCAGCTTGTGTAGCTTCAGCTTAAGCTGCCTTCCTCTTCATAGCATCCATCTCTTCACGCATAACTTCACTTCTTTGACGCGACATCTCGAGCTGCTCTTGTAGATCCAGCACACGAGCATTGACAGCAACATTTGACTTGCTGGACTTGTCAGTAGAGTTTGGCTGCAGACCAACATACTTCAAGAATTTGCTTGATGGGCGATGCTTGGTCAGAACTTCCACAACAACTGAAACAGAAGACTTTCGCTCTTCGCCTTCTTGTACAGGAGCAGTCATCTTCTCTTCCATCTCAGACTGAAAGATAATGAATGCATTGAGAAACAGTTTAAATCCATGAGAAAGAAAGCAAAATAAGAACCCAATAATGAGGAAAGCAAACATAATGAAACCAGATTTCCGTTTCATGTTTATAGAACCAGTAGAGTTGGCAATACCATCTCCCAATAATATAGGAATAAGTTTCTGGTTTCATGTTAATAGAACCAGGGAAAGAACTACTTATACAGAAATTACATACAGAAACTAATGAAATAATGAAACTACATACAGAAACTACATACGGAAACTATTTATACAGAAATTAATGAAGAATACAAAAACTACTTATACAGAAACTACATACAGAAACTACTTATACAGAAATTAATACAGAAACTACTTATACAGAAACTACATACATAAATTACTATTTTACTGGTTGTTATTTTAGACTCAGCAAACTACATGTATAAGCATGTATCAGCACATAGCAGGATAATAATACAAAGTCAAACAGGCATTTTACTGGTTGTTACAATAAAATGCTGGACACAAAAGGAGCTGATGCATATACTACTTATAGTGGCTCATCCAGAAACAAATCCATGTTTTTCACTCCTAGAGCATACAACGGTATAGCACATGAGGCCAGAAACAAATCCAAGGAAGATTACTTACTATAGCAACTTGAACATCGTCTGAGAATCCATGTTTGGTGCTGTTGTGTGTCGCCTTGAAAATGTCCAATGCAGATAACACTGCACCCTTTCTTTGCTCTTGCTGAAATGTTTTTCAACAACAACCAAACCATTAGCTTTTGCAACAAATTGATGCTTATGTCTCAAGGAAAACAACTAAAGGAACAACAGTGTTGGATCTTACAGTTGCATGCACATGAGCAACATAGCATCTTGAACCAGTTTTCTGCGCAAACTTGACTTTTGTTCGATTAACCTTGTTATTGGCACATGTCTCCTACATATGTGCACATCAGATCATCACTTCCATACAATAAAGAAAATCACACAGTTTGCATGGGCAAGGTAAAGCAACAGTCAAGCATTCACATACCTTGTGTCTTGGAGTTGACCACAGCTCGACCAGCCTTTTGCCATTCAGTATCCGTTATGTCAGAAATAGGGGACTTGATGCTAACCTTGCTTGCTTCGACATTGTCAAAGTACTCCTTCTTGACATGATGGTGTCTGTTCCTCAACGAATTCTTCAAGATATCAGTGCATGCATACTCAATGACATTTGATTCCATGTCCATCTCAAAATTTGCCTACAAAGGCAGCAAATAAGATGAGTACCAAGATTAACCATCATATGAGATGTATAATAACAGGGAATAAAGACCACATTCAGCAACAAGATAGTTAGCTTACATATACTTTTCCTATATAATTCTGCACAAGACTTGGGTTCTTTTTATACTCCTTGAAGTGAGGAAGCAGTGGCATATGAGCTCTCGCAATGAGGCCACCCTCAGATGCTAGCTTCGCAGCCTGCACGGGCTTCTCCGGACGCGTCATCCCTTCAGCGATTTCAATCCTCACCTTTGCTCCCATTGTACGTGTCAACTTTTCTAGCCCTTTGCCATTCCTAGAACTCTTGACCACATCAAAAGCACTTGAAAAGGATATATTCAAACATTATACAAGACTAGTAGTCACCCATACATGCATTGCTTACATTTAGAAAATGAACTAGTAAGAAAAGAAAACTAGATGAACATGCCTTCATCACCCATTGGCTGCTCAGGTTCTGTAGAAAGGACTGTCAAGTTCAACTCATGGCCATGATTGCTGACCACAGAAGGTGCAACGGGGCTGAGGTTCATGCACATTCGGCTTCCTTCTTCCATGGAGGCCAACTCATCATCAGTTCACAGTGGTCCTTGACCCTTGTGCAGCAGGATCTTGTCAACATCCTCCCTTACTTTCTGCCTAGTGAGTCTAGCCACAACTGGTTCATCATCAGGTGTCAGAAGCCTCTTTGATCCTTCTGTGAGTCTAGCCACATCTGGTTCATCATCAGGTGTCAGAAGCCTCTTTGATCCTTCTGGAGATAGAGCTAACACCCTTCCTGGAGCCATTAGAGTAGATGTTTCTGAAACTTCCCTCCTATTTCTGTTAGCACACTTCTTCTTCCTAGAAACCTGCAGGGTGTCGTATAAAAGGCAAGGACGACAGAATTAGATCACAAGAAAATTCTGCAATGTACGAAAAAAGAAAGCACACAACATACAACTCCCACCCGAAACAAGATAGAGTTTGCACCTTTCCTTTCTTCTTCACTAATTTGTCATCAACTTCCTCTCCATCAATAACTTCATCATCTTTAGGGTTGTAGTCTGAGCTTCCATCTTGTATTATGGCAGATGCCAATTCATCACAAGTAGCTGCACTACCATCTTCACGTGCATTTGACTTCCTAATCATTGATACTATCGCACCAAGACCTAGCGATTGGAACATGCGGTTGTTCCTCATCATAGTACTAGCCCTAATCTTCTCGATCTCAGTCAGGGGTTCTTCTTTACATGAATAAGAAAACATAACCATCAGATGAATGGTTGAAATGCATAGGGAAGCAAGACAACTCAAACAACTAAGGTATCCTATAAGATCTTAGTTTTATTTAATCCTAGTACATTAATGGCACAAGCAAAATATAAACCAATCGTTTGGACTAAAACAATACATTTCAATTACCAGATTACAAGCATGAGCTTGGCACATTTCTATAGTTAGTACATAGACACACCCAGGCGCATAATACTATATTTTCTGTGAAACTTACAAACAAACAGTATTGCACCCAATGTCCCATGCATCCTGGTAGGTTAACATGGCTGATAATACAAGCGGTAAAATAAGTAGCAAGTTGTATACCAGACGACGACTGCTTCGTCCTTGTCATGGCTGATCTTGAGGGGCTGTAGGCTGATCTCGAGGGGCTGTATATGTGCTGATTGTGCTGATGGTACCAAGTTGCCCTAATAGCTTGCAAAACAGAATGAACACGAATGAGATACAATGGGGATAAAGTAGAATGATCCTCCAATGAACTAATATTTTATCAATCAATTTCAGGAACAAAACCACCATAAACAGGGCCGAGAACTCAACAGATTCAATTAATATCTAGGAAGAAGCACTTATATAACAAGCTTATACAACAGGGCCAATCAAGCTTGATGCAATAACGGGCTAGTGATGCCGTCCAAAATATAGATTAAAGTAAAAGATGAGTTACTAACAATAGACTATTTACATCAATAGTTAATAACAAACCAACAACCATATACACTTTCTTTAGATTAACTAAAACTACCAGCCTACCAGCGACATGACCACTTGCTTCAGATCCACAATTGTGTTCAGATCGACAAGAATTAGTAGATGCACAAATCAAAACCTACAACAAACAAATTACTCCCAGGATTTTATTATTTACAAGGTGATGAGCACTGGCAATGAGCACTACCATATACAACATAGACTACCATATAATTTCACAACTTTACATAAGTGTTCCACACCATAAATTTTACAGAATCACAAGTAGCAGAAATAAGGGAAGCGAGATAACCACAATATCACACGGTCGCAGCAGCTTGACTCCAAAACTTGGCACCATCAATGGAATAAGAAATATTACTAAGTACCCAGCTGCAAAATGTCCACAAACAATTTGTTTAAGCATTATTATTAAGCATTCAGGGAATAAAATGGCTGGCATTTGGAATGAAATACTTAACCCTGCTTTCATATCTGTTTATGTTTGATATCTTTTGTTTCTGTAGATGAAAACTCAGTGCAACACTGTGCGACTGTAGAAAAATAATCCAATACAGCATAGTAATCCACAAAACCACAGTTTCATGCATACACCAAAATCCATCCAAAAAAGCCTACTACTGCTCCATATATACTTTCCCCAGTCCAATACTAAAAGGTATGCCAATGGACAATGGAGCACTTCTAATTAAGAAGCATGTTGACTATAAATGTTGTGTATATTACAGTGCAATTATGATATATATATATATATAGTACACCTTGAATTCATCAACAATCAGCCCAATTATGGAGCATGTAATGGAAGCAGGCAACATAAACATCAACGTATGGATCATGTATAATGCCCATGTGCTGAAGATTAAAGTAGACAAGATAAGACGATTGACAAAAGATATCACCACACAA